>NC_092414.1:90362196-91562196 GCF_040894005.1 Engystomops pustulosus | reverse complement strand
ATGGCAAACCTTTTAGAGGCCGAGTGCCCAAACTACAACAAAGACCCACTTATTTATCGCAAAGTGCCAACACATAAATTTAATTTGTGATTTATACTCCCTTCTCTGTCACAGTTTTCATTGATACCAGCACCCCGAGGACACCAATAAAGCAGAAAATAGTCACAGGTAGAGCTGTCACTTTAAAAAACTCTGTGCACATCAAGTCCTGGGCTGTCTGGGACTGCAAGAAGATCTGGACCTGGAGTCATCTCTTGTGATAGCCTGAGTGCCCACAGAAAGGGCTCCGAGTGCCACCTCTGGCACCAGTGCCATAGGTTAGATTAAAGTACAGATAATACAGACAGTGCAGACTCTATTTACAGTTCATGACCTTCTATTTACTAAACAATCTGCAGAAGCCTCAGCTCCGACCAGGAGAGGAGAGAAGTTTGCAGGATTTTTCAGATACTACAGAGAAGTGTAGCAGGATGACCACACCGGTGTCTGAGGAGGATACTGGCCAGAATTATAGGGGGCAGCAGGAGATCAGCACTGGGGGATCCCCTCCAGGAGAAGCCCCTGCTGAGGTGTTAACTGGGTGCAGGGTGTCACACACCTGGGTGCTGCTGTGAGTGTTATCTTCATTCTGGGATGTAGGAGAGAAGCAGAGAGGACCTTGTAGGAGGAACACATGTTACTGCCCGAATCTAACATTGCACCTAAACAGTGCCTAAATTGTGCCTAAACTGTTTCAAAGTAAAGTGATTAATAAGAGGCAGGAACTCAACTTATCACAGATGGTTGTAGTTTGTGATAGTTCTGGCGCAACAATGCGCCAAAATATAGGCGCAACTACGTCACTTATGTGCAGAAAAGTGATACATCTGGTCAAAAAAGTGTAGCTACTTTATCTTGAGATTGATAAAGGCACCAGAATAGGGGCTGAATTGTACTATTTTTGGTTAATAATGTACCCACACTAAATTAGATAGATGACAGATAGAGATAGATAGATCTCCAGCAGTACTCCTAAAATGAGGTGAAAAATAGTGTATTTTTTATTTTACTTCACCTCATTTTAGGAGTGCTGCAATTTCTGTGCATAGATAGATTGACAGGCAGATATATGTAAAAATAGAAAGATGCTCAATAAGATTTCTGAAATTAATTATAACATAGCAAAAATACTTTTTCAAGTCTTAAAAAAGTCCATTAAACAGCATTGCTAAAATTCCTTCGTAGTAGGATCTAATTTCTCAAACACAGGCACTATCTAAACTGCATGCGCGGTTAATCTGCAGGTCCAGGCACAGGACATCAATAATGACTCTGACCTTTTAAGTGCCAGTGCAATCCAAACTTAATAATTTGCTCTACAATTTGAGGGCTAGAAATGAAAATATCACACAATAAAGGTCGAAAAGTTCAAGCTAAGATATGAACCATATAAAATTGATAACAGGCTGCAAAGTACCCAGCAAACCTCTAATGGCACTATTTTGTCATTGTGAATTAATCACTAACACTTCAAACCACTTGGGGAAAAAGTGAACAGCTTTGTGATTGAAAGCAAGCTGTGGTTATAGGTGAACTAATCCAATAAGCTGAAAATGTTCCTGTACTAGTCCCTGCTTATGGATGCAGCATTTCGCTGCGATGTTAAAGAGTTTCCTCAATCCTGAGCACAGAAACATACCTTTCATTACCTGGCTGACAGCCCACCACCATCTGTCAGCTATTTCAGCCTTTGCATCTTTCTTCATTGTACTGCCAGTAAGTCAAGAAATGCAATGTCTGTGTCATCCATTTATCAGTATTCTACCTATAAATCATTTTTTCTTTACCCAGTATCAGGGCCAAAAAAAAAAGATGTCAGGAGGAGGTGGAATATAAGTAGCGAATCTAACAATGTATTCCCAAAGCTAGTCATTAAAGCCCCTCTAAATATCACTTTACCTTTGCCAATAAATACTCATCATTTACTATAATTACTGGGAACTTTTAAAAGAAGTACATATTCTGCAACTTCATGGAAGGAGGAAAGGAAATGTAGGTAGCAAAACTTTAAATGAGAATTTATAGCACATTTGCTGGAATCCACCTATATATTTTATAGAAGTACTCTATGGTTCACTTTCTTTGTATAGGATTGAAACAGAAAGAGATTCCCCTACATGACTGAAAAAAGTTTAACTGCCATATAATATAATGTTAAAGGGAAATTCCCACTTCAGCAAATGAATGTTCTAGTTTGCATGATGAAAAACTATACAATTTTCCAATATGCTTTCTGTATGAATTGCTCACGGTTTTCTAGATCTTTGCTTGCTGTCCTTCTACAGGAAGTTTGTTTACATCCAGTGGACAGAAATCTGACCATGGTCACACACAGGTGCACAAGTCATAAGTATCTTGGAGAGTAATCAGAGTTGTATGTTATTAAATCTTCTGCTGCCTTTTCATGAAATCAAAGTCATTCCTGTGCACTGCCAGCTCCTTCTACACTTAGTTTCCACAGAAATGACTTGTATACTTTCTCTGTTATCCGGTCGGGCATATGCAGTCAGCTCGTTGTTCCCTGCTTTGGGGGTGTGGCTGCAGGTTCCTCTGTATGAAGAAGCTGTGCTAACCAGGGGGATTGTGGGATGTGTAATCTTTTGGCAGAGTGGAAGCAGCCATATTGTATTGATGCAGCTGCAGCTGTGAGCTGTGAAGTGACAAATGAAGGAAACCAAAGCATACAGCCCAGGGTGGTGAGGTAAGGGTGTATAACTATAATATATGCAAAAGAATTGGCCAGTTTAAAAAAAAGTACATTAAGTAACTTGAGAACTCCTTTAAGTTTGGCTGACAGATGGGAAGTCCTTGCATTATATTTTGGTATAATGTAAGACTTTCTTTCTGTAAAAGGTGTGCAATTCATGGGATCAGGCTGACTTTTGGGCCCATTTCCACAGGCTGCACAGGCATGAACAGGAGACCTAAGTAAAGAAGTGATTTTAGGCCTGAATGTACAACAGAATGAGATACAAAAATGAGATTCTGAGGAATTGAAAACCAACTTACAGTGGATATAAAGGGAGAAATTCATCATCTGTTTTTCAGTAGCTATTTATTGACAATAAAATGCATCATGTTTTTTGCAACAATTCACCACGTAAAAGTTATACAGGGAATTTAACACCACTGAGACATAAGAGCATATTGCAACAAATGTCTGTTGCAAAGTACAAGGCTTTTAAGGCTAGATATAAGAAGTACAACTATTTAAAAAGGAGCAAAGACCAAAACTGCTAGTCAATTATATCGCAGAGTGTCTCAAATTCCATTGGATTGTCATCAACCCACATACTGCACCAAAGCCCTGAGCTGCACCCACTTTTAAAACTGCAAGAATATCTCAGCCACAGGTCATGGAACACGCACTTATGCTATATTATAAATCTTCTAGCTGGGATTATGTGGGCCCATCCACTCGCCCCTGCCCCAGTTGCAGACATGGAGTTCCAAGATGTCCCATAACTTGTGATGAAGGATGAGGATGTTGATAGTGGACCATCACAGGACATCTACCATGATTATGAGGAAAACAGTGCAAACTGGCTTTCTGCAATGTGGAGACCAACAAGGAGGGCAGTGGTGGCGAGGGTTTGGTGGAAGAAGAGGTGGCAGTCACAAAGCCATATGTGGCCAGAAGAAAATTTGGAAGGGTGCAAAGGCGAGACTGCTCTCGTCGGCGACTAGTCTTCGCATTAGTGCACAGCATGGAGCAAGTTCTGAGCTGAAATTTTTATGAAACACAGACTTTGGATTATTGGACTATTGGTTCTTTGACCCGTGGGCCTTTTACCTGATAACAAGGAACATGTGGATTAGAACAAAACAAACAACTGGAATTTCTTCTGGTCGCCGATAGGAATCTATTGGTTTCCATTTGGATAACTGGCTGCAATATCACCTCCACAAACACCATCTACAGGTAGAATATCTCTTACATGACATCTATAGGATGCTAGGAATGAAAATAGTACTTACACTTCTATTGTATGATGCTGGAAATACCAATTGTACTAACATTGGCCTTGCACTATAGCAGCCTATGAGTAGCAACATTGAGTTATTCAGAATGCCCTTAAAAGGGAAATTACATGTTTTTGATAAGTCCCCGTGTATCTGACCCATCCTTAGTCCTGTCACCTGTCTGTGGTGAAGCCTGGACATGTGGTCCTGCCGCATATAAAGAAGGGTCACAGCATAGCTGTGGTAGCTAAGGGGCTGCAAGCTGGTTGAGTGGATGCTTATCAGTCAATGAACCAGCTCACCATGTTTCTGTGCAGGGTTGTGCGTGCAGAACACACCATGTTCATTATGAACTTTGCTGTTCAGGTCAGCTCAACACTATGCAGGACCTTTTGTTTATATCAAAGGGTCTCCCATAAAGATAGGAGATAAATATCTGATACTGGGGAATATGATAGCAATCTACGGAAGGCTCCTCCGGATCTGTTTTGACTTTAACTTTTGACTTCCATAATAGCACCTAGGATGAGCCTCTTTTAAAAGTCTAAAATACAGATCCCCATAGTCAATCAGTTATCATTAAATTTCATTAATTGGGAAAATGTATTAACATCATGAAAGTAAATGTTTAAATAAATGAAATCCACACAAAAAGGCGATAAGAGGAGGATCCCAAGAGTTTACAGGTAGAAGGAAATAACTAATGTATTTTTTGAACTATAAGAATAACTCTTGCTAAAACGTGTCTTACTGACCAATGGTTATGAACCAGCAATGCCATACCCTCCAGTCCGTTGTTCTGGAGATCAGGTGAAGTACTGATAAAGCATTTAACCCAATCTCCATGAAGAAATTGCCTCTTTATTTCTCTCTCCCTTCCATACCGACTTGTATGAAACCAGGATCTGTGGTCATGCCATCATATGAAAGTCTCAAGTCACATGACCCAGAAGAAGAGGCTGTTGGCTGGCTACATAGGATGAGCTGTCTTTGGCAGGCAGCTACCTGGATAGTGTGCCATACCCTCCAGTCCGTTGTTCTGGAGATCAGGTGAAGTACTGATAAAGCATTTAACCCAATCTCCATGAAGGAATTGCCTCTTTATTTCTCTCTCCCTGCCATACCGACTTGTATAAAACCAGGATCTGTGGTCATGCCATCATATGAAAGTCTCAAGTCACATGACCCAGAAGAAGAGGCTGTTGGCTGGCTACATAGGATGAGCTGTCTTTGGCAGGCAGCTACCTGGATAGTGTGTGTAGCAAAGGGGCTGCATGCTCGGTAACTGCATGGTAATGTTACAAGCCACCCCAAAATCAGGTCACATCACAGGGTGTACTTATACTAAAGATCCTCACTATTTAGTACATAAAGTTCCACCCACCTATGCATGATGGTGCCTTTACGCTAAATTCTACCGACTAAGCCCTGGCACTCACTCAAATCTTTCACTACCACCACCTATACTTTACTCATTCATTTATCATTCAAAGGCAAATAGGCACCTGTCTACCTTAATACCTCAATACTTTAGAAATTCAAATTACAGATAACCAATTACCTATAAGATTACTTAGAATTGGTATCAGTAACACTATTTCTTCAGAAATGCAAGTACTTTAAGGCTACAAGCAGGTAATTATTAAGTTCTAAAGATCTAATGCAAAGATGTGCAGTACAAACATGTAGTTGTCAAATAAAAAAAAAAATATTACAAAAACATTCATAAAATTTGTGCATAAAGAGTTAAGAGGGCTAAACACAAATAGTCTTACTAATGAATATGGGGCAGTTATTCGGCTGAGGAAATTCAGCATAAAGATCATCCGGACAGCCCCTTCATGGGACGATAAATTACCCAAAAGACTGACAATAGGCATTTGCATCCTATTAGCTGGGCTCATTACTACATGTTATGTCCAAGTTAGTAAGAGATATGTAATTTCTCTGTGTTGGAGATATGGTTTCTTTGTTCAGGTTTAAGTGGGAAATCACCAGGATAGGCTTCCCCACATACTGATTTTGGGAAGTATGCAAATACGTTTTATCTATATGTCTAATGAGCCTGGGAGTTTTGCCTGGTTAGTTGCTTCTCAAAGGACTGTTTAACCCTTTGTTCCAGTTATCAAGCCTTTATTGTATTTAACGTTTTCTAAGGTGTTAAATGGAAAACAATGCCTCCTTTTGGTACCTTGAAAGGCAGCCACCTTAACACCAAGTATACAAGAAGTCTAAAAACACGATGTGAGATTAAGCCAAACCAGTATATCTATTCCAGAAGGAACAGACTCCCAACTGTTTCGGCCTGGTTCGTTCTCCTCAGTACAGTGTAGGGAACTGGTTTGGCTGTGTGAGAGGCTATTGACTAGGGTCAGACAGTAGGTGTTCTCATAAACCAAACAATGTCGGGTGTGTAATAATACACAGTGGGTAATGCCACAGTGCCAACACACTCGAAAAATGAGCTTAAACCAACAGAAGAACAGGCAAGTGTGTATAGGCAAAAAGAATCAACTTTAAAAACGTTATTATATTTTACAAAAAGTCCCACATACATGTTTTTTAAAACCACTAAAAAGTGTAAGAATACACATATTTACAAAATCAAGTGGATCAGAGCCCAATAACAGAGATCGACATACGGCCACAGGTCAGCACAAAGCACATTGATGTGATTTCCTCACACAAGATAAATGAAAACTTCTAGTAAATATGCCAAGAATCTGACCCGCAGAGCAGATAAACTGATCAGCTGTAAACATACAAGGTAAAGTCAACACTGTTCTAATATTAGGTTCCACAGATAAACATAAGGTATAGCAGATAACTAGGTAAATAAAAGATGGGAGACCAGTGGTTGGAGCAGAACAGAGACCAGAAAAGAATCAAAACGAACCACATTAAAAAACAGGCATTTCCTGGCTGCATAGAGCCTGTAGGGTGTTGTAGAACGTTGTGCCATGATTAAATATGCATAGGGAGCGTGGTTTGGTCTTCAAACAATGCTGTGTTTAAGTATGACACGCACATGACAGCCGCAGCTCTTAGAATCGCTTCACTCTTCACTTCCATGTGCACTTACATAGGCCAACTTCCCCAAATAAGCGAAGCGGGAACGCTGCCTGACAAGGTAACGTCTGTGCCAGCACGAAAGGACTGAGCTGAGGGCCAAGATCCCACTATAACATCAAAGAGTGCACTCTTTTTACACTGAGTGGCACAATGATATAGTGTGTTGGTGGCATCAAAAGCAGCAGCAGCCCGCAGAGTGGCACAATGATATAGTGTGAAGGTGGCATCAGTAGCAGCAGGAGCCCACAGAGTGGCACAATGATATAGTGTGTTGGTGGTATCAAAAGCAGCAGCAGCAGGAGCCCGCAGAGTGGCA
Organism: Engystomops pustulosus; assembly: GCF_040894005.1. Taxonomy (NCBI): domain Eukaryota; kingdom Metazoa; phylum Chordata; class Amphibia; order Anura; family Leptodactylidae; genus Engystomops; species Engystomops pustulosus. Next base: position 91,554,806 of record NC_092414.1, on the reverse strand, counting down.
CAATGATGTAGTGTGAAGGTGGCATCAGTAGCAGCAGGAGCCCGCAGTGTGGCACAATGATATAGTGTGAAGGTGGCATCAGAAGCAGCAGGAGCCTGCAGAGTGGCACCATGATATAGTGCATTGGTGGCATCAGTAGCAGCAGGAGCCCGCAGAGTGGCACAATGATATAGTGTGAAGTTGGCATCAGTAGCAGCAGGAGGAGCCCACAGAGTGGCACAATGATATAGTGTGTTGGTGGCATCAGAAGCAGCAGGAGCCCGCAGAGTGGCACAATGATATAATGTGAAGGTGGCATCAGAAGCAGCAGGAGCCCGCAGAGTGGCACAATGATATAGTGTGAAGGTGGCATCAGTAGCAGCAGGAGCCCGCAGAGTGGCACAATGATATAGTGTGAAGGTGGCATCAGAAGCAGCAGCAGCAGGAGCCCGCAGAGTGGCACAATGATATAGTGTGAACGTGGCATCAGAAGCAGCAGGAGCCTGCAGAGTGGCACCATGATGTAGTGTGGAGGTGGCAGACATTTCCAGTCCCTGGTAAAGATGGTAGGAGGCAGATGGTGCAACTAGCAGCAGATGTGTGGCATCAGGCGGGTGGCAGCATCAGAATATTAGCTGAGGCAGGTAGTTAGAACCCCCACTCATTTCTTAACGTTTGGAGGAGGCCTCATGGCTGATCTAATCTGATGCATTAGGCATTGGTGAGTTGAAATCCTGGGCGATCCAAGCCTGATTAATCTTGACAAAGGTCAGTCTCTCCACATTACGGGTGTACAAGCGGGTTCTCCTGGGGGTAACGATGGCCCCCGCCGTACTGAACACCCGCTCTGGTGCCACACTACTGGCCGGGCAGGACAGCTTCTCTACTGCAAACTCCGCAAGTTGCGGCCACGCATCAAGTTTGGGTGCCCAGTAGTCCATGGGATCCTCTACCTGAGGCCACCACCTGCTGGTGCAGGGTCTGCTTCATGTCCTGCTGCTGCTGCCGGTGGCAGCTACCCTCCTCACTAGGTGGGTGAAGGAAATTGCTCATTAAGGAATCCAGACTTAAACGACTGTAGATGGAACTGCTACTGCTCCTACCCCCCCCAGCTCCCCACAGCAGCCGTAGTAGTAGTACGTGAGCAATGACTGCCAGGAATCCCCCGGTCAAACCTGACAGAGGATGGACAATGGCGCACATAGGCAGCAGCCAACTGTGTGCTCAGTATTTCTCTGTAGTATGCCAGTTGTTCCTTCCTGTCAGCAGCAGGAAAAAAGACTGACAAATAAAGTGGCCTCTTCAAAAGGCCTGAGCAAATGGCAGGTGTCACGCATGAGCTGCCAGTGGCTGACATCAAAGTTACACAGGGGAGTACTACGGTCTGCTTGCATCATCAAATAAATCATTAATGGCTTTTCTCTGTCCATACAGGCGTTCTAACATATGGAGGCTGGAATTCCAACGGGTGGAAACATCGCATATCAGACTATGTTGGGGTAGGCCGTTCTGGCGCTGCAACTCGAGGAGGGTGTGCTTGGCTTTGTAAGAATGGCTGAAGTGCGTGCACAGTGTACTGGCCATTTTTAGAATGTCTTGCAGATGGGTGTAAGACTTCAGGAACTTGTTGACTACTAGATTGAACACGTGCGCCATGCAGGGCGCATGGACCATCCCTCCTCGGTGCAGCGCGGACACCATGTTCCTCCCATTGTCTGTCACTATGGTTCTGATTTTTAGTTGTCGCGGAGAAAGCCACACATTGATTTCTTCTTGCATGACGTGGAGCAGTTCCTCGCCTGTGTGACTTCGTTCGCCCAGACAAACCAGGTGTAGAACTGCGTGACACCGCTGTGCCCTGCACATGTGTTATGATGGAGCAGCACTTGTGGAGGCTGAGGTGGTGGTGGAGAAGGAGGAGGCGGACACTGGCATAGGAGCAGCAGTTTGACAACGTGGAGGAGAAAGTGCCGTCCCTTGTTGAAGTTGTTGGTGTGACTGGGCGGGAAGCACATTCACCCAGTGGTCCGTAAAAGACATATACTGGCCATGACCATAATTACAGCTCCACACGTCCGCACTTCCGTGCACCTTGGAAGAAACTGATAAGCTCAAGGACTGGCCCACCTTCTGTTGTACATAATGGTGAAGGGCTGGCACAGCCTTTTTGGAAAAAAAATTGCGGCTTGGAACTCTTTACCTCGGTTCGGCACAAGCCATTAGTTCTCTGAAGGGTGCAGAGTTTACGACTTGGAAAGGGAGAGACTGCAGTACCAACAACTTCGACAAGAGCCCGGTCAGCTTCTGCACCTTAGGATGGCTGGACGCATAGAGTTGTCTTTTTGTAATCGCCTCGCTCAACGACTGCTGGCGCCATGCGTAGCGAGGAGCAGGAGCAACTGAACTGGGAGATGATGTCAAAGACAAAGACAGCAGAGGTGCTGGAGCCTTGACTTGCTGAAACAGCATGTGTGCCACTAGGTGCTGCTGCTGTTGCTGCACCTGCAGGATGGACCGCATCTGACACCCGTTTCTCCCAGGCCATTGGATGGTGATGCTGCATGTGTTGGCGCAGGGCCGTGGTGCCAAGATTAACTCCCTGGCCACGCTTCACTTTCTGCCCGCAGATACGACATATACCCACGCTCGGCTCCTCTGGTGTCTTTACAAAAAAACTGCCACACCACTGAGGTGGTAATTTTACCACCAACACTCTGCACTGAGCGACTACTACCACCTCTGCCTCGCTGAGCCCCTGTGCCACTGCTTATTTGGGCCTGCAAATCGGGATTTGTACCCCGCGGACGTTTGGCTCCCGTCCTCACACTGCTGCCACCCTGCTGACTCACAGCCACAGTAGTGACTTGCTGCCTGCTCCGCAAGCTGACACTCTCTTCGCCCAACGATGATGAATCCCCGCTACACCCGGCTCCCAAGTGCGATCGGCTACATCATCGTCAATTTGCGAATAGTGGCGCGGAGCCCAGAACACCTAGTAGCTCTCTGGCTGCGGGAAAGGAACAGGACAGAGCCTGGTTGAGGACAGGTGAGGGCCGCTGACCTGCTCGTGGGCCATGCCAACTAATTGTTGTATCAGAGGAACCTACGGACTCTTGGCTGGGGTTGTCAGATGTTATATTTGAGGAATTGGATGACCTAGTCAACCATTCAACAACCTTTGAGTTGTTGATCAACACACTGCCACTAGATGACAACGGCAGTTATGGCCTCACAGAGTCACACCTGCTGCGACATTCCCTTACTGTGCTGCCACCTCTGCCTGCTCTACCTGCCACCTTTCTGTCTGACATAGTGGTTTATAAATTACGTGGATTTGACATGTAAATCTGGCTATAAACTAGAGCCCCCAAAAGGTATTGCAATGTGCGTTATACAGATACCCCACAACTGACAGTGTAATTTCAGCGAACATCACTGTATAAACTACGTGGATTTCACACGTAAATCTGGCTGTAAACTAGAGTCCCCAAAAGGTATTGCAATGTGCGTTATACAGATATCCCACATATGACAGTGTAATTTCAGCGAAAATCACTGTATAAAGTACTTGAATTTCACATGTAAATCTGGCTGTAAACTAGAGCCCCCAAAAGGTATTGCAATGCGCGTTATACAGATACCCCACAACTGACAGTGTAATTTCAGCGAAAATCACTGTATAAACTATGTGGATTTCACACGTAAATCTGGTTGTAAACTAGAGCCCCCAAAAGGTATTGCAATGTGCGTTATACAGATACCCCACAACAGCTCACGACAGCTCACTACTGCAGATGCCTGAATGTCAAACAGATTTCTTCCTATTCAATTTTGTCGCTAAATAGAACTGCTATTTGGGTTATACAGACCCCCCTTAAAGAACAACCAGGGATTAGTCCACCAATCGCTACTGCAGATGCATATAAGTCAAACAGATTTCTTCCTATTCGATTTGGTCACTAAATATAACTGCTATTTGGGGTATACAGATCCCCCTTAAAGAACAACCAGGGATTAGTCCACCAATCGCTACTGCAGATGCATATAAGTCAAACAGATTTCTTCCTATTTGATTTTGTCACTAAATAGAACTGCTATTTGGGGTATATAGAACCCCCTTAGAGAACAGCGAGGGATTGCAGCAAGAATCGCACGGTACAATAGCAGCAGCTGGACACTACAACATGAAGTGTGAAGTGCTGAGATAGAAAATGGCTGGTTTTATAGGGCTGTGTGACATCACATAAGCCTGCCGGTCGCTGATTGGCTTACAGGTCTGCAGATGTCATCGGGGGTGTTCTCCTTCCCAGAGTTCTCTGCCCCATGTAACACGTTGTTCTCGCGCCCATTTAGCAGAAACATGAGGGGAAAAAAAACAACTTTGTTCCCGAGAATCAGCATAAACTTCGGCTTCGTGGCGAATCCAATTTTTCCTGAAATTCTATCCGAAGTTAGAATCATTGGAGTCGATTCGCCCATCTCTACTCCTTGGACATGTGAACGTATCTGATTCTCCAGCCAGACCACTCTTTTGATGCAGTTTGTGTGACTGGGTCCCCCTTGCTGTGCAGGCTTCTTTGCTGATTTCAGTTATAGCCAACAACTCTCCCTATTCAGATAAGGAAGAGATTTAATAAATATGGGGATAGGGAACTGAAGGTATTTAGAGGGGTTAATAATTGTAAGGGGTCATTATAAGGAGCTTAAGAGTGGGATGGGGTGCCTGAGTGTAGCAGAGCTGTGTGTGTGTGCAAGTCTAGAAGAGTTGTGTGTGCACTAGAAGCAAAGCTGTTTGTGTGTTTATGTGGTGGAGCTATTGCAGAAATGTGTGTGTGACCACCAGGGAATATTAATTGGTGTCAAATATATTTTTCCTTCATTTGGTGTCCAAATTTGGTGTGCGTCTTATATTTCAAAAATTAATAATTTAATACTTAAATATTTTTTAAAGCTTTTTAAAAAGTAAAAGTTCAACCCCCTGCCACTGTTTATTTATTACATGCAGCACACAGCATTCTCTGCTTTACATTTTGTGTAGCTGACTGATTTAGCGATACAGTTATATAAATTATTTAGACAAGGCCACATTTTTTATCTATTATTTTTCGCATTTTCCAAGGGCACCGGAGCACTGGCCCTGGTTCGCTAATAAATATTAACTGGATTTTGGACAAGCACATTATCAGTATGGACATAGTGTTACTTTGAAATGCTATTGCTGTCCTTGGATCCACAGCCTTTTACCATACTCATCATTTATATTTAGATTTGAACTGCCAGATGGGAGTTTAAAGCTGTGCAGCACTTCTAAGATCTTTATCAGCCCTGAATATGTATTCACATTAAAAGAGTGTCATATCCATAATATTAAGTCATATTTCCTGGTACACTATTCATTGGCTTCTGTAGAGCAGTCATGTAGCTATCTTAGCAACCTGGCAAAGAGAAGACAATAAAAGTTTCAGATAAATTCTTCATATATTTGTTCAACTGGACATTTCAATCCTCAAGTATAGCAAAGGCATAGCAAATAACAGGAAATACAAATTCCTAAATATTATATGCATAATCTATAATGTGTTATCTAACCAAAGTTAAAGTAAACTCAACAAAATAAAAATAAAAAATATACTCTTATGCCAACTCAGTTACAGTCACCATAAGGCAAGGCCTGCCATTAGAGTTAACCTTTGTTTAAAAAAAAATAATATATATATACATATATATATAAATATATATATACACATATATATATCAGATATAAATATTGTAGTTGATAATATTAAAATCTTTTTTTTACTTCATTGCAAAAGCAGATTATTCTGGCATTTTCATTTTGATGGACCAATCAGTTCTCTGAAATCAGACTGGTAAGAAATGTGATTGCAGAGAGATTTTTTCCATCACAGGGGATTAGCTGTTTGAAAACCAAAGCAAACTCAACAGGAGACAGATGGGTGTGGTGGACATAAATTAACCCCTTCCTGACACGCTTTAATAGTACGGCGCATGTCGGTAGCGGGAGGATAGAGAGGGCTCACAGACTGAGCCCTCTCCGTACCAGCTGGGTACCTGGTAACACCCATGGTCTGTGCTGGCATTGATTGTGGGTGTTAACCATATAAATGCCTCTGGAAAAGCTGCTGGAGGCATTTAAATCTTGGCATATTGGATTCAAACGCCGCTTCCTGTGAGGTGAGGTGCCTGTGAGGTTATCAGATTGCAGCAATCGGTTACAGCCAGGAGTCTATACCAGATTCCCAGGCCTGTCATTCAGACTGACCTCTAAACGTCTACTGAAGGCAGATGCTTAGAGAACACTAACAAAGCTGCCATATACTGCAATACTGCACTATTGCAGTATATGGTAGAAGCGATCAGGCACCCAAGGGTTAAAGTACCCTTGGAGGTTGAAAAAAAAATGTAAAAGTTTAAATCACCCCCCTTTCCCTTGAACTAATAAAAAAATAAATAAACCAAAGAAAATATAAAAATGCATCCCAAAATGCCAGATCTATCAAAATATAAAAATGATTATTCCCGGTGTTGAACTCATAATAGAAAATACTGCCCACATGTCCTAATCAACACTTTTTTGCCATTTCGCAACTCATAAAAAAATGTATAAAAAGTGATCAAAAGTTGTCAGGTTCAGAGGTAGTAGATCCTCTGAACCACTGTGGACGATGACACAAGCCACTACCTGGGACCAGAGTATAAGTGGCACTCGGTTCTCACCAGAGACCGCCGCAAAGTGGGTTGGACTTGCTGTGATGTGGTACCACCAGGTCGTTCCACAGGTGTGACTTGTCCGCAGTGGCAGCCAAGGTCGTGGTATAGGAACGGCAGGCAATCTTGTAGTCGGAGACAGGCAGGAGGTCAGGATGGGCAGCACAGGATTGGAGTCAGAGATGTAGCAACAGGTCAGGGGAGGTGGCAAAGGAGCAAAGTCAGAGACTGAACCGGGGTCACATTAGAAATTCTCAAAAACAGCACAAGGTATCAATACAGCTTTCTCTACGACTCAAGGCACAAAGAACCGGCAATGCAGGAAGGGAGGTGCCGGATTTATAAAGGTGGAGGGGTTTAGCCGTTCTACGGTGCGCTGGCCCATTAAAACTCAAAGAAACCTTTGCAGGAAGTTAAGGTCCAGGATATTCTCCTCAGGCCCCCAAGGTCTCTCCTCGGGCCCAAACCCCTTCCAGTCAACAAGGAAGAACTGCTTCCCTCTCACGGTCTTCATGTCCAGTACCTCTTTTACCTCAAAGACATCCACAGAGTCAGCCTCTGGAGCAGGAGGAGTAGATTGCCGAGAGACGTGGTTCAGGATGACATGTTTCAAAAGGGAGACATGGAAGGAGTACAGGATTTATGCGCTACAACACCTCAAATGGACCAAGAAACTGTGGACTAAGCTTGTAGCTAGGAATCTTCAATCTAACATACTTAGAAGACAACCAGACCTTGTCGCCCGGAGAGAAGACAGGAGGAGCCCTACTTCTCTTATCAGCCTGCGACTTGGTGCGAGCAGAGGCCTGAAGAAGAGACTGGCGGGTCTGTTCCCAGACAGATTTGAGGTCCAGTATCAAGTCTTCACATGCCGGGACTTCTGAGGGAAAAGACAGAGGAAGAGGTAGGTTGTCGTGGTCCATAGACCACGAAGAAAGGAGCTGCTTTGGCAACCTCAGAGTCCAAAGAGTTATAGGAGAACTGTGCCCACGACAACAGACTGGAACAATTATCCTGTCGAGCAGAAACAAAAAGACAGAGATAACAGCCCAGAGTTTGGTTCACCCTCTCCACTTGGCCATTTGACTGAGGGTGGTAGGCAGGGGAGAAGTCCAATATCACTTGCAACTGATTGCACAAGGACCAGAACTTGGACACAAACTGAACTCCTTGATCAGACACAATGGGGGTCATTTACTAATAGCCTGAATAGCTATTTGTTGTTGCGTTTCCCGAAAATTACCGTTTGCGCAGAATTGCCTCGGGTTTTTGGCGCACGCGATCGGATTGTAGCGCATCGGCATCGGCATGCATGCAATGAAAATTGGGGGCCGTGGCCATAGGAAAACCCGACGGATTCGGAGAAACCGCCGTATTTTTTTTAAAAATGTGTCGCTCGACACGCGCTTACCTGCACCCAGCAATGGATGGTGAAATCCAGTGGGCTCCGGCACACTAGACACCTAGTGGACATCGGGCACACTACCTTAGTGAATCGCCGGAAGTCCCGAATCTTTGACTGAGAACATGCCGCTGGATCGCGACAGCACCGGGTAAGTAAATCTGCCCCGATGTGTTGGGGAAGAACTTGCAGCCAGAAGATATGCTGAAAAAACAAGTTGGAAAGATATGGAGCAGATGGAAGACCTGGAACAAAATGCAACATCTTCGAAAACCGTCACCATCACCCGGATAACGGTATTGCAAGAGGAAGGTGGAAGGTCCGTGACAAAGTCTATAGCCACGTGTGACCCCGGGCAACTGGGTATTGGCAAAGGATGCAAGAGGCCAGCCGGTTTCAGACGGGAAGGCTTATTACGGGCACAGGTCATGTAGTATTGGAGTCTAAGTGGCACCCAGTTTTCACCAGAGCCCACCACAAAGCGAGTTGGACTTGCTGCGGCGTGGTACCACCAGGTCATTCCCCAGGTGTGACTTGTTTGCTCTGGCAGCCAAGGTCGGGGTACAGGAACAGCAGGCAATCTCATAATTGGGGACAGGCAGGAGGTGAGGATGGGCAGCACAGGATCGGAGACGGAGACATAGCAACAGGTCAGGGAAGGGGGCAAAGGAGCAAAGTCAGAAATGGAACCAGGGTCACAACGGGAATTCTCAAAAACAGCAAGAGACATCAATACAACTTTCTCTAGGGCTAAAGGCACAAAGTTCCGTCAAGACAGGAAGGGAGGTGCCGGATTTATAAAGGTGGAGGTGTTCAGCCAGCGCACCAATCAGCGGTGCGCTGGCCCTTTAAATATCCCCAAGCCGGTGCGTGCGCCCTAGGATATGGAGACATGCACGCACTGACCTCGGCCATGGATCCGGAACGGGGAGAGATGAGTTGTGCTGGCACCACACTTGTGGACACGGAGGGGCACAGGTGAGCCCGCGACCCTCGATATGCGTCACAGGACCACCCGTGACAGCTGTACAGTCAATAGTACAAAATAGTAGCAGTGAAAAACCTATCCCGCAAAAAATGAGACCGTACACATATCTGTATTCTGTAGTATGAAACAGTTCGCACCAGAATGGCGAATTTAAAAATATTTTTTACACTTAAGGTTTTCATTTTTTAAAATCCATTAAAACATATTAAAACCTAAATCTAAATTTGGTATCCCCCTGATCATACAAAGGAATAAAGTAGAGGTGTCAATTGGAATGAGAAGTGAATGGCATAAATACAGAAGCTACAAGAAAGTGGCGCAAACATGTTTTTTTTTGCAAATTTCCAAGGATCAATCAGAAAACCTAGGGTTAAAGTACCATAGGGTGTCTGAAAAAGAGTAAAAAAAAAACATTTTAAAAGAGTTTAAAAAATTAAATAAAAATTCAAATCGCCCCCCTTTTCCTAGAACTTAAATAAATATAAATAAATAAAAATCGTAAATATGTTAGGTATTTCCGCATCCCAAAATGTCCGATCTATCAAAATATAACTCTGATTCACTGAATTTAACCCTGTAACAAAAAATTGTGCCCAAATTAAAAAATGCCACCTATTTGCTATTTTTGAAGATATAAAAAATTCTATAAAAAATTATCAAACGCCTGAACAGTCAACAAAATGGTAGCATTGAAAACATCTTCAAAAATCACAAAAAATTACACCACACACAGCTCTGTACACCAAAGTATTAAAAATTATTAGCGCCAGAAGATGGCAAAATGAAGAATTTGTTTGTGGACAGATCTTAAAGTCCAAGCCCAGAATTTTTTCACCAATTTCACTGCATTTGTAGTTTTTTTCCGCTTCCCGGAACACGACATGGAATATTACATACTGTCACTGTGAAGTCCATTTTGTTACACAGCAAACAAATCCTCACACAGCTCTTTGCATGAAAAAGTTATGGATTTTTGAAGGTGGGGAATGAAAAATTAAAACGCAAAAATTAAAAAAGGGCCTTGGCATCAAAGGGTAAAAAAAATATTGCGTATATTCAATGATGTTTAATTTCCTATTTCAGTGGGAATTACATCAGGTGTTGCTATAGCTTCAAACTTTGATATTCATTTGCCAGCCAAATGATTGTTTATTTTGTGACGACAGCTGCCAATGAAAGTGTATGTAACCAAGGATATTCTGCAGAGTCTAGCTTTAATGTGTTTATGTCACTGCTATGGAAAACAATACAGATGGCCATGGAGCTCACCACCATCCTAATATAGATAACATTCACTCTGCATGAAAACACTTCAGCCTGTGTGAACAAGGGTGAATTCTTGTTACTAAGGATGGAGGTCTGCTAATGGTAAACATGTTTTTTATCTTCAAGGTTTAGCGTATAAAAAATAAGTGATATTAGATTAATAGCAATATTATGTGAAATTACAAAAAGCAAAACCATTTAAAGAGGATCTTGTACTCACAATAAAATAACAATTCTGAAGCACCTATTTATTATAGCCCCCTGTTGAGCCATTGCTATGTTTTTTTTCCATATGACAACCATAGCTACACAGTATGATACTGTCAGTAGTGATAGAACAAGTTAAAAATCTCAATACAAACAGTTGACAACAAACCCCCTGAAAATGAATCCCGCTTCAGCTTTCATCCTTCAGTCTCACTCACATCTTTTATTATCTTGGGAATTTTTATCTCATATATCACATTAGGATGGTACTGTAGCTACCAAGGCCGGCTCCTTGTTTCAGTGGCCCCTGACAGAGCCTCAGTAGGCTACTTTGCAGTCAACTCACATGGCGGCATTAAAAATTCTGAAACTAAAAAACAGTCTACTGTTGCATAAAATATTCCCTAGTTTATCATACTAAACATCCCCTTCATGGTTATTTTATATACAGCCCCTCCATGGTTATTTAATATAAAGCTCATCTCATCTGCCTATGGATTCATTAGATACCACCCCCCTCACCAGTGGATTACTTATGTACAGCCTTATGTGGTCCCCCTCAGCAGTTCTGGGTCCCAGAACTTGCCCAGGTATGCCCAGTGCTGGTGCTGGCCCTGGTACCTACACTACATGTCAACATCTCAAGTAACAGATCTTCTTGTATTTGGAAAATTGCATGATATATACCACATAGGGTTCACTTAGCTGAGGGCAAAAACTCATAACACAATTACTTATAATAATAAAGGTGTTCTTGTTGCACAGTTATAATAAGGAGCTCACAATTTAAGCTACCTGACTGTATACTTATGGTATACTTATGGAGAATATAGATGTTCTGCACTGAGCGTCACATGATAAATGAATTGAAATTTAATTGAAAACAAAGAAAAGAGAAAGGGAAAGTAGGGGAATCTTAAAATAAAGATGGCGTCTTTTAAAGAAGAGATAAGGCAACACTGCAAAAAGTAGTGCAAAGTGTCATATATGGAAAGTTAACGGTGCAGAGATTCGTTGATACTGAAACTTTTCTTAAGTGCATTCCATGGCAAACCAAAATGAACTCAAATACTAACTAGTGATTTCTATCTAGTGATTTCTAGTCCATAATACAGTATATGTAAAATGTATACATGTATATTTATCTAATTCAATGGGTGGAACAATTCCCTTCCAAATAATAGGTGCCACTATGGATATGAAAAGATCACATTGTAAGTCAGTGGGGTCTGTTGCTCAACATAAAATTTAGCAAAGCATTGTGGCTTCTGTAAAACAATAAAAAATCTAATTATTGGAATAAATGTAAATCTTTAAATTAAGCAAAATCAAACAGACACCTACAATGTGTACCTCTGTCCAATGGCATTTAAGTTCACTGCAATGTAAATAAATCAATATGGAGATTGATATTTTTTAAATTAGCCAAAAGAACAGATGGCAGAAGACATAATTAATGAAAATCAGATTTTCTTGCAACAAATCCATAAAGTCTATCACAATTAAAGTAAAATCAGCCCAGTAAACATTTCTAACGATAATTATAATTTAATTATGATTTGTGGCTATTGATTTTAATTACATATTTCATACCTCCTTGTGGAATAGTTTCTTCTAAATCACAAAATTTGAAATCACAAGATTATTATTTCAGGGCATTCCTAGTTTTCCTAGATTTTATAAATTACCCTAACATCAACTTTTGTGTCGAGCATGAATGAGTCTAAATTATGAATGCATCATTTTCACAAAAAATGGCATCACTAGGACTTCACTTTTAAGGAGAACCACATTTTTCACAAATGCAGCTAGTGACAGTATCCTATAGATCCGCATAAAATCAGAGTAATCAACATGCCTGGCATCTAGCGATCTATAGAGTGAGTCGAGGGGCATGACCTAATGTCTTGAGGGTGACATCATCGCAGGTCCTTTAGCCTCTTAACATTAGTATACTGTACCCCATGCACATATCTGATCACATAAGAAATCAGCTGCATGGACTTCTACTCCTCTTCTTGCAGGCTGCGGTGATTGCATCTGATATGATATGCTGTGATTTCATTAGATATATGCTTGGTGTACAGTTTACTAATGTTAGAAGCTAATGTTAGAAGGCTAAAGAACCTGTAAAGATCTCACTCTGGTCTGCTTGGATCCCATGCTTTGAGCACAATGCAGTGGACAGGTGTCCCAAAGATACAATGTAATAAAGTGTCAACACTGCTGTTTGACCAACAGGCTGGGACTAATTTCAAACACAATGGGGCACATTTACTATCGACCTTGCACCAGTTTTCTGCCTGACTTTGCACATTCTTTTATTGCACATGTATTTCAGAAGTGTCCGGGGCACATATGTGTTGCACCAACCCTTTTGTGTCGTGGCTGCACTATTCTTCATGTGACACAAATTTATGCACTGAAAGGGGCGTTCCGGTGCTCAGTTGGACCATGCTCCACATTTATTATGCAAAGTCTGACAGAAGTGTGTTACACACCCCATGTTAAAGGTACACTGTTTTTAGTAATTGTGCCCCAATATGTGAGATGCAGAGTCTAATTGCTGTTATATAATATTTCTGCGGACTAGATGGCAGATGAAAACTATGAAATTCAGCCAATAGTAAGAGTATTACATACACTGAGAGTTATATATATATACAAATGAGTGAAAGCATAATGATGCCCCTACCCCAAATACAGGGAGTGACACTGAGGTGTCTAGGCCTACGACAATTATAGGCAAATGCTATATCCAATTTATTCACTCTAAAATGAATACTTTATTAAACAACACAAAATACACTCTATTTTTATGAACAATGCACTGAAGAAAAAAATGAAAACAAAAGAACAGATGCCTTCATTTGTTAAAGAGTTTATTTGATAAGAGTATAAAAAAAATTTTTGAGAATAATTAAATCCAATCGACTTACATTATTTCTGAAACCTTTCATCCAGTGTCATCATATAATATAAAATACCATGGTGGCAGGAAATCATTTTGTTATGCTGTATGTGACAAATCACCAAATAGCACAATCTGTAAAAATGTATAGAAGCAGCGTGTTTACAGTTCTGCTGTGAAATCAAATGCCATTTACAGGTTGTGAAGGTGACAGAGGCAAGATTTATGAAGACTGGTGCATTTTTATGAAATTAGATATTATATACAATCAATAAAGTGAACTTAACCCCTAAAGGACAAGTCTAATGTTGGGCTCCAAGAAACAGCATATTTTTCCACCATATTTTTTTTTATTCGTTGACATTGTTGTGTTACGTCTTATTTTCCATTTCAAGGTTAATTATTGTTAATCATTATTAATCATTGTTCAGTAAACATAGTAATGGTTTTAATATACAATCATGAAAAAAAGAAATTAAACCCTCTTTGAATGTTATGGTTTTACACATCGGGAAATAATAAAATAAACTGATGTTTTGAATGCCTTAAAATTAAAAGGGTTTTCCCATGAAACAAGTTAGGCACTATTAACAGGGTAGGGCCTAACTTACTGATCGGTGGGGGTTTCAGTGATGAGACCCCACAGATCACGAGAGCGGGGGGTCCGCTCATCTCAGGGAGTGGCAAGGGGTCCGACAGGGGTACATAGGACCCCATCCTACCCTCGCTCTCGTAATCTGTGGGAGTCTCATCACTGAGACCCCACTGATCAGCAAGTTAGGATCGGACCTAACTTTTTTTGTGGGAAAACCCCTTTCCACCATATTGGAGCCTAAATGTAAAAGCCATGTGTAAAAAACCAATTACACCCTACACATTAAAGATTTACTGATGGTAGAAATTACCTTCAAATATGGCTTATTAGGAAGCCTAATGACACGGTGTTGAATAACAGTCAAATCAGTATATCTATTCCTTAATTAACAGGTGCCCAACTGTATCAGACTTTCTTATAGCTCTGAAGAATTTTACATAATTCTTTAGAAATATTATGCTACAATACATTGCCATTGAATGCAAAGCTATTGCTGCCCCATTCCCTGTCAGAGCTCAGTTGCTCTAGAACAGTGTGGCAGTTATATGGCTTTGTTATATAAGCTTCCAGCCCCTTTAATATTCTGCACATTCTCCAAACATGCTTTTGGTCATTATCAATATTGTTGTTGATTAAGGTTCTCTGTGGGATTAAGATCCGGTGATGGTGCAAATGCAATGTAGAGGCGGTCCCCTACTTAAGAACACCCGACTTACAGATGACCCCTAGTTACAAACAGCCTTCTGGATTTTGGTAATTTACAGTACTTTAACTTTAGGCTGCAATAAACAGCTATAACAGGTATTAAAGGTGTCTGCAATTAAGCTTTGTCGTTAATCCTGGTTCTTGGTTGAACTTGATGGATATGTGTATTTTTTCAACAGTATAAACTCCGATACTATGATACTATATGAACCTCCCCATCCTTTCCTCTTTGCAGTGTTATGTATAAATTGGAATGGCTGTATCTAGAAGAAATAAAGGTTTTTAAAATATTTAAATGAGCCTGAGGCACTCTGCAGAGCATAGGTGGGGGCCCACCTACTGCGACATGGAAAAATTGCCTGTATATTATTAGGCAATGTTTACAGAATATGTTTTCATTGCGTCTGAAAGGCACAACAAATGCATCAGGCAAAATGCATCGCATAACACATGAGTATTAATGATAGTAAAAATTTTAATGTAATTTGAGGTGCGTTTAAAAATGCAGTGCAAACATAATTTAAAGGCAGCTAGACCATGTGCACAAGATGCGATTGAATTGTGTTATAAAATGCATTTTAGGTGCATCTGGAGAATCTCCACCCAGAACATAGATGTGTTTAGATCTAAATGCTTGTGTTCGGTAAGTATTAAGAAGATTTGTTGCAACTTACCCAATAAAAGCATTTAGGCCTAAACATGTCTGCATTCCAAGAGAAGTCTGCATGCAGGGAGTAGATTCCCCAGATGCACCTACTATGTAATTTAATCTAGTGACATGGATGTAAGGTCCAGCATTAGGTAAAACCTACTAAAAGCAATCAGTGCTTCTGCTGTGTACCGTCAACTCACATTCATATTGTAGCCCCTCTCATCTCCCCCTCATATTGAGGCCCCTCATCTACTCCTCATATTATGGCCCTTCTCATCTCCCACTCATATTGTGGCCCCTTTCATCTCCCCCTCATATTGTGGCCTCTCTCATCTCCTACTCATACAGTGTCCCCTCATCTTCCCCTCATATTGTGGCTCCTCTCATCTTCCCTTCATATTGTGGCCTCTAATTTCCCCTTCATATTGTGCCCCCTCTCATCTCCACCTCATATTATGGCCCCTCTCATCTCCCCCTCATATAATGGCCTCTCATTTCCCCTTCATAATATGCCCTCTCTCAAATCCCCAATATTGTGCCCCCCCCCCTCATAACCCCCCATATTGTGGGCACCCTCTCATATACCTATAGTGTGGGCCCACTCATATCCCACAAAATAGTATTTTAATTGTATGTAAGTCTAATCTTACAAAGCATAGCATGTCTGAATATGGATCACTCATACACTACAGTATATAAGGAACAGAAAAAAATGGATCCCACACAGATAACAACTTGTACGTGAAAAAATAATTAAACCATTTCTTTTTAAAGTTGCACAGAGGATCAGTCATATGAATATAGTCTTATACCTTCTAAAAGCGAGTATCCCTCAAGAGATAAGTCTTTTTAGAATGAAGGCCTGGGGTGACCACACTATTACCCCTGGTCCTGCTCCCAGGAAACCAGCGTTTTTTCATCTTCTCAAAGCTATATAGAAATTGTTACAATATAAAGCTTTTTGAAGCTCAATTAAATAGTGTCCATTTCAGGGAACATTTTCTCTGTAGACATTTCCAGTCGTAGTTTATTATGTGTGGAACAAATGTCTCTTGGGATGATGATCCATATTGCTACATTAAAAGCAGAGTGAACCTTACTCTTCTCTGGTAACTACAGGCGCCTGAAGGAATGACCACAAACCATTAACTTTATCACAGCCCGACTGAGCAAACAGGGAAAATTTAGGAAATCTACTGGATAACTATTACCAGAATATTTGCCGGTGCTTAAACTTTTCACGGGAACATTAAAACAATATTTACATTTGCATGTTACTCAAGTGAATTGCAAAGCACAGGTGGCATCACTAGATAATAACCATTGCTGGGAAAGATTTGCCTTTGCTAAAGAAAGTATCAGAGCACCCATGCTTGTAGAAAAGAAATCCTCAATTTTCTGTTTATGAAGTCTTTCAGCACCTTTTACAACGCACATCCTGCTTCCCAAGGGAATCATTTCTATTCTGGAACCATTTGTATTTTTTTTCCATTCAACATGTGAGCTTTCAAAGACTTCTTATAATGAAATCGCACTTAGCGGAGATTCTTTCAGACTCATTAATATGCATGTTATCTGTCAGTTCATTTGTCCCAGTATTTACTCTGAAGTTGCCTATTCGGCATCTTTATCTTTCCTTTGTCTCACACCATTTCCTTTTTTTTATTTCATCATCTGGCCTGTTTTTCATAAGTTTTACCGAAGGAGGTAGCACAAAAGGGTGTTACATCTAGCTACATTAAAGCAAATCTAATTCTAGCTAGGGCGACAGCAGTGAAACAATGCTTCAAATGCTTTTATATTTGATAAGCCTGCATATCAGTTTTGTATTGAATTTATATATAATTTGCCTTTTTCAGGTGGAAGGAAAGAAATTTCAACATCATCTGTCATTTTCTGCCAAAAGGAAAAATGTGCAAGAAAATTGTAGATAATTAATAATTGAATAAATACAAACAAAAGTCATATTATTGTACAGTTAAAGCTTAGGCTGAAAATGATTTGTGTCAAAACCTTGTTGAATAAGGCCTTCTAAAAATGTACACATCTTAGATCAAACGGCTGTAATGCTTTGTCAATGTCTTGTAAAATAATACTTTACACAAGGCATTTACATTGGGCATAAACAATGGTTCTCACCAGAACTTTTCAGGGTAGCAGTCTGAAGTGGTCTCCTCTCAGACCAGTACACATGCACAAGCTGTCTTCTGCCCATATGCTTCTCAACAGTCTCTCTCTCACCTGGAGCTCTAGGTTCCGGTAAAATAATCTGGTGTGGAGCCTGGGAGGAACATACAACTCAAGGATTCCAGTTAAAGGAACATATCTAACTGAAAGCAGATGCCTTAATGGGAGATATTTTCCATCAACTTTACCCAGTGATTGTTAACATCTCACCCCCGCCCCCCTCTACCCAAAATCATTGGGCTCGACACCTTAAGCAACCATGAATTCTAGATAAAACATCAGACGGTGTTCGACAATAAAATCAAATTCCTGTAAAGCCAGGAACCACCATGTTACCCTTGCATTATTTCCATTGTTTTGACTCATCAACCTCAACGGAGCATGATCTGAGACAAACCTAAACTTTTTGTCTAGAAGATAATTGGGCTCATTTACTAAGGGTCGCACGCACACTTTTGTCAGACTGTGTACCGTTTTCAGGGCTAAAACGGCTTGCACAGGTATTTAATAAATTTGTGCACTTGGATTGTGGCGCACGCGACCCTTTTTGTGGCGCAGCTGTGCCGGCCTCCATGCAACACAAATTAGGGGGTGTGCCGTCGGAAGGTCCGACTGATTCGGAGTGAGTGTGGGATTTAATTTCAAATAGTGTTGCAAGCTCGATCACTTAGATGCACTACAAAAAAGATGGTGAACTCTGTTGGACCTGAGCGGGGAAGCGTCACATTCATGACTTCGGGCACACAATCTTAATTGTGACACCGTACATTTTAGTCGGACAATGCACTTTCTGTGAACTCCAGTGACCCTGTAAGTTAAGAGTCTAAGGCCCATTTGATTGCCAGGCAGGCTGACTGCGAACTGGCTGGCTTCACAGCACATACTTCGACGCATTAAATGCTTGTTCAGCTTCAGGGGACCACTCAACCATTATGGATTAAAGGGCATTAAAGGGGTATTCCAATTACAGCAAAATAATGTTATTGTTTGTATAATAAAAAAGTCATACAACTTTCCAATATACTTTCTGTGTCAATTCCTCACAGTTTTCTAATCTCTGCTTGCTGGATAGAAATCTGACCATGGTCACACAGGTGCAAGGCTCGTTATTACACATAGAGTAATCAGAGCCATGTGATGTAACGAGCCGTGACCACGAGTGCACGAGTGACCATGGTCAGATTTCTATCCACTGGAAGTAAACATAGAAGCTTTCTATAGCTTTCTATATGTTTATTATATAAACCATAACATTATTTTGCTGTAATGGGAATACCCCTTTAAGTTTCCGGAAGCACCAGGTTCAATTTGGTTTTGAGAACAATACAATGGGGCAGGACCATTCACTTTTGAATTTTTCAATCACCCCCAAATTCAACATTCTCCTGGCCTCTTCTGAAACTGTCTACGGTTCTCTGGTATTCTGTGTGGTTTTATCCTTCCTTTTACCTTTAGCTCAGTAATGATATCATGTTCAATGACTTCCATGCAGCCTTGCAAGCCTGGTGTTGTGAACACAAAAATGTACAAGCAATTTTCATCTTACTATACTCTGGTTCAGTATCTTATGAAGAACAACTAATTGCTATAAGTGACTCCCTTTCTTTCCATGGATTGATCAGGTTCACATGATACAACTGTACAGCTTTCCTTTTACTGGGCTGATGTACTTTGTAATTCACTTTGCCAACTTTTTCTAAAATTTCAAAAGGGCCCTGCCACTTAGCCAACAATTTACTTTCAACGGTGAGTTGTGACATGGCCACCTGGCTTGAATTCCCTAATTCTAGCAGACCGATTGTATACCCTAAACTTTTCTTCTTGGCCCCTCAAAACTATTGGCATTACTTTGGAAATCCAACCCTGCATCTGTTCAATATGGTCAATTACAAGGGGTGGCCTCAGACTCAGTCTTTTTAGCTACGTCAAGCAGACCACAAGGGTTTTTCTCTGCATCCTGGCTCTTGGGGTGCACCATTGAGTACAGTCACATTTTTAAATGCATATTTCAATGTAGGGTCTTGCAATTGGGGTGTCCCAAAATTAGCTTGTCCCACTTCTAAACATGGAAAGGTTTTCTCTGACACTGGGTTTTCACTTTCCTCACCAACTAAAACCATTAAAGGAAAATTCTCAGGTACCTCAGTTGGTTCCCCTACTGCTTGCAATTGCATTTCATTATTCCCAGGTTTACACAGAGAAGACCAGAACACAAGATAAAAGACCTGTAAAGCTATCAGTAAAAAATATATACTATATTGGAATACCTATACACAAGAATATATAGAAATGTATACCATATAGATGGGAAAATCAAAACAAGGGGAAAACAAGTAGCCCTGGGTGGAATAGGGAAACCACTGAGTACATAAGCCCCCCTTAATAAGCCCAAGTGAAATGAAAACCGGAGGTACCTTCCGCCATGAAAGTGTCCATATACCCGCAATACACTTACCCGAAAACATGGCGGTGGGCAGTCAATGGGCAATTAAGGGGGGCCAATGGTGCACCCCGACGCATGTTTCAACTGATTTCATTTATATTGATTTACCCTTGATTTCTTTTCTGACAGAATATGTATTTAGAATCATTGGGCATTTTTTTTATCTTTGTGCCTATTAAGGGGGTCTTATGTACTCTGTGGTTTCCGTATTCCATCTAGGGCTACTTGTTTTCCCCTTGTTTTGATTTTCCCATCTATATGGTATACATTTGTATATTTTTTGTATATTGGTATTGCAATAAAGTATATATTTTTATTGATAGCTTTGCAGCTCTTTTATCTTGTACTCTGGTCGTTGTAGTTGGAGAGGTGCATGTGATGTATTATGGAATAACGGGGTTTGATCTAGTTTTGGTTGTGTTACACAGAGAAGAAATATAAAATGAAGATAATGAAATAAAGACATTGGGAAATGTTTTTCCCCACAGCTCCCAAAATACAAGAAAATCATGTCTTATAATAACTGCATGCATTAAGTCTTTTACCACCCCTACTTGGTCGGACACAGTCCGGAGTCTATAGTCACTTGGGCCACTGGATAATGTTTAACTCCATGTGTACGTTTTACATCAAAGTATTTTCTAGGGACACACAACACATGGGAAAGATTATTTCGGAGAAGAGTTACCAGGCTTCCTGAGTCCAGGAGTGCTGAAACATTGTGGCCGTTGACAGACACCTGGCAAACATGGCATGAAATTGACGCATAGGGGCACTATGTCTTATAAAGAGCCATGCATCTGTGTGATATCACACGATCATGGACAGATTTCTATCCACAGGTAGTAAAAGAAGTGTCCCATTAAATGACAGCAAGCAAAGATCTAGGAAAGAATACATACTTACTGCATATTAGAAAACTACAAAACTTTAAATCATGCAAACAATAATATTTATTTCCTGAAAGTAGTTGAATTCTGGGGATGAAGCTAGCTGCTCTGAAATACGTCTGCTTCATTTTTCCATTTACTCAAATCAGTTGATGTGAGCTGCAAGAGTACTAACACAAATACCTACACTGTGCCTGCAGAAGACATGGAATTATGAAGTCTCCTATAGAAGACTACTGAATCAATATTTCATGCAGGAGTCTACTCATTACAATAACAATGTACCTTACAATAACACATGCCCAGCGGTAGTATGCGCAGCGGCATACTACTTTCCCATCGGGAGTGCAGTCAGATGACCGGGAAGCACTAACTAGGAGTATATGTGTCAGAAAGAGGGAGACGCAAAAGAATTGGTCCATTGGTCTATATGAAGTCGATTTACTTGCTCACAGGAAGGAATTGTATTGTATAGGTTATATACCAAACACAGACAGCCAGTAACCACTTTTAACTTTATTTTTAACTTTATACAACTCTGAGGTTTGCAGCTACAGCCCTGCGACACCTCATGGCTAGAGCACCCTAGTCTTTGGAGTATCAAAGCCTGGGATTAAGCATTCTTTTCTGATTGTTTTCTGATTATAATTGTGTTTACATTTTATGATTTAGGTATACAATGCTACATGGAGTGAATTTTTATCATTTGGTATATTAAGCGCATCTTTTATAGGTGTACATCATATATCATAGGTTTTTTAGTGTTTGTGTATGTATAATACTTTTTTTCAGATCCATTTTTGAGTATAATGACAGTGCCTGAATATTTTTTCTATTTTTACATACCATACCAAGCAACACAAAAGTTCAATTCAGAACACATCTCTTTCAGGTTTCAGTGCTAAACCCTATTGCCCTCTTTACCAGTCTTTTAAATGTATTCAATAACAATTGCAACACAACACTTACATTCCCAAAAATACAATGATTAACTTAAATGTTACACTGGTATCATACAACTTCCCTTTTGCATAGACTGTTCCCTGATGTCTCAGATATCTGCTGGCTTGCGGCTCCGTGAGGTGTTCCCTGCAACACATCTTCTGGACATACCTTGGGATACAGCCTTATTGGCAAAAGTTACGGGCGCTTCTACACTCAATCCTAGCAGTAGACATCCCACTTTCCCCTCTATTTTACTTGCTGAACTTCTCCACTCAGCCCATGGATAAGAGATCTACCAAAATGAGCCTACACATTCTCACGGCCCCAAGGTGTCTGATCTCGCAGTTCTGGAAAGGCAGGTTCCTCCTTCCAACTTGGATCTTCTCATCAGAATATGAGAAATTTGCAGTACGGAATCCCAGACCACCCCTTTCAACAAACAAATCCAGCAGTTTGATAAACCTGGGAACTGTGGGATCGTTTCTTGGCAGGGGAGTCAAGGAGGCAGGGGATGGGAGGGACTATAAAACACCAAAGACTACAAACCTTGTGTTATTTTCCCTATGAGTCATGTTGTTCATGTCCGAGTGTATAGTCTCCCCAACCTATTTTGCCCCCGTTTTTTTTTTTCATTTAGTTTGTCCCTAATGATTAGGGAGTATACGGCACTTAACATTCAATTTATTGTATTCAGCTTGGAATGTGTAGTAATTGGCAGGCATGTGGAATTAACACTGTCATATATGGGATATCTGCAATCGACATTTTGTATTCTTATACATATTGTGTAAGTCCCTTAGTTCGTCACAACTGAGCATTGATCTTAAGACGCTTAACATTCAATTTACTGTATCATGTCAGAAAAGTGTAGTAATTGGTAGGAATTTTGAACCTTCAAAGCTACATACAGTATGTATGTGATATTTAAAACTGACATGTTGTATTGTTATATGTAATGCTGCAGTCATCCTTGACAATTCTTGTTATAATATTGAAAAATCTTTAGTAAAAATACAATTATAAAAAAATATATACACTGATTACCATTACACCATTACAAAACTAGCCACATTCAAGCCAGAGTACAAATTAAAGAAACATCTCAGCCTAAGTGACAAACTAAGCTTCCATAATGGGTCATAATAGAGCCTCCCAATCATATTTGAAACTCCAACACAAATTTTTGTAAGATTAGGTTCATTGCATAATGCATTTATTATGCAGGGTCAGGGAATGGACCAGGTAAGCTAGAAGGACAGACAAACAGTGCACTCTGAGACTAAATCTCCTTGCAGGCTATGCCTACCTAAATGCCCAACCTAGCCCAAGCGGTAGGAAACAACTGGTCGACTTTCCGATTCACTGTCAAAGGGAAAAGACACAGACAAAGACAAGACAATACAAACAGAGAAGGATAGTTACCAAATATGGGCTAGAACCAAGAAAACAATGCAGCACAAAATCACTAGGCAAATCGATAGTCATAGAATAAAGCAAAGGGTCGAATATACCGGAATACATAAAATAGAAAAAACACTAGCTACTTAAAGGGAGTGGCAGGGCAACAATGAGAGTGGGGACAGATTCTGTCAAATAAAGCAGATTAACTGTAAACCAGAGCAGAGTTCACATGAGACAGATGGGTATAGTTGAAATCAATTAAGGCTGTAATCAAAACAATATGCAGACACAGAGGAAGATGCAGACATAGATGTAACAGCATTTGTAGATTGTGATGAGTGGGCACTTCAAAAGTAGTAGAGGAAATGTTATGCAAGTAGCTTTACAGTTATTTTTATTATCAAATAAGGAAAATTTATGGTGAAACTGATGTAAAGGTGGTATTTTGAGGAAACTGATGGAAACTGATATGTGAATAGACTCTGAACAGTTATGTGACTATATAAAAGCCTTGACCACTGAGGTCAGTGATTGGTTGTTGGTTGTCACATAAATACAAGAGGGGGAGCATCAGAACATTTGAAGGAACTGGAGTGAATGGAACTGGGGGATTGTATAAATATTGCATTTTCTTTAAGATTTTATAAGATCAGTTTTGATTTTAAAAATTTCAGAAAACCACTTTAAAGGGAACCTGTAAACAGTAAGGTCATTTTACCTGATGACAGGTTCCAACGGCCTCTCCTGTCTCCTTGGGCATACTGTTTTTTAAACTGCCTTTGTCAGCATTCCGGCTACCTGCCAGCAGCATAAAGTGAAGCCCAAGGGGTAGCACGAACGGCCCAAGTGCCCATCTCCTTGCTGTATCCCCTCTTCTTCCATGCCCATACCCCTTCCTGTGGCTCTTCCCTGTTCACTACCCCCTTTTACATCATCTTACCACTGCAATAGAGAGGTGGATACTACAAAGAGAAGTGGAGGCTGTTGGAGCAGTGTTGAAAAAAAAGTTTGAATAAAACATCCACGATTTAAATAAATATGTTGCTTATGTTTAGAAGTCTGTTTGTTGCACTTTCAAAATAAAATCCAGGTAGGATATATCTTTATATTAAATGGTAATTATAAAAGATTAGATACAGATTATAAATTAGATTATATCAGCTCAATGATAAACACATTTAATTCACTAGCTGTTAACTTGCAGTTATTGACAGTATATTATAGCAAAACAATAAAACCCCAAGGAAAGCACAAATACAGAAACTAAATTATTTTTTTACAAAACATATTAAAAATCAATACACAGAAATAATAAAATATCAACTATGTTACAGCCATAAAAGAGAATTTCAAATTAGGAATGATTCACAGGCTGCAAATATAAGTTTCATGTTGCATAGCTTTCCATAGAAATATTGATTTCACACAAATAATGTATTATCTGAAAACTGCAGTAGCAGAAACATAGGCAGAAAAAGCAATCAGTCTGGGAGCTGCAAAAATCTAGGGTTAAACATCTGCAAGCAAGATTATAAATAAGCTCCGCTTAAGACCTTGGGGCATCGGCTGCATTACCAGAGAAATGTCATGGAAACAGCAAAAAATGGCCATTTTTATAAGAGAAGAATAAGCAATCAAGCGCAGGCTAGGAAAAGCAGGTGCTGTACTCATGGAGGTCATGCCGCTGGAAGAAATTATGGAAGAATTAATAAATCAATTTGCTTGAAACCATTGTCCTTTCCAGGAGTGTCCTAATCCTTCAAAGATGTGTATTACAATTACATGATACAAAGCAGCACCACTTTACCAGAAGGTGCCCTTACTGAGGATTCAATTATGGCATGATTGTTTCTTGAAATTTTACCCACCCCTGCCTTATCTGCAAGCAGAAGAAGGATAATACTTTTTAAGGGAATGCAAACACGGCATCCCTGGCATGCTTATTCAAAGATCAAGTGGCTTCATTTGTATATACAATAATAATTGTAGAGTTCTACATTTTAAGTAAGATACATTGCAGGTAATGAACAATGTTATATGGAGACCAGCTAACTATGTATTCAAGTCAAGTGCTCAAGTAGCAACAGCTAATACAGAGTTGTTATCATGAAAGTTATGTAAAAGTTCCTTTTTAGGTCCATGAAGTAGTTGTCCCCAAGACAGGGAACAATATGCTGGTAAAAAAAAGTATTCCCATGAAGACAAGATCCTTAAATATACACAGGATAACAAAATACCACAATCTCTAATTGACTGTTATTAACAAAAACACATCATTTCACAGATATAATTCCAACCGGTCTCTATCACTCCTGGTGTTTACAATTTTGGTTGTCCCTGGATCCAACCATAAATCTTCTGACTATGAGATAGCAGAGCTCAGTGTGTCATTGTGTCTTATTTGCATCTCATGACTCTATACCCAATCTCTCTTTTTCTATGTGTTAAATAGTAGAATGTTCAGACGTTAAATGAAAGTGTAGTTAAGCCCTAAACCCTGATAATCTAATCACATTGTCAGCACACAGCATCTTCCAGCACACAGGGATTATGAAGTGTCTGCTTAGAGATTCCCCATCCACACTTTGGAATCTTACATTGACCATCACTGAGTTATAGGAGCTAAAACTAGGGGATTAAAATTTGAGAGCTTTCATTCATGGGCCCTTTAAAAGGTAGAATATATTCATGCATTGTGATGATCTGTCACTTCTCAAGGAGATAAAACCAGGAACTATGGGGGTAATTTATCATAAGCTGGTGCTAGGTGTGCAATCATATGATGCAAACTGCTCCTCTCCGCCATGTCAGATATACCAGGAGGCTCCTTATTTATCCATCAGCTATACTATACACACTAGACCCTGGGTGAAATAGAATTGTGCTTTAAGTCCTGAACAGGTTATAGCTAGTGAGCAGAGGCAAGGCAGGAAAGAATCGTACAGGCCCACTCTGCCAACTGGCATGGACCCTTTACACCTTCCTACGCCCATTTGGTTTAGAAGTTGTGTAAGAGGGGAAGTAAATGCAATCACTGGTGGTGCACATGGAATAGTCATTATTTCAGGTCTTGTAGGCCACCTATTTTTCCAAGTCATGTGCAAGAAGTGGTGCAAAGTATTAAGGTACCTAAATTTACCTCGGCCCTTACCTATGGGCCGGTGCATTGACTTCCATCACCACAGGCCTCTGTCGGTATACAGAAAATCAGAGACAGCACACAGGTGCTATAGTCTAACACAAGTTATATGCTGTATCAGGTGCATTCTCTCATTGTAACATCACCATTAAGCCTCTGTATAGAGGCCAAGGGATGAAGGGTGATGCCATTTGGCACCAGAGGTAAGGACACAAGTAAATATAAAATGTCTATATTTTTTATTTTTATATCACTTAGGCTAACAGAAAAATATAATGATTCTGGACAACCCCTTTAAATTCAGTGAGACTGAAATGCAATATGGGAATATATATACACACATATATAAAAGTGTTTTATCATTCAACATATAGGGTGCTATTAATCATTCAGCGGCTCCTTGGGACAGTTTTATGTCTGTTTTATGTCAGATTCATTAAAGTGGCTTTGGCCTATTAATAATGTTCTTATGCTCTAAATGCTGTCTGGGATTTTTCTTTTTAAAATGTTGCAATGCATAAAACATACCAGCACATATGACAGCAGGGGACTGGAGTGACTATGCAAATTTTTTGCAACTTTTCCAAAAAGTTGCAAGTCATGAATCTGGCATTGCACTAGCAGCATTTCTTTGTGTAAACCAAATAAATGAAGTGGTGAAAATAGTCCTGTGTGACTTCTTAGCAGTAAAAAGTCCCAAAAAACCTCAATGCGACTTTCTTAAGACTCTATAACGCTGAAAATGTCCAGCAAAACCAATAATAAGCAACGCCCATAGTGTTTTGGGTTTCCACAACCAACATGGTCTTATAAAGTAATAGACCCTATGCATTGGAGTCATTGCAATCCATGAGTTTTTATTGAGGTCTGTTGAGTTCATAAGAATAGCAATATATTGTGAAATTAATAATTTTTTTTATGTTGATTTTTTGACATTCATTGCCCTGGTAACATTCTTTGCCCTGGTATACATCTTACGTATACAAGAGTCATGTAATACACATACTAAAGCTTTATTATTATTTTACAGATTATCATGACCAGATCACAGCCCCCATCGACTTCTATGGCTCCCGGGGACACCGCACCAATACTGAGTTGGATGGCCGCTCATCTACATATGGAGGGAGGAGGGGTGAAGAACATGTACCCCTCCACCTCCCAATCCTGAGCTTGCCAGGATCGCTGTTTGGATGTATGTACTCTAACTCCTACACACTATGCATAAGTATAATTTACTGACAGGTTACAGTTTGGTAATTTTTACAAAGAAAACTACTTTTTGGCTAGATGAAAATATGTATTCAGCCCCTGAAAATAACAAGCAAAACAATTTTGGACACATGTAGTCTTATTGAGCCTAGTTGTATTATCATACACACACATCCACAGCTGCTACTATTTCACAGTCACTTCTTGCCAGACACCTTTAATACAATGGTTTCTAATATCCAAATTATATTTTGAGCATAATACAGCAAAGACGTCACTGATATATGTATGAATACATATGCTATTCTATTTCTAGACATATGTAAATTGTGATATTGAGAAAGGTAGGTCTCCCATCCCATATTACTTCCATTGTAGAAAGCATATTCAACCACAAAGCATAAAGCACATGGACAGAGCTGACAGCAGTTCTGCTATCATTGAGTCTATTTCCAATTATGGATAAATATGAAATGCCATATAAACAAATCTGTCATGTCCTAGAAAGACCAAACATTCACATTATAAAATGTGAATCAACCGTTACAAAATCATACAACCCTGTGTATTGGGAATTGGAAATAGTCAGATTATACAGAGAAACATTCCAGCAGTGCTGTTCCATTGGCTGTGGGCCTGGCAAGTGCAGATTGATAAAAGGTTTTATTACCGCTTTAGCAGAAAAAAAAACCTGTTGCTCGTATACATGCTTATGCTTTTCCAATCTGGTGTTGTCTGAGATTCATTTAGATTTTTCTCAACTTAAAGGACACCTGTCATCAGGTCTGTGTCACTTGTCCTGTCACCTCTACCTGTTGGAGCAGCTTACATGGATCCCATCCCAGCCTTTATCTAGTTATTTCATACATTATTCATTGTAAAATCATCTATTTTTTATCATGTAATTGAGGCTAGTCACATGGTCAGAGGCAGTGATGTCACCCCTGTTCCCCCTCCCCTCTCCTCCCCCTGCTCATGTCTGTGTGTAATGTATAGTAAAGCATTGCTGGTGTGTGTATGTCATCTGCTGACATGCTGCATCCTCCTAATACACAGGTGAGAGACACAGACAGCAGCTACACATGAATCTGACATGTTCTGCTGTAACATGGCTGCCTGGAGCTGCTGTATCTCTCCTGTACATACACACACATGCACACACAGGCTGCAGGGGGTGTGGCCACCAGCACCAGGAAGCACATCATTATACAGCCTCACATCATTATACAGGCTGTCAGTCAAGCACTGGGGGTGTGGCTGTGCCTCCCACTCATGAATAGAGTGGACAGCTTGAATATGCTAATGCTTCATTGGACATTTCACAGGTCATTTGCATACAGCTTTAGGACCTCATTGCTTAGGTTTACAGGCATGTAGAGGGACAATGAAGGGATAGAGGCAATGCTCTCTAATGGCAGTTTATGAAAATATATTTAGTTTAGGGGGGTTATTCTGCATGACGGGTTCTCTTTAATTATTCGAAAAGAGTTTTCAAGGGTTCCAAACAGGTTAGAGGCTGAGCGGCTTCCTAAATGTGCGCCATTAAATGTGCTCCCATCATAATATATTTTCTCTATTATAAGAGAGAACAAAATCATAAACTGCAAACACAATGAGAGAAATGCATTTCCCAATTTTTAGACTGTAACAAATACAAATAAATAGTGAGCGGACAAGTTCATGTCCACAATCAGCTTTTCTAATAACACAGGGATCTCATGCCGGCAGAATGCTAATATTCTGATGCAATGTTATGTCCTAAAAGAAACCTGAAATCCAACACATTGCGCCCTTTATACAATTGCCACAAATTGCTAAATCCATGTGTGACACAGCTCAATGTTTCCATAAGTAAACAGCAATTCTCTATAATGCTCGCTGCAAAATTGCTTGTATTCTCTCTAGAAAGAGTCCAATTTCCATAAGTTATTTCCCTCCAGCAGGCGAACACTATGAGGGGACTAAAAGTCATGAGTTTGTTTTTTCTCTTAGTAATAGAGAGTCGAGGGACCAGCTCATCAATCTCTCCAAAAGGTGAAAAACGTGTTGTTTCCCACACACAAAATATATCACATAATCAGAAAACTCAATCTGAACCTAATGGAAACAGATGGTAATATACATTTCTATTTAGAGACTGAGCAGTGTAGCTCTCAGACAGACATCTAGGCTATAACATGCCTGTCATTTTTCAGGATCTGAGAATATTTCAAGCACCACTACTACAGGAACAAATCTTCTGGATAATAAACAATATAACCGCCTTTCAGGTGCACTAATACCCTTCATAGTCACCAAAAATAATGTATCACAGCTATTAAATGCTATGTTAAACATGGCCTTTGATAATGAAATGTGTGATTCATTCTTTTTATATGTACGTAGTAGTTTATGAACATTTCTATTCAGCCAACTCAAAATGTAATAATTTAATAATTCCTTTATTATATCATCTTTCTGTAATAATTTCACATTTATCTTGTGAAAAGGTTTTTCAGATTGAATACATTTGCATAGAATATGTCCTCAGTATCAGCTATGTGAGGGTCCAACAACCGATACTCAACAGATTAGCTGTTGTCATCTGATAAAGAGACAATGGACCAGGAAACAGATAGCTCCAGTCTTATTGTAATGGTCAAAACATGGTAGTGCAGTTTAGATTCCATTTATTTGTATGGGTGCAAAGCTGCAGTAACTTAGTTTGGCCACTGCACACAAAATGGAGCAATATTATCCTGGTTTCATTCTATATGTAGAATTGTAACAAATAAAAAATGTAAACATTTTCTTGGTAAACATCTTAAAATATGTCTACCAGATTTATTGATGGTTGAAGTCCCATCTTACTTACCCGTCATTTCAGGGGATGACCCCCTTTTATTATTTCTAAGGACATCTGCCTTCTTTTAAAACACTTCAGAAAAATCATGATGTCAGCATATCAGCGGGCAGGACCAGGCTGCCATGAACATGGTGGGGGGGCATATATTAGCAAGAAGTAGAGCCCAGAGGTGCTCAGGTGACATAGCTTGGCGCTCCTCCGGCTCATTTGAATATTTTTATAAAGTGATTTTTAAAAGACTGCCAATGTCTCTCAACCAAAAACAAGATCATCCCCTGACATACAGGGGAAAGTTTTAAGAGGAGTAAGACATTGAAAAATGTTGCATGTTACATGCAGGCAGGCAGATCATACCCTCACATTCACAATGATTCCTCAGAATTTGAAAGGGGTCTTACAAAACCCATTCATGTACATTGTATTGTATTATGTATGAAAAGCATATACTGTATGTCATGTGAAGATAGCCTAAAAGATGCACATGAAAACTGTGAAAAACAAAAATAAACTGGCCACTAATAATCATCTATGGGATTGTGATGCACTAATTTAGAGCGTAAGTCAAAGAGCAAATGCAGCCTTGTAATGAAGAAACTCCACAGCCTTGTTTCTGCTACGCTGCATGTCTATACTGACATATAATAAGCTTAACCCTGGGGTGCACGCTGAATGCCAAGACACACTCAGATGCAAAATTGGAGAAACAAAGTGGCACTCACCAGGATAAAAAGCAGGAACAAACTTTATTGTAGGAAGATTTCCAGGACAGAGGGGATGCACACCACGGCAAGGCGACTGGCCACTTCACGCAAAAAGTGCTTTCTCAAGCCTCGGACCAATTTTGCACTAATTTAGAGCTCTGCATCTTTGCCAAAATCAGACACTCCAAATTAATACACCTACAGTACTCTACTTTCATGTGGAATATAGAAAGCAGATTTAAATTAACTTTCGTAAAGAGTATTACGATGCAAACTTACCGTCGCCAGTTTTTGGACATCTTCATCCGATGCTCCTAGTGAGGCAAGGCCAATCTCTTGTGAGAATTGGGCAAACTTTGGATCTGCAAGTAATGGAACGTGGCCAAGAAGCTCATGACAGGTGTCCCTGGTTAAGAAAAAGACAATAATTTATAGGTAGCTTTACATACACTAACTATTGTTTACAGTGCCTTGCAAAAGTATTCGACCCCCTTGAACTTTTCTAACTTTTTCCACATTTCAGGATTCAAACATAAAGATTAGAGATGAGCGAGCACTAAAATGCTCGGGTACTCGTTATTCGAGACGAACTTTTCCCGATGCTCGAGTGCTCGTTTCGAGTAACGAGCCCCATTGAAGTCAATGGGAGACTCGAGCATTTTTCAAGGGGACCAAGGCTCTGCACAGGGAAGCTTGGCCAAACACCTGGAAACCTCAGAAAAGGATGGAAACACCACGGAAATGGACAGGAAACAGCAGGGGCAGCATGCATGGATGCCTCTGAGGCTGCTTAAATGCACCATTATGCCAAAATTATGGGCAACAGCATGGCCATGACAGAGTGACAGAATGAAGCTAGATAGCATCTAAAACATCCAATAATTGACCCTGACACTATAGGGGACGGCATGCAGAGGCAGCGGCAGCAGCGGAAGGCTAGAGAGTGGCATGGCGACATACCCTAAATGGACTCATGCTTCAAACCAATGGGTAGCAGAGAGGAACCAAAGGAGGTGAGCAAGAAGGGCTCAAATAATATCGGTACATGATAAAAGTTTGCCAGGATATTTTGTGGATTACACAGCAGGGTGGCGACAAAGTTAACAAGTTTGTTTTGGAAGCCATGAAAACAACCCAAAATTCTGCCTGACACAGCACGTTTGATAAGGCGGGCATGTATGGAGGCAGTGAACTAGTAGTAGATTATAGGTGCTGCAGTTAAAACTATGTTAGTTGGTTCTTGGCATGGAGCTGGCGCTCCGCTGCCAGGCGAGCTTTCGCCAATCCAAGCCCCTGTCTCTAGGCTACTCCCCAAACAGCACTTCTAAGAACCTTTTGTATAAGATCAAGTGTAGTAGCGTTCTTATAAGTTTAGGATATGGCGGGTGAGGGGAATGTAAACAGATGCGCAAGAAGCGCTGAAATAATATCCGTAAATGGTAAAAGTTTGCCAGTATATTTTGTGGATTACACAGCAGGGTGGCGACAAAGTTAACAAGTTTGTTGTGGAAGCCATGAAAACAACCCAAAATTCTGCCTGACACAGCACGTTTGATAAGGCGGGCATGTATGGAGGCAGTGAACTAGTAGTAGATTAAAGGTGCTGCAGTTAAAACTATGTTAGTTGGTTCTTGGCATGGAGCTGGCGCTCCGCTGCCAGGCGAGCTTTCGCCAATCCAAGCCCCTGTCTCTAGGCTACTCCCCAAACAGCACTTCTAAGAACCTTTTGTATAAGATCAAGTGTAGTAGCGTTCTTATAAGTTTAGGATATGGCGGGTGAGGGGAATGTAAACAGATGCGCAAGAAGCGCTGAAATAATATCCGTAATTGGTAAAAGTTTGCCAGTGTATTTTGTGGTGGCGACAAAGTTAACAACTTTGATGTGGAATCCATGAAAACAACCCAAATTTCGGCCTGACAAACCTCGTTTGATAAAGGGACGATGTATGGAGGCAGCTATATGGACGACTTTTGGAGGTAGCAATGGAGACAACGTGTGGAGGCTGCTATGGAGACAATTCAATTTGGATAGTGCCTGTATGTGGCAGTCCAAAAAAGTTTTCAAACCAGAGGAGCAGGTAGGTGGCCCTCCAGAAAAATGGAATAGATTGAGTGCCTGTATGTGGCAGTCCAAAAAAGTTTTTAAACCAGAGGAGCAGGTAGGTGGCCCTCCAGAAAAATGGAATAGATTGAGTGCCTGTATGTGGCAGTCCAAAAAAGTTTTCAAACCAGAGGAGCAGGTAGGTGGCCCTCCAGAAAAATGGAATAGATTGAGTGCCTGTATGTGGCAGTCCAAAAAAGTTTTCAAACCAGAGGAGCAGGTAGGTGGCCCTCCAGAAAAAGGGAATAGATTGAGTGCCTGTATGTGGCAGTCCAAAAAAGTTTTTAAACCAGAGGAGCAGGTAGGTGGCCCTCCAGAAAAATGGAATAGATTGAGTGCCTGTATGTGGCAGTCCAAAAAAGTTTTCAAACCAGAGGAGCAGGTAGGTGGCCCTCCAGAAAAATGGAATAGATTGAGTGCCTGTATGTGGCAGTCCAAAAAAGTTTTCAAACCAGAGGAGCAGGTAGGTGGCCCTCCAGAAAAATGGAATAGATTGAGTGCCTGTATGTGGCAGTCCAAAAAAGTTTTCAAACCAGAGGAGCAGGTAGGTGGCCCTCCAGAAAAATGGAATAGATTGAGTGCCTGTATGTGGCAGTCCAAAAAAGTTTTCAAACCAGAGGAGCAGGTAGGTGGAGCTCCAGAAAAATTGAATAGATTGAGTGCCTGTATGTGGCACTCCCAAAAATTGTTTAAAACAGAGGACCGGGTCGGTGGCCCTCCAGAAAAATTAAATGCATAAAGTACTATAGCTAGAGCCAGTGGGCCCTGTCAAAAAATAGCCAGTTTCCTCTGCTTTACTGTACAAAGAGCAGGAGAAGGAGGAAAATGAGGAGGAGGAGGAGTGGATAAATTATTCAGGTTGAGCTTCCTTCACCTGCTGGAGATTGGAAATTAGGAGAAATCCAGGCTTTATTCATCTTGATAAGCGTCAGCCTGTCAGCGCTGTCAGTCGACAGGCGTGTACGCTTATCGGTGATGATGCCACCAGCTGCACTGAAAACCCGCTCGGACAAGACGCTAGCGGCAGGGCAGGCAAGAACCTCCAAGGCGTACAGCGCCAGTTCCTGCCACATGTCCAGCTTTGAAACCCAGTAGTTGTAGGGAGCTGTGTGATCATTTAGGACGATGGTATGGTCAGCTACGTACTCCCTCACCATCTTTCTGTAAAGATCAGCCCTACTCTGCCGAGACTGGGGACAGGTGACAGTGTCTTGCTGGGGTGACATAAAGCTGGCAAAAGCCTTGTAAAGCGTACCCTTGCCAGTGCTGGACAAGCTGCCTGCTCGCCTACTCTCCCTCGCTACTTGTCCCGCAGAACTACGCACTCTGCCGCTAGCGCTGTCAGAAGGGAAATACTGTTTCAGCTTGTGCACCAGGGCCTGCTGGTATTCATGCATTCTCACACTCCTTTCCTCTCCAGGGATGAGAGTGGAAAGATTTTGCTTGTACCGTGGGTCCAGGAGAGTGAACACCCAGTAATCGGTGCTGGAATAAATTCTTTGAACGCGAGGGTCACGGGATAGGCAGCCTAGCATGAAATCTGCCATATGCGCCAGAGTACCAACGCGTAAGAATTCACTCCCCTCACTGGCCTGACTGTCCATTTCCTCCTCCTCCAACTCCTCCAACTCCTCTTCTTCTGCCCATACACGCTCAACAGTGAAGGACTCAACAATGGTCCCCTGTTGTGTCTCGCCAACATTCTCCTCCTCTTCCTCCTCATCCTCATCCACCTCCACCTCCTCCGATATGCGCTGAGAAACAGACCTAAGGGTGCTTTGGCTATCAACAAGGGAATCTTCTTCCCCCGTCTCTTGTGAGGAGCGCAAAGCTTCCGACTTCATGCTGACCAGAGAGTTTTTCAACAGGCCAAGCAGCGGGATGGTGAGGCTGATGATGGCGGCATCGCCACTGACCATCTGTGTTGACTCCTCAAAGTTACTCAGCACCTGACAGATATCAGACATCCACGTCCACTCCTCATTGTAGACTTGAGGAAGCTGACTGACCTGACTACCAGTTCTGGTGGAAGTTGACATCTGGCAGTCTACAATCGCTCGGCGCTGCTGGTAAACTCTGGATAACATGGTCAGTGTTGAATTCCACCTCGTGGGCACGTCGCACAACAGTCGGTGAGCGGGCAGTTGGAGGCGGCGCTGCGCTGCCCTGAGAGTGGCAGCATCTGTGCTGCACTTCCTGAAATGTGCACAGATGCGGCGCACCTTCGTGAGCAAATCAGACAGATTGGGGTATGTCTTGAGGAAACGCTGAACTATCAAATTTAACACATGGGCCAGGCATGGCACATGTGTCAGTCTGCCGAGTTGCAGAGCCGCCACCAGGTTACGGCCGTTGTCACACACAACCATGCCTGGCTTCAGGTTCAGCGGTGCCAGCCACAGATCAGTCTGCGCCGTGATGCCCTGTAATAGTTCTTGGGCGGTGTGCCTTTTATCGCCTAGGCTCAGCAGTTTGAGCACCGCCTGCTGTCGCTTAGCGACGGCACTGCTGCTGTGCCTAGAGCTACCGACTGATGGCGCCATGCCCACGGATGGTAGTTCAGAGGAGGAGGTGGAGGAGGGGTGGGAGGAGGAGGAGGCATAGTAGGCCTGAAACACCTGGACCGAGGTAGGCCCCGCAATCCTCGGCGTTGGCAGTATATGACCAGCCGCAGGGTCAGACTCGGTCCCAGCCTCCACCAAGTTAACCCAATGTGCCGTCAGCGATATATAGTGGCCCTGCCCGGCAGCACTCGTCCACGTGTCCGTGGTCAGGTGGACCTTGTCAGAAACGGCGTTGGTCAGGGCACGGATTATGTTGTCTGACACGTGCTGGTGCAGGGCTGGGACGGCACATCGGGAAAAGTAGTGGCGGCTGGGGACCGAATACCGAGGGGCGGCCGCCGCCATGAGGCTGCGAAAGGCCTCGGTCTCTACTAGCCTATAGGGCAGCATCTCCAGGCTTAGCAATCTGGAGATGTGCACATTAAGGGCTTGGGCGTGCGGGTGGGTTGCACCATATTTGCGTTTCCGCTCCAGCGTCTGGGGTATGGAGAGCTGAACGCTGGTGGATGCTGTGGAGGATCGTGGAGGCGACGATGGGGTTTTTGTGGCAGGGTCCTGGGCAGGGGGCTGACTATCAGCTGACACAGGGGAAGGAGCAGTGGTGTGCACGGCCGGAGGTGAACGCGCTTGTTGCCACTGAGTGGGGTGTTTAGCATTCATATGCCTGCGCATACTGGTGGTAGTTAAGCTATTAGTGGTGGAACCCCTGCTGATCCTGGTTTGGCAAATGTGGCACACCACAGTCCGTCGGTCATCCGGTGTTTCCTTAAAGAACCTCCAGACTTCTGAAAATCTAGCCCTCGCCGCAGGAGCCCTCGCCACGGGAGCTTCACTAGTTGACACATTTGGCGCTGATGCACCAGCTCTGGCCCTGCCTCTCCGTCTGGCCCCACCACTGCCTCTTCCAACCTGTTCTGGTCGAGGACTCTCCTCCGTCTCAGAAGCACTGTGTTCACCCGGCCTCTCAACCCAACTTGGGTCTGTCACCTCATCATCCTCCGATCCCTCAGTCTGCTCCCCCCTCGGACTTCCTGCCCTGACAACAACTTCCCCACTGTCTGACAACCGTGTCTCCTCATCGTCGGACACCTCTTTACACACTTCTTCCAGTACGTCAACGAGGTCATCATCACCCACAGACTGCGACTGGTGGAAAACCTGGGCATCGGAAAATTGCTCATCAGCAACCGGACAAGTGGTTTGTGACTGTGGGAAGGGTCCAGAAAACAGTTCCTCAGAGTATGCCGGTTCAAATGGCAAATTTTGCTGGGAGGGGGCAGACTGGGGGGGAGGAGGCTGAGGTGCAGGAGCTGGAGGAGTGCCGATTTCGGTGACATGGGTGGACTGCGTGGAAGACTGACTGGTGGACAAATTGCTCGAAGCATTGTCGGCAATCCACGACATCACCTGTTCGCACTGTTCTGGCCTCAACAGTGCTCTACCACGAGTCCCAGTAACTTCAGACATGAACCTAGGGAGCGTAGCTCTGCGGCGTTCCCCTGCTCCCTCATAAGCAGGTGGTGTCTCACCCCGCCCAGGACCACGGCCTCTGACCCCTGCAGTAGTTGGACGCCCACGTCCCCGCCCTCGTCCTCTACCCCTAGCCCTCGGGTTAAACATTTTGAAAATTAGAGTTATAACTTTATTTTTTTTTTTAAACTTTTTTTTGTGTTTTTTTTTTTTTTTGTGTCTTTTAGTTTTTAAAACCAAACGATGCTATCCTATTGCTATGGCTATTTTCTAGCCAAGTATGAAAGCACACTGCTATGCCAGATGAGATGACGCTGAGTTATGAAAAAAATAAACGTAAAATAAAAAAGGAAATGGCAGACTGTGCCTAATTGAAATACAACCCCGGGCCCTAATAAATTTTCCCACTTCGGTCTTTGCGATGGATATGTGCGTCACTAAGCGCAAAACACAGTGGTCGCAAGTCTCACTACAAATTGCTCACAATTTGCTAGTAGATGCACTGCAGCAACTACAGCCACCAGCAGATCAACCAGAAATCAAATATATATAACGCTACTGTAGGCGTAAGTAAGACGTTTGGATTCTCCTATGGCTATTTTCTAGCCAAGTATTAAAGCACACTACTATGCCAGATGAGATGACGCTGAGTTATGAAAAAAATAAACGTAAAATAAAAAAGGAAATGGCAGACTGTGCCTAATTGAAATACAACCCCG
Source organism: Engystomops pustulosus (assembly GCF_040894005.1). Taxonomy (NCBI): domain Eukaryota; kingdom Metazoa; phylum Chordata; class Amphibia; order Anura; family Leptodactylidae; genus Engystomops; species Engystomops pustulosus. The sequence continues at coordinate 91,516,755 of NC_092414.1, read as the reverse complement.
GGCCCTAATAAATTTTCCCACTTCGGTCTTTGCGATGGATATGTGCGTCACTAAGCGCAAAACACAGTGGTCGCAAGTCTCACTACAAATTGCTCACAATTTGCTAGTAGATGCACTGCAGCAACTACAGCCACCAGCAGATCAACCAGAAATCAAATATATATAACGCTACTGTAGGCGTAAGTAAGACGTTTGGATTCTCCTATGGCTATTTTCTAGCCAAGTATTAAAGCACACTACTATGCCAGATGAGATGACGCTGAGTTATGAAAAAAATAAACGTAAAATAAAAAAGGAAATGGCAGACTGTGCCTAATTGAAATACAACCCTGGGCCCTAATAAATTTTCCCACTTCGGTCTTTGCGATGGATATGTGCGTCACTAAGCGCAAAACACAGTGGTCGCAAGTCTCACTACAAATTGCTCACAATTTGCTAGTAGATGCACTGCAGCAACTACAGCCACCAGCAGATCAACCAGAAATCAAATATATATAACGCTACTGTAGGCGTAAGTAAGACGTTTGGATTCTCCTATGGCTATTTTCTAGCCAAGTATTAAAGCACACTACTATGCCAGATGAGATGACGCTGAGTTATGAAAAAAATAAACGTAAAATAAAAAAGGAAATGGCAGACTGTGCCTAATTGAAATACAACCCTGGGCCCTAATAAATTTTCCCACTTCGGTCTTTGCGATGGATATGTGCGTCACTAAGCGCAAAACACAGTGGCCGCAAGTCTCACTACAAATTGCTCACAATTTGCTAGTAGATGCACTGCAGCAACTACAGCCACCAGCAGATCAACCAGAAATCAAATATATATAACGCTACTGTAGGCGTAAGTAAGACGTTTGGATTCTCCTATGGCTATTTTCTAGCCAAGTATGAAAGCACACTACTATGCAAGATGAGATGACACTGAGTTATTAAAAAAATAAACGTAAAATAAAAAGAAACTGGCAGACTGTGCCTAATTGAAATCAAACCCCTAATAAATTGTCCCACTTTGGTGTTTGAGGTGGATATGTGTGTCACTAAGAGCTAAACACAACGGTAGCAAGTCCCCCTGCTAATTCCTCACAATATGGTACTAGCTGCACTACTAGTGCCAGCAAGCCCAGCCACAAGCAAATAAAAAAAAAAAGTATAACGTTATTGTAGCCCTAAGAAGGGCTGTTGGGTTGTTGTAGAATCACTCCTGCCTAACAGTAAGCTAATAGAACACCCTAACGCTTTCCCTGACCAGCAGCAGCTCTCTCCCTAGCGGCATCCAGACAGAGAATGATCCGAGCAGCGCGGGCAGCGGCTAGTCTATCCCAGGGTCACCTGATCTGGCCAGCCAACCACTGCTATCTACGTGTAAGGGTACCACGTCATGCTGGGTGGAGTGCAGAGTCTCCTGGCTTGTGATTGGCTCTGTTTCTGGCCGCCAAAAAGCAAAACGGCGGGAGCTGCCATTTTCTCGAGCGGGCGAAATACTCGTCCGAGCAACGAGCAGTTACGAGTACGCTAATGCTCGATCGAGCATCAAGCTCGGACGAGTATGTTCGCTCATCTCTAATAAAGATATAAAATTTAAATTTTTTTTGTGAAAAATCAGCAACAAATGGAATGCAATTATGAAGTGGATCACAATTTATTGGATATTTTAAACTTTTGTAAAAAATTAATAAACTGAAAAGTGGAGCATGCAATATTATTCGTCCCCTTTACTTTCAGTGAGGAAAACTCACTCCAGAAGTGATAAATATAATCCAGAGTGTGGATGGACTGTGAGGAGAGAGAGGATGACCTCACATGGAAGACCTGGAGCAGAGACAGAGAGGAAGCTGTGAGTATGCTGAGGGCAGCATGCTGAGAACAGGGAAAGTCTGCAGCTTTCAAAAGGGGCAAAGACACAGGTACACATACATGCAGGGATATGTCTTATAGAAAAGGTTTATTGAAAAGTGGCCAGCCCCTTTAAGATATGGACTATACATCCATACTTGACAACAGTCCAGAACTTGCTGAGTAAATTTTCTTCTTTTTGAAGAATTTCCATTTATAATCTTGCCAAATTCTGTAATAAATTGGTTATATCACTGAGCCAACAAACGGTCTCTTGCTATGTTTAGGAGGTAGGTTGCTCCAGGAGCTCATTTGTCGGCTCCTGGAGCAAAAGGAAACTACCTAGGACTGGTAAAGTTTTTTGAACTTTTCTATTACATATGCTAATTGCTTATTATGCTTATTTTTGAAGAAATGTTGATACAATGAAGAAAAGAATATAAAGCATTGATATACTGTCATATGTCTGTGGCTCGTTTTACTACATATCATAAATATTTCACTCTGACTTGATTCTCTATTGCTATCACTTATCCCAGAGGTTAGAGAAGGGAGCAGGCAAGAGAAATTAGAAATTTAGTAAATAAATAAATAAAACATGATAGGACCTATTCATGTTTTTAGATGACTATTATATACCAATTTTCAGGACAATTGGAACAGGGAATATATTCCAACCTGAACTGAATCTTTTGAAAAAATTGTGTGGGGGGGATGAGCTGCCTGTGAGAGGGACATAAGGTTGAGCAACAGTCTATGTGGTGAGGAAGAAGAGCTGTTAGTGGGAGGGGCATATAAGGAATGTTATTTCATAGGAATACAAGCATTTATTAACCAGCTATGTCGGGAGAGGGGACAAGTCCTTTTTTAGCTCATCGTTCTTGTCCCAGTACTTTAACCCCTTAACGCTCTGCGCCGTAGCTCTACGGCGCAGAGGTATAAGGGATGTATGAAGAGGGCTCACTGGCTGAGTCCTCTTCATAGAAAGGTGGGGGTTTTTGCCATCTTTAATGCGATCGCCACGCCCCCGAACGTCATCGGGGGGCGACGATTGGTTGCCATGGTAGCCTCGGGTCTTCGTTTGATCCGAAGCTATCTGGCTTCTGCAGATTCGTTACAATGAGCCAGTGGCTCATTGTAATGAATGTGCTGCAAAAATGCCATATATTGCAATACAGAAGTATTGCAGTATATGGTAGGAGCGATCTGACCATCTAGGGTTAATGTCTAAAAAATAGTGAAAAAAAAAAAGTTTAAAAAATAAAAAAAATTAATAAAATATTAAAAATTCAAATCACCCCCCTTTCCCTAGAACGGATATAAAACATAATAAACAGTAAAAATCACAAACATATTAGGTATCGCTGCGTCCCAAAATGCCCGATCTATCAAAATATAAAAACGGTTACGGGCGGTGGTGACATCCGAGGCGGGAAATGGCGCCCAAATGTCCGAAATGCGACTTTTACACCTTTTTACATAACATAAAAAATGAAATTAAAAATGATCAAAATGTCGCACAGACCTCAAAATGGTAGCAATGAAAACGTCGCCTCATTTTGCAAAAAAATGACCCCTCACACATCTCCGTGCACCAAAGTATGAAAAAGTTATTAGCGTCAGAAGATGGCAAAAAATTTTTTTTCATTTTTGTACACATTCGTTTAATTTTTGAAAATATATTAAAACACAATAAAACCTATATAAATTTGGTATCACCGCGATCGCACCGAACCAAAGAATAAAGTAGGCATGTTATTTGGAGCGAAGAGTGAAAGTCGTAAAAACTGAGCCCACAAGAACGTGACACGTGCATTTTTTTTTTCAATTTTTCCACATTTGGAATTTTTTGTCAGCTTCGCAGTACACAGCATGTTAAAATAACATTATGGGAAAGTAAAATTTGTTACGCACAAAATAAGCCCTCACACAGGTCTGTACACATAAAAATTTAAAAGTTATGGATTTTTGAAGTTGGAGAGCGAGAAATGAGCCGAAAAACCCTGCGTCCTTAAGGGGTTAATTTAAACACTGTACTATCTTTCCTGAAACTGTCCTTGAAGCCAAAATAAATCATTGCATAGTGTCCATGTAAATCTAAGTCTCCAGATTCACCCTCATCTTTGGCTAATAAAGGGTTTCAGTAGAGGAGATTTCTTCTCTATTTCCTCCACATGTCATGAGAGCTCTTACAAGGGGCTGTTTTAAAAAGAATGTCCGCTTTAAATAATATTCTGAAATTCAAAGAATATGTTTTGTTGAATAACTAATCTTTATTGAAATGTTTTATTTTATGCAGGTTTATGTTACTTTTATTTTTCTCTGTAGTTATTGAAAAATACCAGCTGCTTATCATATTTGTGATCAAATGAAGCAGAAAAATTATGCAATACCTACCTTGTACTTGGAACATTAAACTGCAGATGTCTGGGATTCCAAATGAGTATATTATCATCTCTTATAAAAGTGCTTCCACGCATTAGACCCTGGCTATATTTAGGTGGCAGAAATTTACCATGTTATATACAAAGTCTATGCCATGTGTTCTCCAAGCCTGTGTGATTTGTTAAGTATAATCGATTCCTCTTGTAGAATAGAACTCATAATATATATGGAGGTATGCCATAACACTTAACCACAAACATATAAGCTCTTAGCAATTCACATCCGTCCATCCAATTAAATATACAAATGCAATTTAGACATAAAAAGCTTTTGTTAATCAAAGACTCTGTACAGATATATGAATGCCAACATAAACACAACAAATTGCAATGTATGAACAACAAAACTCAACTGCAATTATATTCTACCAAGGCAATTCACTGAATGTTCCTATACAATGTTGATTAACTAATTGCATCCCTGGCTGTAAAATTTGCATTTCCATAATTTAAAGCAAAAAATAAACAACAGTCGTTATAATGCTAGTTAGCAGTGGAATTTACATTAGGACTTTAAATTGAGTTTCATTAGAACTTGTTATCCATCTTTTTATTGTTAGGTCACAAATATATTCCTGAGCACACATAATTGCATCCCTTACTACCTAGGAAGTAAATTACATTCCTGAAACAGTGCTGGAAAGCTTGCCTTGCTTTCAGAAAAGCTAGCATGTATGCAGAACCACCCAAGGTGCTGATTATGTAGATTATACATACACATGCATAAAAAGTCAAGGTCCCCACAAGCTCCCTGCTCCGAAAAAGAATCACACTAATTCTGGGTGTTATGAAAATAATAAGATTATTTAACACAATTATTTGCCTTGCACACAACCCAATAACTAGTGATGTCTACCTTGTCATAATACCGTGTAGAGCTAAAATGGTAAGATTTCTTTCTGTTGCTGTGGGGGTTTGTAAAAGAGTGAATAGAACTACTTATTAATAGGCTTGACATGAACTTACCCTAAAAAAAAAAGCAGAATACATTTTTAAATGTTCATAGACTCCTATTAAATCGATTTTTGTCTTCTGACAGCAGCATTTCAATATTTCTTTTTTATTGGAAAGTGTAGCAGACTTCCTACTTTATATATAGTGGCTGCAGCATATACACTACACTGAGGATTGACAGCTGGTGATTTTTATACTAGACTGGGGGCTGACTGAAAGAAGAATTTTCACTGGACTGGAGACTGACTTCTAGCTATATTTATTCTAGGCTGGGGACTGACTGGTGTCAGCGATTACACTATACTGAGTACTGACTATTATTAGCAATTATATTAAATTGAGGAATGGCTGATGGCAGTGATTAGACTGAACTCCAGACTGACTGGTGTTATGTTAGACTAAGAACTTAATGGTAGTAGTGATTATGCTAGAGATTGGACTGACTGGTTGCAGTTATTACACTAGACTGTTGACTGACTGGTGGCAGTGATAACACTAGGATGAGGGCTGCCTAATGGCAACATTTATACTAGACTGCGCCTAACTGTTGAAAGTGTTTACACTAGACTGATGACTAACTGGTGACAGTGCTTACACTAGACAGAGGGCTGGCTTTTGGCAGAGATTATACTACACTGTGGAATGACTGAGCGACTTATTTACATCTGCAGACTGATTGGTGGTAAAGTTTTAACCCCTATGGGACTCAGCCTCTTATGGCCTTAAGGACGCGGTCCCATTTTTCAAATCTGCCCTGTGTCACTATAAGTGCTTATAGCTGTAGAACAATATAAGATATCCAGGGGATTTTAACCCCTTCCCGACATTTGACGTAATAGTACTGCATCGCGGGAGGTGCGTTCCCGCAAAATGTAGTACTATTACGTCATGCTTCTGGCACCAGCTCCTGAACGGAGCCGGCGCCAGAAGCTGCAGGTGTCAGCTATATATTATAGCCGACACCTGCCTCTAACACCCACGATTGGAGATTTCTCCGATCACGGGTGTTAACCCCTGACACGCCGCGGTCACACTGACCGCGGCGTGCAAGGGGCATTTCAGAAGAATCGGACCCCCCCCCGTGGCGCTTACCGGGGGGGTCCGCTAATCCGATCGCAGCCCCGGGACTGCCGGTGCCCGGGGCTGCGCGATCCTCCTTCCTGTAGCCGGGTCCCTGCCTCCTGACAGGACCCGGCTGTAATACACTGAGCATGCGCAGCATGCATGTTCAATGTGTTACATTACACAGTGTAATACATCTGTATTACACTGTGTAATGTGAAGAAGAGCTTTAACAAGTGATCAGTGGATCACTTGTTCAAGCTAACCTGTAAAAGTTAATAAAAATGTTAAAAACATTACATAAAATAATTTTTTAATAAAAATAATTAATTAAATAAAGTTAGAGTCCCCTATACACATGCAATAAAGTGAAAAAAACACAAAATCGCCAAAAAACCCCACATATTTGGTATCGCCGCGTCCGTAACAATCCGTACAATAACTCAGAAACATTATTGGACCTGCTCGGTGAACGCCGTAAAAACAAAACCAGAAAAACACGCCAAAAATGTACATTTTTCATAAAATCTCTACACAAAAATGTTCTAAAAAGTGATCAAAAAAAGTTATGTGCGCAAAAATGGTACCAATGAAAAGAACAACTCAACACGTAAAAAATAAGCCCTAAACTAGCTCTGTCAACCAAAAAATATTAAAGTTACGTCTCCGAAAAGATGGCGATGCAAAAACAAATGAGATTTCCTCTATATTAGTTTTTATCCAGTAAAATTGTAAAATTGTAAAAATAAATGAAAAACTATCTAAATGAGGTATCACCATAATCGTAGTGACCTATAGAATGAAGATAATATTTTTAGTGTACGGTGTACGACCCCCAAAAAATACGAAAAGAAAGTAAACCAAGATTGACAATTTTCTTTTCACCCATACATTCAAGAGTTAATAAGATCTCATCAATAAGCTAATGACCCACTAAAATGAAGTATTTGTAAAGTGCATCTCATGTCGCAGAAAATAAGCCCTTATATGTCCAAATTGCCAAAAAAATAAAGATTGTATAGCCAATAAAAAGTGACAATGCATAATCTGCTCTAAATGGCGCAGCTCCCTTCGATGCCCTGGCGTGTGCCCATACAGCAGGTTACCACCACATATGGGGTATTGTTATACACGGGAGAGATTGGGTATCAAATTTTGCGGAGCGTTTTGGTATTTTATCCACTGAGAATTTGTACATTTTTTGAAAAACATATTAATTTAGCCAAAAAAAGTTTACTTTCAAAATTGCATCCGATTTTGTTTTAACCCCTGTAAAACAATTAAAGGGTTAACAAACGTCATAAAAGTTGTTTCACGTACATTGAGGGGCGTAGTTTCTATAATGGGGTAATTTATGGGGTTTACTTTTATTTAGGCCTCTCAAAGTGACTTCAAACCTGAGCAGGTCCCTCAATAGCAGGATTTTGCGTTTTTTATGAAAATGTGAAAAATTGCACCTAAGGTTCAAAGGCCCATAACATCCTACAAAAATAAGACTATGCATAAAAAACCATGTCCACATAAATTAGACATTTAGTGAATGTTAGTTATTACGTTTTTTTGCGGTTATGACTATGTATGGAAAAAGTAGAACATTTTGAATTTCAAAAATCAAAAATTTTTCCAAATTTTCACCAAATATCTGATTTTCTCATAAATAAATGCAAAACATATCACCAAAATTTTTCAAATAACCTGAAGTACGATGTGTCACGAGAAAACTATTTTAAAATCACTTGGATATGTTAAAGCGTTCCGAAGTTATAACCACTTATAGTGACACAGGGCAGATTTGAAAAAATGGGCCGTGTCAGGAAGGTGAAAAGTGGCTTCAGCATTAAGGGGTTAAGACTGTTTTGTCGTGACACATTGTACTTCAAATTAGTTAATTTCAACTTCAAATTTAGGTGATATCTTTTGTGTTTGGTTATGAAAAAAAACTAAATTTGGCAAAACATTGGAAAAATATTTATCTTTATTTTCAAAGTTCTAAATTCTCTACTTTTGATGCAGATAGTCATAGCACCCAAATAAATTCATAAATTGCATTTCCTAAATGTCTGCTTTATGTTGGCATGGATTTGTAAGATTCCACATATTTTACTAGAATGTTATGAGGCTCAGAATTTGGGTGCCATTTTTAAAATTTTTGGGAAAATCACCAAAACTAATATTTAGATGGACCTAAATATTTAGAGGCCTAAATAATAGCTAGAGTTGTTAATGACCCCATTATGGAAACTACACCCCTCAACGCATGAAAAACCACTTTTAAGACGTTTGTTAACCCTTTAGGTGTTTTATAGGGGTTAAAACAAAATGGAGGTGTGGTCTACAAATTGTAATATTTTTTGACAATACATTCATTTCGGGTGGAAAATTAAACATTTGAAATGGATTAAGTGAAAAAGGCTCCCAAAAGTTTGATGCCCAATTCCTCCCCAGTACACCGATACCCCGTATGTGGTGGTATCCTGCTGTATGAGCGCACGGACGGGCATAGAAGGGAAGGAGGTGCCCTGCAGATCAGATTTGCTATGTCACATTGTACAGGCTATAATTTTTTTAGTTTTTTTTATTGTAGACCTATAGGGGCTTATTTCTTTTGCCACATGAGATGCACTTTTTTGGTTCATAATTTTGGGGCATCTATAGCTAATTGGTGAGATTTTATTAACTCTTTGTTGGTGGAGGAAATGAAAATCATAAATTTTTAGGAATATTTATTTGTGTTTTTTTTTAATTAATTTTATTCTATGGGTCACTACAATTACGAAAATACCCCATTTATATAGTTTTTGTAATGTTTTCGCATTTTTACTGAATAGAAAGTAATTTGGCAAAAATGTTAATTTTAGCGTCACTGACTTTCATATAACTTTTTTATTTTTCGGCTTACAAATCTGGTTAAGCGCTTATTTTTGGTGAAAAGGATTGTTCTTTTAGTGGTCTTATTTTAGAGTGCGTAACTTTTTTAAATCACTTTTTTAGAGCATTTTTTTAAAGGTATTAATTAAAAATGATCTTTTTTCGAAAGTTTTTTGCGTTTTTTTTCCCTGCCATTTACCATGCACGTCCAGTAACGATTCTGTTTTATTATACAGATTGTTACGGACGCGGCAATACCAAATATGTGGCGTTTTTTGTGTGTTTGTGTTTTTTATAGTTTATTAAGTGTTTTTATGGGAAAGTGACATTTTACGGGCTTATATTTTAATGTATTTATTTTTATTTATTCTAATGTGTTAACTTGTTCTCTGATCACTGGTTCAAGTCCAATACACTGCTCTACAATACTATTTTATTGTAGAGAAGTGTAACAGACCCGGAAGGGGTCTGACTGCTTAGGACATCGGGCAGCCCCAGAGCACTAGACAGACTTCGGGGCTACCCAGAAGAGGATCGGATCCCCCGGTAAGTGGCACGATACATAGTGACTGACAGCTGACAGACGCTGCTTCTGGTACCGGCTCCATTCGTGAGCCGGTGCCAGAAGCAGGACGTTATATATCCTGGTGCGCTTAGTATCTAGCCACCGGGACGTCCAGGTGCGCCTACGGGTTAATAGACTAGGTGATGCCGTTCAAATGCAATAACTTATTGTTTTTGTTAAAGGAAATGCCCCCTGTAGCAGAATTCACTCTTCATTTAGCTTTTTATATCATTCTTTTTATTTAAAAGAAAAAGGCTTTAAAATTATGCCACTCAGCCTGAAGTTATGGAGCTTATTTGAATAATTTTAAAGCCTGTTTTTATAAAAAAAAAACAAGGGCTAAAAGAAGAGAAGATCCTGTCAAAGGGGCCCTCACCTGCATTTAAGTGTGCTTGGTTTACCTTTAAAGATCCATGTGAGGGTTTATTATTTGCAGAATAAATTGTATTTCTTATTGGTACCATTTAGGTTTCCATGAAATATACTGTAACCCCACTGTGAGGGTTAACCTCAACAGGTGTGATAACCTTGACATTCAGAGCTTTAGGCTCAGTTCTGCATCTTACAAGCTATCTGTTTTTGCTCACAAACGTTTTCCATATGTGAAATCTCCCTGGATCACCCTGTCCTCCATGAAAAATCTTTTTTAACCATGAAAAAAATGTTACAGTATTGTCTTAAAGACATCAAAATATGTAATGTGTTCATTGTTTTTTTACATTTTTCTATTTATTTATAAGTATTTTAAGATTTTTAACCCCTGCGTGCACCAGGAAGTTATAGTACGTCCCTGCGGGAAGATACTTCCTGCACAGGGACGTGCTACAATGTCCCGCTTCTGGCACCGGCTCGTGAACAGAGCCAGCACCAGAAGCAGCGGCTGTCAGCTGTATATTACAGCTGACATCGCACTGTTACACCCGCGATCGGAGCTGAGTGCGATCGCGGGTGTTAACCCCTTACACGCCGCTGTCAAGAATGATTGCGGCGTGTAAGGGTCTTTCCCTTATGGATGCCGCTTACCGAGGGATCCGATCCACTCCTGGGCAGCTCTGAGGTCTGCTGAATGCCCCAGGGCTGCCCGATGTCCTGAGCAGTCAGACCCCTTCCAGGTCTGACTGTAAACTGTCTGCGCATGCTCTGCATGCTAGACAGATTACACTGCTCTACAATGAATAAGTATTGTAGAGCAGTGTACTGAACTTGAACCAGCGATCAGAGCATCGCTAGTTCAAGTTCAAGTTTGTATAAGTTAAAAAAGTTTTTTAAAAAGTAAAGTTTAAACATTAGAATAAATAAAAAATATAAGCACCTAAAATGTCACTTTCCCATAAAAAAACTTAATAAAGTATAAAAAACACCAATACTCAACAAAAACACACACAACGTCCGTAAAAAACCTGTATAATAAAACAGAGTCGTACTGGACCGGCATGGTAAACGCCCCCAAAAAAACCAAAAAATGTTTAGAAAAAAGATTATTTTTAATTAATTTTAAATTTTGTAATCTTCTCACAAAAAATAAGCCCTTAACTAGATTCGTCAGCTGAAAAATAAAAAGTTATGCATATGAAAAGATGGTGATTCTAAAATTAACAAGATTTTTTCCAAATTAGTTTTTATTCAGTAAAATTGAATAAAGTACAAAAAAAAAACCACATATTTGTTGTTGCTATGTCCGTGACAATCTGCATAATAAAACAGAATCATTACTGGATACACTAAGTGAACCTTGTAGAACATCAAAAAACTCTCAAAAAAAAGATAATTTTTAATTAATATCCTTTAAAAAATTTCTCTAAAAAGTGATTTAAAAAAAGTTATGCAATCTAAAATAAGACCACTAAAAAGAACAACACTTCTTGCAAAATATAAGCCCTTAACCAGACTTGTTAGCTGAAAAATAAAAAAGTTATGCATATGAAAAGACAGTGATGCTAAAATTAAGATTTTGGCCAAATTACTTTTTATTCAGTAAAATTTGGAAAAAAAATTAAAAATCTATATAAATTAGGTATTTTCTGAATCGTGGCGGCCCATAGAATACAAATAATATACTATTTTTATGGTATGGTAAATGGCCAAAAAAAAATCTTCCTAAAAATTGATGATTTTCATTTCCACCACCAACAAAGAGTTAATAAAATTTCACCAATTAACAATAGATGCACCAAAATTACATAACAGAAAAGTTCATCTCATATGTCAAAAAAATAAGTCCCTATAGGTGCACATTAAAAAAAAGAAAAAAGATTATAGCCTGTACAATATGACAATGCAAATCTGCTCTGAATGGCGCTCCTTCCATTCTATGCCCGGCCGTGTGCCCATATCAGTGTACTCGAGAGAAATTGGGTATCCAACTTTGTGGAGCCTTTTTTTCATTTAATCCTTTTCACATGTTTAATTTTCCACCCAAAATGAATGTATCGTCAAAAAATATTACAATTTGTAGACTGCACCTCCATTTTGTTTTAACCTCTAAAAAACTCTCACAGTCAATTAAAAATTGAGCAGGTCCCTCTAAATATGGATTTTGGTGATTTTCCCCAAAATGTTCAAAATGGCACCCAAATTCTGAGCCTCATAACATTCTAGTAAAATATGTGGAATCTTAAAAAACCATCCACCACAAAGCAGACATTTGGGAAATGTAAGTTATGAATTTATTTGGGTGCTTTGACTATTTGCATCAAAAGTAGAGAATTTTGAACTTTGAAAATAAAGAATTTTTCTAAATTTTTACCAGATTTGACTAAACACAAAAGATATCATCCAAATTTTTAAACTAACTTGAAGTACAATGTGTCACGAGAAAACAATCTCAAAATCTCTTGGATATGTTAAAGCGTTCCAAAGCTATAACCACTTATAGTGACACAGGGCAGATTTGAAAAATGGGGCCGCGTCCTAAAGGCCAAAATAGGCTGATAGGGGTTATAGTAGAGGTCGGATAGTGCAGAGGTGTTATTTTGTAGGGCAAACTGTTATGGCACTGCCCTAGCCAGTGTGGGAGTCAATGCAAAGAGAGCCTAGGTCAGCAGTAATGGGCTTAGTCCTTTGTAGTTGCCCTGCACTGTTTCTCCTAATGGCACTGGACAACTTTGCCCCAAGGCTGTCTTCTACCTTGACCACTCACCTCTCTCACCCCTGGACTTGAGGAAAGCTCACAGATTACTGGTGAAAGATATTTTGTACTCTGTGTGCTGTTTATATGTTGCACACTGACTTGCTGCTATCTGGGACTAGTACTCATTTCCCTTTTAAGCATATATAGTAGAAGGTGTTATGAGTTCATGTTGACACAGAGCTTGTGTTTCTGAGATTTTAATGCATATCCAATAAACAGTGTATTTTACACTCTTGAATTGCTGCTTTATATATTTTTTAAACTAAAAAATGATCTGATTGCTGATAGAATGTACTGCAAAACTTTCACATTGCAGTATAGCCTGGATATACTACTTTTCTATTATACCCAACCTCCAGAAGAGTGTGATAGGGATTATTGAATAAGAGGCTTATCAATCATAACCCCCCCCCCCCATTGAAATCAAGGTGGTAATGCTACCACCAGCCGCATGGCGTACCATGTGCCAAAGTAGTTTAGGTGCAGACTATCTATATCAGTTAGTTGGTGGCTAACCCACTGCACTGATAACATAGTTCGCTAAGGCAACACTTGCATACATTTCCAGTTCTGATTGTTTGAGGTATTGAAGGTGAAATTTATTAGACTGAAAACTGTTACATAAAATGGACACAAAGTGCTATAAAGTGCTATACTCTTCAGTCTATTGATGTAAACAGTCATTTCACATGTGGTTTTGTATCCCTCTTCCTGGAATGGAGATGTTTAATGGAGAAAGAGCCTAATGTTGCTTTTAGCCGTTTTCTAACAATGTGGTTGATCTATAGTGGAAAATTCTGCCACACAGGAACCATTTCATCATAGAAATGCTCTTAAAATGTCCTTGTAGAGAGTATAAGAGGGCTGATGAAGCTGTCTTGTAATACAAGAAAGGATGATCATTAAAATAAATCACTATTAACATTAGTTTAATAATTCCATTAAAATGTCATCTTACTGTGAGCTTAATATCCTAGGTTGCAAATCCAACAGAATGTTTGAATCAATGGTATTTCTAGAAAATATCTAATATGGCCATCGAGGAGTCACACTCACATATTCTCTCATTTAAAGGAAATGTATCACCAATTTGCTTTTTTAAAGCAATAAACTAGAGCCCACTCATCGAGGTCTATGGAAGAGTTTCTACACACGCTCTGTGCAAACAGTAGGATAAGCTCTGATATTGTCTATTTTCAGTAATGAGTGCAGTGACAGTGTTTTCTACAGATGTGTTCTCTTTTAATGTGATCATATACTGTATATCTTCTCTGAAATGGATGACTGCTGTAGAGGCAAAAATTGCAGACTAAATTACTCTTTATGGGAACCCTAAGACTGTATTTAGATCTGCAAAAATATGTAAGGTTTTCAAAGATGGGATAAGGAAAACCACGCCTCTTTTAGCTACCTTGTAAGGCAGCTCCCTTGGCATCAAGCATGACCTACAAGAGGCCTTATATGACATGATGTGGGATTAATACCAAACCAGTATATATCTATTCCAGAAGGAACAGACTCCCAACTGCAGACAGCATTGTTTCCACCTGATTGGGTCTCCTCAGTACAGTGTAGGGAACTGGTTTGGCTGGGTGAGTCACAAGCCTCTCACCCAGTGCTGTCTACGGTTGGGAGTCTTTTCCAGGTTCAGTTTTAATCCCGCCTCATGTCAAAAGGCCTCTTGTAAGTCATGCTTAATGTCAAGGGAGCTGCCTTACAAGGTATCTAAAATAGGCGTGGCTTTCCTTATCCCATCTTGGAAAACTTTGCATATTTTCCCAGAATCCTCCTAGTGGAGCATCCATGGCTATAAGACTCCACACACCAACACGGTGGCCTTAATTGGCACTCTCCTTAACCCTTTCACGACCCGTGACGTAATAGCACGTCACGGGTCAGACGCGGTTGAATGGAAAGGGCTTACAGGCCTCTCCATAGCCAGTAAGTCTTTGCTATATATCGCAGCAAATACTTACAGGTAACACCCGCGATCGGTGCTAGCACCCATCACGGGTGTCATCCCACACATTGCTGGTGGCGGCTTCATCTTGCTGAGGATAGCAGCGGTGTGACATCATCGGGCAGCGGCGATCCATCACCATGAAAGACTTGGGTCTTCCGAAGACCCGAGGCTGTGCTATCAGCACATTGTAATGAATGAGGAGGAGAATCCCCAAACAGTAGTATGGCAGTATATGATAGGATCGATCACACAACCTAGGATTAAAGTACCATAGGGAGTCTGAAAAATAGCAGAAGTAAAAATTTGTAAAAAATTATAATAAAAAAACCTAAAAGTTATAATCACCCTCCTTTCCCTAGAACTTACATAAATATAAATAAACAGTGAAAATTACTAACACATTAGGTATCACCACGTCCGAAAATGCCAGTTCTACCAAAATATAATAACAGTATTTCACTGCATTTAACCCTGTGACGGAAAGTCGAAAGTCGAAAATGGCACTTTTTCGCCATTTTGAAAAATATTTTAAAAAACAATAAAAAGTGATCAAAAGGTCTTACAGTCCTAAGTATGGTAGTATTGAAAACTTCATCAGAAGTCACAAAAATGACACCACCCACAGCACGGTATACTGAAGTAAGAGAAAAGTATCAGCGCCAGAAATGGCAAAATAAAAAAAAATTCTACATGAATTTTACATTTTTGTAAATGTATGAAAACATTATAAAACCTATACAAATTTGTCATCCCTGTGATCACACTGACCCAAAGAATATAGTAGACCTGTGCACAGTGAAAAATCCAAATGCATTTTTTCACCATTTTTACTGCATTTTTAAAAAATTTTTTCCCGCTTCCCAGTATACGGCATGGAATAATAAATACCATCTCTATGAAGTGCAATTTGTTATGCAGAAAACAAGCCATCACACAGTGTGAAGTGTAAAAACAAAAAAGGGCGAGGTCCTTAAAGGGGTAAGGAGAACTCTTACTTCCCGACTTCAAATCTGCAACAAAGATTGATCAGTTGCAGATTCCATCATATGCACAAATTAAAAAGAGCAGAATTCTAGATACAATAAAATGGTGATTTCATGATGAATACTAACATAATTGATGTATTCATACCCCTTTACTACTCCATGTGACTTAACTGCCTAAATAATCATTCTTCCAGAGAAGTACAGGGTGTGCCAGTATTCAATAATCTGGCACACCCTGCACATTTCTAACGCAAACTACACTTCGTGGAAAGCTGGCCCAGTATCTTGGTAATTAAATGAATCTGGGATTTTCATTGATATCCTTGAGTGATCTTAACCTAAGGCATCTTGATACTTATATACATAAATATATCATATATCACAACCATAGAAAGATAACACATATACTTCACAAAAAGGGCGAGGTCCTTAAAGGGGTAAGGAGAACTCTTACTTCCCGACTTCAAATCTGCAACAAAGATTGATCAGTTGCAGATTCCATCATATGCACAAATTAAAAAGAGCAGAATTCTAGATACAATAAAATGGTGATTTCATGATGAATACTAACATAATTGATGTATTCATACCCCTTTACTACTCCATGTGACTTAACTGCCTAAATAATCATTCTTGAATGTTCCTGCAACCTACTTTAGTGCTGTCTGCAAATTCCCCATGGACCTTTGTTAACATGTCTGAGCACTGATGGAGGAGCTGCAACAGCAGAATTATGACTCATCCTGCTCTCCCCCTCCCCTCTCCCTGTGTCAGTGAGACGGACTGTGAGAGAAAGAGGCCCAGTGGGTAATGCCAATAGGACAGACTGAAGGAGTGATAAACAGAGGGTTCTCAATATATGCAGAGGGAAACATGGTAAAATGGTACATAGGAAATGCTGCAGCTCTCAAAGTAATCAAATGCACTCTATACATGTCTAACAAACAGATTTATAGAAAAGTGGCCAACCCCATTAAATGTTGCAGTTGCACTTTACATGTTTGTAATTGATATTTTATGTGATATAGTTTCAAGAATTAAATGAAGTGAAGTGTAAAGAAAATAATAATCTATTGCAAACTTCCCAAAGAGTGTGGTTTGCATATTTATTCAGCCGCAATCATCCATCAATACTTTGTAAGATCATATTTGGCTGCAATGACAGTATCAGACCTTGAAGATATTTTTCTTCAGCAAGTACTGGGAAACTGGTCAGAGTTGATGGGAAGATGGATGGAGCTAACTATAGGACAGTAGGAAAACTTCCAACAACCCTAACCAAAGCTACAATGGTATGACTTACATCAAAACATATTCATGTGTTAAAATGGTTCAAATTCTAGACCTAAATCCTATTAAGAATCTGTGGTTTGACTAAATTTGTGCTTTTCACAAACATTCTCCAAACAATCTGTAAAAGCTAGAGCTATTCTGCACAAACGACTAGGCAACAAAATCCACCCTCTAAATGTGCGAAGACTTGAGGCTGCAGCTAAACATGGGGGGGTGCATGCTGCATATTTATTTTATAATTAGAAAACATTTGGACAAAGATGTATCATTTTCTTTACAGTTCACTTATACTTCTTTGTTTGTGTTGCTCAATCACATAAATTATCAATAAAATATATTTAAAGGAACTTTACCATCAAAAATCAAACATGATAGACCAGGAACAATTATTATAGATCCAGGACCCTGGACTGGGGTAAACATCTAATATTTGTTATCCATAACCTCCTTCCATCTGAAATCAACTTATGAGCTAATGAGCCTAAAGGGTCCATGTGGAGTTACAGGAGCTCCTCATTGCTACAGATTCACAAGCTGTTACACTGTGCAAGGAGGGGAAGTGTTGATGGAGTATAGGGGGATGGGGAGACAGTCTATCAGCATGTGAAGCTATGGCTTGGAGATAATCTAATAACAACCCCAGAGGATAGCCCTTCAGCATCAGAAGGAATAATTATAACATTTGATTTTAAAAGGAAGAAAGCCATGGATAACAAATATAAAAAGATTACCACTAGAGATAGGAAAATCCATTCTATAAACGTGGTATTCGTTTAGAATTTCAGGAAAACTTTGGTTCTGCACTAGAGATGAGCGAACACTAAAATGCTCGGGTACTCGTTATTCGAGACGAACTTTTCCCGATGCTCGAGTGCTCGTCTCGAATAACGAACCCCATTGAAGTCAATGGGAGACTCGAGCATTTTTCAAGGGGACCAAGGCTCTGCACAGGGAAGCTTGGCCAAACACCTGGGAACCTCAGAAAAGGATGGAAACACCACGGAAATGGACAGGAAACAGCAGGGGCAGCATGCATGGATGCCTCTGAGGCTGCTTAATCGCACCATTATGCCGAAATTATGGGCAACAGCATGGCCATGACAGAGTGACAGAATGAAGCTAGATAGCATGTAAAACATCCAATAATTGACCCTGACACTATAGGGGACGGCATGCAGAGGCAGAGGCAGCGGCAGCAGGCTAGAGAGTGGCATGGCGACATACCCTAATTGGACTCAGGCTTCAAACCAATGGGTGTCAGAGAGGAACCAAAGGAGGTGAGCAAGAAGCGCTCAAATAATATCGGTACATGATAAAAGTTTGCCAGTATATTTTGTGGATTACACAGCAGGGTGGCGACAAAGTTAACATGGAAGCCATGAAAACAACCCAAAATTCTGCCTGACACAGCTCGTTTGATAAGGGGACCATGTATGCTTACAGTTCATGCCAGTCGCTGCACTGGCTGCCAGTCTCCTTTCGAATACAGTTTAAAATAATAATAACCCTCATCCATAAAGCTCTGTATAATGCTGCACCCCCCTACCTCTCCTCTCTTATCTCAGTCTATCGCCCAACCCGTGCTCTTAGATCCGCCAGTGATCTTAGATTAACCTCTACCCTAGTGCGGACCTCCCACTCGCGTCTCCAAGACTTCTCTAGAGCTGCACCAATTCTATGGAATGCTCTGCCCTGGACTATCAGACTAATACCTAACCTCCAAAGTTTCAAACGTGCTCTTAAAACCCATTTCTTTAGGCAAGCCTATAACACTCATTAACTGCATGAAGTTTTAACTCTTCTACTAACCCGTCCTGTGTCGTCCTCCCATCTGTTATCCAGCAACCAACAGGCACCAGACTTCTCTGCAGTCCCATTCACCCTGGACCTGGTATATAAGATGACGGCTGAGTGGTTCAAGCGACAGCAATTCCATTTATTATATTTTTTTCTATTCCCTAAGAAGAATGGCTTGACCATTAAATATTCTTTTACCTCGTGTTACCCCATCATCTTCATAAACCGTAAGCTCTGGCGAGCAGGGACCTCACTCCTGTTGTTCCATACAAATGTTGTGCTCTGTTACATTACATTTGTATTTGTTTCCTATGATTTGTAAAGCGCTACAGAATATGATGACGCTATATAAATAAAGATTATTATTATTATTATTATGGAGGCAGTGAACTAGTAGTAGATTAAAGGTGCTGCAACTATGTTAGTTGGATCTTGGGATGGAGCTGGCGCTCTGCAGCCAGGCGAGCTTTTGCCAATCCAAGCCCCTGTCTCTAGGCTACTCCCCAAACAGCACTTCTAAGAACCTTTTGTATAAGATCAAGTGTAGTAGCGTTCTTATAAGTTTAGGATATGGCGGGTGAGGGGAATGTAAACAGATGCGCAAGAAGCGCTGAAATAATATCCCTAAATGGTAAAAGTTTGCAAGTATATTTTGTGGATTACACAGCAGGGTGGCGACAAAGTTAACAACTTTGATGTGGAATGCCCTGTAATAGCTCTTGGGCGGTGTGCCTTTTATCGCCTAGGCTCAGCAGTTTCAGCACCGCCTGCTGTCGCTTAGCGACGGCACTGCTGCTGTGCCTAGAGCTACCGACTGATGGCGCCATGCCCACGGATGGTAATTCGGAGGAGGAGGAGGTGGAGGAGGGGTGGGAGGAGGTATAGTAGGCCTTTGAGACCTGGACCGAGGTAGGCCCCGCAATTCTCTGCGTCGGCAGTATATGACCAGCCCCAGGGTCAGACTCGGTCCCAGCCTGCACCAAGTTAAGTGTAGTAGCGTTCTTATAAGTTTGGGATATGGCGGGTGAGGGGAATGTAAACAGATGCGCAAGAAGCGCATGATGCGCATGGAGCTGGCGCTCCGCTGCCAGGCGAGCTTTCGCCAATTCAAGCCCCTGTCTCTAGGCTACTCCCCAAACAGCACTTCTAAGAACCTTTTGTATAAGATCAAGTGTAGTAGCGTTCTTATGAGTTTAGGATATGCCGGGTGAGGGGAATGTAAACAGATGCGCAAGAAGCGCATGATGCGCATGGAGCTGGCGCTCCGCTGCCAGGCGAGCTTTCGCCAATTCAAGCCCCTGTCTCTAGGCTACTCCCCAAACAGCACTTCTAAGAACCTTTTGTATAAGATCAAGTGTAGTAGCGTTCTTATAAGTTTAGGATATGCCGGGTGAGGGGAATGTAAACAGATGCGCAAGAAGCGCATGATGCGCATGGAGCTGGCGCTCCGCTGCCAGGCGAGCTTTCGCCAATTCAAGCCCCTGTCTCTAGGCTACTCCCCAAACAGCACTTCTAAGAACCTTTTGTATAAGATCAAGTGTAGTAGCGTTCTTATAAGTTTAGGATATGCCGGGTGAGGGGAATGTAAACAGATGCGCAAGAAGCGCTGAAATAATATCCCTAAATGGTAAAAGTTTGCCAGTATATTTTGTGGATAACACAGCAGGGTGGCGACAAAGTTAACAACTTTGATGTGGAATCCATGAAAACAACCCAAATTTCTGCCTGACACACCTCGTTTGATAAAGGGACGATGTATGGAGGCAGCTATATGGACGACTTTTGGAGGTAGCAATGGAGACAACGTGTGGAGGCTGCTATGGAGACAATTTAATTTGGATAGTGCCTGTATGTGGCAGTCCCAAACATTTTTCAAACCAGAGGAGCAGGTAGGTGGCCCTCCAGTAAAATGGAATAGATTGAGTGCCTGTATGTGGCAGTCCCAAAAATGTTTCAAACCAGAGGAGCAGGTAGGTGGCCCTGCAGTAAAATGGAATAGATTGAGTGCCTGTATGTGGCAGTCCCAAAAATTTTTCAAACCAGAGGAGCAGGTAGGTGGCCCTCCAGTAAAATGGAATAGATTGAGTGCCTGTATGTGGCAGTCCCAAAAATGTTTCAAACCAGAGGAGCAGGTAGGTGGCCCTGCAGTAAAATGGAATAGATTGAGTGCCTGTATGTGGCACTCACAAAAATTGTTTCAAACAGAGGACCGGGTAGGTGGCCCTCCAGAAAAATTAAATGCATGAAGTACTATAGCAAGAGCCAGTGGGCCCTGTCAAAAAATAGCCATTTTCCTCTGCTTTACTGTACAAAGAGGAGGAGAAGGAGGAAAATGAGGAGGAGGAGGAGTGGATCAATTATTCAGGTTGAGCTTCCTTCACCTGGTGGAGATTGGAAATTCTGAGAAATCCAGCCTTTATTCATTTTAATAAGCGTCAGCCTGTCAGCGCTGTCAGTCGACAGGCGTGTACGCTTATCGGTGATGATGCCACCAGCTGCACTGAAAACCCGCTCGGACAAGACGCTAGCGGCAGGGCAGGCAAGAACCTCCAAGGCGTACAGCGCCAGTTCGTGCCACATGTCCAGCTTTGAAACCCAGTAGTTGTAGGGAGCTGTGTGATCATTTAGGACGATGGTATGGTCAGCTACGTACTCCCTCACCATCTTTCTGTAAAGATCAGCCCTACTCTGCCGAGACTGGGGACAGGTGACAGTGTCTTGCTGGGGTGACATAAAGCTGGCAAAAGCCTTGTAAAGCGTACCCTTGCCAGTGCTGGACAAGCTGCCTGCTCGCCTACTCTCCCTCGCTACTTGTCCCGCAGAACTACGCACTCTGCCGCTAGAGCTGTCAGAAGGGAAATACTGTTTCAGCTTGTGCACCAGGGCCTGCTGGTATTCATGCATTCTCACACTCCTTTCCTCTGCAGGGATGAGAGTGGAAAGATTTTGCTTGTACCGTGGGTCCAGGAGAGTGAACACCCAGTAATCGGTGCTGGAATAAATTCTTTGAACGCGAGGGTCACGGGATAGGCAGCCTAGCATGAAATCTGCCATATGCGCCAGAGTACCAACGCGTAAGAATTCACTCCCCTCACTGGCCTGACTGTCCATTTCCTCCTCCTCCAACTCCTCCAACTCCTCTTCTTCTGCCCATACACGCTGAACAGTAAAGGACTCAACAATGGTCCCCTCTTGTGTCTCACCAACATTCTCCTCCTCTTCCTCCTCATCCTCCTCCAACTCCACCTCCTCCGATATGCGCTGAGAAACAGACCTGAGGGTGCTTTGGCTATCAACAAGGGAATATTCTTCCCCTGTCTCTTGTGACGAGCGCAAAGCTTCCGACTTCATGCTGACCAGAGAGTTTTTCAACAGGCCAAGCAGCGGGATGGTGAGGCTGATGATGGCGGCATCGCCACTGACCATCTGTGTTGACTCCTCAAAGTTACTCAGCACCTGACAGATATCAGACATCCACGTCCACTCCTCATTGTAGACTTGAGGAAGCTGACTGACCTGACTACCAGTTCTGGTGGAAGTTGACATCTGGCAGTCTACAATCACTCTGCGCTGCTGGTAAACTCTGGATAACATGGTCAGTGTTGAATTCCACCTCGTGGGCACGTCGCACAACAGTCGGTGAGCGGGCAGTTGGAGGCGGCGCTGCGCTGCCCTGAGAGTGGCAGCATCTGGGCTGGACTTCCTGAAATGCGCACAGATGCGGCGCACCTTCGTGAGCAAATCAGACAGATTGGGGTATGTCTTGAGGAAACGCTGAACTATCAGATTTAACACATGGGCCAGGCATGGCACATGTGTCAGTCTGCCGAGTTGCAGAGCCGCCACCAGGTTACGGCCGTTGTCACACACAACCATTCCCGGCTTGAGGTTCAGCGGTGCCAGCCACAGATCAGTCTGCGCCGTGATGCCCTGTAATAGCTCTTGGGCGGTGTGCCTTTTGTCGCCTAGGCTCAGCAGTTTGAGCACCGCCTGCTGTCGCTTAGCGACGGCACTGCTGCTGTGCCTAGAGCTACCGACTGATGGCGCCGTGCCCACGGATGGTAGTTCGGAGGAGGAGGTGGAGGAGGGGTGGGAGGAGGAGGAGGCATAGTAGGCCTGAAACACCTGGACCGAGGTAGGCCCCGCAATCCTCGGCGTCGGCAGTATATGAGCAGCCCCAGTGTCAGACTCGGTCCCAGCCTCCACCAAGTTAACCCAATGTGCCGTCAGCGATATATAGTGGCCCTGCCCGGCAGCACTCGTCCACGTGTCCGTGGTCAGGTGGACCTTGTCAGAAACGGCGTTGGTCAGGGCACGGATGATGTTGTCTGACACGTGCTGGTGCAGGGCTGGGACGGCACATCGGGAAAAGTAGTGGCGGCTGGGGACCGAATACCGAGGGGCGGCCGCCGCCAAGAGGTTGCGAAAGGCCTCGGTCTCTACTAGCCTATAGGGCAGCATCTCCAGGCTAAGCAATCTGGAGATGTGCACATTAAGGGCTTGGGCGTGCGGGTGGGTTGCACTATATTTGCGTTTCCGCTCCAGCGTCTGGGGTATGGAGAGCTGAACGCTGGTGGATGCTGTGGAGGATCGTGGAGGCGACGATGGGGTTTTTGTGGCAGGGTCCTGGGCAGGGGGCTGACTAGCAGCTGACACAGGGGAAGGAGCAGTGGTGTGCACGGCCGGAGGTGAACGGGCTTGTTGCCACTGAGTGGGGTGTTTAGCATTCATATGCCTGCGCATACTGGTGGTAGTTAAGCTAGTAGTGGTGGAACCCCTGCTGAGCCTGGTTTGGCAAATGTTGCACACCACAGTCCGTCGGTCATCCGGTGTTTCCTTAAAGAACCTCCAGACTTCTGAAGATCTAGCCC
Source organism: Engystomops pustulosus (assembly GCF_040894005.1). Taxonomy (NCBI): domain Eukaryota; kingdom Metazoa; phylum Chordata; class Amphibia; order Anura; family Leptodactylidae; genus Engystomops; species Engystomops pustulosus. The sequence goes on along the minus strand of NC_092414.1, from coordinate 91,492,987 downwards.
TCGCCGCAGGAGCCCTCGCCACGGGAGCTTCACTAGTTGACACATTTGGCGCTGATGCACCAGCTCTGGCCCTGCCTCTCCGTCTGGCCCCACCACTGCCTCTTCCAACCTGTTCTGGTCGAGGACTCTCCTCCGTCTCAGAAGCACTGTGTTCACCCGGCCTCTCAACCCAGCTTGGGTCTGTCACCTCATCATCCTCCGATCCCTCAGTCTGCTCCCCCCTCGGACTTCCTGCCCTGACAACAACTTCCCCACTGTCTGACAACCGTGTCTCCTCATCGTCGGACACCTCTTTACACACTTCCACTACGTCAAGAAGGTCATCATCACCCACAGACTGTGACTGTTGGAAAACCTGGGCATCGGAAAATTGCTCAGCAGCAACCGGACAAGTGGTTTGTGACTGTGGGAAGGGTCCAGAAAACAGTTCCTCAGAGTATGCCGGTTCAAATGCCAAATTTTCCTGGGAGGGGGCAGACTGGGGGGGAGGAGGCTGAGGTGCAGGAGCTGGAGGAGTGGCGATTTCGGTGACATGGGTGGACTGCGTGGAAGACTGACTGGTGGTGGACAAATTGCTCGAAGCATTGTCAGCAATCCACGACATCACCTGTTCGCACTGTTCTGGCCTCAACAGTGCTCTACCACGAGTCCCAGTAACTTCAGACATGAACCTAGGGAGTGTAGCTCTGCGGCGTTCCCCTGCTCCCTCATCAGCAGGTGGTGTCTCACCCCGCCCAGGACCACGGCCTCTGACCCCTGCAGTAGTTGGACGCCCACGTCCCCGCCCTCGTCCTCTACCCCTAGCCCTCGGGTTAAACATTTTTAAAATGAGAGTTATAACTTTATTTTTTTTTTTACTTTTTTTTGTTTTTTTTTGTGTTTTTTTTTTTTTTTGTGTTTTTTGTTTTTTTTTGAGTTTTTAAAACCAAACAATGCTATCCTATTGCTATGGCTATTTTCTAGCCAAGTATCAAAGCACACTACTATGCCAGATGAGATGACACTGAGTTAGTGCCTAATTGAAATCCAACCCCTACTAAATTTTCCCACTTCGGTCTTTGCTATGGATATGTGCGTCACTAAGCGCAGAACACAGCGGTCGCAAGTCTCACTACAAATTGCTCAGAATTGGCTAGTACATGCACTGCAGAAAGTACAGCCACCAGCAGATCAACCAGAAATCAAATATATAGAACGCTACTGTATGCGTAAGTAAGCTCTTTGTATTCTCCTATGGCTATTTTCTAGCCAAGTATCAAAGCACACTACTATGCCAGATGAGATGACACTGAGTTAGTGCCTAATTGAAATCCAACCCCTACTAAATTTTCCCACTTCGGTCTTTGCTATGGATATGTGCGTCACTAAGCGCAGAACACAGCGGTCGCAAGTCTCACTACAAATTGCTCAGAATTGGCTAGTACATGCACTGCAGAAAGTACAGCCACCAGCAGATCAACCAGAAATCAAATATATAGAACGCTACTGTATGCGTAAGTAAGCTCTTTGTATTCTCCTATGGCTATTTTCTAGCCAAGTATCAAAGCACACTACTATGCCAGATGAGATGACACTGAGTTAGTGCCTAATTGAAATCCAACCCCTACTAAATTTTCCCACTTCGGTCTTTGCTATGGATATGTGCGTCACTAAGCGCAGAACACAGCGGTCGCAAGTCTCACTACAAATTGCTCAGAATTGGCTAGTACATGCACTGCAGAAAGTACAGCCACCAGCAGATCAACCAGAAATCAAATATATAGAACGCTACTGTATGCGTAAGTAAGCTCTTTGTATTCTCCTATGGCTATTTTCTAGCCAAGTATCAAAGCACACTACTATGCCAGATGAGATGACACTGAGTTAGTGCCTAATTGAAATCCAACCCCTACTAAATTTTCCCACTTCGGTCTTTGCTATGGATATGTGCGTCACTAAGCGCAGAACACAGCGGTCGCAAGTCTCACTACAAATTGCTCAGAATTGGCTAGTACATGCACTGCAGAAAGTACAGCCACCAGCAGATCAACCAGAAATCAAATATATAGAACGCTACTGTATGCGTAAGTAAGCTCTTTGTATTCTCCTATGGCTATTTTCTAGCCAAGTATCAAAGCACACTACTATGCCAGATGAGATGACACTGAGTTAGTGCCTAATTGAAATCCAACCCCTACTAAATTTTCCCACTTCGGTCTTTGCTATGGATATGTGCGTCACTAAGCGCAGAACACAGCGGTCGCAAGTCTCACTACAAATTGCTCAGAATTGGCTAGTACATGCACTGCAGAAAGTACAGCCACCAGCAGATCAACCAGAAATCAAATATATAGAACGCTACTGTATGCGTAAGTAAGCTCTTTGTATTCTCCTATGGCTATTTTCTAGCCAAGTATCAAAGCACACTACTATGCCAGATGAGATGACACTGAGTTAGTGCCTAATTGAAATCCAACCCCTACTAAATTTTCCCACTTCGGTCTTTGCTATGGATATGTGCGTCACTAAGCGCAGAACACAGCGGTCGCAAGTCTCACTACAAATTGCTCAGAATTGGCTAGTACATGCACTGCAGAAAGTACAGCCACCAGCAGATCAACCAGAAATCAAATATATAGAACGCTACTGTATGCGTAAGTAAGCTCTTTGTATTCTCCTATGGCTATTTTCTAGCCAAGTATCAAAGCACACTACTATGCCAGATGAGATGACACTGAGTTAGTGCCTAATTGAAATCCAACCCCTACTAAATTTTCCCACTTCGGTCTTTGCTATGGATATGTGCGTCACTAAGCGCAGAACACAGCGGTCGCAAGTCTCACTACAAATTGCTCAGAATTGGCTAGTACATGCACTGCAGAAAGTACAGCCACCAGCAGATCAACCAGAAATCAAATATATAGAACGCTACTGTATGCGTAAGTAAGCTCTTTGTATTCTCCTATGGCTATTTTCTAGCCAAGTATCAAAGCACACTACTATGCCAGATGAGATGACACTGAGTTAGTGCCTAATTGAAATCCAACCCCTACTAAATTTTCCCACTTCGGTCTTTGCTATGGATATGTGCGTCACTAAGCGCAGAACACAGCGGTCGCAAGTCTCACTACAAATTGCTCAGAATTGGCTAGTACATGCACTGCAGAAAGTACAGCCACCAGCAGATCAACCAGAAATCAAATATATAGAACGCTACTGTATGCGTAAGTAAGCTCTTTGTATTCTCCTATGGCTATTTTCTAGCCAAGTATCAAAGCACACTACTATGCCAGATGAGATGACACTGAGTTAGTGCCTAATTGAAATCCAACCCCTACTAAATTTTCCCACTTCGGTCTTTGCTATGGATATGTGTGCCACTAAGAGCTAAACACAACGGTAGCAAGTCCCCCTGCTAATTCCTCACAAAATGGTACTAGATGCAAATTAAAATAAAAAAAGTAGAACGTTATTGTAGCCCTAAGAAGGGCTGTTGGGTTCTTTGAGAATCACTCCTGCCTAACAGTAAGCTAATAGAACACCCTAACGCTTTCCCTGACCAGCAGCAGCTCTCTCCCTAGCGGCATCCAGACACAGAATGATCCGAGCAGCGCGGGCAGCGGCTAGTCTATCCCAGGGTCACCTGATCTGGCCAGCCAACCACTGCTATCGACGTGTAAGGGTACCACGTCATGCTGGGTGGAGTGCAGAGTCTCCTGGCTTGTGATTGGCTCTGTTTCTGGCCGCCAAAAAGCAAAACGGCGGGAGCTGCCATTTTCTCGAGCGGGCGAAGTATTCGTCCGAGCAACGAGCAGTTTCGAGTACCCTAATGCTCGACCGAGCATCAAGCTCGGACGAGCATGTTCGCTCATCTCTATTCTGCACGAATCTAAAGTTTACGGTGATTCGTGGGAAGTAATTTTTTTTCAGAGAACTCTGGGAAGGAGAAAGGAACACCCTCGTTCACATGTGTAGACATGTAAGCCAATCAGCGACCGGCAGGCTTATGTGATGTCACAGCCGTATAAAAACAGACGGACATTTGCAATCCCGTCATTTCACACTGTATGTGCTGTCTTCAGTGTCTAGCTGCTTGTACTCAGTAGCTGATGGAGTGATTTTTGCTAAAAGTCCAGGGTGTGTGTTTTGAGGGACCTATATACTTTTTTGTTTCTAAAGTTGATATCAAGAAATCCGTGTCAAATCAACATAGTGCATTCTTTAATGTTATAGGGGATCTTGGCCCTCAGCTCAATCCTCTCGAGCGGGCGCAGACGTTACCTTGTCAGGCTGCGTTCCTGCTTTGCTTATTTCGTGAGGTTGGCCTCTGTAAGTGCACATGGAAGTGAAGAGTGAAGCGATTCTAAGAGTGGAGGCTGCCATATGCAAGTCATACTTAAACACAGCATTGTTTGAAGACCAAACCACGCTCACTATGCATATTTGAGCATGGCACAACGTTCTACAACATCCTACAGGCTCTATGCAGCCAGGAAATACCTGTTTTCGCTATGATTTGATTCGGGTCTAATGGAATTCTGTCGGAAAGTTCAGAAAACTTGGCGAATCAAATGTTTGAAAAATTCGCCCAAGTAAGTGTCCCTGGTTTATTATGATTGATTTTTAATGGTAGATTTACTTTAAGTTTTTGGCTGTAATGTTTAAAAATGAGGAAAAGTTCAGGCGATATGAATACTTCTGCAAGACACAATGGCCCAGATCTAATATTCTGGCTGTGCCAGTTTTCTATCTGAGTTTGCACTAGAAAAAATGTCTTTAGAGCTTACACATGTATTTTAGTGTTTGCGGCAGTTATGTGTTTTGCAACTGCCCTGTGCCAAGGCAGGAAAAATGTGCACCTAAAGGGGTGTGTTAGTGCTTAGTCGAGTGTTTGCAGCACATTTAATATAGTGACTCCACAGAATTGTGTCACACGCTGTATGCTAAAGGTGCACCTAAAAAAAGATGGTGTACACTTCCAGAGAAGTACAGGGTGTGCCAGTATTCAATAATCTGGCACACCCTGCACATTTCTAACGCAAACTACACTTCGTGGAAAGCTGGCCCAGTATCTTGGTAATTAAATGAATCTGGGATTTTCATTGATATCCTTGAGTGATCTTAACCTAAGGCATCTTGATACTTATATACATAAATATATCATATATCACAACCATAGAAAGATAACACATATACTGTATTTTCCCCCTACTGTTTGCAATATTTTAAACGTTTCCGCTTTAGTTCGTCGATAAATTTTACTTCTCCATGAGAAATCCTTCTTACGTGTGAAATTGTGAGCATTTTTTTGGCCCATATGCAGTTATTAAAGCCATCTGCCATTACCATCCCTTTCACATAAATTTGATTTTCACAGGAGAAAGACTTTAGCAACCTTGCCATCAATCTAAATAAGACCCAGTGAAGCAGGGAAAAAATATGTCAAATATAACAGTAACACCATTTTCATACCAGTATTATTTTTTGATATCCTGCATGTAAATTGAGATATAAAAAATCACCCCAGTCTAGCAGTCTAGGTGGTGTCAGGAGAAAGAGCTGAAATAAGTTCATGTGACGCTGATGACTGAACTAAGGTAAGTGGAAGAATATAGATCACTTTGAAACAAAATATTGTCTTTAATCTACACAGAAAAACATCTAAACAACAGCACAGAACCAATATTGACCAAAAAGTTCTGCAATCCATCTTCTTGGTTCAAGAGTGGATATCTTCCTATACTATGCCTAGGTCCACAAGTTCCCGATGTTACAGAATTACTTGGCACAGTGATTATTACTACCTGGTAGTGCCATGTTTCTATGATACAGTAACATTCAGGGGCCCCCGTTCTGTGGGCAGAGTCAAAACAAGTAGGCGTCACCATGTGATGTGGGTGGAGTTAGTAAACTTAGTTAGTAAATAGATTGTCTAAATCAACATGTACACTGCATAGAAATAGAGTCATACTGCCTCCCTTATACAGGAATAACGCTTCTTTTTTAAAAGAGTGCAACTTAATACTGACTTATACAAAGAAAAAAACGACTACAATACCTTCTCTGTTAAACAAGAATATAACTACTAAAATACTGTCCATATGTACAAGAATATAACTATTATAATACTGCCCTCTATGTACAGGAATTTAACTTCTATAATACTGCCCCTTATGTACAAGAATATAACTACTATAATACTGCCCCTAAGTACAAGAATATAAATACTATAATACTGTCCATATGTACAAGAATATAACTATTATAATACTGCCCTCTATGTACAGGAATTTAACTTCTATAATACTGCCCCTTATGTACAAGAATATAACTACTATAATACTACCCCTAAGTACAAGAATATAAATACTATAATACTGTCCATATGTACAAGAATGTAACTATTATAATACTGACCTATATGTACAAGAATATAACTACTATAATACTGCCCACTATGTACAAGAATAGAACTACTATAATACTGCCCCCTTTGTAAAAGAATATAACTACTATACTACTGCCCCCCAGGTACGGGAAAATAGTTACTATAATACTGCCCTCTATGTACAGGAATATAACTACTATAATACTGCCCCCTGTGTACAGGAATATGCCATAAACCACCACCAGCCAGCCCCCCAATATATAGCTAGCCCCCCTAGTATACAGCCAACCAGTCTCCCTGTATATTGCCAGCCAGCCCTCCTGTTTATAGCCAGACAGCCGCCCCAGTATCTAGCCAAACAGCCCCCAGTATACAGCCAGCCCACCTTGTATATAGCCAACCAAATCCTCCAATATACATCCAGCCTCCCCTGTACATAGCCAGACACCCCCCATTATATAGCTAGAAAGCCCCCCCCCCCGCCCCCGCAGTATATGGCCAGGCATTCTGCTAGTATATAAACAGCCCCTCCCTAGAAAAACAGCCTGCCCCCCAAGTATACAGCCAGCCCCCCTGTACATAGCCAGAGACCCCCATCATAAAGCCAACCAGTCCCCCTGTATATTGCCAGCCAACCCCCCACCCCCCACTGTATATTTCTAGCCAGGACTTCCCTGTATATTGCCAGGAAGTCCCCCCCCCAGTATACAGCCAAACAGCCCCCATTATACAGCCAGCCCACCTTGTGTATAGCCAACCAGTTCCCCCCAGTATACAGCCAGCCACCACCACCATTGTATAGCCAGAAAGCACCCCCCCCCCACAGTATATGGCCAGGCAGTCCGCCAATATGCAGCCTGCCACCCCCCCTCACTGTATACAGCAAGCCGCCCCGCCCCAGCCAGCCAGTGGAGTATCGGAAAGGTGAGTACATGTTTTTTTTTTCGACCAGCCCCAGACTGATTGTCCCACTGGGATTTCTACCGGTGGGTGATATGGCCAGTCCGCCCCTGGTAACATTATCAAGGTAGTGCCAAACTCCTTAAATTGTATGAAAAGAAACTTCAGCTGCAAGACTGAGACCAGGATAAAGCATGCCATCTATTCACTGTTCATGAACTTTTAAAACTACTCCCAAATTTCCTGCCTTAGCGTTGGTGAATCCCATGTTGTTCTCCTGATTAATCTTGTGGATTCTCTTTCTCTTGGGCTGTCTTGTTTTAATCTGATTATCTGTGTACAGATCTTTGGCATGACTCCTGCAGCCTGCTTCCTGCTTCTGATTCAACCTGAATCGAATCATGACGAATCACATTAAAAAACAGTTATTTCCAGGCTGCAGAGAGCCTGTAGGGTGTTGTAGAACGTTGTGCCATGCTCAAATATGCATAGGGAGCGTGGTTTGGTCTTCAAACAATGCTGTGTTTTAGTATGACATGCACATGACAGTGGCCCCTCTTAGAATCGCTTCACTCTTCAATTCCATGGGCACTTACAGAGGTCAATTTCACCAAATAAGTGAAACGAGAATGCAGCCTGACAAGGTAACGTCTGTGCCAGCTCGATAGGACTGAGCTGAAGGCCAAGATCCCACTATAACATCAAAGAGTAAACTCTTTTTACACTGACATCAGATGATTCCAAAGATAATGACAGAACCTATTCTGTGAAACGCAGATACATGTAGAAACCCCCCAAAAGAGAGGAGAGGGCGTCGGCAGTAATTTTGCGTTGACATCACTGATCGTTTTTCCCTTCATTTAATTTGTTGGTGTCCGGTCAATAATCCTTCAATATTGCTAAAGTCAAAAACAAACAGGAGTTGATCCAAAACAGAGATGACCAGTAAATGGGATATTTGCATGTCCTCTGTGTTCTGTATCCACTCCTTTTGGCTATCCTGAAGTTTTTCATTCCTTCTGACAAATGAAATGAAGGGGAAAACCAAACACTGGCAACATGGTGGAGGGTGAAGACCATTATGGAAATCACAGGGTGTTCCAGGGAGACAACATTCAGTTGACAGCAGCAAAAGTAGGCCATAGAGTGGCACAATGACAGAGTGTGGAGGTGGCAGCAACATGTTAAGCCACAGAGTGGCACAATGATGGAGTGCGAAGGAGGTAGCAGCATGGTTGGCCACAGAGTGGCACAATGACAAAGTGTGGAGGTGGCAGCAGTAGCATGTGGTCAGAGAGTGGCATGATAACAAATTCTTTAGGTGGCAGCAACATGGTAGGCCACAGAGTGGCACAATCACAGAGTGTGGAGGTGGCAGCAACATGGTAAGCCACAGTGTGGCACAATGATAAAGTGTGGAGGAGGTAGCAAAGCAGGAGGTCAGAGAGTGGCACAATGGCAAATTCTGGAGGTGGCAGCAACATAGTAGGCCACAGGTGTGGAGGTGGACGGCAGCAGGAGTTCAGAGATAATTAAATTTTCCAATATAGATTCTGTATCACTTCCTTGCGGTTTTCTAGATCTCTGCTTGCTATCAATCTATAGAAAGCATCTTTGCTTACTCCACTGGATAGAAATCTGACCATGGTGACACAGATGCACGGCTCATTGGTATCATAGAGAGTAATCAGAGCTGTGTGCTTTACTGAGCCACACACCTGTGTGACCATGGTCAGATTTCTGTCCACTGAAAATAAACAGTGAAGCTTTCAATGGAAGGACAGCAAGCAGAGATCCAGGAAACTGTGAGGAATTGATAAAGAAAGTATATTGGAAATGTATATAACTTTTCACTATGCAAACAATAACAGTTACTTGCTGAAATGGGAATTACCCTTTAAGTATATAATTCCACATGTGTTAATTCACAGTGTATATGCCTTCAGTGTGAATCTACAATTTTTATAGTCATGAAAAAACAGAAAACTCTTTGAATAAGAAGGTGTGTCCAAACATGAAATGCCTTGGACAATGTTGGTTTTACCGATGCAGTGATTATGGAACTTTTAGACTTTCTATAAAGTAAATGTTGCCATAACTGATCCACTAATATATAAGAATAACCAATTTGTTGGTGTTAAATGTTTTATAGGCATTATTAATAGTGGATAGTGGTATAATAGTCTATCTTTACACTGAAAACTTTTACTTTAATAAAATCTTTTTTTGCATTTTGGCTTTTATCCAAAATGTATATAAATATTACGGCTGACTGCACAAAACACAGCTAATCCAAATCATTATCTTTGTGGAAGTCAACGAGATTTCAGACTAAAATTGGAATGGTACCTGTGTTAAATCCCAAAGGTTCACTCTAGACTGGAGTGTTCTTTTATAATTGCTTTTAGGTATAATTTAGCAAGAAGAGTCAAGTCTAACTAAAGATTATACTGGCATTGCCATCAGTGCAAAGAAATAACTGCATGCAGAAAAGGAATGGGAAACATGTATTTTCCTATAATCAAGTGAACCCAACCTTTATTGATTTTCTTGGATAGAAAATGACAGATGTTGTTCATTAGTCGTATTGTGCACAGAGGAACCCTAGCATAATTGGATGTGCTATAATTTAAATGCGGCATCCTCAGCTGCATATTAATCTCCACAGTCTGGATCCTTATAGCTGCAAATTAGAGGCACAAAATACTCACGGCTCAGGTGTATAGAGCGGATCTGATCCATGTCTGATATATTGGGTGCAGTGAAACACTCTATAGGCTAGCCCCGCTAAGAAGTCTCTTGGGGAGAGATATCCAGCCACAGGTCGCACTGTGAATCCAGATCTTTCTATATAAAAGACAAGAGTACTTAGTTAAGCATCCATCAAGGGAAATGTTGTGGAAAAGATTTTCCAGACATCTTCAATATGAAAACAGGGGATTTAATATGCTATAATTATCCTATTAGGACTAAAATATGGTTTGCCTGGAACACGTGCATCTGCATATAAAAGTCTAATACATCAGTATCCAGTGGTGCAGGAAAGGCCTCCGGTCTTTTCTGCCTTTCCATTAGCATCAGGCCTTTTACTTTGTCTACCACCTAAAGTTGTGGTGAATAATAATGTATATATCAAAACCTTTCCCCTGGGCTGGAAATCATAGGTGGCCATATGAATTTTTACACGCTAGTTAAAATAATCTTAGAATAGAGGAGAGAGGAGGAAGCGAGGACATGGTGAATGTGAATATGAGAGCGCTGCTCTTTCTTGTAGTAAATGTTTGCTTTACCCCCTGTAAATTAACAATTCTCAAGACTGCCAAATTTTCGGAACTGAAAGCTTTTAAATAAATTGTCATTAAAGATTTGACAGGGTATTGTTTTGTACAATTTGATTAGAAAAAGAACATAAATTATAATAATAAGAATAATAATCTTTATTTAATTAGCGCCATCAAATTCCGCAGCACTTTACAAATCAAAGGGGACAAATACAAATATAATATTACATTAGAGAGAACAGTCATATGTAACTATAGGAGTGAGGACCTTGCTCACAAGAGCTTACAGTCTATGAATGCTACAAGACTTTGAATGCATCCATCTTTCAATCCTTTTTTTCTCAATCTATTTCCTACTGACTTCTCTGTATAATTTTTGTTGCAAAATTAATTTTGTAATGTTATGTACTGTAGACTAAGCATTTCCTGAGGATTATAACATATTGATGGAATGTGTAGACCCGACATTCATATGATTCAGTGACACATCCCTTGCAGTACCACACTTTACCAGAGAGCTGCGTGCCCATCCTTTTTACTGATATCAGTGCAACAGTGCCACCTGCTGTAAAGCCTCATTACTTCTCATTGAAATCTCCTTTAACGGAGGGATGACAAGTCATATATGTATTTTAAACATTAATCTTTTAACATATTCCTTTTATTAATTAGATGATAATTAACAACACATAGTGATAGCCTTTATGTAAAAATTACATTTACATGAATTCTGCACATTTAGCTTAAGGGATGGTAGCATGATTTTCTTCCCTTCTTGAGACCTGAAGATTTTTCTATAAACCAGATTTTTTAAATAAAACCAGCGGCACTATAAATGCTTTCTAGACTTTGGTAGCATGTTTCCAAGTGATCTGTTAGTTTAGAGTAAACTGTAAGCATCTCTGTGTAATAATCCCATAAGGGAAGAAGCTGCAGAGAGAAGAAAACCTGTGCACCGATAAGGATATTTCTATATCTAAAAATGGAATTTGTGCTAAAATGAAACTGTTTCTGGGAAAAGGGAGTGATACTTCTAGAAAAGGTTCCTACAAAATGCAGTTTTTACTTGTGGGTGGGTAGGAGGTGGTAGGGAGGAGGGATGGGACAATATTCTCTAACAGGATAACTTGTACTTACTTGTATTTAAATGGCCTAAAGATTGTTGTGCCACTGTTGAACAAATATACTTTAAAACCACATCACAGCAAGGATAGGTTAGCCTCTCAGGCTCATTAGCATAATTTTAAAAGTTGCGTTACAGCGCCTGGATCTTTAAGTAAGTGCTCTGGTTTATCATGCTTGATTTTGTGAGACAGTGTAACAGTCTGTAAAACTACATCACAGCAAGGCTAGGGTAGCCTCTCAGGCTCATTAGCATAATTTTAAAAGTTGAGTTACAGTGCCTGGATCTTTAAGTAAGTGCCCTTGGTTTATCATGCTTGATTTAACGCTTACCTTTTAAAAACACTGCAACATCCTCAAGCTGTGGTACGTTATCTTCTCTGTAGCCACAGTATTTTGTTAACAAAGGCAAGTTCTTCAAGTACTCTTTACAGGCATGAGTTGGATAAAGCTTTGTAAGTTCCTTGAAGACTGTGCCCCATGTCTTTATTTCTTCTGCTGTATACTCCACCCTTGGAATTGGATGTCCACTAAATAAATAACAATAAAATAATAAAAATATAAAATATATAAATTTACAACCTTCCAGCAAACGACTGCCGCAGCCAATCAGTGGCTACAGTGTGAACCATTGACAGCTTAGGAACACAGTCTGATAGAGGTGGTCACATGCTGCTACAGTGTTTTATAAATACTGAATGTCATTTATACCTAATACTAAAATATACAAAACATTAGTTTTGTCAATGTCGGCTACTTAGTTTCTAACTTTGTTTGAAAAATCATGGGTTGTCTATGATCAATATTTTATCACCCCCAAATGCAGTGAAACATCCAAATAAAGTGGACTTATCTTCCTTTACCCCAGCAATCTGGCACTGCTGGTCCTGGGCTATGGTGCCAGCCACACATGACCCCTGCAGCAAATGTAGAAGTCATATGCCACACATAACTATATCATACAAGTCTGTAAATATTGCAGGTGTGAGGAGCCACCAATAAAAGAACAGACTCAGCAGGATACTGGTGCCATGAAGAGTTCAGTAAAATTCTATGGGGAAAACACCAAAAACCTCACTCAACCCAGAAGAAATCTGAAAAAGTGAAACCAGAATTGAGCAGGGTGTCTGGCTTTTACCAATACTGTGTTTGTGATTATATGTAACAAATTATTATAATCATATGCCCTGGTGATCTATGTTATGTGTCCATTCCAACTATTCTAGGCATCAGTGTGAACCTTGGACATGAAATTGTAGTGGCATCTTGGTCAGGGACAGATTATCATTGGCAATGAGGTATAATACATACGCCTGCTGTGCACAACCACTTTAAAGCACATCACCACACGTCTCCATCACCTACTTGAAGCTGTGCAGGAATAATGGAGGAGCCACCTGGAGGAGGGGAATTTCTAATAGGGGGTCCCAACCTAATATATTATTAAGGTTGGTCCCTGCCTATTGAATTATTAACCCAGCACAGAGTTGACCAGATAGGACTCATGGCCTCCTCCTGCACTCCAATCACAACGCATTCTTGGTTGCCTGAGACTACATGATGACTTTGGAGGTATGAAGAGAGCTTGTTACCTACTGTGAGCCTGTAAATGCCAGCCTGTGAATGCTCATGTTGGTGTACAAGAGCTCTAACAGAAATTGGGAACACTACTGGACCTGTGGTACTGGACAAATAAGGAAAAGGAAGGTACCTATAGTTTATAAAGGTGTTTTGCTGCATTTGGGGGGTAAAAATTGCAACCAGAGCAATGTTTTAAAACATGGAAAAGATTTAGTCAAAAAAGTCAATACAACTAAATCACTAACCTACCTCTTCATAGAGAAATAGGCAGCCATTATAGCTGGAATCCATAAACAAAGCCTCTGCACCCTGCTGACTCCACTGTGCAAATATTGCTGGCAGGGAGTCAGGTAATGTGATATAAAGTTTTATAAAGTACTGGCATGACTCTGAATGCAGAAAAAGGGATTTTTTAAATAATCTTAGCATAGGGTATTGGAACCTGTCACTAGCTAAAAAAGACATTTCTGATGACAGGTTTCTTTTAAATAAAGGCATTAGTAATACCTATACAATGGCGAACAAAACAACTTTTTCATAGCCTGATATGTCATTCCTTTTCCATAAATGTAGTAAAGTTTGTAAAATTGTAGGAAAACTTACTATTTATAGCTCATGGCCACATCCACAAAGTATTTCCTTCTTTGTCGATATACATTGTCCTTAAATCCCTTTAAAGAAAAACAACCAAACTGATCACAGTGAAACAGACAGAAGTATTTAAGAAAAGGAAGAAAATATACAAAGTAATATGGCTACACGCTATCTGCATGAACGGCTATTTAATTATCACAGACCACTAGAACAAATTACAATGATATGGTCGAGAGATCTTATCTTCTACAACACTGTAAGTAAAACTCACACCATCGGAATGGATGGTTACTAGGAAAATGCGATGCACACTGCATCGGCTGTCACAATATTGTTGCAGATATCTGTCCACGTTTGGTGGAATGTTCTCAAAGTAAAAAATTATAATTTAGAGTTCTAGGTCTTTGAACATTAAACTGTTTTTCTGAGTTCTTCAAAAACATAAAGGAGATGTGCTAAAATAATAAACAATTTTAACCTTTAAGAGTCTACTTTGCTTCTAGTGCAATTGGGATGGTTAACCCTATTCATGAGCCACTCACTGGAATCTGAGATCTTCTGCTGTACGCAGTCTAAGCAAGAGTGATGGGGTTGGAAACGGTGGGGGATAAAATAGTAAGTATTGGTTATTTTATTATTCTAGCATATGTACCCCTTGTGATTGTTTTTGACCATTTCACAACAGTACAACTATTTATCTTTTCATTCTTCATTTTCTGCCTTAATAAACTCTAGCATGAGCAATGTCTGAGAAGGGAATAATGTATATAAAAGATATATACATTGGAAGATCTATTACCATATGAAGGGTAATATATCATGTGATGTTTATTTCTCAGAGGGAAGTGCAGCATGGTAATCTATAATAGCTAAGGCTGTAAATGTGTTTGTTTGTATTAAATATTCATGATAGTATCAAAAATCATTGTTTTAACCATGAGTATAGTTCATAGACATATGAGACTTCAACGTTAGTACATAAACATATCTGTCTTTCTCTCTGTATATGTATATATATATATATATATATATATATATATATATATATATATATATGCATTTCTAATTATGGTTGCCTACCAGTGTGTCACAATTCAATATTAGCCGAGGGTCCTCCTGACACAGCGCATGCTATGCACCAGTGGCTGCCGGCACTTTCTATCTCCAGAGAAAGAGGAGACCACTGCTTGACATTTACTGAGGGGAGGCCACTTTTTTTGAACAGTTACTCATGTTGAGCTGTATTTTTTTTAGCTTATGACACTGGCAAACTTCATAGAACTGAAGCATGGATGAATCACCGAATGCACCCAGACATTCATAAAAATCATTCATAAAAATCAGCTACATTCATACATACAGACATTCATAAAAATCAGAGTAATGTAGAGGAACTAAAAGTGGATATCTCAGCAAGGGGGGAAATTTATCAAAACCGTGCCAGTCTTGATATTTCCCCCACTTGCGCACTATTGAGTGATTTAACTAAAAGACTGTGCTTGTGCTCCACATTCATGAAGGTAAAATAGACCTGCTTTTTGAAGGTCTAATTAAGCCCCAAAAGGTGTCAGAAAGCTAGAGGAGCAAGAAAGGTGTAGGATTCACAGGAGTCGCCCAAATTATGCACCCAAAAAAAGAACAATTTGTGAGTGTCGGAAAAGCACCAATATTGTGGCACTGACACTTCATAAATATGGTGCAACAAAAGGGAAAAAAATTCCAGTTTTTCATTTGAAAGTCAATCATAAATGCCCCCCTAAATACTAGGTCAGCTCAGTGAAGTCTGCTTGGTGCAAGAAACCCAAGAATATGTGTACTAACTGGATATTTTTATAGGAAGAAAATAATTCTTGGTAACCAGTTACTATCTAACCCCTTAATAACTGCAGAATAAGCTTAGTGAACTCACTCATCCTTTGTATCCCTAGAAGACTGTGACTGTGGCACAAATATCATATTCTCAGCTTCAAAGGGAGTCCTATTGGTAAAACTTTTAAAGGGGTTATCCGGGTATAAAAATTTACTTATGGCCGGCCTGGGGAGGGCTATTTAAAAATAACAAGCATGTACTTACCTCCTCCGGCGTCGGTGATGTCTCGTGCCGCGGTCCGTCTCATCTGTGCGCCGGTTTGTTTACAGGGGCGCAGAGGGAGCTTCCTGCCGGCCAGAAGCTCCCATCTGACACCATCTACCAGCGCTTACAACGCTGAGAGATAGGGATGGATGGGAGAAGCCGGCCACATCACGGATCGGAAGTTCCCTGTGTGCGGCTTCTGTGCCCCTGTAAACAAACAGGGGCACGGATCAAACGGACCGCGTCCCAGGACATCAGCAGCCCCGGAGGAGGTAAGTACACCTTTATTATTTTTAAATAACCTGCCCCAGCCCAGGCAAAAGCAACTTTTTTTACCCGGATAACCCCTTTAAGACATATCGAAAGTTTATGCCATACAACTATTTAATAGAAACCAAACAAAATGGTGATAATGTTTATGCAAAAACAGATATAGATGTAACTTTTAGAAAACCCAATATATACACAACGCAATTCTATACTTGAATGTCCTTGTTGTATAGGTTAATGATATTCCTCTAATATCAATTAAAATACACTAATATCAAAGCAAACTTAGAAGGCCCTTTAGAGGTACTTGAGGAAAGGGTTGATAATCCCTGTGTTAAATCACACAAAAGCAAATTTACCAGTGCGGAATACTATGAGAAATTGTTGTAAATGGGTTATAAAACATCAACGGTATTATTATAATACAAGCTTTATTTCTTCGCGGCATGGAAATTTCTCTGGAAGCAGAACTTTAAGTAAAAACAGTTCCAGTGAATCCTTTACATTTTTATGTCTCCTCAGATTAGGATGTCAAGTGATTTAACTGCATTATAAACTATGAAATATTACAGCAAATTTGAGAAAAGTCTGTTTTTGTTATTTAAGAGTATTGCACATATACTGTGCAGTTTTTCAGAGCTGTAAAAGAAACACATACAGGGGCTTAAAATATGCTATAAAACACGCACACAATAAGTAGAGATGTTGTAAATGTCAGCGCTCTGCATACATTTCTTGTTATTCAACGAATACAAATGAGCTTTTCATTATTCGACAAAAGATGAAAGATATCAATCTTAATTTGAACCCCTTTTTATTTTCCAGATGTTGCAGGCAGCAAAAAATATCAGCTGAAAAGGAAATTGCCACTTTGAGGCTGAAATGAAATTTCGATAAGCTGGTCCACTTCAAAGTGCTGACATGTCTGAAGCTGAAGGCCAGTAACGCATCTCTCCATTTTGTTTGAAGAAAAGCATGCCGCTCTTTTAAGTAGCGCTGTAAACTGGCGTAATGGAATTGGATAGTAAATTTACAGTTTTCCAGTATTTCCAGCACAGAGAGAGAAGGGAATAAGTGTTGGTTTAAATGATTGGTGGGATAATCCCGAGGGGTCTAACCAGTCTGAAGTAATTCTTGATTAAACAGCATCTGCACTGACAGGGCGGACTGTTTATCTGGACTTTCATTAATCCACCATGATCTATAAAGGTGGCAGGCGGCTAAATAGCGGAGTTTATCATAGAAATCCCAATACTAATTATGGCCGGCTATAAAGTAATATTTGTACGACTCTTTGATTAATCTACTCCTCTACATCCAATAGACAGATGATAATTCATCTAAAAGCCTATCTTAATATTTGGGAAAGAAATTTCTGATCTCTTTGTGACAGTGGAGGGAGAAATATCCGCTGAGTGTTTATATTGGTTTATGAGGTAGAGGCCAGCTGCGTACTGTTTAAGAGCTGCACATGTAATGCTATAACTTATAAGCCACCTTTTTTTTTTCTTTTTGCTGCAGCATTCTACCGGTGAATTGCAAACTTACAAATTTATTGTTCATACACCTATGTCATGCCCTAACTCATGCTAATCCTGTCAGAGGAAAGCTCAACAAAACGGCAGCTGGCATTTTCCTTCGAGTTCATTGTTTGCTGTATTACAAAGCCATGAGTTATAATCCATTCTTAGAGACCAGAGGATCAGGTGTTAATGTGATGGCGATAAAGCTGGCGCATATGATATTTATGTAAAAGGCAACTATAACCAAGACTTGTAAGTGTCTCTCTAAAGGCTCAGTGCTTTTACCTTGTTTGTTTACAAGCAGCCGACAGCCATAAACATGCTACGTTCTTTTACTGTAAAATGTTCTGCATAACTTACATGGACTCATTACTGATTCACACAAGGATTATATCATACAGCAAAGTCTTCAAGGTGTATGGAAGGGAAGAACACAACTTATACATCTTATTTTTCAAATGCTTAAAGGGCATCTACCACCAGGCTGAAGGACTGTATGTAAATGAGCCTGAGGGGCCCTCAGGCCCCTCAGGCTTATTTGCATGCAGTCTTTCATCCTGGTGGTAGATGCCTTTAGTGATCACACAGGACATAGATAATAAGGCATCGCCTAGAAGATATACAGGGTTTAACAAAAAGGTCAGGACAGTGGAATATCTCACAAAATAATAAAAAATATAGATCTGCTGCAGAATTGGACTCTCTAGTTTAACTCTTCACTGGTCTAATGTGTGACACTTTTCCCTAAAACATGTACAACTGTTTGTCTATCATTGTAACTAAAATAACGTTTCCACCACATTTTATCAGTAATCACTGCTGAAGTCTAGGTTCAAAGGTTTCACTTACTTATTCTATTGGCCACTAGCAAACATCAATATACAGGATGTAACAAAAAGGTTGGAGTGGTGGAATGTCTCACAAAATACACATTGGATCGAAAAGCTAAAAATATATGTATATATATATATATATATATATATATGTCAAATATTTTTTAAAAATCTATCCAATTATACCAAAGTTGACCTCCTACCCAAACCCCCTGGGGTGGATGGTGAGGGGCAACTTTAATATCTTAAATAGGAGCCACCACTTTATATGCAGATTTCCCAGGAATCATTTTCATTGACAGGTGGTGCTGTCATGGCCAAAAGTCAAAATGGGTATATAACTGTTCAAAAATGAGTATTTCTTGAGAAATATACATTGGATTGAAAATCCAAAAAAATATGTTGCAAATATTTCTTGCAAGTCTATCCAATGATACTAAAGCAGAATGTGCTGATCCTGCGTCCTTGTGTGACATAAGTGCAGTTGCTGCCACCCTTGTTGTGTAGACCACGTTTGGGTCATAGAGAGAAGTGGATGTCGGGACCTGGCTTCCAGTCCTGTCTTTGACCTATGCGCCGCCATCTAAGCAACAGCCTGGGTCATAGAGAAGAACACAAAAACAACAAAGCGCTAGCTACAAGGAGTGCAGGTAGGTGATTATTAAGTTCTTTTTTTTGGTGTGGGGGCATGTGCTATGGCTATCTATCTACTGGGGAGAATGTGCAGTGGCTACCTACATACTGGGGGGCAGGTGCATATTGTATGGCTCTCACAGAATAACATTTTGAAATATGTGGTGTTCGTGGCTCTCTCAGCCCGACCCAACCCCTGTAGTAGATTTAAAAATATTCCCCATTGAGTAAATAAACAAATGCAGGGAGGATAATCAGACCATTTAGTAAATAATTTCTCAAAATTACATTTGGCTAGAAATATTTTAGTTAATAAGATGAGGATGTAACTGATTTTCCTAAAAAAAAAATCTGTTAAAAAATATTGGTGAGTCTTAGCAAACACCTTTCAAATGACCTCCAAAGACAAGTTACAAAGATGAATGTACCTTCAAAGGAATATAAAAGTATTGCTTAAGGACTGTGTGTACATCCTGTTAAGGTCACTTCAGCAGCAAAAAAGATGATGCCAACAGAAGTTACAAAGAATCAAAGGTAATAACAGCAAAGGACCTATTGAAAACTATACAAACTTCAAAAACCTGTTTTTATTTGTCAATTAGTAGAAAAACACTGAATAAGAATCATGTTCATGGAAAGTTCCAAAATATTCAAAGACTATGTGAATGTTTAATGTTATTTTGCATAGTGGTTAAAAAAAGGAATGATCTTTTTAGATTTTGTAATATTGTGTAATATTTAAAGGCCAGGTTGTAAAAGATGTGGCAATATCCAGTTGTGGGTTATTGTTTTTTTTTACCTTTTTCAGGTTTTATGTAGTCCAACATGGCTTAAACAAGTGATTGCTTATATACACTGCATTCTCCTAGAGTAATTCATCAAACACTTCCTGTTTTACTGATAAAAACTTATTGGCCCCTACCTATGGACCAGATGCCTTTGTTAGCTGTCCTACTCTACAGATAACACTCCTGATCCCATTGTGGAGTGCTGACAGAGGTAAGTAAAACACTACTAAAACTCATCAAGATGTTGTGGTCGCTATCACTGGGACTGTGTTCACAGTTCTGTCTGAATTATGACAGGCACTTTACCTAATGTTTTTTGTAATGTGCAGTAGTGGATTGCAATATAGGTGCCCAAACCTTCTAGAGGGCCCACGGCCACCAAAACGACCCACCAAATTTTATACTTAGAAGAACTTTCCCTCAGGAAATCGACATATATCTGTTCCCGCTCTTAATACACATGCTTTCAATACACAAGAAATTCCTCCGAAGGTCCCTTAACTGCAGTTTGATATCAAGCAGAAGGGTTGCATCCTCCATTCCCAAAGAAACTTGATTCTAGTACCATATGTAGGAAGTGAATTCCAGAATTGTAGGGGATATAATATTCCAACAGCAGTCTTCATTCTCCCCTGGTAATGTGTGTGCAAGTGTAGGGAGAATATCAAGGGGATATTAAGTAATTTACCAATATATGTATATTAAAAAGTTCTGAACCTCTTTCATCATATGTAAGGTGAAGCCTCCTGACTTTTAACTCATCAGCCAGACATTCCTGTCCATAAAATGAGTGCAGGTGGAGGGTCATCAGCAGTTAAGTGCAATTTCTGTATTATATGATTTACCGCCACTCATTCTAATTACTGTACCAGAATAGCACCTATTCCTCTTTTCTCATCTCTCTTCTACCACTTCTACTGTTGAAGTTTCTGGTTCGATTGCTATACCTCAACCATGAGGCATGCTGTGTGAGCTTCTTGGTTTATGTTTTCCCGCCTCAGGGCATAGATGCCTTGCAGACATTGAGGGACAATGAATCAAATGTGTATCAAAACATTTTACAGGAGAATGCAAGTTCAGACCTCAAGGCAAGCAACATGATAATCATCCAAAGAACATAAGTAAAACAACTAAAAAGTGGTTGAAAAAATGAAAATTTATGTTTTGGAATACACATTTTAGAATCCTGACTTTTCCCATCTCTATGGTTGTTTCTGTTTCTATTTTCAGGCAAACACTCTCAAATGCATTTTATTCAGAACCCTCTGAATGGGATGAGATTTTGATTGTAGGTGCGTTTACACGCGGCACTTACATTGTGTTTAGAAACGCAAAACCAACCAGCAGCATTATTTTTGTCAGATAACACAGGTTCAACATACAGTATATGGTTAAAGCCATTAAACTGCATTAAAGAAATTCAGAAAGAAGCAAGCCGGTATTTGTTGTCACACTACCACCCCAGTAAAGTCACTTTTAAAAATGTATACAATTTGTGACTTAATCAAAAAGAAATAAAATTTCAAAAAATATCTGTTGTGGCCAATAATGCATTTAATCCTTATGTGCTCCTACAGCAGGCCCAATACACGTCAAGCAAGTTGTAGACTTTGTTCATTATATGTTTTTATGCTCTCATCTATCACCACATTCCACATATATCATACTTACTGGGTGGTCAGCATCCAATTCTGAACCATACATGAGCACTCTGTGAGAACATTTATCAAGCTCTGAGATCTTTCTTGGAAACCAAGGGACACCATCAAGTTCTACTGAAAAGAAAGAGAAGAATATCACGTTTAATTACAAAAGAAGGTCTCCAGAGGGACAATTCTTTCTCTCTACTCTCTTTTACAAAACAAGTCAATTACAAATGAAAAATTAAAAGAAGACCCGAGTTTTGGGACTGGAGCCAAGTAATTAAAGTATATTGATATGATGCTACAGCTTTGCGACAAACCACATCCATGTGGCCCGATATATTGCTACATAGGCTTTCTGAGTAATCCATGACAAATGTATCAAAATGTCATACAACCTAACTCACACAATAAGCCATAATTTAATGCTTACTCATATTTCTACAACTGTTGTGACTGTTAGGCAACATGTTGTCAAAATGACTCCCCGAAGCCATATGAGATGGAAATAGTTTAGAAATGGCTGGATTGTGAAGGTAGGGTAGAAGTGATATGCATTTGTGACAATTTGTTTATGTGACCAATTCCACCCATAGTGTCCAAAATGGTTGTGATCATGTGATTTACTTCTCAGTTAAAGTAGATGTAACAAATATGACTTTGTTTTTGATCCAGCAGTATGTGACTGCTGAAACCCCAGCAATCTAGAGAACTGGACTGAATGTTACTCTGAATTCTCCATGGAAAATAAAATCAGAATTTTCCTGTGTTACTGGCACTTCATTCAGTTCTATGTGCTGCCAGAGATTGCTGTCCCAGCATCACCATGGAAATGAATTCAGACATAGTGAGGATTTTGGGATATCTTGGTCCCGTGAAAATTTCCAGTTATGGGACAACTTCTTTAAATGTATTTTTCTTCTATAGAAACATTGGTTTCCTATCCACGGAATAGGAAATAAGTATTTATTGGGGGTCCAAGAAATGGAATCCCTACTAATTAAGATAACGGAAGTTCACCAGGTTTCCTTAAATGCCACAATTAAATGGAGCACTGGTGCCCATGGGCAGTCAACTTCTGAGATGAAGCTCTCCAGCCTCCCAAACAAAGCAAATTGATTGAGCATGCATACCAATGCTCCATTCATTTAGTTATTTGAGGGCACTCGAGGGCTACTGTTCTCACGATTCTCATGATGGTTGAAGTCCATGTAGTTGTTGATTTTTCCCTGTCAGATGGATAAATGTCATTAGTGGGAAAACTCCCTAAAAGAAGTTATAATACTTAAACATTGATTTAGAGTAACAGAGGTCTTGCCTTCATCTTCTCTCCATTTTCTTTCTGCAGGATTCAACGAGATGACATTTGGTTGAAGCTTTATCAGATGAATTAATTCCTGGGCTTTTTTCTTAGTACATTCAAATTCTGCATAAACCTCTGCCTCAGAGCTGCCATTTTTGGGCTTTCGTGATTCTATGTGAATAATGTTCACATATTTTTCCTGAGGAAACCAAAATCAAAGACAGCATATAAGAGACCAATAGACGACCCCCCATTGCTGTATTACAAAGGGAATCTCCAGTAGAATACAAATAATAGCGATGATGAACACTGGAAGCAGAAGACTGCAGCTCTGTTTGTTAATGAAGCCTGTGACTTATCAGCTGCTTTGCAATTGTTCTCGCACAGCTTTTATTCTGTATGTTACCTTTATACTTTATTCTGAGACTGCAGGCTTACTTTTAAATAGTGAGCTTATAGAGGTTTTCTATCATTGTGATATTGATGATCTGTATGTAGGATAAGTCATTAATATCAGATCAAAGAGGGTCTGACAAACAGCAGAGGCTGTCGAAATAACAACAGAGAACAGAGGATGAATTGCAGCTGAACAGTCAGGGTCCTGAGTATCAGACCCCCACCAGTTTGATATTGGTGACTTATGCCATGGACAAGTCATGAACAGAAACTTCAGCATTCCAAGAATTCCACTAAAAAAATTCAAGTACATTATTTCCCATGTTCCTTTCTCAATGCTTGGAATTCTTTGAGTGCTTCCGTTTTTTGGTTTCATATACAGCAGTATACACACAGTGTTAGGGTTCACCTCTATGGCTGTGCCACAAATCTGCCAAAGTATAGTACATGTCCTATACTTTGCGGCTTCGCCGAATCACTCGGTTACGGTGCAGTGAAGCACAGTGTGCTCAACGCACCGTGACCAGGAGCCGTAGATGTTTATGAGGTCTGTGATCTGGTCACAAATCATGTGACCAGATCACAGCCCCATAAAGGGAATGTGAATGAGCCTTTACTCTGTGTTTTTATTTTAATCTCTTGTATATACAGAAAGAGGAAGAGAACATTTGTTAACTTTTTCTATGTATTTTAACGCATTCACCACAACAACACATTAAAAATGGTTTGTAACTTAGTATACATAAATATCAAATTGGTATATTATTACGCAGCGCTGCACAAAGCATGTCAAATCGGTCCCTGTCCAATGTAATCTGTGTGCGCTATATAAATAAAGAATTATTATTATTATTATTATTTTTATCCATTCACCTGCTGTTTTTGTAAATATGTGACCCCCCAGAATTTTTATGAGACTTACCTCTTAATAGACAAGGAGATGGTAACCATTTATACATAGACAGAGACACATGCCGCCTAAGACAGAAACATAGACTACTCTATAAAATCAGGGATTTGGAATGTATACAGAATAATGTTTGTTGAAAATAAAGATTTATGTATAGTAGATTAAGAATATGTATAGAAGAAGGGACGGATGTTTGAGACGCTAGCAACGCCCCGGAAGAAGCCTTGCCGGCGAAACCCTGGGTCGGGCGGATAGAAAGCTAGCGTCCCATTATGTGAATTTGCGATATGCGCATTTTATTGGATTTTTTTACAATATAATAAAGGAGGAGAATGAGAGTGCGATGGTGCTAGTCTGAATGGTGACATACTTTCAGCAGGAGAAATTGAAGATTGGTGCTGTTCATCGAAGTTTTAGAATCCTTGGAGCTCCGGTCATAGTGAAAATATTTTTCTCTATTTTGTGGACTTTTTCAAAGACTGTGTGGACCGGTCTTATACCGTGAGTAGCTCCTTAAGGGGCAAACTGTGCACCACGAACAACTGTGTTTTAATCTACTGTATTGTATAAATTCTACTTTCTTATTGCACCCTCTAACAGGGTGTAATAGGAATCTTGAATGGCCACTGACAACTATGATCAGTGCCAACATGGTATATAACAGTTGTAATCAGTGCTGGCACCAATCAGGGCTTGGAAGGGCTTAATTCCTGAAACCTCTCCAAATACCCTTAACAACAGTGACAAATAATAGTACAGCATGTGTCGATAAGAGGTTAAACAGTCTCATCGAAGACAAAAGTTGTAGCAGTGAGCAGGTGCTACAAATAACCCCCATCTATGTTGTCTATCTGTCCAAATAGGGTATATGGACAGGGGTTATCCTGGTAATAAAACTCGTTCTTTCCCAGATCCTGTATGTCATTGTCTAGCAGTGTGTCATAAAGGGTTAAACTTGTGGGAGTTAATTAATATGCTTCCACTAGAAATCTCTTAAGTACAGAGGTTGGGTGATGCTATATACTGAGTGTGCTTCAAATGCAAGATTCTGATTTAGTAAGACTGTGTAACCCGTCACTAAATCCTCATGAGGTTCTAAGGGATCATCAAAGCTTTTGTTAAAGCCTCCTAGAGGAAAGTTTTCCAGATCTCACAAGCTACCATCTAATTCTGTCTATAGCTCTAAGTATATAGTATACACATGAAATTGTATGACAGTTATGCACCTGAACTTCAAGCACCAAAATCAGTCTTACATAAATCTGGCAGAGAAATCAGGTTTCATCTCCTCTGAAGTCGCTCCATCTCAGCTGGCATCTGACTATGCAATGGAATGGATAGTTAATTGATAAATAATTGTATTCCTTGTAAAATAACAAATCTGGATCATTAAATCGTGCTGTTCCTTGAAAAAGTTTAACAAAGTAGTTAACCAAGTCTTGCACAGTCTGATATCCCATGTACAGACCATCAGCTGGTACCACAACATAAAGTTGTAAAATTCTACAGGAATGCAAATATTTAATAAAACAGACATCTCAGCCGATGTGGCAGATCATTTTGTGTTTTTCTTTTGTTCTCATGCCACAGTGCTTTTCGGAGAGAACTACTTCCCAATGACCATGCAGAAGCAGAAAATAATAATAATAATAATATTTCAATTTTATCACACGAGTTAGAAAGTGTAATACTTTTTTACAATTTTATGTATTGATAAGAGTAAAATTTTAGTCCTTCCCTAGGTTCTCCCCAAGGCTGCATTCACACAGCCGTTTTTGGGACATATGTATATCCAGTTTGCGGCCGGATATATATACGTCCCCATAGACGGCTATGGCGACCCGGCAGCGGTGTGGTGCCACACACATGTGGCACAGTACCGTTCCGTACATGGGGAAAAGATACAGCATGCTCTATCTTTCCCTGTTTGTACAGCTGGGCAGGGCTATTCCTTATAGAAATCCTATTTCCTCTCCAAGCGTGCCACTCTGTTGGCATCTGCAACACCCCTGCCAATGCATAGGCAAGGTGGTTGTTGCGAATAGCACCCTCTCCATGTTAGGAGCTGTTAGGGAGATTGATCACCTGTGTAGGACTTTTGAGTTGCGTTGGGTATAGTGCATCGTGCGCCACAAAGTGTTGTGTGCGTCACAAATGTGTCTCGAACACTTTATAAATACATGTGAAAGCAGTTTGGACTAAAAAGAATATGCAAAGTCAGACAAAAAACTGGCGCAGTGGCTTTATTAATGTAGGCCATGGTCCTTTGTGTCCATCTAGTGCACAAATCTACACTTTGTTAAGGGAATTAATTCTTGTAAAACAATTACATACAGAATAAACTACAGACATTTAGCATGGCACAATACACACTGGGGAACATGTACTAACAACAGTGCAAAGTGCACTAAATGCACTTTGCCTGTGTATAGGTCATGGTGCGCCAGATTCATGATTTCTGGAACACGTTCTACATGAATCTGCACTGCTCTGACAGAGTGCACCAACTTTTTTTGGTGCACCTTTTACATGGCACGTGTGACATAATTTTATCGGATGCCAAATGTTAAATTTGGCACACGGTCTGACTGAGCACCGAAACGCAAACAGTTTGTATTTAAAAGAATGTGCAAAGTCCAACAGAAACTGGCGCACGGCCCTTAGTAAATGTGCCCCATTGTGTTATGCGAGGGGCCCTGAATCATATGTTGGGTTTTTTTTATTATAGCTGTCACTAGTGTTACCCCACTACATAAAGAAATCAGTTAAGGTTATCTACTATGTTGTGGATTGTCATGCAAAAAATCTGGAATTGACTTTTTAGTGTGACATGTTCTGACCTTTTCTTATGTAGATTATCCGCATGTGGGTTTTTTTCACCCCTTTAGGCTGAGGCAATTCTAAATGAAAACCACACGTTGATGCGGATTTGATGCAGATTTTCACTCTCCCATTGAGTAATGAATATAAAAAACACATACAAAAAAAGTTATATGATCATTGATCATGACATTCTCTGTTGAGCAACATTTCACGCTGAACCAAGTGTGGCTTGCCTGTGTATAGTGCAGATTCATGATTTCTGGTGCTCGTTCTTCATGAATATGGCGCTCCATGAACTGGCCATGAATTGGTCCTTTCTTTAACATGGGGCAACAATTCTGTCAGACTTGCATGTTAAATCTGGCGCACAATCCGACTGAACACCGGAACGCCCCCCCCCCCCCCCCCCATGTGGGTTGCATGTTGCGCATGGCGCAGACCCTTAGAAAAATACCTGTGCAAGCAGTTTACACTAGAAATAACATGCAAAACCCTTAGTAAATATGCCCCATTGTGTACATTACTTCTTCTAAATCAAATTCACATTAACGTTACTATATTACTCTGTAGATTTCCCTCCCAAAAATCTGCAATGTGTGCGGATAGACTAAATGTATGTGACACATAGCATGCATAAATTATTTCACAGCTAAGACTTATCTGCCTGGGGAAAAGTTAAAGATATGCTCTACGATGTTCGGAAAATTCTGCATTGGCTTTAATTAACTAGATCCAATGTTAGTTATAACCGTAAAGGCCACATTTGGATGTAATTGAGCATTGTAAATCAGAGACACAGAAAAAATGGTCAGACAGTGGTGATTTGTTTAATTAGACAGGTACAAATGCAGCTCATCTAACATTTGGGGCAAAATTCATCCATACACCTGCTCAACTGGAAAAGTGCACAGCCATCAATCTTCTAAATGACAAGCCCCAGGCTACAGGGCTACTGGAACTTATTAGAAAATCAGGCTATATCCTGAAGAGGTCAGAACTTCTTTATGTGTTATTCTGTAAAGCTAAGTACAAATGTGGACATGGATTTTAAACTATATTTCCCAAACTACATTTATTTGTGAGTTTATTGAACTCTGAGGCAAGATGTCCTTAGATCGACAGATTTAAATGTGCAGGAAGCAGAAGAGGAGCCAGCAGGGGTTATTATTTTTTGTCTGCTCTGGGGTCCCTATTACTATTACTGCTTGCTCTTGGGGATTACTAGTGTTACTTGTTAAGCAGTGCAGCCCTTGCATCAATAAAAGTTGTGCAACGCAGATATCGATTAAAAGACAGTCATTTATTGTTGTTTTCAGTGGTATCTTCAACGAGAAAACTGGACTACAACTCTCTGGAACTATATTGTCCATAGCAACTATGGACAAATCCAGTTTTAGCTTCAGATCCAACAACAATCTGATTCAAAAAATGGATGCCTTGTGGCAAACAGTTCAATCCTAATTTGGAGGAATACACTATTCCAACTGGTGAAACGATGACATTGTATGCGATAGTCAGTCAGCCCAAGTAGTAATCTAAGTGTCACTAGTATCTCAGCATATGTGCAGGACATCCTGCAGCCATATGCGCTGCATCTCATATCATGGCTTCTAGCTGGCAGTTTTCAGCAGGATAATGGTCACCCACACGCCAAGCTTTTCCCTGCAATCACCAGCTTTAGGAACCTATTAATGTGCAAGATCTACAGCCCTAAAACCAACATCTCTCTCATCTTGTGCTCAGGCTAGTAACGCCCTAAGGGGGCTCAGCTTCAGTTGCTTATCCATTGCTTATTTGTCTCTGTTGTGCCTTTTTTCTTCCATTTTGTCTCCGTGTCTGCATAAAAAACTAAAGGTTTAACATGCTTTGAAAGCATCACACCTGTTTTTTCAGTGTCATCAGGGAACAAACCCGGATGTTTTATCAGTTTGTTTTGAGGACCAATAGACTTCTATTGCCTTCTGTGACCTGCATCCATTAAAAAAATGGGACAAGTTTCTTAATTTTTTCCAAGTACAAAAGATCAGTAAAAATACAAGCCAATGGGAAAACACCCATAGAAATCAATGGCTTTGGGAGGCATCAATGGAAATCACTGAACCACGGACGTGAAAAACAAAGGCAAACAACAGTGTACAAGAACCCTTTCAACAGGTATCCTCAATAAGCTTGTCCTTACATTCTTATCTATTTTAATCACTATAACACAATTATGTCATAATTTCATTCACATATAGACAGTTCCATTCCAACTGCTGAATCCGGGTGCCTTATTGTTTTTTTTGCCAATGAATATAGTAGAATTTATCTAACTTGAGCTCAGGAAATCTAAATTTGATAGAAAAAAACATCATCCATGACACACACAATTATAAGTCTTAGTTGCATAAAGCATACAAGCATAAGGTTAATATTATATTTTTTCATTGCTCCTGTGTATCCAAATTTTAAAATAATTTCATTTTGCAAATAGTTTTGATGAAAATTGTCCCAACGTTTGATGTCTACAATTGTTATGCTGACATAAAACCAACCATGAAGTAAGGGACAGAAGGAGGAATGTTCGACTTCAGAATCAGACTACACTGGGTTTGTTTTTAGTCTGTTACCATGGAGATGGATAGGTCTGCACAGAAGCTGTAGTCTAAAAACTGGAGGATATTTTGAATCAAGAGGACCTGCAACATATTTTATTCACATTGGAGCAACACACACACCTAACTGCTTCATAACTATTAATTAAATTGTCTATAACATTAAACTAAAATAAAACTGCAAACTCTGAGCAATGCACGAACATAGAATTCATCCATCATTTCCATCTAGTGATAAGCGCTTACGGAGGGAAATGAGCTGAAAATGGCTTTCTTTTTTTATATGCAATAAATGAAACATACCTTAAAGATTTTTAAAGTTTGTAATAAACCTCCAACTTCATTTTTCAAAGTGAGGACTACTGCTGTTTTTTCTA
This sequence comes from Engystomops pustulosus, assembly GCF_040894005.1. NCBI lineage: Eukaryota > Metazoa > Chordata > Amphibia > Anura > Leptodactylidae > Engystomops > Engystomops pustulosus. The sequence goes on along the minus strand of NC_092414.1, from coordinate 91,462,975 downwards.
TTTCAACAGCTGGTTCGGTTTTGCTACATTTGTTCTCATCAATTTTCACAGCATTCAATTTGTCACGCTGAAAAAAAACAATAATAATAACAATAATAATAAGCAGTCTGAACAATGACAAGCACATATTTTATAACAAGTAGACAGATCCATAATCTTCATAATGCTTGAGTGTTCCAGTGACATAATGGTGACCTGTCAGCCAGTAAATTACTATGTTCATCAACTGGATGAAAGGCAATGTTAAAGGGAACCTTTTAATATCCATCCTCACCAATTCCAGCACTGACTCTGCAGCAGTTGGAATCTTTACTTTATCCCTCACTATCCCTGAATAGTCATTTCACCAATTAGCTAATCAGGCGTTCTAGTGTAAGTTGGGCAGTGCCTTATCGTCTGTCTCAGCCGGGATTGCCAAAAACCATATGCATCGTCATGTATTCATCAGGGAAGTGACTGACGACTATCTCTGTATGCATTGTTTTTACTACTCTTGGTTAGGACTGGAGTTTACTTGCCCATTTCTAACCATAAAATTGCGACTTTTCCATACATTCACATCTGGATTTTAAAGATATATTAGGCGCAACACTGAAAAATTCTTGCGTGACTAACTTTGCAAGGCAAGTGAAAAAGTAAAAAAATTATCAAATATATCAAGTGCCAAAAAAGTCACAAAAATAAAAGAAAAAGAGAATTTGTTATTCATTTAAATCATTAATTTTTGTCTTTTAGGATTTTTTAGTTAGACTTTATACACTCACCGGCCACTTTATTAGGTACACCTGTCCAACTGCTCGTTAACACTTAATTTCTAATCAGCCAATCACATGGCGGCAACTCAGTGCATTTAGGCATGTAGACATGGTCAAAACAATCTCCTGCAGTTCAAACCGAGCATCAGTATGGGGAAGAAAGGTGATTTGAGTGCCTTTGAACGTGGCATGGTTGTTGGTGCCAGAAGGGCTGGTCTGAGTATTTCAGAAACTGCTGATCTACTGGGATTTTCACGCACAACCATCTCTAGGGTTTACAGAGAATGGTCCAAAAAGGAAAAAACATCCAGTGAGCGGCAGTTCTGTGGGCGGAAATGCTTTGTTGATGCTAGAGGTCAGAGGAGAATGGGCAGACTGGTTCGAGCTGATAGAAAGGCAACAGTGACTCAAATCGCCACTCGTTACAACCAAGGTAGGCAGAAGAGCATCTCTGAATGCACAGTACGTCGAACTTTGAGGCAGATGAGCTACAGCAGCAGAAGACCACACCGGGTGCCACTCCTTTCAGCTAAGAACAGGAAACTGAGGCTACAATTTGCACAAGCTCATCGAAATTGGACAGTAGAAGATTGGAAAAACGTTGCCTGGTCTGATGAGTCTCGATTTCTGCTGCGACATTCGGATGGTAGGGTCAGAATTTGGCGTCAACAACATGAAAGCATGGATCCATCCTGCCTTGTATCAACGGTTCAGGCTGGTGGTGGTGGTGTCATGGTGTGGGGAATATTTTCTTGGCACTCTTTCGGCCCCTTGGTACCAATTGAGCATCGTTGCCACACCACAGCCTACCTGAGTATTGTTGCTGACCATGTCCATCCCTTTATGACCACAATGTACCCAACATCTGATGGCTACTTTCAGCAGGATAATGCGCCATGTCATAAAGCTGGAATCATCTCAGACTGGTTTCTTGAACATGACAATGAGTTCACTGTACTCAAATGGCCTCCACAGTCACCAGATCTCAATCCAATAGAGCATCTTTGGGATGTGGTGGAACGGGAGATTCGCATCATGGATGTGCAGCCGACAAATCTGTGGCAACTGTGTGATGCCATCATGTCAATATGGACCTAAATCTGTGAGGAATGCTTCCAGCACCTTGTTGAATCTATGCCACGAAGAATTGAGGCAGTTCTGAAGGCAAAAGGGGGTCCAACCCGTTACTAGCATGGTGTACCTAATAAAGTGGCCGGTGAGTGTATATTTGTCATGTATACATCATATACAACCCCAAAGTTAATATTCTGGAAATTACAGTATTGATTCCATGAAAGAACAGAAATTACACAGACTGTTCTGACCCAGGGCCGTTTTAAACTCCTGTGTGTTGCCCTCACTGTGATATAGGCAGAGCAATGACGTCAATGATTTGAGTGGGTCCCCAACGGGAGCTATCGAGAGACAGAAGCAGTGGAAGGACTTTATGAGAGCTCAGGAGAGGTGCTTTTATTGTTTTGCAAACGGGGAACTGAATATATTAAAATGATAATTTAGGGGCAATGTTTATGTGTACTTTTTTATTGGGCATTGTATATGCTTCAATTGCTTCTTAAGGAACTCAGTTCTGTTATTGCTGTGCTGCTTTCTAAAATCTTCAGCGGTTCTGTAATGACTGGTTCGGTGCCAAGTGACTGGCGCAAGGCGAATGTGGTGCCAATATTTAAAAAGGGCTCTAGAACTTCCCCAGGAAACCTACCACTTGAAGTGGCAGGTTTCCGATGGCAATATCGAGCACCAGCTCAGGGTGAGCTGGTGCCGGAGCTTATTTTAGTTAGTGTTTTAAACCGCGGTATCGCGGTTTAAAACACTTTTTAAACTCTATAGCCGGCGCAGGCAGGTACGCGCTCGGCGCTTACCATGCGCGCGGCTCTCATTCACTTCCTATGTAGCCGCGCGCACGGTAAGCGCCGAGCGCGTACCTGCCTGCGCCGGCTATAAAGTTTAAAAAGTGTTTTAAACCACGATACCGCGGTTTAAAACACTAACTAAAATAAGCTCCGCCACCAGCTCACCCTGAGCTGGTGCTCGGTATTGCCATCGGAAACCTGCCACTTCAAGTGGTAGGTTTCCTTTAACTTCCATTGGGGGGAAATATTGGAAGGGTTGCTATATATTAGTATATTAGTTGCTATATATAGTATGTGACATCACATAGTAAAATAAGTAACAGCCAGCATGGGTTTACTAAGGTTCAGGCTAACCTGATCGGCTTCTATGAAGAGATGAGCAGATGCCTGGACAGAGCAGCTGCTGTAGATATAGTTTTCTAGGACTTTGCGAAGGCATTTAACACTGTCCCTCATAGATGCCTATTGGGTAAAATAAGGTCTATTGGTTTGGCAGGAATCATTTGCAATTGGATTGAAAACTGGCAATACTGGCTGAAGGATCATATCCAGAGAGTTGTGGTCAATGATTCCTACTCAGATTGGTCACCAGTTATGAGTGGTGTACCCCAGGGTTCTGTGCTTGGTCCACTACTATTTAATATATTTATTAATTATATAGAGGTAGGAATTAATAGCACTATGTCTATTTTTGCAGATGACGTCAAGCTGTGTAGTGTAATACAGTCTATGGAGGATGTTAATAGGCTACAGGGTGACTGCTGGACAAACTGAGTGATTGGTCATCCACTTGGCAAATGAGGATCAATGTGGGTAAACGTTAGGTTATGTACCTGGGGGCTGATAATCCATGCAACATATGTCCTTGGCGGAGTATGTCTGAGAGAGTCACTTGTTGAGAAGGACCTGGATAAAATAGTAGATCATAGATTAAAAAAAAGCATGTATGGGCGTATCGATCGTGGTCACAGGGGTTGCGACTGTGTCCAGGCCCTTGAGAAGAACAGGTCCCGCAGCTCTCACAGTTCAATATAAGAGCTCTTATATTAAATTCGGAGTGCTATGGCCGCAGTCAGTCTGCTTCTGGGAGATGAGGGGCTTTTATTCACCTTTGAGCACTAGATGGGTGTCACAGGACAGAGGAGAGAGACGCTGCTTCAGCTTTGCCTCTCCCTCTCAAGTCGAGGCAGTGAGGAAGTGGGAGGGGCACCCAGCTAACATGTCTGCGAGGATCCCTCACCAAAATATGTGGATGCTTGTGCTTCCTGTTCCAGCTCCTCCAGGTATGCCTCCTCCATCCGGGAAATTATGATGCCCTGACCCTTCACTGATGTCCTGAGTCTTTGAATCTATATTTAGATTGTGTGTGCTGTATTCGTGTGTCATATATATTGGGGCTTATTTACTAAAGGTCTGTTGACGCACTTATATCGAATTTTCCAAAGTTTTTAGGGATTGCATGGCTGTGACAGGTACTTAACTGGGGATTGTGTTGCACGCGATTGGATTGTGGTGCGGCTGTGCTGGCTTTCATGCGACAGAAATCGGGGGACGTGCCGTCGGGCGATCCGACTGATTCAGACTGACCGCGGGATTTAACTTTCAAATTGTGCTGCAAGATCAAGCACTTACATGCACCAGGAAGATGATGGTGAACTCCGTCGGACTTGAGTGGGGAGGCGACACATGCAGGATATCGGGCGCACGATCTTAGTGAATCGCAGCAGAGTGTGTTCCGGTAGAACAATGCACTTTCGGGGAAAGCATCAGGTCGGGTAAGTAAATGTGCCCCATTGTGTGTGTGTGCTGTATTCATGTGCAATATGTATTGTATTATGTATGTGTGTGAAGTATTTGTGTGTGTCATATGTACTACATGTATGTGCATATGTATTGCATGTATGTGTGTCCAATATGGGTGTCATATGCATTTATTTGCATGTGCATTATTAGGCCACATTAACATGTACCAGTTCTTGAAGTTGATAACATCAGAAATATTTTTATTCCAAGTCATGCTTGGCTTACAATTGCACTAAAGCCTATGCCAGCACCTGGAGATGGTGTAGGGTAGAAAAAGTGATATATGATGAACAGCAGCACTATGGGGCACTGCACAGTGCAGCAATTGGGACTCCTTTCATTATATACAGGTATAATGTATAATGAAAGGACGTCATGTCTGCCAGGCAAACTGCAGCCCTAGCACTGTATTAACTGTTACAATGCGGGGCTTTAGTTTAACTGGCAGATACTAATTCCTGGCCTACAACAGATCCTGCCTTACTGCGATCCATGTTTAGGATCACAGACACAGACGCTCTGAGGGGGCGCGAAACCCGGTCCTCACTTACCTCTCCATGCTCCTGCTTCGCCTCATCTGGTCGGAGCGCATCCCCGCGAATCCTGTTCCCATTCCTGTTCCCGTTCTGCCTTGATCTCCTGTTGTGACCTTGGACCTGACCTTGATTCGGCACCATTGGCGCCAGCCCTGACTATCTGCCTGTCCCCGACCTTGAGCCTGGAGTGTGAGTTTGTACCTCAACCTTGGCTGCCACTGTGGGCAAGTCGCACCAGTGGAACGATCTGGTGGTACCACGCCGCAGCAAGACCATCCTGCTTTGCCAGGTATCATAGTATCATAGTTTCTACGGTTGAAAAAAGACACTTGTCCATCAAGTTCAACCAAGGAAGGGAAGGGATTGGATGAGGAAGGGATTTAGGGGAAACAATTCTATATAACATAACCATCTATGTTATTTAGGTGTAAAAAGGCATCTAGACCCTTCTTGAAGCTATCCGCTGTCCCTGCTGTGACCAGCGCCTGAGGCAGGCTATTCCACAGATTGACCGTTCTCATAGTAAAAAAGCCCTGTCGCCTACGGTGATTAAACCTTGATTTCTCCAAACGGAGACAGTGCCCCCTCGTCTTTTGATTTGATCTAATCTGAAACAACTTACCACCATATTTTTTGTATGGACCATTCATATATTTAAATAAATTAATCATGTCCCCTCGTAGTCGTCTCTTTTCCAGACTAAATAAATCTAGTTGTTTTAATCTTTCCTCATAACTGAGACCCTCCATACCCCTTATCATTTTTGTGGCTCTACATTGAACCCTCTCCAGCTCCAGGGCATCCTTTTTATGGACCGGTGCCCAGAACTGGACAGCATATTCCAGGTGTGGCCGAACCAGTGCCTTGTATAGTGGTAATATTACATCCCTATCACGAGAGTCCATACCACTTTTGATACATGACAAGATCCTACTGGCTTTAGAGGCAGCTGATTGACATTGCATGCTGTTATTCAATTTATGATCTACTAGTACCCCCAGGTCCTTCTCAACAAGGGACTCACCCAGATTTACTCCCCCAAGGACATATTTTGCCTTTGGATGCCTTTGCAAAGTCCAAGAACACAATATCCACAGCTGCTCCTCCATCCAGGCATCTGCTAACCTCTTCATAAAAGCAGATAAGGTTAGTTTGACAACTTCTGTTCTTAGTAAACCCATGCTGGCTGTCACTTATTATACTATTTGATGTCACATACTCCAGTATGTAGTCTTTTACTAACCCTTCCAATACTTTCCCCACAATGGAAGTTAAGCTTACAGGCCTGTAATTGCCAGGCGAAGTTCTAGAGCCCTTTTTATATATTGGCACCACATTTGCCTTGCGCCAGTCACTTGGCACCACACCAGACATTACAGAATCCCTGAAGATTTTAGCCAGCGGTACAGCAATAACAGAACTGAGTTCTTTAAGAACTCTGGGGTGTAACCCATCTGGTCCAGGAGCTTTGTACACATTGATTTTATTGAGCTTAGATTGGATAATGTCTACATTTAGCCAGCCTAGTATATCACAGGATCCATGACCCGCACTGACACCACCCAAGTCAGAAGTTCTCTCTTCTATTGTATAAACGGAGCTAAAAAACCTATTAAGTATCTCTGCCTTCTCCTGGTCTCCAGTCACCGATGCCCCATTTTCAGAATAAAGGGGTCCAACCTGTTGTGACCCATTTTTTTTTGCATTGATATACCTAAAAAATTTCTTGGGATTTGTTTTGCTATCTTTAGCTACCTGTCTTTCATTTTGTATTTTGGCTGATTTTATTTCTTTTTTACAGATTTTGGTAAGTTTTTTGTAAGTATTGAAAGCCTCAGGTGACCCGTCAGATTTATATTTTTTAAATGCCCTCTTTTTCTCATTAATTGCCCTTTTAACTGTAGCTGTAAGCCACGCGGGGTGTAATCTAGCCCGTCTATACTTGTTACCTATTGGAATAAATTTAGAAGTATAAAAACCCAGGATAGATTTGAATTTCTCCCATTTAACATTCGTATCACCATGTGACAGTATCTGATCCCAGTCTATATCCTGTATTGCAGCCATGAATTTTTGGAAATTAGCCCTCTTAAAATTCAAAGTTTTCGATTTTCCCACCTGTTTCTGCTTTTTAAAGTTTAAGAGGAAAATAATTATATTATGATCGCTGTTTCCAAGGGGTTCCCTGATACTGACATTTTGGACAATCTCCTCATTGTTAGAAATCACAAGGTCCAACAATGCGTCACCTCTTGTGGGATCTTCTACAAGCTGCAACATAAAATTATCCTGCAGAAAGTTGATAAAATGTCTCCCCTTCACAGATGAAGACGAGCCCTGACCCCAATTTATATTTGGAAAGTTAAAGTCTCCCATTATCACTACGGTCCCCCCCTGTGCAGCCCGCTCCATCTGTTTATATAGGTGACCCTCTATTTCCTCAGAGATGTTAGGGGGTCTATAAATTACACCAAAAATAATTTTCTCAAAGCTCTCTTGGCTTTGAATTTCAACCCACAAAGTTTCTGCCTCCTCACACTCTGAGACCACTGACTCATTCACAATCGCTTTTAAGTCTCTTCTGACATACAGACATACACCACCTCCCCTCCTATTTGCCCTGTCTTTCCGAAAGAGTGTAAAACCTTGAATATTAACAACCCAATCATGCGATGCATCGAGCCATGTCTCTGCTACACCAACAACATCTAACTGTTCCTCTAATATCAGAGCCTCAAGCTCGCCCATTTTGCCTGAGATACTTCTGGCATTTGTGAACATACAATTTAATTTTCCACAGTTATTTATCTGATTTAAAGTAATTTTACTGGCACATATATCCTCACTACTGTTCTGCAACTTGTGGATCTCCTTATCCACTGCCTTAGGCCCCCATACACAGCCCACATCACCACCCACCAACATAACCTGCCCCCTCTCTGACCTGTCTACCCCTTCAGTGTCTTCCTTTTCCTCCTCCCCCGAGCCTAGTTTAAATACTCCGCCACCCCTGCTAGGATCTTCTCCCCCAGCACAGCAGCCCCCCTTCCACTTAGGTGCAAGTTATCTGCAGAAAACAGCTTGTACCCCAGTGAAAAGTCAGCCCAATGCTCTAGGAACCCAAATCCCTCTGCTCTACACCAGGATCTGAGCCATGCATTTAACTCCCTGAGCTCCCGCTGTCTGCTCTGTGTAGCGCATGGCACAGGTAGGATTCCGGAGAATACTACCTTGGAGGTCCTTTCCTTAAGCTTTGAACCTAGTTCTTTAAAATTATTCTTCAGGCTCCTCCACCTACCATCTATTCTGTCATTGGTACCAACATGGACCACGACAGCTGGGTCATCCCCAGCCCCTCCCAGTAATTTATCCACCCTTTCCACCACATGCCGAACCCTGGCACCAGGGAGACAGCAAACCATTCGGTTGAGGCGGTCTTGGCGACAAATTATTCTATCCGTCTTCCTGATTATAGAGTCCCCTACAACCACTAGCTGCCTTGGCTTACCTGCACTCCCATCCACCCTACTACTAGCTGGTCTGCTCCCCCGGCTGTGAGGGAGAGCAGGATCCGCTAGGGCTGCCATTTCTGACACTGACGTCCTTACATCATTGCACAATTTTGCAATTTTGCTTGGATGTTCAGAGTCAGAGTTGGCCTTCCTTTTCTTTGACCCCTTCCTACCCCCTCTAGTTACAGTAACCCAGCTACCCACCTGGCCCTGCTGGCTTTCCTCTCCACCCTCCACTTCTACCCCGCTTATTGCTTGCTCAGTGAGCAGCATACTCCTCTCAAGATTGTCAATTGCTCGCAGCCGTGCAATATCTTCCTCCAGATCTCTAACACGAGCTTCCAGTAGAAAAATATGGGCACATCTGTCACAGTGGTATTCACCCTCGAACTCTTGCTCCAGCAGTGTATACATGCGGCAGAGTGTGCACTGGAGCATACCACCAATCTTGCTAGCCATATCCTAGTAACAAAACAGTGATAAGTATATAAATCAAGAGATATAAAATGTAGGTTACTTACAGTTCTGTGGACTTCTCTTTTTCAAACTCCGCTTTTTTCAACTCACTTAAGTTCACTAGCCACTTGAAATCACAAGCCAAAACTGAGCGAGCTCAAAAGTGAGTTGCTAGACCTTAACTTATCAGGTGTGAACACTAATCCCTCCTCCCAATTAGCAGACCAGGCAAAGAAAGAAAAAAAAATCTATTTAAATTGTGACACTAAGAAAAGTGCTATTACCTATATACTCAGTCCACAATCACCCAAACAACAGATTCACTCTTAACACACACAAAACTCCGCTTTTTTCAACTCACTTAAGTTCACTAGCCACTTAGAATCACAAGCCAAAACTGAGCTTGTGTCACTAACCCTGAGCCCTGACATTATCTAACCTGATTTTATAGCGATCCGTGATACCCGTACCCCAGGCAGCTACAGCAAAACATAAAATACTCTCCACAACACTTTTATTAAAAAAAGCATTAATAATCCACTACAAACATTAAATGATTGTTCTTAAAAAGTATATTCTGCTCGCACACTTTTTTAACTGAGCATTTATGACAGTGCCAGTTAATTTTTTTATCAACATGGATACAGGCAGTCCCTGGGTTACATACAAGATAGGGTCTATAGGTTTGTTCTTAAGTTGAATTTGTATGTAAGTCGGAACTGTATATTTTATCATTGTAATCCCAGCCAGAACTTTTTTGGTCTCTGTGACAATTGGATCTTAAAAATGTTGGGTTGTCATAAGAATCAGGATTAACACTAAAGCTTCATTACAGACACATTTGATAACTGTTACAGCTGATTATTGTAGCCTAGGGCTAAAGCACAATAAATTACCAATATCCAGTGGTCCGTTTGTAACTAGGGGTCATATGTAAGTCGAGTGTTCTTAAGTAGGGGACTGCCTGTACCTATATTCTGAAACAACCTCAATTTCTTTTCCAATTATTTTTACTGGGGATTTACAACTTGACTGCCGAAAGTCGCACCAACTCTTTTTTCTTTTCCGTATTTAATAATAACCTATTTGCCTAACACCATGCTGCAAAGCGACATGTATTCTCTTGATATTCCTCATCATGATGGACACATCCTACAACGACTCATCTTAGAATTTCTGTATGAAAACACGACTGACTATTATGGCGAATATCAGCTGTATATACACTAAAAAGAAAATGTGCCACACTGTTCCATGTGGGACATCTATGCTGCACATAAGCTCATCAGACATAGAGTCCCCCAACCGTACCTTCTAAGGCCTAGAAGTTAAAGGGGTATTCCCATCTGGCATTTACATTAATTCATTTGCCATATGTAAACATTTCTTCAATTAGTTATAAAAAAAAATGTTCCAGTGTGAAAATAATAGCCATGTTGTCCCTTAAAAACAAAATAGCTTCCTCGAATGCAACCACACCGCACTCTGGCAGTGGTGGTCAGACATGCAATATTGAGCCTGCCTGACCACCTGGATTCAGCATTCATTACCACAGGACGGCTGTAGGACATGCAGTAACTCCTGGACGTTTAATATACAAAACTATTTGTTTCTTTGTGCAACCACTCCAGCAGAGGTAGTCGTATCTAAGGACACAGTCTTGTTTCTAAGGGAACATATGAGAAATTATCTCATTGAAGAAATGTATATATATGCCAGATTAATGAAGCTGAATGTGAATGCCAAGAGGGGAATACCCCTTTAAATAATCAAGAACCCATCTAATAATTTTGATTTTTATGCTAATCAAGGTCAAATTAGTATAAATTCTATGAAACAAATGTATCGGGGCATCCTCTACACCTTTGTCCTTCCAGAAAGCAAACTGTAAGGTTCACTAGTTTGTTTTGTAGTAACCACCAAGTAGTTCAGTATAGATTGCTCACAGGACTTCATCACCAAAGAACTTAAGGACAGTCGTCGTTAATTAATGTCGCACGGCTCTTTTTTGCCACCGGTACAATAATAGAACTTTTCCAGAGTTCGGAGACTTTTTGTTGACTTAAGCTAGCATTGAAAAGTGTGTCAAACACCCCTGAAAGTCCATCAGAACACGCATGTAATATTTATCGCCAGAATACTATCTGGTCCAGATAGTTTTTTGAGCTTTAGTGTTCCTGAAATTTTGTCTCACATCCTCTTCAGTAATTAAAAATAGCTTCATCAGCAACTCACTTGCTGTCTGGTGATCAACCTTATCTACCCCCAAATTTATGTTAAAACGATTAAAAAAAGCATTAAACTTTAGCTTGGCTGTTCCTTAGTCCACTCGAGCATGCATTCATACTTGTGATTCACTTTAAGCCATCCCACACTTCTCTACTATTCTGTCCTTCCAATATGTTCTCCATTTTATTCTTTTATGATTCTTTACATTCTTTAATCTTAACTAGAGATGAGCGAGTATACTCGTCCGAGTATACTGCTCGGTCGAGTATTAGCATACTCGGACCGGCTCGTTACTCGGACGAGTATCTCGCCGGCTCGAGATCGAGCATTAAATTAAGTGAAGAACAGTATTTTTATTACATAATAAAATAACCCAGATGTTTTGCTTGTAAGAACACATTGAAATAACACTATTCTTCACTTTCCAGGTGTTCGCGCGTGTCTCCCGCTAGGTTCGGAGATGTTCGGAACATCTGGAATGTGAAGAATAGTGTTCTTTCAATGTGTCCTGCACTTAAATGTTCGTGTTTTCACTGTTTTTAATGTTTTAATTCTATTCTTCACTTTGCAGCTGTGCGAGCGTATCTCCGAACCTATCGGGAGACACGCACGCACACCTGCAATGTGAAGAATAGAATTAAAACATTAAAAACAGTGAAAACACGAACATTTAAGGGTAGAACACATTTAAATAACACTATTCTTCACTTTGCAGCTGTGCGCGCGTATCTCCGAACCTATCGGGAGACACGCGCGCACACCTGCAATGTGAAGAATAGAATTAAAACATTAAAAACAGTGAAAACACGAACATTTAAGGGCAGAACACATTTAAATAACACTGTTCTTCACTTTGCAGCTGTGCGCGCGTATCTCCGAACCTATCGGGAGACACGCGCGCACACCTGCAATGTGAAGAATAGAATTAAAACATTAAAAACAGTGAAAACACGAACATTTAAGTGCAGAACACATTTAAATAACACTATTCTTCACATTGCTGATGTGCGCGCACATCTCCGACATTATCGGAAGACACGCGCTAACATCTGCAAAGTGAAGAATAGAATTAAAACATTAAAAACTGTGAACACAGGACCATTTAAGTGCAGAACACATTGAAAGAACACTATTCTTCACATTCCAGATGTTCTGAACATCTCCTAACTTAGCGGGAGACACACGCAAACACCTGCAAAGTGAAGAATAGTGTTATTTCAATTTTTTCTTACAAGTAAAACATCAGTAAACATCTGGAATATTTTATTATGCACTGTTCTTTTAATGTTCTCTTTTACTAAAAAAAAATGCTCGGGTCTCCCATTGACTTTAATGGGGTTCGTTATTCGATACGAGCACCCGAGCATCGGGAAAAGCTTGTATCGAATAACGAGCACCCGAGCATTTTAGTGCTCGCTCATCTCTAATCTTAACCTTTAGATTTCTCTGAACTACTCACAGAGCATCAGTGTCATCCTCTTTAAAGGGAACCTACCACCACAAATCTACCTATAAAGGTAGATTGGGTGGTAGGTGGATCATTGGGACGTGAGGATAGCCCTTTTAAGGGCTAATCCTCACGTCCCTGCACTTTTTTGAGAACTTTAATTTGATATTTATTCAAATTTACTTATGTGGCTACCGGGGCGTGGAGTAGCCGCTTATGAGATTACACGAGGCGGCTACTCCACGCCCCGGTAGCCACTTTACCCCTCCTACTCACCCATCTTCGGCGCGCAGCTCCGCGTAGCTGCGCGCCCTCGTCCGGGGAGCCTGCCGTCTGCGCATGCGCAGAAGAGCAGGCCCGCGCCTGTTTCGGAGTTGTGACCGCGCAGGCGCGGGCCTGCTCTTCTGCGCATGCGCAGACGGCAGGCTCGCCGGACGAGGGCGCGCAGCTACGCGGAGCTGCACGCTGAAGATGGGTGAGTAGGAGGGGTAAAGTGGCTACCGGGGCGTGGAGTAGCCGCCTCGTGTAATCTCATAAGCGGCTACTCCACGCCCCGGTAGCCACATAAGTAAATTTGAATAAATATCAAATTAAAGTTCTCAAAAAAGTGCAGGGACGTGAGGATTAGCCCTTAAAAGGGCTATCCTCACGTCCCAATGATCTACCTACCACCCAATCTACCTTTATAGGTAGATTTGTGGTGGTAGGTGCCCTTTAAATGCCATTTTCTTTTTGTTGAACGGTAATTTTAGTTCTGGAATTACGCATGGTTTATTGTTGGGAAATACCCAAAACTATTTTGTCGGAACAATAGTAGCCATACAAAAGTTATAGTCTCCACCACATAATCTAAATTATGTCCCAGTCTTTACAAAATAAATCCCAATCTGTGCAATCAAAATAGCACTTAAGCTCCTCTTCAGTGTCCCTGCTGCACCTTGCTTACCACCACCCGACTCCTCAATATTATCAGAGGATATCTAGGCTTGAGGGAGACTAGGCAGTGATCCAACCTACCAAAGGGAGGAAGCATAACACTTCTATAAGCGCCACCAATATTTACACACAATCCAAAATTTTATCCCCCCTTGTTGGACGAGTTACCTATTGCGTAAACTTAGGAAATACATTCCATCCGCTAGCACGGTTGAAGTCTTCAGTAATAATTACCAGAGCATTTGCTTAACTATTTTGAAGCTCGAAGCCTTCATTCTGCAAGATTTCACAAGCAGTGTTAAGACTAGCAGATGGAGGGATATAAATTAGCACTAATACAACATGTAAAATTCCCTTGGGATGTAATATGGTCGCAAGGAAATAGCTAAGATTTCAATGTCCCTACAGCAGCGATGCAATCTCACTGTCGCCTGGGCATTTGCACCCCATCCATCATTTACATATACAATGAGACCACCTTGCTTCTTCTTACCAGTAGGCCTTAAGTCCCTATCACAACGAATAGTAGAAAAACCCTCACTCGAGAGAAAAGCATCACTAATATTGCCAGTTAACCACGATTCTGTAAAATATAAGAGACGACAGTACCTCAACTCCCTTCTAAGTTTTATCAATGCTTGTAATTCATCAACTTTAATGGTTATCGATCTCACATTCCCCAACAATAAAGCTGGGACAAATGGTCTTAGCTTCCTTCTTTCCAGTTTACTCTTAAAACCTCCACATTTTCCCCTAAAAGGACATAAGATTTCCTTTGGGACTGTTAATCAACATCTAACCCTAAACATGGTCTTCCTCCAGAAAACACAATACGATTACATAGTATACCCTCATTATCTGTCCCAACTATGTTTAGTGTATCCTCTTCACAACTAGCCAACAGTTACACTTTTTAACTGTTCAGACACCGTCGCACTAAGAGTCTATTCTAAATAGAGATGTAGATTGAGTCAGTTTATAATCGTTGTAGTTTCCATACAACAAACTCTGATGGATAGACGCCAGTTCAGCGTGTATGGTAGTTACCTGGACAATTGGGCCGGCATCAATAGATGAATGACTGGCAGGCAGACCTAGGTACGCACAAGCATAGCGCCTCTCCTGCAGTGTAAATAAACCATCACCAAGCATGAAGGCAAGCATGTTTTCAAAAAATCTCAGACTTGAATGGTTCTGAAAATAAAGTGTGTTAAACTTTACCTGGCTCTCTGCCAACTCTCACAAGTGACTCCATGGGAAGTGTGAGAAAATGAGCCCCCATGAGTCCCCGTGTCCTTGGGTAAAAGCTCATCCTCGTTATTCAAAACCACCCCCTCCTCCTTACTCCCACTCTGGGTAATCTCGGCATGATAGGCGGATTGTCCGCAGAGAGAGTGGAGACTTCACTGCTTGCTGCGCATGGCAAATAGAAGCAGCTGACATGCACATGCGCAGCCTATCACAGCGAGATTAGCTGGAGTGGGGTGGAATGGGAGTGAGGAGGAGGTGATTTGAATAATGAAGGAAATGAGCATTTACCTTATGACATGGGGACTTGCCTTGTTTTCTCCCTTATCCCCCTGGACTTGTGGGGGTTTGCAGGGAGCCAACCCAATAAAGTTTTTTTTCATAGCCTCTCAAAAACAGATTTGCCTTATGCATTGCTGTGGGAATCTGTCTACTCTGAAAAAAAACACTATGCTGACAGGTTCCCTTTAGGCATGTAAGTTTTAATTAGTTAAAAAATGTTGTTCTTTCTGGGCTTATCTTTCAGCAACAGATCTCCAATATAAATATATTTCTCATCATAGTTCTCAGTCTATATAATCCACATGCTTTTTCGCTTTATCAACTAAAAATATTAAAACAAAATATAGGAATCCAATGCCACTAATCTTTTAAGTCAAACAGAAACTGTGTGACTATAACTGATGCAGCATGCAGTTTGTAGATCACCAGTACAAAGCCTGCACTATAAATAAACATAAGCGCATATCTCTTCTTCCTGCTCAGAATCACGGTTTAAAGTGAATGCCTTTCCTTAAACACAATTCCATTAATTTTCTTACAAATATTTGTTCTATACAGTATATAGATATATTAGGTTTAATCTTGTATACAATTGTATCCTACTAGTGGTATCCGCAGGAAGAATGCAAACAATGCCTCCTTTTGCTACCTTGAAAGGCAGCCCCCTTAACACCAAGTATGACCTACAAGAAGTCTAAAAATATGGTGTGGGATTAAGCCAAACCAGTATATCTATTCCAGAAGGAACACACTCCCAACTGTAGACAGCATTGTTTCCACCTGATTGGGTCTCCTCAGTACAGCGTAGGCTACCTTTCAAGGTAGCAAAAGGAGGTATTGTTTTTCATTTAACACCCTGAAATACATATTTGCATTCTTCCCAGAATTCCCTAGTGAAGCATCTATAGCTTTAAGTCTCCACATGCCTTTAAGGTGGCCTTAATTGGCAATCTCTCCTTAAAGAGAACACCTACTGTCTGACCCTAGTGGCATCCGCAGGCTGGCAATATGTTGGCATTTAGGCTTGAATTTAGACTTAATCCACTAACTTTAGTTAGTATATATGGTCATATTACATGTAAAGAAGCCATCTAGTATGTACGGCTATATTACATGTAAAGATGTTATCTATTTTTTTTGGCTATATTACATGTAAAGAACGAATATTCAGACCCCTTTAAATTTTTCACTCTCTGTTTCATTGCAGGTAATTGCCAAAAAAAATTTTTACACTCTGCAACCTATCTTGACAGAAAAAAACAGAAATGCATATATTTTTGCTAATTTATTAAACAAGAAAAACTAAAATATAACATGGGTCTCAAGTATTCCGACCCTTTGCTGAGACACTCATATTCTGATTCTCCTTGAGATTCTCCTATTCAGATTCTGATCCTCCTTGAGATGGTTCTACTCCCTTCTTGGAGCACAACTGTATTTAACCCCTTACCGACATTTGACCTAATAGTATTGCATCGCAGGAGGTGCGTTCCCGCAAAATGCAGTACTATTACGTCATGATTCTGGCACCGGCTCCTGAACAGAGCTAGTGCCAGAAGCTGCGGGTGTCAGCTAGATATTATAGCCGACACCTGCCTCTAACACACAAGATCAGAGATTTCTCCGATAGCTGGTGTTAACCCCTGACACGCCGCGGCGAGTTAGGGGCATTTAAAGTTAATCGGACACCTGTATTACACTGTGTAAGGTGAAGAAGAGCGTGAACAAGCGATCAGTGGATCGCTTGTTCAATCTAACCGGTAAAAGTAAATTTAGAAAGTTATAAACATTAAATAAAAACATTTTTTAATAAAAATAATTAATTAAATAAAGTTAAAGTCCCCTAAATATATATATAAATATTCCCTATACACATGCAATAAAGTGAAAAAAACCACAAAATCACCAAAAAAATACCCCACATATTTGGTATTGCCACATCCGTAACAATCCGTCCAATAACTCAGAAACATTATTGGATCCGCTTGGTGAACGCCGTAAAAACAAAACCCGAAAAACTCACCAAAATGTAAATTTTTCAGAAAATCTCTACACAAAAATGTTCTAAAAAGTGATCAAAAAACAAAAAAAAGTTATGTGCGCAAAAATGGTACCACTGAAAAGAACAACGCAACACATAAAAAATAAGCCCTAAACTAGCTCTGTCAACCAAAAAATATTAAAGTTAGGTCTCTGAAAAGATGGCGATGCAAGAACAAATGAGATTTCCTCTATATTAGTTTTTATCCAGTAAAATTGTAAAAATAAATGAAAAACTATCACCGTAATCATAGTGACCTATAGAATAAAGATAAAATAGCATTTTTAGTGTATGGTGTACGACCCCCAAAAAATACGAAAAGAAAGTAAACCAAAATTGACAATTTTCTTTTCACCCATACATTCAAGAGTTAATAAAATCTCATCAATAAGCTAATGACCCACTAAAATGAAGTATTTGTAAAGTGCATCTCATGTCGCAAAAAATAAGCCCTTATATGTCCAAATTGCCAAAAAAATTAAGATTGTATAGTCAATAAAAAGTGACAATGCATAATCTGCTCTGAATGGCGCAGCTTCCCTTTGATGCCCTGGCGTGTGCCCATACAGCAGTTTACCACCACATATGGGGTATTGTTATATGTGAGAGGGATTGGGTACAAAATTTTGTGGAGCGTTTTGGTATTTTATCCACTGAGAATTTGTACATTTTTTGAAAAACACATTCATTTAGCGAAAAAAATTTTACTTTCAAAATTGCATCCGATTTTGTTTTAACCCCTGTAAAACAATTAAAGGGTTAACAAACTTCATAAAAGTTGTTTTACGTACGTTGAGGGGTGTAGTTTCTATAATGGGGTAAATTATGGGGTTTTACTTTTATTTAGGCCTCTCAAAGTGATTTGAAACCTGAGCAGGTCCCTCAATAGCAGGATTTTGTGTTTTTTATGAAAATGTGAAAAATCGCACCTAACGTTCAAAGCCCCATAACATCCTACAAAAATAAGAGTATGCATAAAAAACCATGTCCACATAAAGAAGAAATTTAGTGAATGTTAGTTATTAAGTATTTTTGTGGTTATGACTATGTATGCAAAAAGTAGAACATTTTGAAGTTCGAAAATCAAGAATTTTTCCATATTTTCACCAAATATCTGATTTTCTTATAAATAAATGCAAAACATATCACCAAAATTTTTCAACTAACATGAAGTACAATGTGTCACGAGAAAACAATTTTAAAATCACTTGGATATGTAAAAAAAGCTTTCAAAGTTATAACCATTTAAAGTGACAGAGGGCAGATTTTTTAAAAAATGGGCCGTGTCAGGAAGGTGAAAAGGGGCTTCGGCGTTAAGGGGTTAATTAAACGGGTTGGACTTGATTAGGAAAGGCACACACCTGTCTATATAAGACCTCCCAGCTTACAGGGCATGTCAGAGCACATGAGAATCATTAGGTTTAAGGAACTGCCCAGGGTGTTTAGAGACAGAATTGTGACGAGATACCGATCTGGCCTAGGTGACAAAAGAATTTCTACAGCACTCAAGGTACCTAAAAGCACAATGGCCTTCCTCAACCTAGTGATCCAGCCAAACCTCAATTGTGGGTGAAAAGCCTGGGTGAGAAAGGTTAAGAAGAATCCCAAGATCAGTGTGTATGAGCCCCAGAGATGCAGTAGGGAAATGGGAGAAAGTCAACTATCATTGCAGCTCTCCACCAGTCCGGGTCTTTATGACACAGTGTGCCGACAAAAAACACATGAAGGACTTCCAGACTGTAATAAATAAGATTCTTAGTGAGTGAAGTTTTTGGACCTCTGACTGGGCTGAAGGCTCACTTTCCAACAAGACGATGACCCTAAGCACACAGCTAAAATAACAAAGCAGTGGCTTTAGAACAACTCTGTCCACCAATATTCACCATCCAACCTGAGGGGACTGGAGAGGATCTACAAGGAGGAATGGCAGAGGATACCCCAATCCAGGTACTACCTCTTCACATGACTCCTTCAGACATCATGTGAGGAGGTAGCAGGGGTTGATCCCACCTCCTCCTGGCCCCGATGCTACGGCTGCTTTGCAGCTCTTATGTACAGAACCAGGAGGACACGGGAAAATGCAAGAAAGGGGCAGCAGGGGACATTCTCCAAGCCGACCATGACGGGACAGTTCTGGGATTGTCCCACCTAATTCGGGATGTTGGGAGTTTTGTATCTAGTATATATGGTCATATTGCATGTAAAGAAGGGATTAGGATCTTGATAAATTAAAGCACTGACCACTTAGATGATTAGTTTAACACAGTTCACATTTTGAAAAAAAAAAACATGACTGCTTTCTTCCAAAAACTGCACCACATATGTCCAAACAAAGTCCCAATTCAATGGAAGCGAGCTGCATTACCAGACGCAACCTATGGACCTCTGTAGAGCTGTGATCCTGTTATCCTGTGCTATCCTGATTAAAGAAATGACTGAAAACAAAAGCCTAAATATTTGTGTAAAAATCCTCATGCAATATGTCATAAGATTATAAACACAAAGATGTGTTTGCCAGCCTCAGGAGGGTTTAATAGCAACGATAAGACAAAGCTTTTTCTTAAATGTTCATTAGGAATCCGCTTCCAATGATTAATTGTCTCTAGAGATGATCATTGAACTTTCAACTAAATGTCAGTGCGCAGTTACAAACACAGCCCATCCTTCCGATACATTAAATTGCGACACTTATCATTTATTTATTCCACATAACAAACAATTGCTGGATGCAGATGCTTTAACTCTTACTGGACATCAGATGTTATGTTTCACATGGGTTTATTCGGCTTTAGTTATCATTTAGGTGCTGGATTGTTATGTTACCCTCTGCGAAGCAACAGGTCCAGAGTCCCGTTGTTTATAGCCTGTTTGTCAATGAGCGGGTAAGCGCCACTGACGGAGACTACCCGAGCAACAGACAGCAGGACTCCCTGTAGACACCCCTGGATACCAGTTAAAATTATAAAGTTGAATATTTGAGAATCTGAGGGGAACCATTTTTAGCTAAAAGAATAGTGTCAATTAGGTACTAGGACTTTATGGGGGAACCTACCGCTAGCTGTATTTGTGAATAATGTGGTGACAGGTTCCCTTTTAAATGATGTACCTGACAGACCTTGTTACAAGTAAATTGGGAGGAAAGGTACATTGCATTGTGGCTTCTGTAAGAGAACTGACCTGAACATATTCCTATAAGTTAATTGGCTTTATAGGGAGTCAGCTCTAAAGTTCGTCTTTTGGGGCTCATCCAAAAGGCATTTTTGAATCATTTGTAATATTAACCTTATTAATCTTATTGGCTGGCAAAAAAGAAACTAAATAAAATGTTTCACCCACTTGAGCAAATGTGTGTATGGCCCCTCATTGGCATTGCAATTATGAGAGTATAGAGTCTAATCCATGCATATTCAGAAAGCACACACATAAATTAAACTTGTATACATTTGTTAAATGAAATACTATGGGGAGCTTAGGCCAGAAATTGTGTGAACTTTGACCTATGACTATTAGTGCAATCATAACTGTGGCAGTGACTGGATCCAACAAGAAATTATGTTATTAGCATGGGAACTTTCCTGTTTTTTTCCCATGAAACTGACCGTATTCAGAGAGAATCCTGATAATAAACAATATGGTTGTCAGGGGCCGGAGACTACGCGCAGAAAGCTACAGAGCTGTCACTTTAGTGTATACCCTATATTTAATAACAACTGTCCTGATGTGTGAAGACATCTCAATGGTCCTTTATTTAATATTTGCTGAATGACTTGGAAAATGCATGTGTCGACAGACGGGTCGATGGATAATGGATAACTTATGCAAATGAAGCTGCAACAAGGGTAATGCCACATGCATCACATTCTCTGCCAATATAAGGAATTGAAGTCACAGTATTTCACGTTAGGGCAGAATTTGATACTTTCAGCATATTGCTAAATCTCCCGCCCTAATACCAAGAGTTTGAGGAGAAATATTTTTTTATTGGTAGAAATAGCAGCATGCTTCACTCATGGAAGGGCATGTTGTGCCGGAGTATTCATTATCAAGATGGATGTGTAGACTGAGCACCTAGCAGACCCAAGTGAACACAGTAATACATCTCGGAAACTACAAGTGGTGGCAAAGGGAAAAGTCATTCATCAAAGTTTTGCAGGACTTCGGTTCCATTGCAAAACAACTGTAGCTTTGTGCTCCTATTAGAGCTAATGGGATATTTCTCCTGATAAATACCTTGGTGAGTGGACAGGACATCCTTAGAAATATTTAAGACTGAGCACACATATTAGCCATGTTCTAAACCCAAATCCATTGTGGAGCTAGGACCATATCAACTAATAGAAGAAATAAAATAAAGATATTTAAATAAGTAGTTTGCACTTACTGCTGAGTTGCTTAGGAAATCAGGAGACATAGCAGAATCCAGGGACATTCCCCTCCTAGCCCAATATTTGGAGGAGAACATCATCATTGCAGGTTGCATTGTGCCTTGTAGTTAGTCCAGGCAGGCAGCAGAGGGCTCTGTGGTCAGACTCAGCCTGTGTTAGTGTTGGAGAGACTTCTTCAGCTTCTTCTGTAACACTGCTCTTTATATTTATATGAGAACCTCAGCAAATCAGCTGATTGATCAGCGCACAAGATTGTAGCTATTGTTGCTCTTTCATCCCCAAGCATTTTACAGGAATACCTCCTTCTCATTATATTAATAAAGGACAAGCTATGATACATGCTGGGAAGCCTTTGTGGCTGGGGCTGCACATGCTAGAAGCAGAATTAAAGAAGACAGAGGTTCCTACAAAGAGTAAGAAGGGCCCTGGCCTGGAAAAGTCTGGGTCAGTGAATGCAGGGAAGAGCCTGCATATTAACCCCTTCTACAGAAAAGATTGTTGTCCCATAAAGCATGGGAATCACTTTCCTCTAATATTGAATATATCAAAGCTCAATTCTTCATGATAAACCCCATACACGTTATTACTGTAGGTTGAATTTCCTTCACATCTGTTCTGCTCATAAACAGGAATTTCAATGATAGACACCAAAAAATCCTACCAATAACGATAGAGTCCTCCGGTCGCCCACTTTAGTGGAGGACAGGTGGACTGGCAAACAAAAATAGTCCCACAAACTTTTTGAGTTGACAATGCAATTCATTCAATGTATTTGTAAATGTATATTCAACTGTACTATTACTAGTAGCTGCACACCCTGCTCCCCAAACTTCAAACCAGTGCGATCCACCAAGTTATTATTATGTTGTCATAGTACATCTTTAGAACAGGTATCTTGCTTTTTCTCAGTTAGTTACTTTTTTAAAGAGACTGAGGAAAGGATATAAAGTCTATGTTCTTATGAATAATATTGTAAATATGCCTGAAATTTAACATTTAAAACAACTTTTATTAAATTTTCTAAATTAAAACAGGCTACGCTGATGCCAAGTGTATTCAGAATCAGGCTTCCAGCATGTGCAAGAGGTGATAAGGTATTAATGTATTCACCAGTCACACAATATTCATACTTACATAACACCCTGGATAGGTATCATGGTGCGCCCTCTACATAACATCCTGGGGTCTTATCAAGGTAGAAGTCTAGTGCTAACTCAATAGCCTACAAACAACCTCCCTGGAGCATTTCTGCATTTACCCTTATGGCCAATACGTCATCAGAGGCACAGTAGTGAACAAACGTATTGGCAGATACATGAAAGGTTAGATTAGGTTCAATATGCATGTCTATGCCGACATGCACCGGCACTATAGAGACCACGCTGCGCACATACGCCAAGTATGTAAAGACAGAGCCACACCTGCTGGGGGCAAACTGCCATGTGAGCCACCAATCAGAAAAGGGAAGTGTTGAATGACGTTTTCGGAGCTTGATGAGATACAACCAATTGCAGATCCGCTTTGCCAGGTAAATAAAAAATGTGATTTGCAAACACATGTAAACATCACTGAAATAATGACAACATTACAATGCAGAGAAAAATTAAGACAATGTCAGAGATACAATAATCAAGGGAAAGTATAAGGATGAGCAGAGCTATTGAAAAGAGAATCAAACTGGATACCCTGGAGATTATACACCCTTGTCATCCCACTACAAGGTGTATCCAGAAACATATAACAATATATAACTATATACACTCACCAGCCACTTTATTAGGTACACCTGTCCAACTGCTCGTTAACACTTAATTTCTAATCAGCCAATCACATGGCGGCAACTCAGTGCATTTAGGCATGTAGACATGGTCAAGACAATCTCCTGCATTTCCGAGCATCAGTATAGGGAAGAAAGGTGATTTGAGTGCCTTTGAACGTGGCATGGTTGTTGGTGCCAGAAGGGCTGGTCTGAGTATTTCAGAAACTGTTGATCTACTGGGATTTTCACACACAACCATCTCTAGGGTTTACAGAGAATGGTCCGAAAAAGAAAAACCATCCAGTGAGCGGAAGTTCTGTGGGCGGAAATGCCTTGTTGATGCCAGAGGTCAGAGGAGAATGGGCAGACTGGTTTGAGCTGATAGAAAGGCAACAGTGACTCAAATCGCCACCCGTTACAACCAAGGTAGGCGGAAGAGCATCTCTGAATGCACAGTACGTCGAACTTTGAGGCAGATGGGCTACAGCAGCAGAAGACCACACCGGGTGCCACTCCTTTCAGCTAAGAAAGGGAAACTGAGGCTACAATTTGCACAAGCTCATTGAAATTGGACAGTAGAAGATTGGAAATGTTGCCTGGTCTGATGAGTCTCGATTTCTGCTGCGACATTCGGATGGTAGGGTCAGAATTTGGCGTCGACAACATGAAAGCATGGATCCATCCTGCCTTGTATCAATGGTTCAGGCTGGTGGTGGTGGTGTCATGGTGTGGGAAATATTTTCTTGGCACTCTTTGGGCCCCTTGGTACCAATTGAGCATCCTTGCAACGCCACAGCCTACCTGAGTATTGTTGCTGACCATGTCCATCCCTTTATGACCACAATGTACCCAACATCTGGTGGCTACTTTCAACAGGATAATGCGCCATGTCATAAAGCTGGAATCATCTCAGACTGGTTTCTTGAACATGACAATGAGTTCACTGTACTCAAATGGCCTCCACAGTCACCAGATCTCAATCCAATAGAGCATCTTTGGGATGTGGTGGAACGGGAGATTCGCATCATGGATGTGCAGCCGACAAATCTGCGGCAACTGTGTAATGCCATCATGTCAATATGGACCAAAATCTCTGAGGAATGCTTCCAGCACCTTGTTGAATCTATGCCACGAAGAATTGAGGCAGTTCTGAAGGCAAAAGGGGGTCCAACCCATTACTAGCATGGTGTACCTAATAAAGTGGCCGGTGAGTATATATATATATATATATATATATATATATATATATATATTTGGGTGGGTTGCACGATACATAGATAGAAATGCTAAGATATAATTAAAAAACAGGAGATGGAAATTAGATGTTGGTATACACCAACCTGGCACATCTGTTCGATATGTGTGCTCATCTGGAGATGCACCACAGGTATGTATATTGTATGTCTTGCACAAATATTCCAAGATGGGAGGGATAACATGATGTTGAAATCCATCAATCTGGCACCCCAAAAACTTCACTATGCCAACCTGGAAGAGACACCCTAATATCCCAATAACCACATCATAAAAAACAAGCTTAACTGACCATTTGGTTCTTCAGAACACAAATCTATCTTCACGTTGAAGAAGCAGTTGGTCTGAGTTCCCTCCCCCACAATCTCCATTGTGTTTTTCCCAGACATGTCTGGCAATCATGGTATCCTGTTTGTTCTTTAAACCCCTTATGTGTTCCCAAATGCACACACAAAACTTCATATATGTCTTGTCAACATACTGAATACCACATTGGCATGTCATCAGGTATATACCGCCCACACTTCTATAATTAATAAATGGTTGATTTTAAATGGTGTTGTGAGTAATGTCACTGAAGTGTAGTTATGACTCAGGGCCTTAATAATACAGCTGGCTTGCAAAGATTCAATGGCTTTTGTTTAGATGACACATATACAATAGATCTAACCAAGAAGAGTCAACAAATCTCAAGGATAATCATAGGCTGCAGTGATACACATGGGACTCTTCCTTGACCCGACATATAGCCCACTATAGTTTTTATTGGGACACTTGGAATAAAGTGGGTACGGAAGGCATTCAGACACCTGAAAATTTTTCACTCTTTGTTTCATTCCAGCCAATTGGTAAGATCAAAAAAGTAATTCTTTTTGCTCATTAATATACACTCTTCACTGAATCTTGCCGAAAAAACAGAAATATAGATATTTTTGTCATGTAAGACCTCACAGCTCACGGTGCTTTTCAGAGCACTTGAGAATTATCAGGTCTAAGTTACTGTCCATGGAGCTCAGGGACAGAATTGTAGCAAGGCACAGATCTAGCCACAGTGACAAAAATATTTTTGCAGCACTCAAGGTTCCTAAGAGCGCAGTGGCCCCCATAATCCATAAATGGAAGAAGTTTGGGATGACCACAACTCTTCCTCGACCTGGCCATCCAGACAAACTAAGTAATCGTGGGAGAAGAGCCTTGGTGAGACAGGTAAAGAAGAACCCCAAGATCACTGTGGCTGAGCTCCAGAGATACAGGAGAGAGATGAAAGAAAGTTCCACAAAGTCAACTATCACCGCAGCCCACTATCAGTCGGGGCTTTGTGACAGAGTGTGCTGCCGGAAGCCTCTCTTTGGAGCAAGACATATGAAAGCTTGCATACAATTTGCAAAAAAAAACACATGAAGGATTCCCAGACTATGAGAAATTAGATGTGTGGAAAAACCAGGCACTGCTCTTCACCTGCCAAATACAATTCCAAAAATAAAATATGGTGGTGGCAGCATCATGCTATGGGGGTGTTTTTCAGCTGCAGGGACAGGAGGAGTGGTTGCAATTGAAGGAAAGATAAATGCGACCAAATACAAAGATATCCTGGATGAAAACCTCTTCCAGAGGACTCGGAACCGCACATTGGCCCTAAGGTTCACGTTTCAACAATTGTTTAGATTGTGAGCCCCATGGGGACAGGGACCAATTCGACAAGCTTGGTGCAGCGCTGCATAATCTGTGTGCGCGATATAAATGAAATAGTTATTATTATTATTAAGACAATGACACTAAGCACACAGCTTAAATAACAAAACAGTGGCTTCAGAACAACTCTGTGACCATTCTTGACTGGACTTGCCAGAGTCCTGACACAATTGACTACCTCTGGAGTGACTTGAAAGTGGCTGTCCACCTGTTCACCATCAAACCTGAATGAACTGGAGAGGATGCCCAAATCCAGGTGTGATAAACTTGTCATTCCCAAGACGACTCATGGATATGAACAGGTGCTTCCTCTCAATTTGGAGCAAAGGGTACTTTGCTCAGTACTTATGACCATGTGATATTTCAGCTTTTCTTGTTTAATAAATTAGCTAAAATATGTATATTTTAGAATATTTTGGATGTCACATTGCATTATGTGATCATTATTTATTGTAGTACTTTAATTTAGTTGTCTAACGTTGTTATTATTTTTTGACTTGAGTAGTTTGGGATTTATTATTATTTAGTCTCCCTTAGTTATGATACATTTATGTATGTGTATTTATTAGCAGGGAGAAATAAACACTTTGTTCTTATAGGATACATTACAACATTTCTTATATTCACTTGAACTACTGATTTATACTAAGTTTGCTGAAAAATTTCTGTCCACTTAAACAAGGATAAAGTAGATTTTTCAAGATGCAATGACAAGTCTGAATCTATAAAGCATGAGAAATGTCCCATATTCTATGCAGACCGCAGTGGATTGTCTTGTGACGTCAATGGTGAGAAAAAAGCTTTCGCTTGATCCCAGTAATATAGAGATGTTTTTACGTGGGTTTCTTTATTTAAAATACACACATATGACCTTGGCCAGTGTACTGAAGGCTATCAGCATGCTCTAAACTAATATCCTGAAGTACCGGAAATGAGAGGACAGGTCTTTATCTATTCTTGGTGGCTAAATATACTAAGATATTAAAAGATGAATGATAACATTGATGCTATGGACGATTCACTGCTCTTTCATTAAGATTTCTTTTGCCTGCCTCCCTGACTGGATATTAGACACCGGTATCAGAGAGCAGCACAATGTGAACATTACACCAGTCTAACTCACAATCACAGGAGATAAGTCATGTTTAAGCCCTTTTATTAGTCAAAGACTCACGCAGAACTGCTTATACATTGTCACAATCTGGGTTAGCCACCGTACCTCATGTTTTAGTAATGTATGTGCAAGTGTGGGGGACAGGATATTAGGTAATTTACCAATACACATCTATTAAAAGTTTTGCACCTCTTTCTTGATATGTAATACGAAGCCTCTTGTTATTTTAAGTCACGAGTGCAGGGCACATGTGAGCTCACGACCCCCTTGGTCAAGATAGATGTGTTTGTATAACTGTATAATGTGTAAGTACACAAATATGTATATTTTCAGAGGGGTGGGGGCCCCATTCAGAAGTCTACTATGGGTCCTTGTCTCTGCTAGTTACACCCCCGGACATGATCTCTGTCCATTAGAAATCCCCTGATATTCATGAATACCAAAACAAGGTCCTGGCAGGGACACATTACAAAATACATGAGGTAAAGTGGCCAACCCCTTTAAAAGAGATTGTATTTTGAATGCTTTTTTTATCTTATCCTTTGTCACCTCTTCCTCCTCCTTGATTGCAAGCTGTTGTATGCAGGGCCCTCAAATCCTATTGTTCACTATGCCAATATTTTTGCTCTATTATGTCTTATTGCATTTTTATATGTACCCCATGATCTGTAAAAGTTTTCTGTAGACAACACAAGATCCATTCTGTGTCAACTGCAAAAATGTTAGGTTTTAGATTCATTACAGCAGGTGTTATACGGTGCGGGTGCATGCCCCCGCTGTGTGTACCTAGGGATTATTATACAGAGTGTTAGTTTGGTTAAATGATGAAGCACGTAGACAAAATAAAAAAAATCATATTTACTAATACCTCATTCTCTATCATGTGGCTCTCACACAGCATGTACAAATAAACCCTACAGTCATGGTCATAAGTTTTGAGAATGACACACATTATATATTCACATGATCTGTTGCCCTCTGGTTTTTATGTGTTTGTCAGATGTTTTTATCACATACAGAAATACAAGTGCAATCATATTATTAGTAACAAAAGCTTTTAATGATAGTTACAATGAGTTACTGCAGGAAGTCAATATTTGCAGTGTTGACCCTTCTTCTTCAGGACCTCTGCAATTCTTCCTGGCAGCTCTCAATCAACTTCTGGACCAAATCCTGACTGATAGCCGTCCATTCTTGCACAATCAATGCTTGCATTTTGTCACAATTTGTTGGTTTTTGTTTGTCCACCCGTCTCTTGATGATTGACCACAAGTTCTCAATGGGCTTAAGATCTGAGGAGTTTCCAGGCCATGGACCCAAAATCTCTATGTTTTGTTCCCTGAGCCATTTAGTTATCACATTTACTTTATGTCAAGGTGCTCCATCATGCTGGAAAAGGCATTGTTGATCACCTAACTGCTCTTGGACGGTTGGGAGAAGTTGCTCTTGGAGGACATTCTGGTACCATTCTTTATTCATGGATGTGTTTTTAGGCAAGACTGTGAGAGAGCCGATTCCCTTGGCTGAGAACCAACCCCACACATGGCTCTTTAAAGGACAGCGGTCACCTCGCCGGGATCCGGCGGCATCTCCCACGGCTCCCTGCATAGGGCGCGCCGGCTGTGTCATATTTAAAGGGCCAGCGCACCGATAATTGGCGCAGGCCATATGCCCTTCTTTAAAAATTTCCAGCCCATCTGGTCTTCCCTGCCGGATCTATGTGCCTCACAGCCTTAGTAAAAGCTCCCTAGTGATTCTCCTGTGTTCCTGCTCCTGAGTTCCTGCGTTCCTGTGTGTCTGTGTTCACCTCCCCATCTGCCTGGACCTCCAGTTGCTGACTCCGGATTGGAGTTGACGTTGCATCTCTGCCTCCTGCCCTAACCATGTGCCTGGACCTGACCACAAGACTGTCTCCTGCTAAGGTACCTCGACTGCCACCGCGCTAGTTGCACCTGTGGAACGACCTAGTGGTACCCTACCACAGCAAGTCCAGCCCGCTTTGCGGCGGGCTCTGGTGAAGACCAGGTGCCACTTAGACCCCGGTCCCAGGTGTAGGATAGTACCAGCGGTTGTCCAGTGGATCCACGTATCCTGAATACTGACAAGTGGCAGGTTTTATGCATGGTTGCTATACTATGGGTTTAAACACATTAGGAAAATGTATAGTTCTATTGTAAAATTGGCTCTATGAAACAATGTAGTATGTATTACGGTATGTGGATGTATATATGGTTGAAGAATATTGTGTAGTAATGAAAAATATATATTTTTATGACCAGTATGGGGCATATAAAAAATATGAGGATGGACGCTAGCCATGCCCCGGAAGAAGCGGTTTAGGCGAAACTCAGGGTTGGGCGTGTACGGCTAGCATCTCATCGAGACTTTATATGCAGATTTTTAAAGTTTGAATTGTGAGTGTCATGAACCCCGCCTTACCAGCGTACAAACACGGGGTGCACTTACGCCAGGGAACCACGCATATTAACCCTTAAGTTCGGCCCTCTTACACAAAATGGCGTCCTTACGCTAAATTTATACTCCCAAGCTCTCAGCACACCCAGTCAACTTAATTCTCGTGTCAGGGAAACCAAATGCATCTGAATCCCAGACAATACACACCAGGCATGCACAGTCCAGGGGGCGCACAATTACTTTATGCACCGCCATACATGCCTATGGAACGCTACTGCACAGAGCCACTCTACTCCCAGATACAGTCACAGGATTAGTCCACACAACTTGTTGCTGCCACCACTCGTAATTACAATTCACGTAATGTGTTCTTTTGTGTGGATTTAACTTTAGAAAACTTACAAATTTTCAGACTGCTATTTAGTAACATTTTGTACTTCACATTGATTGAAATTATTAGGGGGGGGGGGGGTAAAAACTATTTCCACTCCATTCCTAAAACTGTCAACTCTCAAAACAGCCCTTGGTAAGTTTGTTAACCCTTTAAAAGGGGTTGTCCAGCCATTACAAAAATTATATATCGAGCTATGGGGGCTGTAAAAACCAAAAAAAGTATGCTTACCCTATTCACCCACTCCCACTGTCCTGCGCCTCTGCCCTTCAGTACTGTGCCCCTGTTAGTTCCAGTGGCAGGCTCTGCCATCTGACTGCTTCTGATCATTTGCTATACCATTAGATTTGCGTAGCAGTGGATGGGTACAAGTGCCTTCCTCACTTTTATTATTTATAAGATCAGTCTGATTCTTTCTGTTGAGATGTTTCGGTGGCACTTGAAGAAACAGCTGTTGATCTTATGTGTGTAAGATTTCCTTTTCTCTGAGGAGATGCTTAGTGGCCCATGAGAAAGCAGCTCTTGTTCTCATGCCTGTAAGTTAGTCTTCTCTCTGCTGAGATGTTTTAGTAGCCCTTGAGGAAGCAGCTCTTGTTCTGATTTGTCAGCCTCGGACTATCCTTTCTCTTGGGAGAAAGTCTCAAAGTCCTATGATGCACTGCCATATCCAATTATCTGTTGGCAGGGACAGAATGGCTATCACTTACCACTTATCAAATACTTATACAGATCCGGCAAAAGACAACCCTTCAGGGAAAAATGTGTCTCCCATGGACTTCCTCTGACTATGCCTTCATGACAAGAGTTACTGTAGAAAGTTTCATTATAAAATGAAGAAACCTCTTCCGCAAATTCATTGTTGTTTTGTATTCAATGATCGAGAGTAAACATCTTCAGTATATCTGACAAAATCAAAAGACGCTCAGAGCAGAGGAATACATTCATCTTAGAGATGCTTAGGCACATGATACCTGCACTTGCAATCCTGCTAGTGTTTGACATTATCACCAAGAACATGACCTACGGTCCTTATGGTAACATCAACTTAAATGCTCACCGCAAGGTTGATGGCAAGTGTCCTAAGTATCACCTATGAAACCTGGTCCAAGAAACACAAACAGGACAAGATGGAAATCCTGTACAGGCGGTCCCCTACTTAAGGACACCCAACTTACAGACAACCCATAGTTACAGACAGACCCCTCTGACCTCTGGTGAAGCTTTCTGAATGCTTTACTATAGTCCCAGATTGCAATAATCAGCTGTAAGGTGTCTGTAATGAAGCCTTATTGATAATCTTTGGTCCCATTACAGCAAAAAAATGTTTAAACTCCAATTGTCACTGGGGCCAAAATTTTTTTTGTCTGGATCTACAATTATAAAATATACAGTTTCGACTTACATACAATTTCAACTTAAGAACAAACCTCCGGACCCTATCTTGTACGTAATCCGGGGACTGCCTGGTATACTGAAAAATTGGAGATGGTGGTTTCATAGAAAAGCTCAAAATGCATGTTGGAACATCACTCCAATGGATATAAATTAACAAGCAGATGGTGCCTTACAACCCTTTGCCCTCAAATATTTTCCTGGCCTACATCAACATCATATTTTTTCACTCTTTGAAATCAATGAATTACATTGTAATGAGTGAGGAGAAAAATCCCATATACTGCCATACTGTAGTATGGCAGTATATGTTAGGATCGATCAGACAACCTAGGGTTAAAGTACCCTAGGAAGTCTGAAAAATAATAAAAATAAAAATAGTTAAAAAAAAATTATAATAAAAACTAAAAATTCAAATCACCTCCCTTCCCCTAGAACTGATATAAATATTAATAAACAGTAAAAATCATAAACACATTAGGTATAGCCGCGTCTGAAAATGCCCAATCAAAATATAATAACGGTTTTTCACTCCGTTTAACCCCATAAAAAAGTGATCAAAAGGTAGCACAGTCCTAAAAATGACATCAATGAAAACGTCATCAAAAGTTGCAAAAAATTAAACCACCCACATGTCCGTACACTGAAGTATGAAAAAGTTATTAGCGCCAGAAGATGGCAAAATAACTCTTCCCAGTACATGACATGAAAAAATTAAATACCATCACTATGAAGTGCAATTTGTTCCGCAGAAAAAAAAAGAGCCCTCACAGAGCTCTTTACGTGGAAAAATTAAAAAGTTATAGATTTTTGAAGGTGGGGAGTAAAAAAACTAAAAAGGGCCAGGTCGCTAAAGGGTTAAAGATAATCTACCATCAAAAACAAGCATAATAAACCAGGGACCCTTGCAATCAACAATCAACTTTTTAAATTATGCAAATGAGCGTGAGGAGCTACTCTTGCCCCTCTGTGATCTTGCTTTACAGGCTGTTACACTGTTTCACTGCACAAGTGCTGGGGTAAGAGTGAGGCAGTGTAATAAGCCAAATCAAAGAGGGACGAGAGTAGGCCCTCAGGCTTTTTAGCATAATTTTAAGGTGAAAAAATATGAGAAAAATAAGACAAAAAATGAATACCCCCAAACTTTTGCTGTAAACACTTTCAAGAAAACTTTATTGCAAAGTACCAAACTGCTTGTAAAAGTTACAGTTGATTTGGGTTAGTTAATAATTACACTTGAGATTTGATATTTACAATTTTCACTATACAATTAATACACAGATTTTGTAATGTATGCCACATAACCAATAATCATGCAGCATGGCATATGCATCTGGAGGCCGGTCATGGCGAAAGGCATTTTTACCGAAATAACTGTGTACATCAATTTTAATCACGTATTTGAAAACCTCCTAACAAACTAGATAACCTTTAGTGAACATCTGTATGTGCAATGGAAAAGCTAGAATGAATACAAAACTGCTATCAACTTTCACAAAATTAGCTTAGTACAGAATGCACTGCAGTCATCTGATAAGTAGCATTAATTGAAGGGTTAAGAGCATGATTTCATCATTATATCAGCCTAATATTTTAAAGAATTTCATACCTGCACCACCATTTTATAAATAATATATACACACAGAAATCGTAATATAAGGGGTTACGTGAATAATTAATCTCTCTGAACTGAAATGACTGGAGACAAGATTATAAAAGAATGAAATTGTTTCTTTCTGATCAGACAGATCGTAGTTACTTCAGCCTGCCACATACATCATTAACATCCTGCGTCCTGCTGAAGAAACAGTACTACAGCAGGACTGACTTACAAACAACCCCTAGTTACAGACAGTCCCCTCTACCCACTGTGACCTCTGGTGAAGCTCTCTGGATGCTTTACTTTAGTCCCAGGCTGCAATGATCAGCTGTAAGGTGTCTGTAATGAAGCTTTATTGATCATTTGCTTTCCAATGACAGCACAAAGTTTAGAAAATCCAACCGTCTTTGGGATAAAAAAAAAAAACAAAAAAAAAAAACTTTGCTTGGTGCTACAATTATACAAAATATATCTGTTCCAACTTGCACCCAAATTCAACTTGAGAACAAACCTTAATAACCTATTTATTAAGTAAGCGGGGACTGCCTTTATTGTAAATTCTGTTTGATCATTGTTAAAAATATCAAGATAAGCCCCTATGTGGCAGAAAATGTACTAGTGAACATTAGTTCTCTATTCTGCCAGTATACAGAAGTAAATGTATGGAATAGAAATATAACAATTGTTACCCCATAGAGAATGCAAACATTCATCATCAACCCTTGTGTTGTTCTTTCAGCAGGTTGAAAATTACTTCCTGAAATATTGTGGAATGACAATGACAGGGTTATTTTGGTTCTGTGCCAACTACAAAAATAATTACAAATAATTATGTTAGATCTTTTCTTAAAAGCTTTAATGCAAAGACAAAATAGTTTTCCCAAAATCTCCAAGATTAAACAGTTGAATTAAGATCACATATTAAATTGAATGTCTTTGTCTATGCGCCTCCCGACAAGCGCAGCTTCACCAGGCAGAGGTTGGTGTGTGAACACTGTTTGGCAGAGGTTTGAGGCCTGAGTTACTTCTCGTCCCGTTTTGAGGATGTGCAGGCACTGGGCTATTAGGAGATGATGAGTTTTGGTAATGTTTTCTGAAAACACAATCTTCTGTCGGGTCAAAAGCTGATGGCAATGTATTCTCTTTAAGTCCTAGAACCTCGCAAACTGCAGGAGGTAGATCCTAGATGAGACATGAAATCATGTATTAATGTTAGGGATATATATACAAGCTTCCATAAAGTCATGTTCATAAATCATAACCCACTAACCATACAAGTATTAGTAGGGCCAGCTCTATAGTGATAGGAAGGTATAATATTCTGCACAGTAGTGCGATAAATCCATTTGTGTGCGCTATATAAAGGATCACTATTTCTTTGTTAAGATATGTGCAAAGAACACATGGGCTGTGTGTTTCGCAATATATTTTATTGTTTGAAAAATAGTAATATCCTGTAGTCATAAGCACATAGTTCAGTGACAGGAATATTCATGTTAAAACACAGAGGAGGTTTGATGCTGCTCCTACCTAACAGGGGTTTCATCTATTCCTAAATGCTGCAGGCTTAACTCCACAGTCTCTATGTGAAGGAAATTTGGTAAAATCTTCCATACTTTAATGTTGTAGTAAAACATGTTCCTTGATGTGCCCCTCAATAGCTCAAAGCCTTTTCATTATATTTGTCACAGTCAGTGATGTGTACCTATTAGTGACTAATCATATCAATAACCAATCAAGCAACCGCATGTTAGGCATCAAATGTAATAAAACATTGTCAAGTGATGCAGATCTGGTAAGTTCTACATTACTAAGCAGGACAGTAATAGCGGCCATTCCATGTGGCTTCCATTTCACATATATTGCGATTTAACAACCCAAACCTCATCAGCTGAAGTAAACTAAAGGTCTGGACCCTTCCACCTGGCAAACAAATCAAAAAAATCCAAGGCATTTTCGGGTACAATCTAAAATGCATATATATTTGCATGTATTTGCAAATCTAAAATCAGTGACTTCAATAGACAAATCACAGCACAGTTATACAAATATAAAAATGACTTGTACATATAACTACATGAAAACTGTTCTCTATAACAAATATCACACACGGGAGGCCACTCGTCAAATCTCTGGATTACAGAATTGGCTGAAGAGGATATTGAAAAACTAAAAATGTATAAAATGTTTGAGATTCGTGATAGTTGCCATCATTGGTGGGATACTAATTTACATTTTTTGATGCACCGTCGTATACCCATAATATTAACCTTTTCTGCACAACTTTACAAAATTGCCCTTCAGCTTTTCACAGTTAAAATCTCCTTGTTTCTGCAAAATGAGATCATAAGACAGTTAAAAGTATAAAAGGTCACAAAGTACGTTGTAATACCTTGCATTTCATCATCTGCAAGGAGATTGCTTCCGCTTTACAGAGAACATCATTTACGTCAAGCTTCATGGAAAGTTCATTGATGTGCTAAAAAACAAAATGAGAGTTAATGGTGGATTTCAGATGAAACCCTTCTATGTGGCTTGTATACCAAGTATGTAAAATATCTCAACTAGACTGAATGAAATACCTACAGAGGGGACTCAAATCAATCAAATTATGGGGGCAATATAGATTTGTAGGACGGAAGTAAAAACGGCAATATGAAATATTTAACAACAACAACAACAATAATAGTGTGTATAAGAGAACACAAAAAATGGAAACCGAGAGGTCCTGTACAGTTTGATGTTGGGTAGATCTTGGTGATAGAATGCCATCAAGAGGACTTGTATATTTGGATGTCGTGATTGTGAATGCACATCAAAACAACGTGAAGATCTTGGTAATAAAACGCTAGGGATGTTTAACCTAGACAGGAGTTATAAATGCTAATCTGATTTAATACTGTACAGTGTGTTATTACAATACTGACATACCTTGAGAATCTCATTGAAGCCAAAGCCCCCATCCATTATTTTCTTTTTCTCAGACTCTAGTATAGCACAGCAAATAAGCAGATGGAAATTTTGACACGGCAAGTCTGTCCACATTACCTATAAAATTGTTGAAGAGTTTACAACCTTTTACTCGCTGATGAGAAACCTGTAGTAAATTCCATTCAAAATCTATGAATACAAATGAGCAGGGAGCAAAGCATCGGACCCCTTCACCTCATCTGTTGCATTCATTCCAAAATCAAGTGGCTTATGATTAGTTCCACATCACGTAACCATTTTGTAAGTCTGACTTAATCCCACAAAAAGAGCTTACCTCCCAAACTCGAAGAATATCATGAAAACTGAATTCCCTTTTAAAGCGTATCAGAAGCCATCGGAAACAGAAATACAGATAACCAGAGTCCTGAGATTCTATTGAAAAAGAAACGAGCAATCACTAACACAATAACTATCAGATATCATTATGGTCATCTTCAGCAATGATTCTTATTATAGCTGTCATATGGACCCTGGCCTGGCTAAGGCTAGACACCTATGACATTTCTAGGCAAATCACTTGAAAACAAATAATCTCTTATTCTATAACAAATAACAAATATAACAGATATTATATGCTCAGCTGCTTGTGATGAAAAAAGTCCACCTCAGCCAGTCCTAGTCAACAGTGTATAGTCACTTTTAGCCATGATCTAAAAGGAAAACTGGCATGGAAAATCTATACCAGGTCACCAAACTGGAACATATATTTATAGTACTGGTCTCTCCGCATGGGCAAGAGATGCCCTATGGGGCCGCTTAAGAATAGGTTTTTAAGAAAAAGTTTTTGGCAAGGATTTTGAAGTATCTCGAACACCAAAATCCTTGTTAAAAAAATATCCGGCAAGTAGTCTGCCACTGCTTTCACCGTCTGTTCAAACTGCTGAGCATTTATCTATTTTAATAACTGGCAATAGTTCGATGTGGATTCCATGGGGATTTTGCACCAGTGTATAAATATCAAAGGGAGGCTGAAAAAACATAGGGTTTGGAGAGGTTTTGAAACTGGAAAAATCCAATACCAAGGTTCTTATGTCTATTTACACCCCTGCCCTTCAGTGCAGGACACTATGGGGGAGATTTATCACTAGGCAGGATTTTGCACAGTTGCCTATGTGTTAGACTGGCAGGTTTCCAACAGTCTGATTTATAGTCATATCAGCTGTGTGTGCTCTATGTGAATAGACTGTACCAGTCGAACGTATGTTTAACATCTGCTCAATTTCTGCCTTTTTGCAGTGTTTTTGCACAGGCAATTCTCAGATACCTCAAACATAAAATTGAGCTAAAACTTCCCCCTGTAGCAGCAATGGACCCACATACACCACCTCCTATGTGGTGTAGTTTTGCAATTAGATTTGCGTTCTTTTGAAAATTTTCAGTTGATAAATGTGGTGTTGCACACTCTGTGGTGTATTTTTTCCGCCATTGCGTGACTTTAGAGTTGCGTTTTTTTGTTGCTAAAATTTGCAACAATTATACGCCAAGAATCTACATAGTACTAATGCTAAATTTCCCCCTATGAATATATATTGTGATATTCCTTTAGTGTCAGAAGTTGACTTTTTTGGCAGATAGATAAAGGACATATAGATTGATAACAGATAGATAGATACAAATAGTCATATAAAAAAGTGTGGGCAACCCTATTTATCTTAATCATTTTTAGTTATCAAAATGTGGGTTTTTGCAACAGCTATTTCAGTTTGATGTATCTAATAACTGATGGACACAGTAATATTACAGGATTGAAATGTGGTTTATTGTACTTCCAGAAAATGTACAATATGCATTAAAACAGAATTTGACAGGTGCAAAAGTATGGGTACCCTTATCATTTGCTTGAGTTGAACACTCCTAGCTACTTTTTACTGACTAACTGAAGCACTAAATTGGTTGGGGACCTGATTGAGCTTTAAACTTCATAGCCAGGTGTATCCAATCATGAGAAGAGGTAATTAAGGTGGCCACTTGCAAGTTGTTCTCCTATTTGAATCTCCTCTAAGGAGTGGTACCATGGGCTCCTCAAAACAACTCACAAATGATCTGAAAACAAAAACTGTTCAACATTGTTGTTCAGAGGAAGGATACAAAAAGTTGTCTCAGAGATTTAACCTGTCAGTTTCCACTGTGAGGAGCATAGTAAGGAAACAGAAGACCACAGAGACAGTTCTTGTTAAGCCCAAAAGTGGCAGGCCAAGAAAAATATCAGAAAGGCAGAAAAGAAGAATGGTGAGAACAGTCACGGACAATCCACGGACCACATCCAAAAACTTGCAGCACCACGTTGCTGCAGATGGTGTCACTGTGCATCGGTCAACAATACAGGGCACTCTGCACAAGGAGAAGCTGTACGGGAGAGTGATGCGAGAGATGTTAATGTCACTTTTCTGTTGAGGTACCCATACTTTTGCACCTGTCAAATTTTGTTTTAATGCATATTGCACATTTTCTGTAAGTACAATAAACCTCATTTCAATCCTGATATATTACTGTGTCCATCAATTATTATATATATCAAACTGAAATAGCTTCTGCAAAGACCCAAATTTTGATAACTTAAAATGATTAAGATTAATAGGGGTGCCCAGACTTTTTCATATGACTGTAGATAGATAGAAAACCTGTATAAATGTTTAATGGATTTGAATAACCCATGAAGTGAAGAAATCCAGATGGATAGAAAATCTTGCTTCTCTGAGTCAATACTAACAACATTGATTTACATATGTTATCTGAAGCAAAGCCACGTTAATGTATACATACCAAGGTAACTACAAAAACCACTGTCCAGAAGCCGCAGCAAAGTACTCAGCTGGACCAATTGTGTCTTCATCCCCTGCATTTGTTCTTCAAAGTTTTGATGCTAAAAAATAAAAGTTGAATGCAGTAAACCACACAAATAACTAGTTTTTTAAACTCCAAAAATAAGTGAATACAGTAATTTGTTCCTGATATTTGGAAACAACAATCATATTATAAAGTCAAATCTCACAATTTTTGGGATGCACCCTCCATCTCCATAGATATTATGACTACAGTGAGCTATGGTCTATTTTGAGATTCAGGACAGATGAAATAGAGCAATGAGTTTATATTTTAAGGGGGGGGGGGGGGTATTAAGTAAAGGAGTTGCAAAGTTGTCGATATACGCTACAAATGTACTACAAATTTTAAGTGATAATGAACATGCAATATACTTTTATTTATTTTACTTCGAAAAAACAAAAATCTGAATTAGCTGTAGATTTACCATTTGATCCATGTAGGATACGAAACACCAAAATGCATCAACTTCATTCTCCATAACGTATAAAACAGGTGAAAGTAGATCACTCATACCCTGAACGTATCCTAAAGAGACATAAAAAAAAATTTGCAAATGACGGAGTATCACAGGTCCTTTACTACCCAACTGGCAGTGTGCCTACAGATCAAACATTGGCAGTTTATTCTAATTTCAATAGCCCAAGAAAACTCTGCTAAATTTAAAACAAATACAAAGTATCTGTCATAAAGAGCATGATTTTTCCATATCATGTTAAAAAATTCTAACCACTGAATAAAAATTTGAGTCAAGGACCCAGAAGACCTTTCCATCAATACAATCATTGATGGGTGAGGAATGTCCTCATACGGTCTGGTACAATCCATTGTCAATTTCTTCCTTTCCACTGGCCAATTATCATTACAATCTGTCAGAAAGGAATCAAGAATGTTAGCGGTTCTGAAGAGCCTTCATACTATGCAGACCTGTAATGTCTATTACACTGTACCGTTAAGTACGTGTTTAAAAAATAAAATTGTCCAGACAGACAAATCTTTAGAATTGCTATTTTACTTTAATTTAATGATTTGTACAAAAAAAAATGTATATTTAGTTTTTGGCTTATGGCCATGTTTTCCGCCACAACCGTGGCAAACACAGGAAGGAAAATAGATATAGGACATTACCGTCACAGCTGAACACTTTGTAACAAAGAGGAGGATTTGAATGTCATCCTGATAATATCTCAACAATCAATTTCTCATTACAGCACAAGCGATCTGGATAAATCATCCCAGCATGGCGTTTAACACTTTCACCGCTGGTAGGTCTGGAGACTCACCGGGGCACTTTAACTTAATTAGCCAATAAGCCCCCTTCAGCATCGAAAGGATTAACAAAGAAATAGTTGGATCAAAGGCAACATGCATAACATTTACGCTACTCCATCTTCTAAGGCTCCATGCCAGGCACTAATTAAGTGGAGAATAGTTCTCGTGCTCCAGTCTATTCCTCTCCGGCATCAGTAAACCTGTCTGGATAACACTAGGCTGATTTTAAAGTGGTAACAACCTAAAACTTCTGTTTTTATTTTATGGCTGTAGATTTTTTTCTGTCTCTCATTATGAGAGCTGCCATCTTACTTGAGATCTAGGAACAGCATTTAGTGATTTACTTTACAGCAGCTTCATGTTCACTGGCAAATGCAGCAGTTACCGGCAGGTGTCATCTGTGTACATAGCCAACACCCACCATGTATGGAGAGAACTCTCATTGGGTGGTCGTGAAGGGGTTAAACTCTTAACCCAATTCAATAGTTTCGAGAAGTCTTCTCCACACCAGGGTCCTCACCTGCTGCTCTGCTTTGTGACCCAGGAGTAGCAAGTACTTGTCAGCTGTACTGTAATTCTTCCAGGTCTGCTCCTGGTCTCCAGTATTATTCTTTACATATGGGGTCTCTCCATTACTATTGTCATGTGCTCTTGGGTTTCCAGTATTATTAGTTTCTGTTTTGGGATCTTCACTATTATTGTCTGCTTTGAATACAGTATTTGGTTTCTGGGGCAGTATTTTGTGCTGTACTGTGGTTGTTGATGCATCTAGGGGTCTGGTTACTGATGTGGCCCCTTAAAAGGGATTATCCGGGTTTAAGAAGTTACTTAGGGCCAGGCTGGGACGGGCTATTTAAAAATAATAAACGTGTACTTATACTTAACCCAAATTTAATGCATCCTTGAGTTTAGTTAGGGTGAATTCCCCCTAAATTCCAATCAAATACCCTACAATAAGGGGGAACTCGAGAAAAAAATATGTTTAAAAACATTCTAAATTTTTATTTCATAGATATTAAAACCAATACAAACATAAAAATTTATACAAAGAAAAAAAATGATCCCAAGATAATAGGGGAGACTTTAGCAGCCCATCTATAGCAAGCCAGTGTTACATTTTTGAACAGTGCATTTGATAAGGAACATCTCTTTCTATAGTAAATAATATACAGGTTATTACCTTCTTGCTATGGCTGTTGTCTACCCCGCGCCCCGACGCGCGTTTCGCCTATTGCTTCCTCAGGAGGCGTGTTTACTTATACTTACCTCCTCCGGGGCCGCTGATGTCCCGCACCGTGGTCCGTCTGATCTGTGTTTGTTTACAGGGGCACAGAA
Organism: Engystomops pustulosus; assembly: GCF_040894005.1. Taxonomy (NCBI): domain Eukaryota; kingdom Metazoa; phylum Chordata; class Amphibia; order Anura; family Leptodactylidae; genus Engystomops; species Engystomops pustulosus. The sequence goes on along the minus strand of NC_092414.1, from coordinate 91,421,436 downwards.
ACCATGCACAGGGAGCTTCCGGCCGGTAAGGTGGCCGGCTCCTCCCATCCGTCCCCATCTCTCAGCAGTGTAAGCGCTGGGAGATGATGTCGGATGGGAGTTTCCGGACGGCCGGAAGCTCCTTTTGCGCCCTTGTAAACAAATGCTTTGTACTTCCTTACTATTCAGCACAATTGTGTCATGTGACCAGGGTGAATCATTTAAGCTCCTCTATACTTTACATTTGCAAAACATGCCCCATGTATGTTTCTGATGATATGAACTCACAGCAGCCTCCATGGACTTCTACTCCTCCCCGGTTCTCCATGGAGACATGCTGTGATTTCATTTTATTAGATAAAAACACTTTTCAAATATAAAGGGTATACAACCTTAGATGACATTACCCTTGTCACACAACATAAATGTAAACACAGCAAAAACAATATTTCCTATAAGTACATAGAGCTTTATGTGTCTGTAGTTGAATATTATTAGACAGTCCCTAAGTACAAGGAGGCAGAGCAGTGATTTGAAGAGACCCCGAGCTGTCAGTCAAAATAAGGGGGCGTGGTTCACAGAGTCAAACCCAGGAGATAAGAGTCAAGAAGGCTAATTTGCATCTCAGAAAAATGGCTGTAAAAAAGGCACAGTGTCTCATTGTCAGCTAATTTTGGTGATATGGGGAGGACTTGTAATGATTTACCAGCAGGCATTATTGTTTTGTGAAGTAAAATTCTAGTGACAGGTTTTCTTTAAACAATGACTTCCTTACAGTACTATTTGATATTCCAAGCTGTTTACTGGAAAGCTGGAAAAAAAATTCCAAATGCTTTGAAATTGATTGCATCATTTTCTTACAAGTTTAGTTTTTACAGTTTTAACTACACAAGTCCAAATCCCAACTCCCCTTTATTTCTTGGGTCAGTACAATCACAGAGATGCCACATTTTATATTGCTTTGTTATGTTTCTATGTTTTTAGAATCAACAAGTTAACAAAAAAAATTCACAATTTTCTAACAAAACATTTTTAAGACTTTGTGTACAGAGATGCATAAGGTGAAATTTTTTGCACGCTGATGTTCTATTGAACCCAGTTTGGGAACCGCCGATGATTCGAATCTTGTTTTCCGTTATGGCGTCCTGAACAATCATTTTTATACTTTGATTGATCGGAGAATTTTGCCATGTGAGGCTATCCAACAAACGTATGATGTTTATGTGTTTCTAGTGAAATGGAGGTGGTTTAAAGTTATGAATTCCAGCACCTGTGAGATCTGATTGCTCATACTGCAATAGATGGTTTTTGCTGTAAAATACAGAAGTCACCAGAGGCAGCTCGTACATGGGCAACTAGAACAGTTCTGCTCTCAGACACTTCTGATAAATCTGCACCAATGCCTTTAACTCATTTCGGACCAGGTCTGGAGTCTGCAGCAACGTCTTTAGAGTCAGAGACACCCAGGGAGAAGGGGGATGTTTATTACTGCTTCTCCCTTCTCCGCTCCTCACAGCATCGTGCTAAAGTAGTGCGATGCATAGAGGAGTGGAGCCGATGCTGCCGCGGGGTCTGAGGGGGTTATCAGACCCAGTAGAGCTCTGATTAACATTACGAGTCACAGGTGGTCGTTTTCCCCGGTTACTGACGCTCTTATAGATGCAGATACAGGGGAAAACTTGTAAAAGAAAAACAAAACTGTGAAAATGTCCCCAGGGGTCTTTTGTGACGTCATGGGGGACATATAAATTAAAAACACACACAAATATGAAGAAAATATTCATACAAAATACATTTACATTTCCCAATACGAAAAAAAAAACCCTGCTACACTACAAAAAACACTGCCATAGCCGCACCGTTTGCTCGAGACTATACATTTATATATCAAAACAAGCAAAATAAAATAGGGAATTCATGAGTAATGTTCATCTTGAGTTAATTTGAAAATAAAAAAAAATATGTACTATAAAATTACCCAAAAAAACAAACAAACCCCTTTTTCCCAATTTTAAACTCAAAAATGAAATAAAAAATCTTTTAACTTTTATTAAGTTTTAACTAGCTCTATGGGAAATGTTTATCATAAAGCGGTGCTTGTGCGTTGTCGTATGATAGCCCCACCGCTGCGTATTTGCAGCGTGATACATCAAGAGCCTCTTGGTGTATCGGGCAGGATGCGTAGTGTTTATTATAAAAGCGGCATGAAGGTGGCGGAAAGGGTCAAATAATTACAAGTGCTAGCAAGAGGCCCTGATAAATATGCCCCTATGCGTCCCAAAAAACACCTCAAAAAAATTTAAGGTAGCATGCAAAAAAACCCCCCAAAAAACAGTAATGGCCCTTAAACCACCGCAAACGCAAATTTGCTAAAATGCCCTGGTCACTAGAGCCTTTTCAGGCCGCGTCACTTAGGGGTTAATGACAAATTCTGTTAAGGTCTATCAAGTGAATCAATTTTTGTCTTCGAAAAACCACAACTTCTAAATTTCATATTAAACTGTACCATAAATAGCAGTCATATGCACCGATGAAATAGATGCATAACATGTTTTTATGCATATATATTAAACTTTTTTATGATAAAATATAATGAAATTCATTGCAATAAAGAGTTAACTACACTTTGCTGTATAGCCCGTCTAGATGTCAATTGAACCGGCTTACTCTTCGAGCCTTGAAAAATAGCTGATCAACTTCTAAAAGAGCAACACTTGAGATGAGAAGATTACTTAGAGACTGAAAGGGAATTGTCAGCCCACACACAAAACTACACAGCTTAGCCAGGCAGGGACACATTTAAGAAAATAAAAAGAAGAAGGTCCGGCATTGGTTATTCAATGAAACAGGGCGTTATCATTACGACATAAAAGCACAGGGAACCTGGTTTCAATTCCAGGAGAATGCCAGCGCTGACACTCATCAATACAAAGCTTTATCATTTTTCATCTGTTTTTTTTTTCCTTCAGCAATCACTTTTCTTGTTTGTCTCTATAGTGGGAAATAAACATTGCATCTCTTGTCCTGTGAGCCATAAGTTTTCACAGCGAAATAACACATTCTATGTTGAATTGTGATGGATTGCAGAGTCTGAACAAAGCCTGACAATTGTCACAGCCTTGCCAGCCACTATGATGAGAAATGAACATGCTTCTTACATTCCCCAAATAACAGCACAAACCATTCAGGCAAAAAGATAGAGAAATAATGGTAGAGAAAAGGCGTCCTTTATAAGAGACCGTGCAGACAGAAAGTTACATTATTCCTAGAGTAATGAACAACTACTTACCGAGATCAAAATCGTACATGCAATATGTCATCAAAATGTCATGGAGTAGAATTAATCCAGGATTATCTTGGCCTTCATAAAACTTGTTTGTTCGGTCTGTGCGGTTCACATCTTTCTCTAACGTGAAGGATAAAGCAAATGACATTAAATATTTGAGAGATGAACGGCTCATTTACAGCAAACTCCTATCTACCAAATGCAGAGCAGTGGCACACTTCTTCTTCAGAGCCTGGGATGACAGCTCCTTCAGAAGAATACATTACAGGGCACTTCACATTATTCCCAGGGCACCGCTACTTCAAGTCCACTAGATAAGTGTATTTTTATAATACTCCGGTAATTCTGATCAAATATTCAGTGATCTAAGCCACTTTAATGTGCAAGAGTTACATTTGAATAATCGGAAAAAATGAACCAATATGAGAAATGTGAAATGATAAAATGAATATTTAAATGGCTGAGAAAATGGGAATTTTATTAGCAGAAAAAGTTTTCACTGATGCTGTTTATGAATGAATAATATATGTTAATCAAGCTACTATCTGGAATCTAGACCAGAATGGGACTACTATTGGGTGGCACTGGTCAAGTTCAATAGTTTTTAGTGAAACCGTGCTCAGTGTTGCAGTCTAGATTATTTTTTAAACAGGCTATTAACACAGGTTGCTGATGTAGACCGATAACTTTAGTATTTGTTGTGGATCAAAACACCTCAACTGTTTCCAAAGGATAGAATCAAACTCTGATGTCTGAAACATATTCTTTTATATTACCATTTTTAAATCTACATTTAATAGGGAACAGAATGATAAGTGTATGACTGCAGGTTCTGACCACACAGGGTATGTGCTGCATATGCATTATGACAATATTTAGACAATATTACACTTGTTCTAAATGAGTTGTAGTAAGGGTCCATCTCTGACATCCCTTATTCCCTCTGCACCAAGTCCATTGGAACCAATCATTGGCGTCAGCAGTAATGTCCCTTATATTGGATATGAGACCACTGTGTCCAGTAACCCACAGTCAGGTTGGGCCAGATTTAGGCCTGTTCAATCAAAAAATTACATTAATTTGCTTTTTCAATTGGCCAGAGTGTATAAAAAGGAGCAGGATGTGTTTAGGACATGGATGACAGTGGTACAAATCAATGACAAAAAGTTGTTTTTCATTCTCTCCCTTCCATCCCTACATTGTAACATATGCTGTTGTGACTTACAGCAGCTGGTTGAACCTCATAGAAAACCTACCACCAAAATTCATCATGATACAGAGGACACTTATACACTCACAGAACCTGGCACCATGACTGGGGTAATCTTATTATGCTAATGAGCCTGAAGGGCACTGGTGGGCGTTTCCTGAGCCCCTATGTTATATATTTTCACTGGTTGTTACAATGAGCAGAGTAGGAAAGGAAGCATGAAGTTAAAACTGCTAGTTACAATGTCCATGGTTGGGGCATATAATGGTAGGAGTTGGCACTTTTCTGGCTTCATGGCAGCAGCTATAGCCCATGGTCTTCTGGTCCACCATGACATGAACAGGAATAAGTAATGTACTAATAAACTTGTTAAACATTACTTCTACATGTAGCACTTGTTTTTGTCAGAAAATACCTATTAAACTTCTGTAATCTCTGAGTCTTGAGTTGCGCTTTTCTTGCTCTTCACTAACAGATTTCCACTGCAGTTTCATTCGGAAGTATTCATCTCTGGAGAAAGAAACAGTAGTAGTAGTTGTAGAGACACCAATTAAAATAATTATTGCAGAAATGCCATTGTCGACTACATCCAACAATAACATTTCCAAAACACGTTTGCTCAACTAAAGAATACCACATTAGACCTTAATACATTTATTGAAGATAAATTGTATTATCAGTATACACGGTTCTCTCCTTGAAGATACGGAAAATAAAACAATAGACAACGCCATGAAATGGCACTTTAATTACAATGTGGAAGTGAGGCCTAATAAAAACGTCAAGTAAAAAAGATTACTCCCCATCTTTATTATACAGCAATGACGATGGGAAAAAAGGTTAATGGAATTAAGTGAGAAACTAGTGGTTTTATTCTACTTCAAATGACTTTCTCTTGTTTCCTATCTGATCACCCTGTCCAGTGCTGAATAAAACTACTTAATGTAATGAGCCACAAATGTAGAGAAGACCTGTCTAGCCACAATAAGAACAATATACACATTTAGGATGTGAAAGCAGTGCCTCAGTAAGTCCTTTATATTCAGTGAAAACCAGTGATAAGATGAACCTTGCTTATGTGTAGAAAGATGAAAGTGTGACATAGCATGAAGCTGGTGACTTTAATATACCAGTTGTGCATATACACATTTAATTTTCTATCCTATGAACACAGGAATTCATTAGGTATGTATAAACAGTAAGTATCCCACTAGTAACAATGACAAATAATTGTTGATCTTATCTGGATTACAATAGTCCAAATAGACTATTCTCTTTTCCTTCATACAGAACCCTGAAGCTGGAAGAAGAACAAACAGACGGCCTGAGTCACATTAAAGAATATGGATGAGGGGCTATGATGAATATGGGGGCTTCACCAAATCCTGACAAAATACCACAAGGGAAAGATGCTACAAACAGAACAATGCTTTAACCTTTGCGTGTCAATCATTAGTTCATAGGTTCCAGAACACGCACACAATTAGATGTGTTTTAATGCATACCCAATAATACTATAAATTATAATATGTGGTGGTATTTAGCTCTGGATTCTGCACACTAGTATATTTTTCTGGTATGGGGTCTTCTACTTTATTTTAGTTTTCACTAAGATTTGGTGGGCGGCTTCAATCACCATTTATTGCAAAATGCTGGTTGGAAGGTATCTAGCGCATACAATTTTCTGGATGCTGATAAAGAATTTGGACCTGGTTGCCTGAGCCAATTCTCAGGTTCTGCTCCTTACATGAACAAAACTATTAGACTTATCTCCACTTGGGAAGCTTACCCTATTTATAATACTCTATTGAAGACAATAGCTAAGGGGACCTCTAAATGCTGTACAATTCAGTCACATTTTTTATATGGTTAAACAGGTCTTATTAACTGTATAGAAATCAGTCCTCAAATATCAGGCATGAATGTTCATTTGAGCCATCGAAATCAGTCCTCAAATATCAGGCATGAATGTTCATTTGAGCCATCTACTTTAGTGTTGCCTAAGCTAAACACATATCGGGTCCAGGTTGTAGGTAAATTGGGAGAAGTTTAATAAGCCAACACCTTTAGGCAGCTGTACATTGCAGGATCAAAAGAGGAAGCCGTATGTATATGCATCTTGATCAGGTCAAATGTAAAGTTGTAAAAAGGAAAAAGCACATTAGGAGGTGTTTGAATATCTACAGAGCCCACTCAAGAATATATTTATCGAGTTATTCTAGGCTGTGTTTGTTTCATCAGTTTACAATGGCACATGGAATGCCCTTTCAAGTTACACGTGTGCCAGCATACTTCAACCTTTTCCACAGCAGTCTGTCAGGACAGTTTTGTTGAGCTGCCATCTTGAGGATGACATGTAGAAATGTCAGACATCAGAGAGGCGATGAAAAGCTTTGGATTCACAGATGTCCACTAACTAAGGAAGAAGATAAAGATTCCAAATCTCAAAACCAGAGACCAAGCACATTCAAGGAATCTTCTTTTACCTTCTGAAGTAAGCTATTACTTTCTGCTGATGAGGAGGCTGAAGGTAGTGGATTTTTCCTAAGGGTTAACAAACCATCAAACAGTTCTTATTGAGTGCAGACCTACATGTGTAGCAAGATATAGTTGGAGGGCACACCACAATGGGTGAGACTTGTTAGAAATGCTACTACTAATTCTCTAAATAGGCTAAATGGCAATACAGGCGGTCTCCTACTTAAGAACACCCGACTTACAGACAACCCCTGTTACAAAAGGACCTCTGGATGTTGGTAATTTACTATACTTTAGCCTTTGGCTACAATAAACAGGTATAATAGCTATTAAAGGCGTTGAAGCTTTATTGTTAATCCTGGTTCTTATGACAACCCAACATTTTTGAAATCCACTTGTCGCAAAGACCAAAAAAATAAATTGTCTGTAGTTACAATTATAAAATATACAGTTCTGACTTGCATATAAATTCAACTTAACCCCTACGGGACACAGCATCTTTTGGCCTAAAGGACGCGGCCCCATTTTTCAAATCTGGCCTGTGTCACTATAAGTGGTTATAGCTTTGGAACGCTGTGAGATATCCAGGGGATTTTGAGATTGTTTTCTCGTGACACATTGTACTTCAAATTAGTTTAAAAATTTGGATGAAATCTTTTGCGTTTAGTTATGAAAAAAAACAAAATTTGGCAAAAATTTTGAAAAATTCTTTATTTTCAACGTTCTAAATTCTCTACTTTTGATTCAGAAAGTCATAGCACCCAAATAAATTCATAACTTACATTTCCCAAATGTCTGCTTTATGTTGGCATGGTTTTTTCAGATTCCACATATTTTACTAGAATGTTATGAAGCTCAGAATTTGGGTGCCATTTTTCACATTTTTTGTAAAATCGCCAAAACCTGTATTTAGATGGACCTGCTCAACTTCTAATTGACACTGAGAGGCCTAAATAATAGCGAGACTCGTAAATTACCCCATTGTGGAAACTACACCCCTCAACGTATGAAAAACCACTTTTAAGAAGTTTGTTAACCCTTTACGTGTTTTATAGGGGTTAAAACAAAATGGAGGTGGAGTCTGCAAATTGTAATATTTTTTCACAATACACTCATTTTGGGTGGAAAATTAAACATTTGTAATGGATAAAATGAAAAAAGGCTCCACAAAGTTTGATACGCAATTTCTCCCGAGTACACCGATACCCTACATGTGGTGGTAACCTGCTGTATGGGCGCACGGCCGGGCATAGAAGGGAAGGAGGCGCCATTCAAATCAGATTTGCTATGTCACATTGTACAGGCTATAATTTTTTTCTTTTTTTTATTGAGGACCTATAGGGGCTTATTTCTTTTGCCACATGAGATGCACTTTTCTAATACATAATTTTGGGGCATCTATAGCTTATTGGTGAGATTTAATTAACTCTTTGTTGGTGGAGGAAATGAAAATCATCAATTTTTAGGAAAATTTTTATGTGTTTTTTTTTTTTGGCCGTTAACCATACCATGAAAATAGTATATTATTTTTATTCTTTGGGTCGCCACGTTTATGAAAATACTTCATTTATATATATTTTTTTTATTTTTTCCCATTTTTACTGAATAAAAAGTAATTTGGCAAAATTGTTGTTAATTTTAGCATCACCGTCTTTCATATGCATAACTTTTTTATTTTTCACCTCAAAAATCTGTGTAAGGGCTTATTTTTTGCAAGAATGATAGCTCTTTTTAGTGGTCTTATTTTAGATTGCGTAACTTTTTAAAATCACTTTTTTAGAGCATTTTTAAAGGGCATTAATAAAAAATCATCTTTATCAGAGAGAGTTTTTTTAGGTTGTTTTTTACGGGGTTCACTTTGCGGATCTAATAACGATTCTGTTTTATTATACAGATTGTTACAGACGCAGGGATACCAAATATGTGGGGGTTTTGTGTATTTTATTCAATTGTACTGAATAAAAACTAATTTGGAGAAAATCTTATTCATTTTAGCATCACCATCTTTTTATATGCATAACTTTTTTATTTTTTGGCAGATAAATCTTGTTAGGGGCTTATTTTTTGCGAGAACAGTTGTTCTTTTTAGTGGGCTTATTTTGGAGTGCATAACATTTTTTAAATCACTTTTTAGAGCATTTTTTATAGGGTATTAATTAAAAATGATCTTTTTTCGGAATGTTTTTTGCGTTTTTTTCCTCCGGCGTTTACCGTGCGGGTCCAGTAACAATTCTGTTTTATTATGCAGATTGTTACGGACGCGGCAATACCAAATATGCGGGGTTTTTTTGTGTTTTTATGTTTTTTATACTTTATTAAGTGTTTTTATGGGAAAGTGACATTTTAGGGGCTTATATTTTTATGTATTAATTTTTTATTTATTATAATGTGTAGTGTTAACTGTTTTTGCATATTTTTACTTATACATACTTGAACTTAAACCAGTGATGCTCTGATCACTGGTTTAAGTTCAATACACTGCTCTACAATACTATTTTATTGTAGAGCAGTGTAAACTGTCTGAGCAAGCTTGCGCATGCTCAGACAGTTTACAGCCAGACCCGGAAGGGGTCTGGCTGCCATGGAGACCGGGCAGCTCCGGGGCACATGCCAGTCCTCGGAGCTGCCCGGCAGAGGATCGGATCCCCCGGTAAGCGGCACGGGGGATCCGATCCACAGCGCTTACACCCTTACACGCCGCGGTCATGTTTGACCGCGGCGTGTAAGGGGTTAACACCCGCGATCGGAGCCGGCTCCGATCGCGGGTGTTAGCGCAGGCTGTCAGCTGTACTAGACAGCTGACAGCCGCTGCTTCTGGTACCGGCTCCGTTCGTGAGCCGGTGCCAGAAGCAGGACGTTATAGAACGTCCCCGTGCGCTAAGCATCTAGCCCCGGGGACGTACTATAACGTCCTGGTGCGCCTAGGGGTTAAGAACAAACCTACAGAATCTTGTATGTAACCCGGGGACTGCCTGTACATGTATGTTAGTTTGCTGTCTTTCCTATACTAATACAGCGCAGTGGAGTACAGACAAAGGTAGGAAACTACCAAGACAACATAAAAGGCATGAATAATGAACTTACAAGTGCTCTTTGTTGAGCTATATTCACCTCCCCCGCCAGGCTTCTCCATAAACAGTCACTGACTAACAATCTGTCCTGAATTCGAATAATGAAGCGGACGTTGTGTGTTAGAGGCAATTTTCTTGAAGAAGTCAGTGGCTAGTTTAGGAGGCACCTGAAGAACAACAGTGCACAAAGTATATTGACATACACAATACATGGAACGGTCAAATTTTGTTTTTCCAGGTGGAGGGTACTAGAAGGAAAAGAATCAGAATGATTGGGGTTGAAATCAAACAACCTGGCATGTCGTCGTTGCATTTTCACTTATGACTAGAACAATCCTTTAATAACACTTTGGTGTTATTATAGGTATAGTGCTCTAAATTGCTTCACTGAAAGTGTGGAAAATTTCACATTACTATGACTAAGGCCATTCCATGAAAACTATTATTGATGGTTTGATAATAGAAAAGGTAGGCTTTTGTTCCTTATGTGAATATGTCTGGTAAAGAATGATCTATTCGGATAAAGAGACTGGGGAAGAAGAAAACAACAGAAAATAGGCCAAAACATACATAACATTCTATTTTTTGCCATCAACACTCCAATAACACAATTTTAAGTGTTCTGGAAATACAGCAAAGTACAGGATTCGTCTGCTTTATCATTTCCAAAGCAACGCTAGTGTTAATCTCAGGCTATTTCTGTCATCTTACGTAAGAAAAAAAATTTAGAGACGAGTCTGAGTCTTTTCAAGTCAATAAAGGCTGCTTAACCAGATGTGATAAGCAGAAGAGATGGGAGTAATGGAGAGTAAGCAAGAAGGCAGCTTACAGCCCTGAAGCCAACAAACTGAAAGAGTCAATGCAGTATGCATGTACATCATAGCAGGGTAACAGAGCGCAAGGTAAACATGACGGTGACACAGAAGCCATTCTGCCATAGATTCCGCTACACTGCCCCAAATCACATTACTCAGTGCACACGTTACAGACAGGTCACAGGCTCAAGCAAAGAAGAAACAATCTCATATCACAGCACAAGGCATAATATCACAGCACAAGCATAAACCAAGATGGCACAATGCAGAGAAGAGTGTCTGATACTGAGATAAAGCCATCTCGCTGCAAAAGGTTTTGTTCTCACTGAGACTGGACACTGAGGGGAAGATTTATCCTACGATGATTGTGGCCACGCCCCCCTTGTCGCGTTGGATACATCAAGAGGCTTAAGCCTTTTGATGTATATGGTGGGTGGTGCGGCTGCCAGGCAAAACGCCAGAAAACTGGGGTAGAAAAAGCGATAAGTCTGCCCCTGTGTCTATATACCCTTTTTTTATGGATAGGAAAGTGTAGCATAAGACCCATATGACTTCTGTATGCACTGATACATACAGGCGGTCCCCTACTTAAGGACACCCGACTTACAGACGACCCCTAGTTACAGATGGACCCCTCTGCCCACTGTGAATCTGGTGAAGCTCTCTGAATGCTTTACTATAGTCCCAGACTGCAATTATCAGCTGTAAGGTGTCTGTAATTAAGCTTTATTGATAATCCTTGGTCCCATTACAGCAAAAAATTTTGAAACCCTCAATTGTCACAGGGGCAAAATTTTTTGCCTGGAACTACAATTCTAAATATACAGTTCTGACTTACATACAAATTCAACTTAAGAACAAAACTATGAAACCTATCTTGTATGTAACCCGGGGACTACCTGTATATGACACAAATATTATATTTTCACATGATCTGTTGCCCTCAGGTCTTTATCATATTCATGAGTATCAAAAGCTTTTATTGACAGTTAGAATGAGTTAATGCAGCAAGTCAATATTTACAGTGTTGACCCTTCTTCAGGACCTCTGCAATTCTCCCTGGCAGCTCTCAATCAACTTCTGGACCAAATTCTGACTGATAGCCGTCCATTCTTGCACAATCAATGCTTGCATTTTGTCACAATTTGTTGTTTTTTGTTTGTCCACCCGTCTCTTGATGATTGACCACAAGTTCTCAATGGGATTAAGATCTGAGGAGTTTCCAGGCCACGGACCCAAAATCTCTCTGTTTTGTTCCCTGAGCCATTTAGTTCTCCCCTTTGCTTTATGGCAAGGTGCTCCATCATGCTGGAGAAGGCATTGTTGATCACCAAACTTCTCTTGGACGGTCGGGAGAAGTTGCTCTTGGAGGACATTCTGGTACCAGTCTTTATTCATGGATGTGTTTTTAGGCAAGATTGTGAGAGAGACGATTCCCTTGGCTGAGAAGCAACCCCACACATGAATGGTTGCAGGATGTTTTACAATTGTCATGAGACAAGACTGGTGGCATCGCTCACCTTGTCTTCTCCGGACAAGCTGTTTTCCAGATGTTCCAAACAATCGGAAAGGGGATTCATCAGAGAAAATGACTTTACCCCAGTCCTCAGCAGTCCACTCCCTGTACCTTTTGCAGAATATCAGTCTGTCCCTGGTGTTTTTTCTGTGGAGAAGTGGCTTCTTTGCTGCCCTCCTTGACACCAGGCCTTGCTCCAAGAGTCACCGCCTCACAGTGCGTGCAGATGCACTCACACCTGCCTGCTGCCATTCCTGAGCAAGCTCTGCACTGCTGGTAGCCCGATCCTGAAGCTGAAACACTTTTAAGAGAAGGTCCTGGCGCTTGCTGGTCCTTCTTGGGCACCCAGGAGCCTTTTTGGCAACAATGGAACCTCTCTCCTTGAACTCCTTGATGATGCAATAGATTGTTGACTGAGGTGCAATCTATCCAGCTGCGGTACTCTTCCCTGTTATGCCAGTTTTGTGTAGTGCAATGATGACTGCATGTGTTTCTTTAGAGATAACCATGGTTAACAGAAGAGAAACAATGATGCCAAGCACCAGCCTCCTTTTAATGTGTCCAGTGGTGTGATTCTCACTTAATCATGACAGATTGATCTTCAGCCCTGTCCTCATCAACACCCACACCCGTGTTAATGGAGCAATCACTGAAACGATGTTAGCTGCTCCTTTTAAGGCAGGCCTGCAATGAAGTTGAAATGTGTTTTGGGGGAAAAGTTCATTTTCAATTAATTGACTTTGCAATAAATTGCTGTAAAGCTGATCAATCGTTATAACATTCTGAAGTATATGCAAATTGCCATTATAAAACCTGATGCAGTAGACTTTGTAACAATTAACATTTGTATCATTCTCAAAACTTTTGGCCATGACTGTACATGCACATGACGCATGTTCACCCAGGCCATGCTCCTTGGAGAGGAGGAGGGGTTCTCACCCCTCCCCTCTCTGTAGAGAAGTGATCGGCAGCAAGGTAATACAGCGAATTATGAGACATGTCCTATATTTCGCCATGCATGGTCACACAATATACACAATATACATCAACGGGGATTGATATGCAGCTGCATGTCGGTCCCCATTACGTTTTTGTGAATGAGCCCTAAGCAGGAGGTAGTACACACCAAGAACGGGTGTGCATGTGTGAGATTTTAAAGAGAACAGCTATGTTAAATAAGGGGAAGCTTTGGAGGAGGCAGCGGTCGGGCCTGAAAGGCTAAACTAAAACTTTTCCCACAAATTTATAGCATCATTCCGCAGCTCCTCCTACATTCTAACATGCCACATGCTGATTGGGATTCAGCGCTCTGCATATACATGGTAGCGGGCTCCCTTTAGTTGGGCAGTCTACATATACATGGTAGCGGGCTGCCTTTAGTTGGGCAGTCTACATATACATGGTAGCGGGCTGCCTTTAGTTGGGCAGTCTACATATACATGGTAGCGGGCTGCCTTTAGTTGGGCAGTCTACATATACATGGTAGCGGGCTGCCTTTAGTTGGGCAGTCTACATATACATGGTAGCGGGCTGCCTTTAGTTGGGCAGTCTACATATACATGGTAGCGGGCTGCCTTTAGTTGGGCAGTCTACATATACATGGTAGCGGGCTGCCTTTAGTTGGGCAGTCTACATATACATGGTAGCGGGCTGCCTTTAGTTGGGCAGTCTACATATACATGGTAGCGGGCTGCCTTTAGTTGGGCAGTCTACATATACATGGTAGCGGGCTGCCTTTAGTTGGGCAGTCTACATATACATGGTAGCGGGCTGCCTTTAGTTGGGCAGTCTACATATACATGGTAGCGGGCTGCCTTTAGTTGGGCAGTCTACATATACATGGTAGCAGGCTCCCTTTAGATGTGCAGCCTACATATACATGGGAGGAGGCTCCCTTTAGTTCGGCAGTCTATATTGAAAGGATTCCCCCAATGAATGGTTACTTACGCTTTTCTTTTTTGTAGTTGAGCTCGTTCTTCTCTTGTGCTCTCCCAAGAAAAATAACCAAGCAAGTATTTCCAACCTTCCTTTCTCAACGCATGGCAAAGACCCTACAAAAAGCAAAGATATTTTATGTAAGTCAGATGACGTAAGTAAATAAAGTTTCCTTCCCAAGCTAAGAAATATCACTTCTGATGCCACATTGACTCCAATGAAATCTGTCACACGGCTATAATCCATGAAAGCCTACATAACATTTCAGAATTTTATGTTAGTTTCCTATTTAATGGAAAAATGTGATGTACAGAGCATTTTGACAGATTACAGCATGAGCACAGTCTGATGTCCGCCACAGCCTTTGCATTCAAGGCAACAGTAAAGAGATTACAAGAACGGCTGTGTGATAAAAGGAGGGCAATGAGAACAGAACTCTTAAAGTTTACCACATATATTTTGGATAGAAAAAAAGGACATCATTCTATATTTGTTAATCCGAACAAAAGACTTTGAGGAAAAACACAATCCCCAACTTCAGAGATTATGATACCTTTATTGCTATCAGATACTAAAGTTTTACGCTTATCAGATTCAAGCAACAGCTGTCAGACACTAAATGTACTAGCCCTGAAAAAAAAGCAATGTACCGAGTAGTAGCGTGAAATGAAATGTAGACAAGAAGCAAAAGATCAGGGAAATAAACATGGAGAGAAAACAGAGAAGTGTCTTTGATTTAATCTCTAGTAAGTGTCAGATGCTATATACAGAATACATAAAGCAAGTCAGATTAAAGAAATTAAAAAAAGATGTGTAAACTAGAATTGCAAGATGAAATATAGTTTTACCCCTTTGAATATCATTTGCTTCAAGTGGTCAACATTATATATTCTTCCTTCTGAATCCATATTGCTCTCCCATTCAGCTGTTGAAACTGGCTCTCTCCTGCGTACTTCTGGCCGAGTGCCAACATCAATCTAAAACAAGAGCAACAAAGAAACTAAGTAACTCAAACAAAACGACTGCAAAAGGAAGCCGATCAGGGGAAATGAGCTTTACATTATACACTATATAGGTTTTCACAGTACAGGCAGTCCCCGGGTTACATACAAGATAGGGTCTGGAGGTTTGTTCTTAAGTTGAATTTGTATGTCGAAACTATATATTTTATAATTGAAGTTCTAGACAAATTTTTTTCTTTTGTCCCAGTGACAATTGCAGTTTCAAAATTTTTGCTGTAATTGTTCCAAGGATTATCAATAAAGCTTCATTACAGACACCATACAGCTGTACATTGCAGTCTGGAACAATAGTAAAGCATCCAGAGAGCTTCACCAGAGGTCACAGTGGGCAGAGGGGTCCGTCTGTAACTATGGGTTGTCTGTAAGTCGGGTGTCCTTAAGTAGGGGACCACCTGTATACTGAAAAACCTACGAACTTACACAGAAATTTGTGAAAACCACATGCATTAAGGTGCTTTTAATTGACCATTTAGTGTGAGAACCACTGGCAGATCATGGCTATGTGGACTTAACTTACTGTATCAAATAATTTATTAAACAGTGGGCACTGGAATGGCGCACTACTGCACCCATCTTACATCTTTACATGCGCCCACAATAGGAACGTTACTCTGTATAATGTAGAGAGTAACATAACTGATGGAACCGTTCATTGGTGCAGCAGGCCGGGTAACTGTGAATGCAGCCGAGAAGTTTTCACTCCTACCAGCCGCTCTGCTCTCTGTCCTGACACTGGTTGTATGCATTGATGTTAGAACCCAAAGCAGTTCGCCCGCAGGAGAGGTCCTAGCAGTGGTAAGGACTTGTCAGCTGTACTGCATTGATCCTGGGCCCACTCCTACTCTGAGGCCTGATGCCGCCGCATACAACAAGCACCAGGCACAGAGCAGAGCGGAACATGTAGAGAAAAAGCTGTAGTGAAAAATGGCCATGTGCAGTCCATTTTTTTTAAAGGCTACACAAAATGCCATTCATTTTGAAAGACATAATTTTTTTTATGAAACATAACTTCTTGGTTTTTTTCTTCTATCCAGAAACAGCAAAATTGTGCAGAAATTACAATTTTAAAAAGATAATTATCCGGAAGCGCTCAGGCTTACATCACCTGAGCACCTCTTGGCTCCGCTGACTGTTCATTTATTTACACCAATCTCCCTGTGTTTCCAGTCTGGTCCTACCTGTCGAGCTTGCAGAGAGCTTTGCATATTTTTACAGCTACCTGTCACCACGAGTCTTCCTCTAAATCCACAAACAGCACCTTGTCCAGCAGGTTGGAAATTCTGAGAACAAGTTTTAGGCAATGTGGGCCGTGAGCAATGTTGCTTTATATCTCCAATAATTTTTTTTGCCTAACATGCAGTCAAGGAGGTTGGGCCTGCTGGTTGCCTCCAATGCCCACCCCACCTTCTGTCTTTTGTACGCACTGCCCACCCTGCCTCCTCCACCGACTCTCTGGCTTGCCAGAGTTCTCACGCCTGTGTAGTGCATCTAAGATCTCCATCTAAGGCTCCGGCTGATGTTGTGTGGAGCATGCACAAAGCACCTGAGATCCAGACAAGTACGCACAGGGCCAGAGGCAAGATTTCAAGTGGGCAGCGCATGTGCTATCACTCTCATAAGCCAGAAAGTGATGGGGGGCAGGGTGGGCTGTGCGTACAATCAGCAGGAGGTTGGGTGAGCAGTGGAAATGGCCAGCAGGAAGTGGGGTTACTTGACTGAATCTTTGGGCCACCCCACCACCTTGACTGCATCTTGGGCAAGAATAAAAGTTGCTGACCTGAGAGCACGAGCTAATCTGTTCTATCATTGAGTGGTGGCAGAGTCTTGAAAAATGAGACTGAGCCTTAATATCTAAAGTATTACTGTGGAAAGTGCCACATGGGTGGCCCTTTCTCCAAGCAAATGCCTTACAGCCAGACCCAGGGTAATGAGTTTGAGGAGTAAACATGGAAAGAGTTTTCTGGGGGACATGGCTGAACGCATGACACACAAGGAGGAGACTATATTATACTCCTTTATATCACATCTCAAATGTAATATGACAAAATAGAGTCAAAGAAGAGCAGGGAAGGGACAGAAAAAAAGACCTGTATCTTGATCATTTTCCATTTAATCTTCCCTGGAGTTTCAGCAGGTCTACAGTCTTTGCTGCTATACTGATGGGAGGTCAGATAAGACATACTGGATTAATAGATAACAGTGAAAGCTGCTTCATTCCACATGGTTGTCCTTTTAAAATTCAGCTAAACCATAACTTCTGAAAATGACATCCATAAATTTGAGGAGCACAACGAGGGATAAACAGTTAATGTTCCTATTATACAGACCCTTCAAAATCACTTTGCAGGATGCCTGTATATTCTGTTTATTGATACTATTAAATGGTAGATTACACAGAAGACAAGGCTTAACAAAAGTGAAAACTAACATCTGATTTACAGCAGAGCAAGGTAATAAGTCAACATGAAGAGTGTTACTGCTTCCTCCAACAGATGAGATATTAAAGACATATACTATCTGACTTGACAACCCGGAACAGTTTCTTGCTATTTAAGACTCTATTTACAATAGGTATTCATGGCATCAAATCCCAAATTACCTCATCCCCACCACTAAATACAAAGCAGGCAGCAGCAGAGCCTTGAGAAGAAAGCGGCTCATCGTTTACCATGTAGACAAGAGATTTCATTAATTGAGAAGAAGCTATAATTGTTGATAAAGAAGTTACTCTCGGAATAAATAAAAACCAGCAGCATACTAAATACATCAGAGAAGAACATCTGAAGAAAAGTAATTCACAGAGCACTTTTTCTGTGTGCTATAAATATATTATGTGTGACTATGATGCTAAGAAAATAAATTAATCTTAAAAGAAAAGGAATAAAAATCTAACACATTTGTTTCAGATTAAATATCGGAAACCTGTGGCTGGTTACAAAAGAAAGAAAAGACATACAAAATTCGGACTCTTTTATTGCCAACGAGTTGCTGGAGATAAATTGAGTGTCAATACTCCGTAAAGCCTCCTGGCATATCAGTCTGGGCTAAATAACTCAAAATCAGATGTGAAGAATGTTTCCAGACAGTTCATTGTCCTGATAGATCATACTCAGCTCCTGGATTGGAATATGTTTATGTCTCGGGGCAGCATTACCATCACCCTCCTGCGTTTTCTGGACTATGGCAATACATAATTAAACACATCAATACTTACACGAGTTATTACTTCAAACCCCGATTCCTCTTGCTGATTTATTTTTAAGTCAGGGATTGCATCACCGAGGAAGTCCGCTATTTCCTGAGGCGGCCTCCGATGGGTTGAAGGATCGGTGCCTCGGATGGTGTCAACCAAGAAATTTGTGACTTTGGAAAAGTTTGACATAGTGGTTGTATATGGAGTCAACTTGAATTTCTGGAAACAGAAAGGGATATCAAGTACGTTAGACTAAAAGAAATAACATTGTTTAGTATTATAACATAAACCTGTGGCTTAAAAAGTGCAATAGCATTTGCAATGAATACTTAGGTGCTCAAGAGATAAATATTTTAGTAAAAATTATGAACTTAATCATGACATCCAGTACACACAGCCAGCTAGAGAAAATAGACTGGTGGCTACGTCCATGTTCTGTATGTAACCATTGAGTCAGTGCTGTCGATAATAGGGTCACTTCCCCAAATTGGCACAAACATTTCATGGGAAATACAACACTTAAATAAATCTAACATGTCAGGGGAGGACTGCAAGTGATTTTCTATCTTATATAACATTTATTTGGATCATCTAAGGCAGGGGTCTCAAACTCAATTTACCTGGGGGCCGCTGGAGGTAGATTCTGGGTAAGGCTGGGCCGCATCAAGTTTTCCACACAAAATGCGCTTACAAAATATCATTATTCAGATTCAAATGTCATGGCGTCTCCCAGCGCAAGGAAAGCCCCGAGCTGGGAGACGTGTTCTCTCTATGAACGCGTCCTGTGCACCGAGGGGTCCCAAGCTCCTACCGCACTGAGCCCAGGACACTCCATCCCCCCCTCCCCCCCGGTACTTGCCTCCCATCGAAGAAGATGAAGTCGCCGCTCTGACCTGCACCAAGTGCGTTCAGAGCGGCGACTTCATCTTCTTCAAGTACCGGAGGGAAGGGGATTAACCGGTTACGGGCCCTTTCCTGTTTTTTCATGTCCATTTTTCACTCCCCACCTTCAAAAATCTATAACTTTTTTATTTTTACACGTAAAGAGCTGTGTGACGGCTTGTTTTCTGCGTAACAAATTGCACTTCATAGTGATGGTATTTAATATTCCATGCCATGTACTTGGAAGCGGGAAAAAAATTCCAAATGCAATGAAAATGATGAAAAAAACGCATTTGCGCCATTTTCTTGTGGGCTTGGATATTACGTCTTTCACTGAGCGCCCCAAATGACATGTCTACTTTATTCTTTGGGTCGGTACGATTAAGGGGATACCAAATTTGTTATAGGTTTATAATGTTTTTTACAAAAATTAAAACCTCCTGTACAAAAATTATTTTTTTTATTTTGCCAACTTCTGGCGCTAATAACTTTTTTATACTTTGGTGTACGGAGCTGTGGCTGGTGTCATTTTTTGCGAAATTTGATAATATTTTCAATGATATCATTTTTAGGACTGTACGACCTTTTGATCACTTTTTATAGATTTTTTATATTTTTCAAAATGGCAAAAAAGTGCCATTTTCAACTTTGGGCGCTATATTCCGTTACGGGGTTAAACGCATTGAAAAAACGTTATCATATTTTGATAGATCGGGCATTTTCGGACGCGTCGATACCTGATGTGTTTATGATTTTTACTGTTTATTTATATTTATGTCAGTTCTAGGGAAAGGGGGGTGATTTGAAATTTTAGGTTTTTTTATTATCATTTTTTTTTTTTTTTTTTAACTTTTTTGTATTTTTATTTATACTATTTTTCAGACTCCCTAGGGTACTTTAACCCTAGGTTGTCTGATCGATCCTATCATATACTGCCATACTACAGTATGGCAATATATGGGGATTTTCCTCCTCATTCATTACAATGTGCTATCAGCACATTGTAATGAAGGGGTTAAAACGAAATAGCCTCGGGTCTTCGGAAGACCCGAGGCTACCATGGAGACGGATCGCCGCCCCCCGATGACGTCACGGGGAGCGGCGATCCCAGGTAAGATGGCGGCGCCCATGCGCCGCTATCTGTTTGAGGCTGCCGGCAGCTTTGCCGGCAGCCATCGCTGTGAAAACACCCGCGATCGGTACTAGCACCGATCGCGGGTGTTACCGGTAAGCCTTTGCTGCAATATGCAGCAAAGACTTACCGGCTATGGAGAGGGCTCGGCCCGTGAGCCCTCTCCATGCAGTGCGACCTGCCCTCTCCATGCAGGTGGGGGCCGCAAAATATTGTCCCGCGGGCCGCGAGTTTGAGACCCCTGATCTAAGGCTATGTTCACGTTTTACCATCCATTGTAAGGATACATCAGGTGGATTCTGGTGTATGTGAAAGTAGAAGGAGTGAACATTGGCAGCGACCAGCGATTGGCTGCTACTGATTTTTGGGGCGTCTCTCTATTGACTCTCTATGTTTCCTCAGTGGGGAAACATCAACAGTATAAACTAAAGGGAGGCAATGGGTTTCATGCTCCACTGAGTGTACACTGCTCTTTCCTGCTAGACATAACATTTAATGAGCAGATGGAGGCAGAGAGGAGTCCCCTGTCTGCCAGTATAAGTCTATGGACATGTCCAGTGTGTATACAGGAAGCTTTTCATATACAGGTGGTCCCCTACTTAAGGACACCCGACATACAGACAACCCATAGTTACATACGGACCCCTCTGCCCACTGTGACCTCTGGTGAAGCTTTCTGAATGCTTTACTATAGTCCCAGACTGCAATGATCAGCTGTAAGGTGTCTGTAATGAAGCTTTATTGATAATCCTTGGTCCAATTACAGCAAACATTTTGAATCTCCAATTGTCACTGGGAAAAAGAAATAAATTTGTCTAGAACTTCAATTATAAAATATACAGTTTCAAATTACATACAAATTCAACTTAAGAACAAACCTCCGGGCCCTATCTTGTATATAACCCGGGGACTGCCTGTACATGCTTAACCCCTACATGCAAAACTTGTCCTATTTGCACATACCCCTACAATTGGCGTCATGATTTTTAATGAGGTTCCCCATTCCTGACTTTAAACATCAGTGGATATCTCCAGTTCTGTGACACTTAGAAGCACAAGTTATCCCCCTGTGTTGCTAGGGGCCAGGGTTCCGAAGATATCACAGTTTGAAATGTGTCCCATCTCCAGCCTGTCAGCTAGAATTTGCCGCAGGGAGCCAGAGCTTACTGTGTTCAAAAGTATATACACACTGCATGTGCATCTTTAGCTAAACCTGGGGAAGGGTTGCGGATTGACACCATGCATATCTTTAACCTATTATGGTAAAGGTTTATTGAGTTTTATTACTTATTAAAAATTTGAATGTGAAAAATTACAAAAATCGTATTAGTTAAATGGGAAAAATACTGATTTTCTTTTTAAAAGACCTCTATGAAAAACATTATTACTAGTTGTAAAGGAATTTATAAAGTTCTGTCAGGAAATACAAGACATTTACATACATAGCAGGGTATAACCCAGGTTGGTGATTGGACAAACTCACATAAAGGCCAGTGGTCCGTTTTTTCTATAGAATTTGTATTTTCTAGAACTTTACAATTTGACAACTAATAATTTTTGACATTGAATGGCCTTGCAACCGTCTCCTCACGTTTGTCTGTATATGCGACTATATGTCTTTATTTTTTAATAAAGAATTTTAAGAAAATCCAGTGATACCATTTTCATTTTACTTTTTAAGAGGATATTTGAATAGTTAAAGCACTAAGAGAAGTGTGCACACAAATTTCTATAAATATTGGTTCTTATATTGTCACTGCATCTTATTTCTTTTTACTCTGAACCCAGAGTATACTGGAGGGTCCCAACATGCAAGACTTTGAGAGTATGATGTACAGGCAGTTCCTAGGTTACGTCCAAGATAGGTTCCATAGGTTTGTTCATAAGTTGAATTTTTATGTAAGTCGGAACTGTATATTTTATAATTGTAGTTCCAGATAAAAAAAATTTTTGCTGTCATGGGACCAAGGATTATCAATAAAGCTTCATTACAGACACCTTATAGCTGATTATTGCAGCCTGGGACTATAGTAAATCATCCAGAGAGCTTCACCAGTTGTCGCATGAAAAAAAACTAGAGCAAAACAGAAATGCAAATTGTGACCTGGACATTTAGGCACCAATGACCCTCGGTCCCAAGAGGAACGGTTTACTTAATCAATTTATAGACAGACATGTATACACCCCCTTCCCAACTATGCCCTTTTTCGTTTTTGTGTTTCAATTGTTTTGCTCTCCTCCTTTACAAATCCATAACATTTTTAATTTTCAATGTTTTGGCATATTCTGATGCTAATAACTTTTTCATACTGTAGCTCAAGTAACTGTGTAAGGTGCCATTTCTTTGCAGGAAGAGAGATTTTTATTTCTACCATTTTGAGGAGGCAAAAAATGACACAACACACTGAAATATGAAAAGGTTATTAGCGCCAGAATTTTTTTTTTGTACAGGTTTTAATTTTTGTAAATGTATGAAAACATTTCCCTCTTATACCAATTACAATATCTCCCGGTATAAGATACATCTAATGTGACTTTGATATCACCTTATACAATAATACTGTATATACTCGTGTATAAGCCGAGTTTTTCAGCACAAAAAATGTGCTGAAAAACCTTCCCTCGGCTTATACACGAGTCAATAAAAAACAAAAAACTTCTATACTCACCCTCCAGAGGCCGGATGGTCCGCGTGTCTCCCGATGTTCGGCGGCTCCTCTTCTGTCTTCCCTGCGGCTGGTCTTCGGTCTTCTCTGTGTTGTATCAGACGGGAGATACGCGTCCACGCGATCTGCCGGCTGGCGCACAATATCACGTGACGGTGTCGCCGCTGCAGGCTGGCTGTATACTTCAAGGGGGCTGGCAGGCTGGCTGCATACTTCAAGGGGGCTGGCAGGCTGGCTGTATACTTCAGGGGGAGGCTGTATACTGGGAGGCTGAGACCAATGCATTTTCCACCCTCGGCTTATACTCGAGTCAATAGGTTTTCCCACTTTTTGGTGGTAAAATTAGGGGCCTCGGCTTATACTCAAGTATATACGGTAAGTTTTTATTATAAGTACATGTCTCCTGGTAACTTTATGTACTTACCGTATGTACCTGTTCTCCAACTGTCCAATATGCTTGCTGGCCTGTCTTTATGGCATATTCGGTCATATTTACAGTTAATTACCGAGATGTACTTTTTCTTTAAATGGATGTTAGTCCTTTCAAGACGATAACGGCTCTCGCTCTACATAGTATAAGAAGTCTTTTTCATGCATGTAATTCTTGCTGTACCTTATCACGTTCCACTCCATATGATGGTGACCCTAATGTACCACCATTCTGCCTATAGGTTTTTAGTTAACTTTAGTGTCATGTTTACATTGGGATACATGTGTTTTATGCTAAGAGTTTACTTGTATTAGCACGCCTCCACCATTCACCAGGTGACTGATTATGTGAAGCTTCCGGTCACGGAAGGGTGGAGGCAGAGCTCCATATCCAGGTATGTTTAAAATAGCGTTTACATGTATTTCATTTAGACCTTGAGAAAGACCCGATGTGTCGAAACGCGGTCTGTGAAGCTTAAAGCTGCGTTTCATTGTGAGTGTTATTTTATGAAGAATAACGCACAAGTTTTTAAGCCTACGCTGTGCCGTGCTGGACTGATGGATTATTTCCTTGGTATTGTCTACCGTGGGTTGAGCTCCGGACCTGTCCATGTCCACCACTAAAAGGCTGATTAAGGATCTGATTTGGGTGAGAGCTGGACGTGGAGGCGTAATTGCCTCAGTGATCTTTTTTCTTTACTTTTATGAAAACATTATAAAGCTCCAAATGACAAGCCCACAAGAAACTGGTGCAAATGCATTATTTTTTTACGAATTTCACTACATTTGGAGTTTTTTTTCCCCCCCTTTCCAGTATACAGCATGGAATATTAAATACGGTCACTATGAAGTGCAATTTTTTACAACCCCTCATACAGCTCCTTATATATATTATATAATAAAAAAAGTTATGGAATTTTGAAGGTGGTGAGTGAAAAATCAAAATGCAAAAACAAAAAAGGGCCTGGTAGTTAAGGGGTTAAATACATGATGTGCCAGCATATGATACATCCAAGGTGTAGAATTCCATACAAAAAAATTCATATGTTTATATGGACTGTATTATACAGCAAAAACCTGTAGTTCAGTGCCTCCATCAGTGCTAGCATCCTACTGACCATAACATTTTGTTATAAAAATTTATCAAAAAGGTTGTGCACGCCAAAAATCTATATAAAAACTTAAAGGACACCTGTCATCAGGTCTCTGCCACTAGTCCTGTCACCTCTTCCTGTTGGAGCAGCTCACAAGGATCCATCCCAGCCTTTATCTAGTTATTTCATACATTAATCATTGTAAAATCATCTATTCTTTATTATGTAAATGAGGCTGGTCACATGGTCAGAGGCAGTGATGTCACCCCTGTTACCCCTCCCATCTCCTCCCCCTGCTCATGTCTGTGTGTAATGTATAGTAAAGCATGGCTAGTGTCTGTGCTGCATCTGCTGACATGCTGCATCCTCCTAATATACAGGTGAGAGACACAGACATCAGCTACACATGAATCTGACATGTTCTGCTGTAACATGGCTGCCTGGAGCTGCTGTATCTCTCCTAAACACACACACATGCACACACAGGATTCAGGGGGCGTGGCCACCAGCACCAGGCAGCACATCATTATACAGCCTCACACCATTATACAGGCTGTCAGTCAAGCACTGGGGGTGTGGCTGTGCCTCCCACTCATGAATAGAGTGGACAGCTTGAATATGCTAATGCTTCATTGGACATTTCACAGGTCATTTGCATACAGCTTTAGGACCTCATTGCTTAGGTTTACAGGCATGTAGAGGGACAATGAATGGATAGAGGCAATGCTCTCTAATGGCAGTTTATGAAAATATATTTAGTTTAGGGGGGTTATTTTGCATGACGGGTTCTCTTTAAGTCTTTGTGATCCTACAGACCCATAGAATAAAGCTGATGTGTCAAATATACCAACAGTGACAGCCATTGTAAAAAAAAAAAAAGTCAGCGAGAAAACATTTTTGTGAATTCCACCTTCTTTTCCAGGTTCCCAGTACATGGCATGAAATATAAAATTCCACTAAGAATTACAATTTGTTCTGTTCCTGAAAGGGTTAATAAATTGACACTTTAGATTTCTGTACGGGACTTATGCACAAACAGATGACTGATAACAGTTACAGATGTCAGATAACATTACATTAGAATATACCACATCTATTATTATTGCTCCCATTACTGACTGAGAAGGTGTCACAGCTTTTTTACTACTCATATCTACATAGAGCAGGTATCACTCCTTTTGCTTTCTTTTTCTTTGTGTAACTTTTTGTGTGACTTTATGCAGTCTGCAACTTTTTTTCTTTGTAGCCCAGGTGTTTGTGAAACTTGAGCGACTTTTGGGCTTGGAATTGTCCCATTCTTGTGCCTAATAAGTCCCAAAACAGAGCATGCTAGACCCTGACGTTCTTTTGGTAAACTGCTATTTGGGACTAAAACGTCGCACATCACAAAAAGTCACAAAAGTGAGACTAAACAGGCAACTCATCACATGTATCACATAGGGAAAAAACTTAATAAATAGGCCAACTTCAGGAAACTTGAAAAAGTGCTAGCCGAAAAACTACGATATATGTGCCCCTTTCACCGTAAATAGAGTCAGCTATGGGTCTGTTTCATGTCTGCTTTATTAGCAGCAGGTTCAATTTTTTTCTCACATGCATACAATGGAATTCCATAGAATAGAATCCGCAAAAAAAAAAAAAAATTACATCCATATGAAGACCATCTCCAAATGTTGCAACATGAATAAAACAGATGCAGATACAATACGCACTGCATTTTTGCATCATTAGAAAGCAGGTGCTGCAGATAGGTCACATGCAGTTTATACAATAAGAAATCTGATATATCTGGGTAACAGTCAGATAAAAAGTAATATGTTTCATAGAGGTGTGCCAACCTGTAGTAAACTGTCTGTAGGTTCCTCATGAAGGTTTTCAAAGGACTGCGAGAGGCTTCTGTTTTGGTAATCCACAAGAAGGATTCGACTGTCCTGTTCTGACCTGTTACACATGAGGTAAAAAACAAAAGATGTAGATGTTGTAGCCATTAATAAAAAAAAGAAGTACTATGTAATTTGTGTTAAAAATATTGTATACATGTCTAATGCTTAAAGAGGCAAGCGTATTTAGAAAAGCTATTGTTAAATACTATATTTAAGGATATCTATCACTAAGATAAATGTTTGTAAACCAAGCACACTGACATACTGGTGTGTGTCCCTTACGGCCGGATCCACTCTTCTTTAAGCTTCTGAAACCCTTATACAAACTATGCAAACGAACCCGAGGGGTCAATTAACAACTAAAAGCCTTATTTTGTTAAAAAAAAAAAAAGAAATTATTAAAAAAAGGGGGCAAACATAGGAAGCTTAAAAAGGAGCAGACCCTACCAGAGGGGGCACACACCAGTATGTCAGTGTTCTTGGTCTACAATCCTTCATCCTGGTGGTAGATGTCCTTTAAGGTATCCAGAGTTAATAGGGAGTTTCCAGGAAACAAAGCATTTAGGCCAGCAGCACATAACATTGAAGAACAGAAGTGTGTTTTTGACTGGACTAAAATGCAATACTTTTTGAGGACATGTCACCCCACCAAAAGACCCCCACTAACTATGCCCCCATGATCCTCCCCCCAGCCCCTTTCTATTTATGCCATTTAAAAAAAAATAATTATGTTGGTGAACTTGGTTTTAATCGATCCGACCTCTTAAAAGGTTGGATATTCGTCTCCTGGGCACTGCAGTTAGCCGTATTCATGAGGGGGCCGACTGACATATCCCCACCACGCCCCTGTCACGGGGACCTGTAAGAATAGCCGTCAGCAGCGCATATATCTTTGACATCACAGGCCATGCCAAACTGACAGCGGCTGCGCATATTCACATTCTTACAGGTCTCCGCACACAGGATACGAGGATCCGTCCTCTTATTTGGTAAGAGGCCAGATCGGTTAAAACAAAGTTCACCAACATAAATTTTTTTTTTAAATGGCATAAATAGAAAGGGGCTGGGAGGGGGGGAAGGGATTATGGGGGCATAGTTGGTGGGGTTTTTTGTGGGGTAACAGGTCCTCTTTAAGGGAGCAGCGCCCAAAGCCTTCATTTTAACAGGAAATGCGATCGATCCATTAAGTAGAGCATGTCCTAGTCACAATTTTTTTTCACAGATAACTTATAGCTTTGAAAGACTTTAATATTTCCAGGAGATTTTGAGACTGCTTTCTCGTGACACATTATACTTCATATTAGTTTAAAAATTTGTATGAAAAGTTAAAAAAATTTGTAGTTTTAAATTCTCTACTTTTACAGCAGATAGTCATAGCACCCAAATTCATTCATAATTTACAATTTTCCAAAATGTCTGCTTTATGTTGGCATGGTTTTATAAGATTACACATATTTTACTCCTAAGCATGTGCAGACAGCAGGTTTGTCGGACGAGTGTGCGCAGCTCTGTATAGCTGCACACTGAAGATTTTGAGTAGGAGGAAAAAGAGGATACTGGGGCGTGGAGTAGCTGCGCCACGTAGCCTTACCTCCAGCTACTCCACTCCCGAGTAGCCGCTCTAGAAAATTTACATATTCTGATAATAAACGTTATCAAAAAAGTGAGAGGACGTGAGGATTGGCCCTTAAAAAGACTATCCTCACGTCCTAAAGACCCACCTACCACCCAATCTACCTTTATAGGTAGATTTGTGGTGGTAGGTTCCCTTTAAAGAAGATTCATACTGGCTGAGGATTTTGAGTTGGGATCCAGGACTGGATATGAGAAGACTTTTGGAACTGCCACAAGGCTATATATGTTGTAAACATGAGGTAAATGCATGTACCCAATGCAGATAGCATGTTTATAGCCATCATAACAGTGGCCAACTTTAATGGCTATAACCACTAGGAAGACATGTATGACGTCCTGAAAGGGATATGGGGAACATGGGAGTTTTTTTTTTTTTAATCGATGCATGATGGAGCAGTCTCTCCTCACTGGCCACTCCATGGGAATAGGGACACAGCTTTTCATACAGAAAGGTAAACTTTGATTTAACTTTTCTATTTCAGAAAAAGGCAGTTTTACTATAAAAACTCTTTGGCAATCTGTACACTATTCTCTACGGGGACGTGGAGGATCCAGAAAAAGGGTTCCTGATGAAACGTTCCCTCTAAAGATAAGAATCCTGCCTTTAATATCCTGTGTGTTTATAGGTTCTGAACCAGGGAAAGTTTAACAAATTGCTGCTGTATTTATTTATAACATATTTGGAAAGGTTATCCAAATTTAGTGCTCATTAGGATATGGCCTAACTTGCTCAATGTTGAGCCCCCCACCGATCATGAGAATGAGGAGTCCAATGGGGTCCCAGGTACCTCAGTCGGACCCGTCGTCACGCCCGGAGATTAATGGAGCAGACGACTGTGCATGACCACCCTGCTACATACGCCTCAATGGAGCTGACGGAAATTGCTGAATGATGCAATCTCTGTCAGCCTCATAGGGATGAATGGAGCAGAACGGTCATGTGCGGCCGTCTGCTCCATTAATCTCCAGGAGCAACGAGGGGTCCAACTCAGGTACCTAGGACTCCATTGGACCACTTGTTCTCGTGATCGTTCTAGTGATCTGTGGGGGTCTCATCATTGAAACTCACACCTATCAGCAAGTTAGGACCTATTCTTAGTTTGTGGGACAAACTCTTTAAAATCATTTAATGGAGAAAATCACAAAAAACTTCTTATTTTTACAATTTTAGTTATTTGCCAATTCTAAAAACATATATAATAAAATGTTAAGTAAAGATCTCAAATGTCATGAAAAAAATGGAGCTAGGTCAATGGAGAAACTCTTTGCTCTGTCTTGTGATAAGATATGCTCGCCTCTGCTCTCTTCATATTAGCCTGGTCCCGTCCACCGATCTAGAAACACCAGTAATGTCATGATAGGTAGGTGGGACCAGGCTAAAGTAAAGACAGTGGGGGCGTGCATATCTTAGCACAAGGTGGAGCCAAGAGGTGCTCCAGTGACATTGTCAAAGTGCCTCTTGGCTCCACTGTTTGCTGTCACCGGAGCACCTCTTGGCTCTACCGTGTGATAACTGTCTTTACTTTAGTCCAGCTTATTCCCATATTTTTATAAAGTGGTTTTTTAGAAGTATACAGGCATTCCTTTACATAAGAAAAATGGGGCCAGTGACTTTGATAAAGGACGAACACGTAAGGTTGATAGCCTACCATCAGTAAATATGATGGTAGATATCCTTTAAGTGGTTAGGTCCCAAGTGAATAGTATGTTATCAAAGCAATTTCCTTTGAGACGAGGGACTAGGATAGGGCACCAGCTCTCTGTTGATTCCTGTTTGAAATCTCAATGGAAGAGATTTCCTGTATTCATCTAATTCTTGTTTTTTTGAAGCAGCAGAGAAACAGAGATAGCTGTTGCATACATGCAAGATTTCAGACACACCATAAGATGTGCTCCGAGAGGCGTTAAATAGCCTAAATATAAAAATATTGGTTTATATACTGTGGAATAATATGATCACCACAAAAGGTGCCTCGGCCAGTCACAGATGATAAAGCCTCCTGTCACATACTCAGGTGTTTGCCATTTCCATGACACAGCAGCGTTTGCCATTTCCATGACACAATGTAGCTCCATTCACTAATGGAATTAGGAAAACAAGGGACATAATGAGGGATTTAGTCTGCTTGCCAAGGCCCTGTGTGTCAGGTAGCCCCATCAGGACATTTACACAAGCCACGGTTACTTTTATGTATCTTTGATCACTCAGCAGGCGTTATTGTCTGGAGAATAATGAATGCAGCATCAATGTCATTAGTAATAAAACCCCCAATCCCCACAGAGGATGAATTCACTGTAACAAGAGCCTGCATTAAGAATGCTGATCAGATCATGACTAGAACAATAGCACAAGCAGTAGCCCGGCCACCGGATACATTGTTCTGCTACTGTTAGAGGGGTGCGATTCTCCCCTAACCACCAAGTATAAAAACATGTCTGGTTTCTTGTACAATTTTGATTGCCATTTAGGAATGTCATACAACTGTTTTTTTTTAAAACTGTTTTAATAAGAATCAAAGGAAAAACAAAAAAATACTGTACTTTCCATGTTTATGCCAATCACAGACCACAATACGATCCGTACATAAGACTTTCAAAAAGTTCCAGGATAATCATGGTCTGTGGCTAAGGAAAAGTTACATTCAGCATACATGACATGGCTGAATCTAAAATTAGGACATCATCAAGAACAATAAAAACAAAATGATAACCTCATCGAACCCGAGTCTCTGGACCTTTTCACTATGTACACCCACAGTATGTAAGTGGAATTGGGGAAGGAGGAGGGGAATCGCTCGCCTCACCCCCATAAGAGAGAGACTGGATTATGGTGTCTGGGTCATATCAGCGTAGTGCCACACACTTCCTGGCCATGAATAAGGATTCTTGCAGAAATAGTCTGTGACAATGCGTCCGTTTTTCCTCCGGTGAACAGTATGCCTGTGAGAAAAATGTGTTACCTACTTCCAGAATGTTAATTGCAAGCCATACCCAGTACATGGAAAAGCCATGTTGGGTACACCTCCCATTCTGAATAATCTCACAGGGGGGTTAGATACGCGGGTTGCATCCTTCTCTGACTCTTTCTGAATGCCCAGAATGACCTCGCTCCACATACCTAGAGTGCGTACATATTGTAGACTTCAATGAGAGGATTTTTTTAAATGAGTGGTGGAGAATCAGGAAATTGGGTGTCCAAAGCGTGCCTCAGTTGAAGGTAGCAATAGAACCATCTGCATTTAAATTGTAAGTCTGAGAATGATGCTAATTACACACATTATCATAAATATCTGACAATTGCCTGACCCCTGCTGTTACCCAACTCTCCACTCCCTCCAAATTCAACCATTGCGGCAACACTGCATTCTGCCATAGTGTCATGTCAGCCATTACATCAGAGAAATGACAAACTGATTCAGTTGCCTACAATACTTGAATTGCCAACACATGTAGGGGTAACCGGAGCACTGGGAGATGAGGTGAACCCTCCAATAATGCTCATGGGATCTGGACCTGCAAATAATGATGTAAATGGTGTTACAAATTGCGATTGGGGGGGGGGGGGGGGCAACCCGGGACCCAGTAGTAAACATACTGTAACTGGCCTGCCAAATAATATAAACAACAATCCAGGAGTGCCATTCCAGCTTGTAGTTTGGGGTGTTACCAGACTAAGATTTGGTCTGCTATTTGCTCATGCAAATTTGCCAGTGGTAGAGTGGCGTTTCTTATAGAATTGCTTGGGGATGGAGAATTTTGCCATGTATATAAGCATTTTGGTAATAGGACGGTGGCTCAGTGGTTAGCACTACAGCCTTGCAGTGCTGGGGTCCTGAGCTCGAGTCCCATCCAGGTCAACATCTGCAAAGAGTTTGTATGTTCTCTCCATGTTTGTGAGGGTTTTCTCCTGGTGCTGCGTTGCCAAGCTTTGTGCAGTGCTATGGAATCTGTAGGTGCTTTATAAATAATTATTACAATCTTTTTCACTAGGATAATTCACTCGGCAACTGATAGGGGCAGCGACTTCCATGCTCTATATTTTGTTCTGACATGTTAAAATGGATACAGGTATGTGTTGTTGAGTATGTTGGTGCAGTTTTATTATAATTATCCCCAGATAGGGTGATGCCACCAATTAGTCCAGTTCACTTGGAGGCCAGAATATGAACCAAATCAGCTGACATCAATTGCCCTGGGCCCCTGAGAATGAGGAGGTTCGGATAAAAATATGATCATGTCGCCAACATACAAGCCCACTCAGTTTTCTCTAGATTCTACTGAAATGTATATTGTATACCCTTTTAATAGAATTGCCAGGGCTTCAATGGTTAGGGCAAAAAGTAGAGGAGACAGGGCAAATGGAAGGGCAAATGGTTTTTTTTCTTCTTTTTTAGCCTCCCAAAAACATTGTAGATTGGAAAAGGACATTGTAGGGCAAATGGAACTCTGGGATCAGTTCACCCTTGTATCAGTCGTTTGATCTTTGGGGATTTATATAGGATGGATATCCAACTATGGAATTTGGGGCCAAAGTTAAAACGCTTCAACTACTTGTCTAATACAATCCATGGTGGACTGACCCGGCATGAAGCCCGACTGATCCGAGCGTATGAGTGCTAGTATAACCTTATTTAATCTGGTGGCTAGTATATGGACAGGTAATTTATAGTTGGCAATTAAAAGTGCTGTGCAGTCCAGTGGGGCCTGATCAGGCTTGAGAAGCAGCACTACATTCAGCGATGCCATGCAATTTTTAAGGAGTAAAATGCTGCAACACAGAATCTATTCGGAACTTTTGGGCTCTAGTGAGACTTCTACATGACAGATGCACCAAAAAAAACTATCAAAAACTAATACAAGAAGCCAGACAATGTGGTGATAAATCCACCCTCCACAGGACTATCCTATAATGATCAATTACAGGTTCTGATTTATCATATACAACCCTTCCTTCTCCAGATCATATGTTTGGGGGTTGTCTTACAGCTCAGCCATGTTTTCTACTTGTGGATGGAGTCTTTAGACTGAGCGATTACTCTGTTACAGGCAGTCCCATATTTAAGGACACCCGACTTACAGATGACCCCTAGTTAAAGACGGACCCCTCTGCCCACTTTGGTGAAGGTCTCTGGATGCTTTACTTCCAGGCTGCAATGATCAGCTGTAAGGTGTTTGTAATGAAGATTTAATGATAATCCCTGGTCTTAAGACAGTTAAAACTTTTGAAACTCCAATTGTCACTGGGACCAAAAAAAAAAAAAATTGTCTGGATCTACAATTATAAAATATACAGTTTTGACTTAAATACAAATTCAACTTAAGAACAAACCTATGGAAGCTATCTTGGATGTAACCCGGGGACTGCCTGTACTAGGTTGTAACTTAACTCCATTTTACACAAGTCTTTATTATAAGTGCGGAGAACCCATTAACCCATTTTCAGGAAGCAATGAGAGCCACAAGAAGATAGCACTTTGCCATTCCTAGCAGCAGCAAGCCGTAAAAACCTCCTGTATTAAAGTTGGCACATCCCTAATTTAGAGAATCTGAATGCGATGCTTTAAACCCTTGACTTATCTTAATGCAAGAAAATATTGCCTTGTCTGGAAGGCTTCAACAAAATTAAAATAAAACATTTGTGTTTAAGTTCATTGCTTATGCGATATTCCTTAAAAGTTAAAACAAATCTAACTTATGAAGGTTTAATGTCCTTTTCCAATCTACAATGCACATCTCAGTTTTTGGGAGGCTAAAAAAGAAGAAAAAAAACACATTAATAATATTACTGGCCCCGGAAAAGCAAAGACACGATAGATAAGAGAGGCGGAGGATGCCCGAGCAGACAGCCTGCATAAAACAATATGTTTATTCTGGTGCACAGCTCTATTCCACCAGTCACATATTACTCTCCTGGTCTAAATGCAATCATACTGATATAATCAGCAATTGTTCTGCTAGGGGCAAGGAATGAATTTTCTTATTTCACTTGTACTGGGACTACCTTGAGTGTTATTAAAGTGCGAGATAGGATCTTTAATAAGTTTTATCTCTTCATTTTCAACACAACAGGAAGGGGCAGCATTATGAGGCGAGGGGAAATCAAACAGAAGATTTCCATGCAAAGAGCAAGACGTCACCACGCAACTTTCTGCCGCAAGGAGCTTTCATCTCCTTTCTAAATAATAACACGGCAGAGGCCACAGACCTCCTACAGTACTTTACAAAGGAAGGAAAAGTCCAAAAGAAAACTCAGCCCTAATAAAAAACAACAGGTTTAGTAACAAGGCTGATTCGTATGTATTAACACAAAAAAATATTACTGGGTCCAATTGTCTATTTATATAAATCGGAGAATAGATAAAGTAAGGATGCAGTTTTTTAACTTGGTTTGGCAAGATGAAGCGCTAAGCGCAAAACGACTTGGCCCTGTTAAAAAAAAAAACTGCATCCTTACCAGCTACTCTCTCTCTTGTTGTGTACGCCATTTATAAGATGAATAAATAAAGAAGGACATTTTTAAAGAAGTGGTAAGTTCTAACTTTTTCTCTTCTCCAATTTTTCTAAACGCTTGTAGATATTTTTGTATGGACTTGCCTTACATGTTTGAGCACCACCACAAAGACTATTAAGATATTCCTCTTCATTTCTCCAAGAAGTAAACATACTTTTAGATTTGTATTGCTTGTATGAAGACCCTCAATAGTGCCCTTTAACACACCCTTTTATTAACTCTTTAAGGACCTCGCCCTTTTTTGTATATATATATATATATATATATATATATATATATATATATATATATATATATATATATATATATATATATATATAAAATATATTATATATTTTTTTTTTTTTTTTTGTTTACATGTTGTTGCTAACAGCTCTGTGACGGCATGTTTTCTGCATAACAAATTGCACTTC
Organism: Engystomops pustulosus; assembly: GCF_040894005.1. NCBI lineage: Eukaryota > Metazoa > Chordata > Amphibia > Anura > Leptodactylidae > Engystomops > Engystomops pustulosus. The sequence continues at coordinate 91,386,286 of NC_092414.1, read as the reverse complement.
AAAGTGACGGTAATTATTCTTCCATGCCATATACAAGGAAGCGGGAAAATTTTTTTTAGGGTTGTTGCGATTACGGGGATAGCAAATTTGTATAGGTTTTACAATATTTTCATATATTTACAAAAATTAAAACCTGTACAAAAAATTTATTTTCAGATTTTGGCCCCAATAACTTTTTCATACTACGGTGTACAGAGCTGTGGGTGGAGTCATTTTATAAAACTTTTGATGAAGTTTTCAATGCTAGAATTTTTAGGTCTGAATGACATTCTGATCGCTTTTTATAGAATTTTTTATATTTCTCAAAATGGCAAAAATTTTCAAATTTGGGTGCTATTTTCCATTACAGGGTTAAACACAGTGAAAACCCGTTATTATATTTTGATAGATCGGGCATTTTCGTGGTGATACCCAATGTGTTTATGATTTTTACTGTTTATTTATATTTATATCAGTTCTAGGAAAAAAGGATCAGAAAGGGGGGCGATTTGAATTTTTAGGCAAATATATATATATTTTTTTTTTTTTTTTTACTTTTACTATTTTTCAGACTCCCTAGGGTCAGACACCCACGCGCCACCATCTTTTTGAAGCCTCTGGCAGCTTTGCTGGCGGCGGTGTGCGGGTGTTACAGCAAGTCTTTGCTGCAATATGCAGCAAAGACTTACCGGCTATGAAGAAAGCTCAGCCTGTGAGCCCTCTCAATGCACCCGCAGCCAACCCGTGACGTGTTATCACGCCACAGGTCGTTAAAGGGCTAAATTTCTTGGTCTGTTTATAAAGTTCTTAGAGGAAATATACCAGCTCTGATGTCCAGGGTAAAGGGTAAAACCAGCAAAGTTTTATCATGATTTTGGGGCTGCTGTTATTTTGGATTTGATGTATTCTCAAAACAAAGAATTTATCCACAGGGATAAATTCCTGTAAGCAAGACTCACATGCTTCCCTTGGCCCTGTTTGAACCTTCAGCCCCAGTCCCTACCTCTATCATAGTGTCCCAGGGCTTAGCTATTGAATGCTGGGCAGAACAGACCAAATATCATCCAGGCCTGTAGAATCCGGCTACTCGACAAGGCTCCAAACTTAAAGTAAATCTACCATTTGCTTTTATGCATTATGAAGCAAACATACCTTCAGAATGCTGTAGCTACACTGATGCAGAAACAGATCCTGCTTAAATCACTAAACTGAGTAGTTTTTGCTGAAAAAAACATTTATAAAATTAAGACAATGAGGCTCTGTCACTCCTGTGGCTGCCCCGGGCTTCTCGTCACACTAATTATGCATTGCTCCAGCCTTGTCCTTCCCAGCATAAGCCAAGAAAACACCATCACTGTGTTGGCCATGACAGGCAGAAGTAATCAATCGCTGCACCATCCCCCAGCTGCTGTGTAGGAGTCATCGAGCTCAGGAAGAAAAGCCCTGTCTGGACAGTTCAGGATGCTCCATTTAATGTGTTTATGAAAGGCAGACTATGCAACCCAGCTTTCCCAAGATCTTGAATTTTATAAATGTATAACAAAAGCACTCAGATCAGGAAATAAACAACAAATGTTTCTGCATCAGTGTAACTACAGCATTCTCAAGGTATGTTTTTGTTCACATTACATAAAAACAAAATGGTAGATTTCCTTCAAAGCAACCCTGTCAGCAGAATTTTGATTTTAGCTAGTAAAAAGTTTTAATAGCCTCTGCTATGCTGTTATTAAAAATGCCTTTGTCAGCACACTGAATCATTGCAATACTCTATACAAGTTTAATTTACATTACCTGGTTCCCTGCCAAAAGCATATGGTGCGTCCCAGGGGAGGGGCAGCTGCAGTCTGTGTCTTCTCATGCATTTTACCTATCCTCCACACCTCAAGCACTTGAGCACTTAACCACCCTAAAAATCCTACAGTGAACAAACCATTATGTAGGCACTTGCATCCTGATTCAGGGGCACTTAGAATTTTCCTCCTAGCCCCCTCCGTTCCAGAAATATGAGGCCCGAGATATGACTATTCACTGTGGTGCATCGTCAGAGAGGAGGAGCTGCAGCATGGGTTGGGGGTGTGTGATTATGCTAAAATCCTATGAAACCCTCCAATCAGTGGTGGAGGGTATCAGAAAAGAGATCCCTTATGTATGCGAGTACACACCTAGCTGCGGCTGTGCGCTCCCGGCATCATGTGTCTGCGCTGCTGGGTGCATGCACCTCTCTCATAGCGTCTCTGCATAGCACACGGAAAACTGCGTGATTTCACGAGATCAAATTTTGGGCAGTCATGGGAACAAGGATATTCAATAAAACTTCATTACAGACGCCTTACAACTGATCATTGCAGCCTGGGACTAAAGTACAGTATCCAGAGATTCCTAGTCCGTCTGCAAGTCAGGTGTTCTTATCCAGTTCGCGACCGCCCGCCGTGTATTCAAGGCGGCGGTCGGGTCACGCTGCATGGAGAGGGCTCACGGGCTGAGCCCTCTCCATAGCCGGTAAATCTTTGCTGCATATTGCTAGCACCGATCGCGGGTGTTATCACAGCGATAACATAGGCGCCACCATCTTACCTGGGATCGCCGCTCCCCGTGACGTCATCGGGGAGCGGCGATCCATCTCCGTCTCCATGGTAGCCTCGGGTCTTCCAAAGACCCGAGGCTATTTCGTTTTAACCCCTTCATTACAATGTGCTGATAGCACATTGTAATGAATGAGGAGGAAAATCCCCATATACTGCCATACTGTAGTATGGCAGTATATGATAGGATCGATCAGACAACCTAGGGTTAAAGTACCCTAGGGAGTCTGAAAAATAGTAAAAAGAAAAATAAAAAAAAGTTTAAAAAAAAATTATAATAAAAAAAACCCTAAAATTTCTAATCACCCCCCCTTTCCCTAGAACTGACATAAATATATAAAAATAAACAGTAAAAATCATAAACACATCAGGTATCGACGCGTCGGAAAATGCCCGATCAAAATGTTAACGGTATTTCAATGCGTTTAACCCCATAACGGAAAATAGCGTCCAAAGTCGAAAATGCCACTTTTTTGCCATTTTGAAAAATATAAAAGAAATCTATAAAAAGTGATCAAAAGGTCGTACAGTCCTAAAAATGATATAATTGAAAATATTATCAAATTTCGCAAAAAATTACACCACCCACAGCTCTGTACAAAGTATAAAAAAGTTATTAGCGCCAGAAGATGGCAAAAAAAAAAATAATAATAATTTTTTGTACAGGAGGTTTTAATTTTTGTAAATGTATGAAAACATTATAAAACATATACAAATTTGGTATCCTCTTAATCGTACCGACCCAAAGAATAAAGTAGACATGTCATTTGGGGTGCACAGTGAAAGACGTAATATCCAAGCCCACAAGAAAATGGAGCAAATGCGTTTTTCACCATTTTCACTGCATTTGGAATTTTTTTCCCGCTTCCGAGTACATGGCATGGAATATTTAATACCATCACTATGAAGTGCAATTTGTTACGCAGAAAACAAGCCGTCACAGAGCTCTTTACGTGTAAAAATAAAAAAGTTATAGATTTTTGAAGGTGGGGAGTGAAAAATGGACATGAAAAAACAGGAAAGGGCGCGGTCTTTAACCGGTTAAAAGGTGTTTACATTTCAACAAGTAATTGATATTGTTTTAACCCCTTAAGGACGCAGGTTTTTTTCGCTCATTTCTTGCTCTCCACCTTCAAAAATCCATAACTTTTTAATTTTTCAGTGTACAGAGCTGTGTGCGGGCAAAGTTAACTTCTCCGTCACATTATTATTACATGCCGTGTACTGGGAAGTAGGAAAAAAATTCCAACTGTGGAAAATTTTTAAAAAACACTTTTGTGGCACTATCTTGGGGGCTCAGTTTTTACAACTTTCACCGTGCGCTCCAAATAACACCTCGGCTTTATTCTTCCGTTCGGTACGATCACAGCAACACCAAATTTATACCAAATGATTTTCGCCATCTTCTGACGCTAATAACTTTTTCATACTTTGGTGTACGGAGCTGTGATAGGTGTCATTTTTTGTGAAATGAGCCGACGTTTTCATCGCTACCATTTCGAGATCTGTGCAACATTTTGGTCACTTTTTATGTCATGTAAAATGGTGTAAAAGTCCTGTTTTGGACATTTGGGCGCTATTTTCCGTTATGTGGTTCAGTTCCAGGGATTTGAACTTTTACGTTTTTTTCTTTTTTTAACTATTTTTTGTAGACCCTCTAGGGTACATTAAACATAGATGATCTGATTGTTCCTATCATGTACTGCAATACTACTGTATTGCAGTATATGGCATTCTTGCACAGTATTGATTATAATAAGCCACTGGTTCATTGTAACAAAACTGCAAAAACCAGACAGCCTCAGGTCTGAGGATCGGATGCAAGATGGCGGTGGTCACGCGCCGCTGTCTTTTAAGTGCCGCTGGCAGCTTTGCAAGCGGCATCAGAAGGGTTAATAGCCATGATCCATGCAAGCACCGACCACACTTATTAGCGGTGGGGCTTTGCTGCAATATGCAACAAACCCCAACTGTGTATAGAGAGGGCTCAGCCCGTGAGACCTCGTCATACACCTCCCGCACCTCTACGCCGTACAGCTACGGCACAGAGCGCCAAGGGGTCAATAATGAAAAATAGTTTTTCTAGATCTCCGCTTGTTTTCATTCTATAGAAAGTTTCATTGTTTACTTCCAGTGGACAGAAATCTGACCATGGTCACACAGTTGTACGGATCGTTAAATCACAGAGTAATCAGAGTTGTGTGTTATAACAAGCCGTGCACCTGTTATGCATTGAAGCTTTCTATACAATGACAGCAAGCAGAGATCTAGAAAAGCCTTTGATAACCGTTATAATTTTTAATTGTAGCCCAAGGCTAAAGTACAGTAAGGTACATACAGAGGTCCGTTTTTAACTAGGTCATCTGTAAATCGGGTGTTCTTATATCCTGTAAATCCCACATCTATTGTCAAAAGCCTGACTTTGTAAGATCTGTACAGCCTAAAAGTATAGGTTCACTTGGCGAAACCATCAGCCAGTTATATCCTACTCTGCACAGACAAGATAATAGATATTTCTTATTATGCATAGCACTAATCCGTGTACAGCTTGCCAGAAAACAAAGTTATATCCAATATCAAGAGACACAATACATTTGGGGAAAAGTTTAAGAAGTTCAACTGAAACATCTCATAGATCAGCCAAATTAAGACAGAGTGGTATCCGCCACATGCGTGTTCTACAAAGCCTGCCCGTGTCTGTACTTTGTAAGGACACTGGGTGCTTGATACTGTCAAAATCATTTAATTCATAACAACACTTTGATCCCGATTTCAACAGAATATAAATTATTAGCAAGAACCAAACATAAAAGGAAAGTTCTACATCTGAGAATGTGGCGAGAACAACAAACCGCAGAGAACAGGTACCAGAGAATAATGAAGCCACATGAAATAACGATGAACATGCCAGCAGGGGGCACACACATCACTTCTCCAGTACAAATGAAGGCCTTAGCATGGACAGAATGTAATGTTATACTGCAGGAAAGAAGACCCTGTACTTCACTGCACCAATCTACACATTACAACATCTCTACTGTAGGTATGAACCTATTTACTACATTACACATTGAGGGAAAATCTTTAACCCCTTAACGCCGAGGCCCTTTTTCATTTTTGGTTTCCCTTTTTTACTCCCCACCTTCAAAAACCTACAACTTTTTTATTTTTGTTTTCTGTGTAACAAATTGCACTTCATAGTGATGGTATTTAATATTTCATGCCATGTATCCCGGGGGTTACTGGTGGGTGTTTGCTGCGAAATGCAAAAAAAGCCCACGCCTCAGCCCCAGAGTCCTCTCCATACCCCCGCAAACAGCATGTGACGTAGTAGTATGGTCCATGTCAGTAAGGGTTAAAGGGGTATTCCAGGAATCAGCATAATTCATATACAAGTGGGCACTCAAAATATAAGCTAATGTGTAATTAGTTGTTATTTAAAATTTTGCTCTCCTTAGCAGAAAATGCTGGTGACATAGACTGTAATGAAGAATTAAAATGTTACTGGCCCTTTAATCAGTCCGTTAATTTCCTCCGCGCGGTCCGTCACAGAAAAGAATATGGCCACTGGTCACATGTCCACATCACATGTCCATCACCTGCCTGGGCAGGTCATGTGATCACCACTATGTTTAGCTGTAGTCGGTTGGTTGCAGTGCAGCCAGTATGGTCGGTGTTGTAGTGATGGCAGTTACACATCATTACTATGGTAACAGAGCAAGAAAACCTGTTATATATCATCACTGGGAGCAGAGCATAAGAGGGAGGAGGAGTTACTGAGAACTAAAGGATCATGGGACTTGTACTTTCCAGTGGCGGCCATCTTGGTGATAACTCCACCTACTTTATTTAAGCTCTTTTTTGTGACTAATGACATTGAGTATTGTTGTATTCATTTATTTATATCATCATGGGTTTTTGTGTCAGACGTTCATATTCCCGGAATACCCCTTTAAAGGAATTGTCACACCTCTACTAGCCTCTGGCTGACACAACATTCATTTGGGCAAGGGTAAAGCCCTTTCATACTCACTGGTAAGGGGCACCAATCAAATGCTACTAAAGGAAAATTATATGCCGGGATCATTCATCTCAGTCCTTACTCCTTACGTTTACCGTTTTCAAGAAGTGCACCCCTCCTGTGAACTTTCAAGCTTTCTATAGCAGAACAGCAACAGACATCTAGAAGACTGAGGAATTGATAATGAAGGTACAGGCGGTCTCCTACGTAAGAACACTCGACTTACATACGACCCCTAGTTACAAACGGACCTCTGGATATTGGTAATTTATTGTACTTTAGTCCTAGGCTACAATAAACAGCTATAACAGTTATCAAAGGTGTCTGTAATGAAGCTTTAGTGTTACTATTGATTCTTATGACAACCCAACATTGTCACAGAGACCAAAAAAGTTCTGGCTGGGATTACAATGATAAAATATACAGTTCCGACTTACATACAAATTCAACTTAAGAACAAACCTACAGACCCTATCTTGTATGTAACCCGGGGACTGCCTGTATATTGGAAAATTGTATAACTTTTCCTACACAAACTGTATCAATTATTTGCTGAAAACGGACAACCCCTTTAACAGTCCCAACTTACAATGGCTTTGGGTGGATGGAGGGGCCTGATTTATACATGAGAAGCACTGCCATAATAGTGGTTGAGGGTTGTGCCAAGGACACCCACATACTCCTCCAACCACTGCTATGGCAGTGTTTGTGATAAGGAGGCACGCAGACAGTAATGGCTGCATAGCCCCTTCAATTTGCCAGAAGACAGCAAAGCAACGGATATCACAAGAGGTTGCGAGTGCTGCATGACCCACGGCTTCTGGCAGCAGACCAAGGACTGGTACAGACAAACCTTACCAAGGTAATATGGAGGATCAACCCCATACAAGCTAAACATGCACATGTATGAAGTAGTTGGAAAAAAAGTTTGTTATTACTAAAAGCATATGGGCAGCTTAACCCCTATGTGCGCCTACTTTCCACATCAGGATGTTCTATTAAGTCCCAATTCAGACACCGGGTCAGGAACGGACCGGTACCAAAAGCAACGGGTGTCATCTGTAAATATCACTGGCTCCAATGGTTGTAAGGGTCTTCCCTCTAAAGATCTGACCCCCCCCCCCCTGTACTGCTTACTGGGGGATCCTATACTCTTCAGTACAGCCCCTAGGTGTGCCAAGTACACAAGTACATTCAGAGCATCACTGGTTCAAGTTCAAGTTTATATAGTCTACAGTAAAAAAAAATATATAAAAAAAAAAAGTTTAAAACATTACAATAAAATGAATAAATAAAATAGAAGCCCCTGAAATGTCACTTTTCCATACATAAACTTAATAAAGTATAAAAAAAATACACAAAAAAATCCCACATATTTGGTATAAGCCGAGAGATTTCCTGGGGAACTCCTATGTTAGTAGTTATATATTCTTTTATTCAAATGGAACAGGAAAGAGCCTAAAGGAGAATCGGATACTTACTCACACAGAACCACATATTTTTCAAGGCACTCAAGCAGAAGCTCGCTTCCTCCTTGATGGAAGTGGAGAGCTGGAAGGATAACATCATCTTTCAAGCAGAAAACAAAATAAGACCAGCCCATGCCTTCTTTGTTCTGTTTTATTGACTTGAGGTCAGTCAAGCTGAAGAGGAATGACCATTTGCTCTGGATATTTAGTGGACTTTGTACACCTAAGAAAAAGTTTTCAGAAACAAAAAAAAAGAAATAAGTAAAAGTTGAGTTATATACAGTAGAGACCAACAGTTTGGACACACCTTCTCATTCAAAGAGTTTTCTGTATTTTCATGACTATGAAAAAATGTAGATTCACACTTAAAGGGAACCTGTCACCAGAATGCAGAATTTCACTAGTGACAGGTTCAAATAGGCACCAGAGAGTACATTACACAACAGCTAGAATGGCATCTGTGCTCCCTGCTGTTCGTGCAATAGCCCCAGAATAAGATCACCTGGCTCCCTGCCATCGTAACGCTTCCTTGCTCATTTACATAAGTCTCCACTCAGGCCCCACTGGTAATTACTATATTTTCCCCCTCCCACATCCTCCATGTTCTCATCCTCTCCCAATGACGTTGGCAAGGTGCATTGAACAGCAAACTGCACAGACACCGGCTCACAGTGCAGGCGCAAGGTAATTAATATTTACCGGCAGGGTTGGAGTGGAGACTTATGTAAATGAGCAAGGAAGCGTTAGGATTTGAAAAGGGGCATCACTCGGGACTTGGCCAGGACTTGTTGGCAGGGAGCCAGGTAATGTACTATGCAGTGCCTATTGGGACCTGTCACCAGTGCAATTCTGCCTTCTGTGACAGGTTCCTTTTAAGGCATCAAAACTTTGAATTAACACATGGAATTATAAACTTAACAAAAAAGAGTGAAACAACTGAAAATATGTCTTATACTCCAGGTTCTTCAAAGTAGCCACCTTTTGCTTTGACTACTGCTTTGCACACTCTTGGCATTCTCTTGATGAGCTTCAAGAGTTAGTCACCATCAGTTGTGTTATGCAGAAGTCAGGTGGATACACATCTGATAGTCCTACTGAATAGACTGTTAGAACTTGTATAATGGCTAGAAAAAGCAGCTGAATAAAGAAAAACGAGCGGCCATCATTACTTTAAAAATGAAGGTCAGTCAGTCTGAAAAATTGGGAAAACTTTGAAAGTCCCAAAGTGCAGTTGCAAAAATCATAAAGCACTTAAAAGAAACTGGCTGACATGAGGACCACCCCAGGAAAGGAAGACCAAGAGTCACCTCTGCTGCAGAGGATAAGTTCATCCGAGTCACCAGCCTCAGAAATCGCAAGTTATCAGGAGCCCAGATTACAGACCAGGTCAATGCCACACAGAGTTCTGCCAGCAGACATCTCTACAACAACTGTTAAGCAGTACGTGCAGCAGCCTTCATGGTAAAATAGCTGCTAGGAAACCACTGCTAAGGACAGGCAACAAGCAGGAGATACTCTTTTGGGCTAAAGAACACAAGGAATGGACATTAGACCAGTGGAAATCTGTGCTTTAGTCTGATGAGTCCAAATTTGAGATCTGTGCTTCCAAACACTGTGGGGCACATTTACTTACCTGTCCGAGGAGTTCACCCAAAGTGCATAGTTCCGATGATAATGCACTCTGGCACGATTCACTAAGATTGGTTGCCCGATATCCTGCATGTGTTGCTTCCCCCCTCAGGTGCGCCGGAGTTCATGTTAAATGCATGTCTTGCGACACAATTTCAAAGTTAAATCCCGCGCTCAGTCCAAATCCGTTGGATCGTCCGACGACCCGCACCCCCATTTCTGTTGCATGAAAGCCATCGTAATTGCGCCAAAATCCAATCGCGTGCAACACAATCCCCGAAAATATCGGAAGTCTGACGTAAATGCGATCTGCGGACTCTTAGTAAATAAGCCCCAGTGCCTTTGTGTGAAACAGAAAAGGTGAACGAATGGACTCTACATGCCTGGTTCCCACCGTGACGTATGGAGGAGGAGGCGTGATGGTGTGGGGTTGCTGGCGACACTGTTGGGGATTTATTCAAAATGGAATGTATAATAAACCAGCATGGTTACCACAGCATTTGCAGCGAATGCTATTCCATCTGGTTTGCTTCTAGTTGGTCCATCATTTATTTTTCAACAGGACAATGACCCCAAACACACCTCCAGGCTGTGTAAGGGCCATTTGGCCAAGAAGGAGAGTGATGGGATGCTATTCCAGATGACCAAGCCTGTATTTCGCCATGCTATGGCGCTAGCTATCCGCTTCTCTATGGAGCGGGGATAGGTGACCAGCACTCACTCCTCCATTCACCCGGGCAAGCATACATTTGTCTGCATGAGCCTTAGATGGAAATTAAAGTAAATCTGTTAGCGGAAATGACCAAGAAAACCACTACCAGTATGTTGTTAAGCAGATTAACACCTTCGGAATCAAATTTCTTTCATGTCCCTGTGTGGAGTTACCATTCAGAAAATCAACTTTGAAGTGAGATGTACATTGTATGTATAAAGTTAGGAGAGTTGAGCTCTCCTTGCCTCAGAACACCCCTTCTATTGCGATTGACATCATTCACATGACTTTGGGATGCAACACCATCATTTCACTACATCTACATCTCACTACAAGGAGGATTTTATGGATTATGTCACCATGTTGGAACATTGAAAAAAAACATGATGTTCATACTTGTAGTGGCTTATTAGATTTGCTGCGATGTTGCCTTTTAGAAAACAAAAAAACGCAGAGAAGATTTATCATGTCATCATTGCGTGCCAGTCATGATACTTTCCCCCCACCCCAAGCCTGTTGGAGCACGATGCGCCCAATATAGTAACAGCCTCTAGTTGTGCTCACTGATGAATGCTACACCAGATCCGGCCTGTGGTAGAATTCTGCTATAGCCTGCACCAAGATCCTTGCACAAGCTATAGCAAATGCGCCAGGCCAGACTTTGGTGGCTTCACTCTAGTGAATGGTACAGGTCTCTGAGCCTATACCCTCACTAAAAAAGTAATATATTTCCAGCTATTAAACAAGTTGTTGCTAGGCAATGTTTATCCTAGATTTATGAGAATTTTATCCAAATGACAACATGTATAGAAGAAATAAAGGTAAGGAAAGAGTAAAAGACCTCTGACACATCAGATGGGTAACCCTATGCTAAAAAGCTATAAAAGCAAAAGATGTAACAAGAAACAGCAATGAGCCCTGGTACACGCGAGCCCATTTGTGTAGCCAAGGGAAAAAACAACAGGCCATTGCAGAGAAGGAGCTTCCTCCTCCTAACCTGCAGACTTGCTATTTTTCAAGTCTGTGGAAGAACGAAATCATGACCCATTTCACGGCATAAAACCTAACTGCATGATAACAAGCCTTGCATCTGTGTGATCATCACATGACCTGCATCAGAACTGGCTACAGACAGAAATGATATAAACATAACAAATTGATGCAATAATCATTGAAAGAAAAAGATTTGGATGCAATAGGAATTGAAAAAAAACAACATAACCTTATGTTCTAAAATAAATAAACTTTATGTTCAGGAACTGGAAAGACCCTTTAACGTGGCATAATGAGGAGTATACAAATACAGACCTCCATTAGTAAACTGCCTTTTCTTGAAAGACACGGTGTTAATCATGTCCCATTCTGCTTCATAACTGTTCTGATGTTCAGGACCACCAACGTGCCGTTCTTTTGGAGACTGATTCCACTGCACAACTGAACTGGAGTCCTTTGATAAGGATCAGAAAAAATCCAAGAATTAACTGAAATACAATAAACCATATCTAATACTACTTAGGTAAGAGGACTACTTCAAAGATTTTGGGGTGCTCTGAGGATTTTCTACAGGATATATGTCATTCATATCTAGTAAATGGGACTACCGCTAGTCATCTCCTCTGTTGAATAAGGGTGATTTAGCCCACCTAATGAGGCAGCCACATGCCAACTGAGAATGAAAGGAGAGGTATCACACATAACAAAACCCTCTCCATCCACTTCGATGGCGTCACAAAAACATCTGTCATGGATACAGATGCTGGGTCCTGTGATGGGACGAGCATTTAAAGGGATCATCCTGAAGCATAGGACAAGAGCCCTGTATGGCCACAGTGGGATCCACGCCCAACACTTTCAACCATGCTTGGTCAAAGATGACCTGCATATGCCTGCCTGCCCCTCGCATGTAGTGTTTTCTGAGAAATCCTCAGTGCATATTCTGGATTTGCCAAATATTTCTAAGATAGTATTTCTAAAATGCCACATAAAAAGGTAAATTCATCTTTTGAAATTCAGAAAAAGATTACCTGTGCTCCATAGAAATTCATGTGGCATGTAAAGCATCTAATACAACGAATACTTCAGCTTCCACAAACACTGCTCTCTTCTATCTCTTAACCGCTTAGCAACAAGTCTGTTTTGGTCAAAATGTCCAAGAATTTGTTATTTTTGCAACCATTCAAAAGCAACAAATGTTATTCAGCCATTTGAGAGCTTTTTTGTGGTTGTGTTGAATATTTTAATGGCTAAGTTTTGGGTAACAAAATGTATTTATAGACTTATGAACCATTAATTTGGGGGACAGTGGGTAAACATACAACTCTGATGCTTTTGTTTGTTTTAAATTTAAGCTATTAACCTAGTAGAACCGTAACAATGTTACGTTTATTCTCCAGGTCAATAAAATGACTTACTTCTGCATCAGACATTATATAGAATGGTCACTATTTACATGCCACGCTAAGTTAGTGCAGCATGTGAAGTCAACCACTGTCTCTGTTCTCCTACCTTCCTCCTTGAGACTTTACTACACACATGAGTAGTTAGTCAAATGGGCGTTACCAGTTGGGGGTGTCCTTGCACAGTCTAAGGCAAGTGAAGCAAATTTTTTCGCTCAAACGGACTGCTACATTCTAACAGCAATGTCTTTAGTTGGCTAACCCTTAAGGTGTTAAACATCTTAGCAAGCTTTTGGGCAACTATCAAAACAAAAGGCTAAACCAAAGCAATAGGGTTACTCACACATGATGTAAACAGGCCAAAGTAATTAACGGTTTGCAATAATAGGAGCAAATTTTTAATAAATAACCTACCTTTACAGCACACAGTATATTTGAGGAGTCCATTGTTTCTTCAAGAGGTCTCCAATCTACAATAACTTCCATATCCTTCAAGCCAAACACAACACCACAAACAAATTATGTTAAATTGAGAGATGTAAAATGCTATTCTTACTGTAATTTTTACCTACAATTACTGTAAAGGTTTTTTAAATAACTCAGAAGCATAAAAACCTATTCTCAGGACATGTCATTAATTCATTATTGGTTGGGGGATGAGCGGACCAGTTGTTTCAGTTTGAGATCAAGGCACAGCCTGGATGTATTGCCAGCCGAACAGCCAATCCAGCAAACTAACACCTCTTGCTACAAGCCATGATTCCCCATGGTCATAGCAAGTAGCAAGGGGCGTAAATTTGTCATGTTTTGACTAGTGGAGGGGCCTTCACAGTACATTAAGTGATAAGACCCTGTTCCCTTGAGAACAAGGTTTCTAGAAGAAACCATACACAGAGTTCATCAACATTATTTTGGGAAAAGTAGTCTAAGGGGAGGTGCTCAAAGTATATTCAAGCTAGCCTATAGTTTTTCAGCATTCTATCAACTTTCGACACCCTTTGCAAAGCATTTGTTTTCTATATACACGGCTTTCAAATTTCAAGTGGAATCTGCCGGGATTACATTCTGAACATTCTGCATTTTGTTGTATTTTTCCTACCAAGTGGACATTAGCGTTTGTGGAAATATGATTCGACGGTAACCCATTGAAATCTGACCCAATCCTCTTATTGAACTATTTTAGTCGTTCCCCAAAGTGTCTGATGTAAAGGGGTTGTCCCAAGTTCAGACCTTATTCCCTATGCACAGGGTATGGGATAAGAAGTTGATCAGTGTAGGTCCAAACAGTCCCCTGGCCATTGTCTAAATTGAAGTACGAGCGTGCACCCGTCTTCACCATTCTCTAACTATGTGAATGTTGGAGATAGACGAGAAGTGCACTTGGCTATCATTGACACTCTCATAGAGTAGCATGGATCTACATCCTGCCATACCACCCATTAGCGAGGATGGTATCCCCTTCTCTCCAGATCGTGGAGATCATGATCACCTTGTTATTCCCTATCCTGGGACAATCAATTTTAGGTTTTGAACCTTGGCAGGTTAGCAGATATATCTATGAATATTTAATCTATATGTTTAGCCTGTAAAATGCCTCTGTATAGATACACAGTCTCTCGGCTGGTATAATTTTCTCAGGATTATGCACTTTTGAGTAGGGAGCTATTTCTCCAAGGATCCATTTAGAATACATTTTCCAAGTTTAAGCTGAGTTTTTCAGGACAAAAAATGTGCTGAAAAACCTCACCTGGGCTTATACTCAAGTAATAACAGTAATTGTGGATGCACAATCTTTTTGATCCATTATACATTGATTATAATAAGGAATAAAACATGAATCCATTGTGAATCAGTTTTCTGCAGGACTGAAAAGGAGGGAAATCAATATTTTATAGTTTTAACTAGAACTGGTGCCAGATAAGCTTGTATACACAACACAGCTATAAAATCAGTTTCTGGGACTAAAAATATTGTGTTGTTCAAAGAACTTTCATTTATATAAATGAAGTTTCTCCAGTTGAAAATAGGGACAAAGACTCCTTTGAAAATATGTTATATTCTTATTAATGCACTTATCTGTGTGAACAACGTCAACATCTCCACACATAAGGGTACTTATCTCATTTCAGCAAATAAATTATTCCATTAGAAAAAGTACTCCTTCCTACACACAGTGATTCAGCCAGTAACAGGCCCGAAGTGATGCCCAGGTACATTAAACATGAAATGAAGGGTTATTAAAGTTTAACTAAACTTTTGACAAAACTACACAAATCAATAGTAGAAGATAATAGCAAACATTGTAAAAGGCTTTATATATTGTTCCTGTGTCCTATATTTTCCCATGCATTTCCTCAATTGCCAAGTTCACAACTGTGTTTGCCTTCCATCACAATAATAATGGAAATCAGTTTTACAGTTCCCATCTGATTTTCCACTCAAATCATGGAAGTCAATGGAAGTGGTGCAAACTAACAGAAGCTAATTAAAGTTAACTGACAACAATAGACATTTAAACCAATTCAAATGGAGATGTGAATTAGGCTTAAATCAGCTTTCTCTCCTGTTCTCCAATGATAGCGAACATATAAAAGAACCTGGCAAAGCGTGTAATGAGTTACACTTTACATATCGTCACTGGATAGTCTTATCTCCTTACAGGTCTGAATCTTAAAGGGAAATATTATATACTGTATAAGTATGGAAAGAGATAATCATTTGCCGCCTCCTCTGTCTGAAGTGGAAAGAACTCAGACACGCTGCTCACTGCAGGAGTAAGAGCAGAAAAAAGGCACAGAAAAAGATTTACTTAAAGGGGTTTTTCAATAAAAAGAAATTCTCACATTTCAACCCCCTGGTCATGTTTACACAATAAAGATCATTTTAACACCTTTTACCATTTTAATTTTATTGCTGTTTTAGCTCCTATCACTCCTTACGCTGGTAAGTGAAAAATTCCAGAGTGACAGTGGGTACTCTCTAAGCAGACACATATTAGTGCCGTGAGATTCTGTGATTTGACAATGTGGTCAGATTATCAAGGTACAGGTTTATATACACTTTCATTTAGCTTCTGAACATTCACTAGTATCCGACACAGAGGAAGAGAGATGAGACAGATCAAAGATGATGAGATTCATGAGATGCATATTACACATGAAATTCTCAGGTCTGCTATATCTCACATATAACATATACTGTTAGCTCTGATGTGGCTCCCTCCTCTCCCCTGGATAAAGACTTTATCTGACTGTAGGTTGTAGCTTTACTCTCCTCAAGATGTGTCGCTTGCCAGCAGGAACTCTGTGTAAGCTTGTCCTAGAATGCAAGGTTGGGGGCCGATGAGAGAGAGAAGCTCAGTGCAGCTTCAGACAGGAGACCAAAATGTCCTCCCGACCCAAGACTTTTGGTACAGGGACGGATCCAGGGAAAACTGTAGTTGTGTACGCTAGGACCGACAGAAACCGTTTGAAACTATATCCGTGAAATGCTGTATTTTTGATAATAACAGTGAATTAGAGAATGTGTTATCTTGTGTATATTTAAGAATCTTGTCCTCATGCGGATAACCCTTTAAGTATTTTACAAAGCACTATTATCACATGCTCTATTTCGAAGATAAAAAAAAAAAATACCCTAAGTTTTAGTTACTCTTTAAATACTATTTATACTGCAGATTTAGTGCTGCCACAATGATACAAAATAATACCTTTTCTATAACATGCAGGGTTCCTGGGATTAAGCTATCTTGATCATCTAGCTTCCCACATGAAGAATGTATGAAGACCCCTTCTTGGTCATAGACCACCTGTAATGCAAGAAAAAGGAAAAAAAGAGGAAAAAAAAATCTGGTTATTATATTACAAAAAGGTTATTTTAATAGAAATTCTGTGGTATATTGTGGTTAGTTTTTGTTGCCTGGCTGCTAAACACAGGTCACTACATGTACTGGCAGTCATATGAAAGCAGCACAGGTCTCGTATATGTTCTGTAATCTCTTCACCAGGACTCATCCGTCAGCAGGGACTAAAACACCCATCACACATACTCGCCATGCAGAAATAAAATTATTCTGAGCAATGCCGAGAACACCTCGTAAATTACACAACAGTAAAATTATTTTACTTTCTCATAGCCTGCAGCAAATCTTGGTAACCCTTCTGTAGGGTGTGTATGTTTGGAGATCATGGACATGAACAGTGAAATGCAAAGTGAAGCCGAGGGGAAAAAGAAAAATGACAATTAGGTTACTGGCACAACAACTGTGGTGGGTCATGCTCTGGCAAGAGGACTCAGCGCATCAAGGCGATTTATGATGGAAGGAGTGCCGCTGAATCCTGACATCCATACAGTGTCATTGTTACTGTGCTGCAAAGAATAAGGTGCTTCATATATCACTATGGTTAGCACTACAGCCTTGCAGCACTGGGGACCTGGGTTCAAGTTCCAGGGTGTTTGTGTGGGTTTCCTCCCACACTCCAAAACATACTGGTAGGTTGTTTAGATTGTGAGCCCCATGGGGACAGGGACCAATTTGGCAAGCTCTGTGCAGCGCTGCGTAATCTGTGTGCGCTATATAAATAAAGGAATTATTGTTAATACAAGGAGTCCCAGTCCTCTGCCCTGTGGTTGGTTCATGAAATCAGGTCAATACATGGATTATACATAATATAAAGGTCTCCAAAAACCTTAGGTTAACCCCTTCACGCTCCGTGGCGGATATATCCAATGACCTGCATTGACTCCTTTTACTACCGTTTAAACTAACTCAGCTGTGTGGACTGGGGGAGAAAGCCCCTCCCACACACCCAGCTCACATGATCGGAAGCGGGGGAGAAAACACCACCCACACAACCAGGTCACATGATCTGAGGTGGGAGAGAAAACCTCGCCCACACAGCCAGGTCACATGATCGGAGGTGAACTTTCCACCACATCCATATTCACAGGTACACTGAATAACTTGTCGAAAATTAATAATAAAACAACATAATGTTAATAAATGTCTTCTTAATAGGAAGTCATTTTATTAATATGTTGTTGTTTCATTATTCATTTTTGACAAGTTATTCAGCGTATCTGTGAATATGGATGTGGTGTTAGGTTCACCTCCGATCATGTGACCTGGGTGTATGGGAGGGGCTTTCTCCCCTCTTTTCTAAATGTTTCTGGCAGAAATGTGAAAAACTGAACTGAAAACTTTATCCAGGTTTGAAGCCTAAAAAGCTTTATCTGTACTGCACCCCAGCACCTCCCTTCTGTTCTGCGTAAAAGCTAGTTACTACAGCAATTACTCAGTAAGGGAAGAAAAGGTGAGAAAAGCTCGGTTTAGAGAGCAGAAAGCTCTTCAGTTACTCAACACAGTCAGCAGTTTTGATTGTGCAGAAGGGAATGAAACCAAGACCAGCAATCTCCTGCCTAACATAGAAAGGGGGAATAATGGCTGACATTAGAGATGAGTGGGCTCAAAATGTAGGTTCGGTGTCCTTCATTCAGTAACTATGCTGGTGTCTACCTGGCCAATCACAGCCGTGCCTTGTTGCTAGGGGTATAAAGCTACCAGATTACCTTTTCTGCTGCCCTTCAAGCAACATGTCTGAGTTAGATGGAGCTACCAATCCTAAAGTATGGGTGCGCTCAGCCCTAATCCACATCACTATGGAAACCAGTCCTGAACCATTACAAGTAATATTCCTTAGTTTCCAGATGCCAGTGGAGATATAACACGGATAAAGGGCCACGTACCATCAGTGCCCCTATTATACAATCAGACAGCTGGTGGCAGTGCCAGGAGTGCAGGTCTACCCTACTGGATAGTACAGAGGTTGTACATGCTGCATCCGGGTTACACGACCTGCAATAACCAATTTCTATTGATATTAGTGGCTGCTGTACAAAGGTCTGCAGCAGCGATCACCGGGCGCGATCATGGGGTGAGCACCAGGAAGGACGCCCCGGGGCACCCGGCTTATGCTGCTGGCAGTGACATATACCGCGTCAGGTGCACATGATATTTCTAGCATGCAAACACGCCGGGATCCCTGGCTGCCTCACACTGTATGCACAACGGCAGTCTGCAGGCACTTCCGCCGCTACCGACACAACTAAACTTCCCTTTTCCGTTACCTTTCCGGTGACAGGGGCCGCCATCTTGCCTACGAGTATTTACGATGACGTCGCACTCCTCACGTGTCCAGACAAAACACTTCCT
The DNA here is from genome assembly GCF_040894005.1 of Engystomops pustulosus. Lineage (NCBI taxonomy): Eukaryota > Metazoa > Chordata > Amphibia > Anura > Leptodactylidae > Engystomops > Engystomops pustulosus. The sequence goes on along the minus strand of NC_092414.1, from coordinate 91,367,287 downwards.
CCGCTGGCTGTTGCGCAGGCGCAGTGCTGTCTCTCGGAGTGACTTGGCGAGCATGTGATCGGGTATCACGAGGTGGGGACGCGTCAGTTGACGTGTTTGCCGTTAGGAGAGTCCAGTAATGACTGGAACATTGCGTCACTCCGCCCCGCCCACAGTCCAGCGGCGTACTGCATGGCGCGCCCAGGGCATAGGAACCAGCACAGGGGTAATACGGCTATCAGAACAGTCTGGAAAGTTCCTATTAGTCCTCCATTACACTCGATACGGAGAAGCATCGGGGCACAACTCTCACATGGAACCATCAGTGGGATTTGGGACAATAAACCACCTATAGATCTTTACGGACATCAAGTGCCAAAATGTCTCATAGGAAAGAGACGCCCCCGGCGGCTATTCTAGACAGCGTGTGTATATATGTATATGTGTGTATATATAAATTATATGGTAACACTGGAGGAATGACGCCAGCTGTGTCACAAGCTCCCATTCATCAATGAATTCAGCTGGAACATTTAGCCCCAAGTCCTACAGTCTCCCTTTACAGACATCTGTGATGCGGCTTGTCACTCAGATTCTTTTCTCTTATTCCACTTTTACAGGACATATATTAGTAATGCCCTATTCACACAGACACGTTACCACGTAATGCATTTTGGTCCTTTCACCCCACTCCCCAGGGACTCAAGGATGAAAGCTGACTGGGAGCCGGGTAAAGTTTAATCTACTGAAAATGGCCTTCTAATGACACGTTACCTTTAAAGGAAACCTACCATTTAGAATGGTAGGGGTAAGTACCGAGCACCAGCTCAGGGTGAGCTGGTGCCGGTACTTACTTTCGTTAGTGTTATAACGGTTTTAACACTTTTTAAACTTTAGAGCAGAGGAGGCCTCGGCGTGCGCACGTCTACATAGGAAATAGCGGAGATGTTGCGCGCGCACGGTCGTGCGCAGCGCTGAAGCCTCTTCTGCTCTAAAGTTTAAAAAGTGTTAAAACCACGATACCGCGGTTCATAACACTAACGAAAGTAAGTACCGGCACCAGCTCACCCTGAGCTGGTGCCCGGTACTTACAGCTTACCCCTGCCATTCTAAATGGTAGGTTTCCTTTAAGGTTAGGAATTTCAGAATAATCCCAAAGTTTTATTAAAGGCTGTGGACATCTTTGTGCATGAGCAATCTCTACCAAGCTCCTATAATGAAATTAGAGGCACTTAGCATTTCTTTGCAATGTGCTTTTCTTATTACACATTCATAAATCATAATTTCCATATTGCAGCCTCTTCTTCATTGAGAGTTTGGGCTGTGGTCACAAGATCTCTCATACACTGGAGCACAGATCCTGCTCTGCTCCCTTTTCTATGGCATTAATAAATAACAGCAGGAGATACTACACCAGTGATGGCCAACCTATGACACGCGTGTCAGTGCTGGAGGCTGAGAGATTGTCCAGCGCATTGTAATAAATAGATTATGTGGAAAATCCATACTGTAATATGGCAGTACATGGTAGGATCACTCACACAACCTAGGATTTAAAGTACCCTAGAAGTTAAATAATTATACATATTTATTATTTAAACTATAAATGTCACAAAATTATGGGGTTTTTTGTCACACACCACCCGAGTTATGCTCGTTTTTTTGGTGAATTTTGACACACCAAGCTCAAAAGGTTGCCCATCACTGTACTACACCCTTTCCCCTCTCCTCTGTCTTCGCCATCATGCACACAAATGTATATATTTTGGATGCATGCGAGACATTGTTTCAATGGCTAGCAACATCCCCACTTACTTCTAAGGGCTCATACACTGTGTATGTACCAACTCCCCAAGTCACAAATTATAGTGTAGGTTTTATTCCTACCTAGCAAACTTTTCTACTGTCATCCGATGACACGTGGGCTGCAGACAACACACCATTTGCAAGAACAAGAGCTTAACAGTGGCTTCTGACCTCAAACATTGCGGTGCTCACTTGTGACTAAAGGTACTTTTTATTTATCTGTTCCACAATCTTGGGAGTCCAGGAGGTCAAAAATCAGCGTGCCGAAATGGGTGTTGGGGCGTCGGTTCTGGGATTGTTTTTTTTTTGTAGGTCATTATATGCTTTTTAGCCATAACTAAAAATCTCAGGTCAACTTACCCGAGCCAACATAACTTGGGGTGCCTCCTTTCCCATCACCACCAATTGCATACCATGGGTAAGATTAAGTCTGCCCTTTATCTATATTTTAACCTGTTTGTGACTATGCTCTAGCATTTAATATATTTCACTAGCACATTACCAACTTGGATATAATTGGCTTTAATCTATTTTCACTACTAGGATTGTGAATCAATGGTTGGATATTGAGGTGCAAGTGGTTATACTGGAAACATCCATTTTATATTGGTAGTCTCAAGTTTGGATCTAAAATGATATAAAAACCATACACAATGCACACTTGTTTTTGGGTCAGGTATAGTACCATAGCTGGTGGGAAGGAATTTGCTACCATGGTTCAGCCCCTCCAATATAAACCTATGACATTTTTCCAATATCTTCCCTACCTCTTCTCTGCACATAAAATCCTGATGTCTATGCATTTGTAGTGCCACCACTGAAATCAATTTTAAGCATCTTTACAATTAAAGATATTTATTGGTGGGACACAAGTGAATAAAGACAAAGTCAAGTAACTTGTATTCATATCTTTTGACCATTACCTTTACTGTTTTGTGAATTAAAAGAAATTGATGTCACACATGATTTTTAGCCCCTATTTACCACAAGCCCCCCTTATTTATCTACAAATATAGTGCAGGAAACCCATCATACAAGTGAAGAGACATTTTCCAAGGACCACAAGATTAATACCATGACATATAGAGCTACTGAATGGATGGTAAAGCTTCACGCAAGTCAGTGTTATAGTTTGACTAGAAAGGGGGAGGAGGAAAAAAAAAAATTCTGAAGAGAGGAGGGGTAGAAAAATTATTAAAACCGCTTGTGTTCGAGGAATGAAAGTTATTTTCATAACCAAATGACATTGTTAAGCATAAATGATTTATTCTACAACGAATAATAGCAATTACATGGGAGGAGGGCCAATATGTACCAAACAAAAAGTGCTGGTTTTACAGACTCCTCAAGTTGTATTCCTTCGTCTAGATTAGCAGATTATTTGGATTTTCTGAATGTTTCCTTTTGGATTAGCAAGATTATATTCCAGTGGTGCACGTGTAAGCAATTTCTGCAATTCGAGCAAGTCGTAAGGACACAGAGGAGTTAGGACAAGACAAAGGTCACTTGCAAAACAGTATTAAGACAACCTGCAGACTGCAAGGTCATACTCACAACATTCTAGTACATATTCTGCACAGGAGAAAAAGCAGATAAAATATTCCTTCTATGTAATGCACATTGACCAGATATTTTTACAGAATTAGGCATAACCAAAAAATGGACAGTTAGAACATGTGCAAACCCTGCAAAAATATGACTGGTATCTGCTAGGGAGGGAGGGGGCTGGGGAAGAATTTTAGAATACAATTAGTTTTCCACAAAATACAAAGGGCAGCAAAGTGCATACCATCCTAACAATGTACATAAGTTATTAAATAAAGAACAGGTTTAAAAAGAATATAAATGAAGCTTTAAGTAGGTCTTTTCTACATGCATATTATTCTTCATGAAAGAAAAACATATGTAAAAAGGCCATTGGTAATTGCTCGGTTATCAGCGGTAGAAAATGCCAATTCCCTGGTCACGCACTCCACTAGTATACCGCTGGGTCTTGGATTCTGTTACTTTCATTTCCTCATTGAAATACTGTTAATTCTGTTACTCCAATGGTAAGAGAATAGGTGACTTGGAATATGGCAATCTTCCTGATAGGACAAGTATCTGCTCAGTTCACACATTTATCCGGAACAACATCCACCCGCGCTCTGTGCCTGTGGTTCATCATCTACAATCTGTACTCCTCTCCTTGCACCTCCGGACTGACTTGGCCCGTTGCCTTTGGCTCTTTCGTCTACTTGTGCTGTTTCTATCATTCCTACAAAAATGAAAAATGCAAGTTAACCCTAAGACATTTATACAAAATTACTTTATACCAAGTTAAATGCTCTATTTGAGACCAGCAACACTGCAGTGGAAAGGAACTGACCAAGGCTTATACCTACTGTAAAATTATGTATATGGCTTCCCCTACGCATTGCAGTGGGAAGCCATGTATTTTATAATATATTCAATGGAATATAAGGCTGCCTCAGCTTATACACAAGTATGCATTTCCACAGTAGCTTATGCTGGTTGACAAATCTGAAAACCCAAAAGCTCCTCCTCCTTAGGCTCTTAGGCTGCATTCACACTACCGCAAGGGGTACGTATATACGGCCGATATACGTCCCCCATAGACGGCAATGGGCGCGCGGCGCCCTACGGGAGCTCCGTGCCCGTGAAAAAATAGGACATGTCCTATTTTCTCAGGGCATACGGCGCAGTGCGCCATATATCCCTATGGAGTGGGGCGCGGGTGAGCAGCGCTCTTCCTCTCCCCGCACGCTGCCGTGTGCCCGCCATGCTATGGTACGGCGGGGACCGGTCGTGTGAATCCAGCCTTAATCTGTAACAAAGCAGGCAGAGACATGTCCATGCGCTCTGTTGTTACAGATGATGAGCATCAGTCAGCACTGGAAGGAGTGTATGGAAGTTTCTTTTTTCTTTGTATAAACCCAGGGATTGCAGGGCAATAAGTGGGGGGCTCTTGGCATTTCATTACTCGGGGAAGTGGCGACACATGCATTTCCACCTTAGGCTTCTACTCTCAATAAGTTTTCCCAGTTATTTGTGGCAAAACTAGGGGTCTTAGATGCGTTATTCATCTCCAACTACCTAGGACAGTGGATGTGACTTATCCATGACTAAGGAACTGATGGTCTGAAACGCGTCAGATGTATATGGCATCCTATTTTTTTATGACCGTTATATGCCTGTATTGTTCCCGTTATCTGATTAATAAAGCTGCACAACGATTTTACCGGATCTAGTGAGTGCCGATCTATTTTTTATCTACCGTTTATATTCAAGGAAGTGGAAGACCTTCTTTTAGATTGTGCACTTGGTGGAGTGCGAGCCTGATCTTTCTGCTTGTTTGAGATAAAAAGGTTTACCATGAGTGGCCACATAAACAAAAGGGGCTTCCCATTACCTACTGCATAGAACTGCTAGTACTAATGTAATAAAAAGCTGTGGCAATTAGTTTGATTTACAGAGGACAATCTCTTAGTTTCTCTAGGCAAATTGATAACAATACATACTTTTACAGAGATCCAGGAATAACTCTTCAATTCCCTTATTTTGCTTGGCTGAAGTATGATAGTGCTTAGCACCCACAGATTCTGCATACCTGGATGGAATAAAGAAAAGACTTTAAAAACATTCCGCAATATTCACATTACATAGAAAGATTGTTAACTAAAACTAACATACGCTTCTGCTTCTTGAACAGAGACGTGTCTTTCTTTTTCCAAATCTACTTTATTTCCTGTAAGAGAAAAGAAAAGAGATTTTTTTTAAAATAAAAGATAAGCTATAGGATGTAAAATATGTAGATATATCTGGAAGATCATAGGATTTATCAGTGCACATCTCCTATTGTGCTAGGCAGAAGGAGCACAGGGGATATAGAAACAGGATTACGACGTGACTGCTATTCACATAGCAAAACAGCTTACAGAATAGCCAGGTCAGAATGTAAGTATTTTTGAAGTGAAACCACCTGTGGCAAGCCAGGGTCATGCCAACCATGCTGTCCCCCATTTCATGACAGTGTAGCCTACATATAGGTACACCGGAGAACACAAAGGAGCCCTTGCTACTGGAGTTACCAACAAGAAAAATTTAAAAGGGGTATTCGAGGATTATCAACACAAGATAGAAAAACACAATACATCCAAAAAAAAAATATAAAAAAATTTAGGGTTGCACAATGAAATCTCACTTTCAAAGCGAGAACGGTTCAATACTGGGTTTGTGTTACTATAAGATTTCTACCGTTTTACAGACTTTTTGGATCTGTCTACAGAGGAGTCCCATAGAGCAGACATCGGCATGGAATCCTTTTGAGAGGGTGTCGGGTTAGTGGCAGAGCAAGGACCATTTCACCAGGGAGATACCACCAACTGTCCATAGATGGGGTCTCTACATATTCAGGGCTTCCCCTGACACAAGGCTCTAGATTATGCAATTAAATAATTTTATGCCCAGCCCGGGATTTGAACCCACAACCTCCACTCTGCATGCCCCCCCTGTCTCCACTCCACCTACCATAGAGAGACAGAGGGGAATACTTATCAGGGCCTCTGCCCCATATCAGTGGCATAGAAGCCCTGAAATAATCAAATTCTAGCTTATTGCTAGTACTTGCAATTTAGCCAACTCTGACCCACCTTCACGTCAGTATGGTGCTATGGGTGGGCCAACGCAGGGCGTTACTGTCCCTACATCTGCGCACTCATATGTTAAAATTCGCTGGCTGCATTTATTTCTCTGAGATACAAGATGACATAGACGCTGTGCAGGAACCCGCCAGATGCATCCAAAAGGCTTCGGCCTATTGATATATCATGCTGCGCAAGAGCAGCAGCGGGGCTATCATACACTAACGTTTGTATGATAAATATGCCCCAGAGCCTCTAGACCAGTGATGGCAAACCTTTTTAGAGCCTGAGTGCCCAAACTTCAACCAAAAGCCACTTATTTATTGCAAGGTGCCAGCAGAGCAATATAAGCAGTAATTTATTTCTCCTTGTTCTTTGACAACTTTCAATCGTTCAGCCTCCTAAAGACACCAACGCAGTTGAAAGGAGGAGGGCAAATTCCCCCATCATTGTAGGAAGATTCTGTAGGAAGATTCTTTGAGTTCTGTCTGGTGAAGTTCATGCTGGTACGATGGCCCGGGTGCCCACAGAGAGGGCTCAGAGTGCAGCCTCTGTCACCAGTGCCATAGGTTCGCCACCACTGCTCTAGACTATGGACTTGGTGGTTGTCTATGGGAGGACTTTATGTAAACAAAGAGCTTCCCTATTGCACTGCTATATAGAGATACAACTTCTCAGAGATCTCTTTATATCATCACATTAGGATTCTTAGTATTTAGCATATAATACAGTTACACTGATGGGTTTCTAATCTACTTCTTAGCAAAGCAACATTTGAGAAAAAAAAAAGTCTGCATACGGATATCATGCATGTGCCGTCCATTTTTTTTGCAGTTCAATTGACCTCTATGGATGTACGTGGTCCGCATGCAAGACAAAATAATGCATGCTGCAATTTTTGTCTCACTGTCTGCACCTCTGAAAAAAAGTTGCCGTGTGAACCCATGTGACCCATAGGAAACAGTGGGTCCATTTGCATCCGCAAAAAAAGGATAGCATATGGACATCAAAAGCAACCTTCTACATGAGCCCTAAATTATACTCTTTAGTACACTATTTTATATTAACATTACTAGGACAACCTTTACAAAACACATGTCATAAAGCTTCTCCCGGCAGTAGAGGGTGTACCTCACTAAGATGACGTCTCACCACAACACTGGCCATACTGTATGCACTGCAACCAACTACAGCCAAACAGTGATGATCACATGACCTGCCCAGGCAGGTGCAGGACATGTGATCAATGGCCATCTTCTGTCCTGTGTCTCCTCCACAGGAACAAAGTCACAGGACTGATTAAAGCGTATTAATTCCTCAGTCTATGTCCGCAACACCACTGCTAAGGGCATCAGCATTTTAAACAATTAATTACATATTAGCTTATATTTTAACAACCTATTTGAATAAGAATTATGCTTATCCCTGGAAGGAATTCCCATTAAAGGAGAAGTTTTCCCACAAATACAAGCAAGGCCCGATCCACAGAATAAAGCCTAACGTGCTGATCAGTGGGGGTCTCAGTGATGAGCCAGGGGTACCTTTGTCGGACCCATTGTTGCTTCATGAGTGTAATGGAGCAAAGAGCCACGCATGACCGTTATGCTCCTTTCATCTCTATGGAGCCGACGGAGATCGCCAAGATGTATGGAGCAAAGCAGTAATGCGTGGCCATCTGCTCCATTACTCTCATGGGGCGACAAGGAGTCCAGGGGTATGTGGGACTCCAGATCAGCAAATTAGGCCCTATTCTCTAATATGTTAAAGAATTCCTTAATCACCAATTGACCTAAAACCATTACCTCAAGCCGCATAACGCCTTCTAGTTATTGTTTCTAACATGTCCCACGGTGGTGGCATCATCCATAAAATCAACTTTGAAGTGAGATGTAAATTGGTTGTGTAAAGGAGGAGGAGAGTTTAACACTGAACTCAAGAGGGGGAGCTCTGAATGCCTCCTCTGATTAAATACATGCATGGGACTTCAGGAGATCTGGTTAGTGATGTCTCTGGTTGCAGAACCATCAATTACAGTGAAGGGGCTTTCTGAGGAAGAGGGAGCTTCATTTCAGTGTTAAAATCTCCATCTCTTTGACGTTAAAAAAAATCAATTAACATCTCACTTCGAAGTAGATTACCTCCATGATGCCACAGGGTCAAGAAAGAAAAATGATCTGGAAGGTGTTCAGCTACTTGACAACATACTGGTAGTAGTTTGTTAGGTTGATGGCTGCTGACAGGTTCCCTATTATATCAACAGACAAACCCATTACATTAGGATTTTGAATACTATCATAAAGCTACGTCCCATACTTCAAATAATAGTGGTAGAGATTTACACTTTCAACATGTATAATAGATAAGCTGAGGACCCCAGGACTACCCCCAGTTTCCACAAAACCACCATGTGTCCACCACCTATAAAACTATAGTGTAACATTATGCCGCTGCCTTTATGGAAATGCAGCTCCTGTACACCAAAGATTCCAAAATTGTTATTAAAAAAAAGTTAACAGTGTAAAAGTGAGATGCAAGAATTGTCTTTATAAACAATACGTACCTACTATACATAAACAGATTTCATTCCCCAGCATTTTCCTCAGCTCCTTTACCCAATTTTTTACCTTTGAGAGGGAAAACAAAACAAAACACAGATGAACATACTGCAACAAAACAAATACACGTCAGAAAGAGGGAAAATACAGCATTACACAGCGTTTAATGATTATGCAATAAAGATCCTCCTGAGCAGTGGAACTGCCATCTCCATCACAGCAATGGGTGGAGAATCAACTCCAAAGTTGACTCCCCTCTTAAAGAGGTATTTTCATCAGGTATTTACAGGATGTACTCTGTGTTTGCAGCTCTCTTATCCCTTCTTTGGGTGTTCTGCCAGACATAAGGGACCCGCCCCCCTTTACTCCAAGGATTTCAGAAGTACACTGCTCAAAAAATATTCCTAGATCTGAATGAACAAAATATTCTCACTGAGTACTTTGTTCTGTACAAAGTTGAGAACTGACAAGCTGACAAAAAAAAAACCATCAATGGAAATCAAAATTTATTAAAGGAAATTTACCATTTGAAAATGTTCATTCTGCCCCAAACATACCTTTAGCTAGGGGTAGGTAAGCTGATGCTGGAGGTTGTCTCATTTAGGCACTGAAATCAGCAGTTTTATACAATAGGCAAATGACCCATTCGGCGCTCCTGTGCCCCTGACACAGGGCGCTCGGTCACTAGTATAACTATGCACGCGCATTGCATGCCTGAAAGTACTCCACCCACCCACCCAAGAGCTCGGTGACATGACCTGGCAGCACCTCCAAACAAGACACAGCAAACCTTCGTGCCACAGCACACATTGATGTGCCATCCTGTAGAGCTGCACTACCTGAGCCACTTGTGTGGGTTGTACACAAGTGTGAAAGCATCAACAACATACAAAATTTACAAAAAACCTCAGCCAGAAAGCGCTGGTACAGAGAATGGTCTGTGGTTGCCTGTGAAATTGATTGTCAATCAGTGTTGCTTCCTAGGTGAACAGATTGATTTCTCAGAAGTTTGATTTACTTAGAGAGTTAAATTTCTATTTATGCATTGCCTTTAATTTTTTGAGCAGCGTATATTTTATCCTGTTAAGCCTCATTGTAATACTGTAAATTACAGGGACCAATGTTTTTACATATGTTTAAATAGCGTAGTCCAAAGTTACAGTCAGAAACCCATGCAGCTAGCTCTTTACACATCAGGTGATCTTATCCTCCGTTAGTTATTAGACAGTCATATGATTGCAAGCCATAAACCTCATATTTACAACTCAAAGTGCAGGGATATTACAGTTGCATCCAGAGGCACATTTTATAAATCTGTATACATCATCAAAAAGGAACTATACAATTCTGTGTGCAACCTATAGAAATGGGACGTACTGAAGTAGTCTCTGATAAGAGGATTGTCAGGTGCTGGGAATTTAGGCACAAAAACTATGAAATATCATAATTCTACAGAGGCTCATTCTTCACTGCTTATTCCTTTAAAAAGTATAAGATAAGAGATATATTATCTATGTATTATTGTTACCAAATACAAGTCCTACCCTATATGGGGAACATGGAACCCCCAGCACAAGCCACCTCTTCAGTCATAATACAAGTGGATGTCAAACCACACTAAGCATGTTAGGTGATCCCTGATCAACAACTGTATGAAACATTCTCTAGAGGCTATTTTCGGAGAAAAGCATAAATAGAAGTTATAGAGTGCACCATGTACACATTTAACAGCCGTTTAAACCAGCATAGTCCAAATGATACCTTCTGGAAGGAGTCCTCATCAGTAATATCATACACTAAAATAGCTCCATTAGAGTCTCTGTAATAGATGGGGCCAAGTGCGTGGAATCTCTCTTGACCAGCAGTATCCTGTAGAAATATAGAGTAGAGCACAAGATTACCGTATAGTTTACGCCACATATAAGAAACTCAAGTGCTTCTCTGTCCATGTCACACAACCAATACAGTGTAGAAACACATACAAATCATCCAGCAATTATGCATATTATTAGGGGGTCATAGTAAATTAGCCATTTGAAAGGTTTCTTCCTTTAAAAAGTTGTGCGCTAAAATCAATTAGCAAGGGCCGTAACATTGCCATGTCCATCTTCTAGTATTCATGTGGGAGGAAAACCTTTACTAAAGCCATCACGTGGTACTTATATGTTTCCCATACTTTTACAGTGTTCAGACCTTATTTAGCCAGTTATTTTTGCTTAATTTCCATAGTAGCATCGTTAAAGGGGTTTTCCCACAAACACAAGTTAGACCCTATACACCGGAAAGGACCCAAGTTGCTGATCGGTGTGGGTCTCAGTGATGAGACCCCCACAGATCACGAAAACTAGGGGTCCGATGGAGTCCCACGTACCTCCGTCAGACCCCTTGATGCTCCGTAAGACTCATGGAGCAGATGGCCGCGCCTAATCGTTTTGCTGCATTAATCTCCATAGAAAAAAAAAAAAAAATGTATAAATTAATGGAGCAGAACGGTTATGCACGGCCGTCTGCTCCATGAATCTGACAAAGCATCGAGGGGTCCAACGCAGGTACGTGGGCCCACTTGTTTTCATCACTGAGGCCATCCTGTGAATAGCCTACCATGTGTTCGTGGGAAAACCCCTTTAACTCAGCTATTTGTAAATGACCCCTTCTCATATAAAGGTCAGTGGGGGTAGACAACACCAAGGCCCAACAGAGGTAAAAAGCTAATACTATCAGAAATGATGGAGCCTGACAGAAATTAAGGGGAGGTCATTTTACAGCCCAACTTTATCCCAGTTTCCTTTACACTGATGAACACGGGTACACCAGATTGTAAATAGGAATTTAGGATTTTCTCAAAAAATAGTACATACCCAAATTGCCAGATTCACTCTTTTGCCGCCTATATTCAACTTCTTTGTAAGAAAGGATGCCTGTAATATAAAGAGGAGATTAAGCCAGGTTTCAATATGAAAGGATAACTTTTTTGTCACAAAAACCAACAACTACTTTTTAAAGGGGTTCCCCCCCCCCCACATTGGACATTTCCCCCTAATATAACAGGTGATAAAAATGTGGCTGATCTGAAGAACTGTAGTTGGCCGCCTCTGAGAATCCCATAGACATTGAAGACATGCAGAACCCCTCCATGACATTCAAACGCTGTCCCCTGTGGCTGCGCACTGAGGAGGGTCCCTGTGACCGGGCATTAAGCTGTGCAAAGGAAACCCCACTGCCTTTATTCCTCCCGTCTTCCATTAACCCCTCGTCCCCTCACCCGTTTTCCACATTAACGCCCATACCATTTTTTCTTCAATACCATCTACAAGCTACAACTTTTTTAGTTTACGTCAACATAGCTGTATGGGATCTGGTTCAGGACAAAATGTAGTTTTTAATAGCATCATTTTGGGTTTTCTGTGCAGTATATTTGAAAAACAATGCAAATCTGACATGGTTATATCTAATACAACATTTCTGCATTTACTGTGCAACCATACTGTTGTTAATATGCACACAGCGTTAATAAAACCTTTTCCATCATCGCCTTCCAAAATTTTTTGTCAATGTGGCTGCATGGGGGCTTTTTTTTTGCAAAAAGAACAGTAGTTTATTTTTTGACAGTTCGTAATGGGGTTAATATAAATTTTAGGTGATGGATGATTAAATAAAATGTTACTTTTTTTCTCAAGTTTCTTATTGTAAGGGATAAATACTGTGATAGAAAAATATGACTTTGTGGACCACACAAGGTATACCCTTTCTGTACGTTCTGGGCATCCCATAACGCTATGATTACATAATGTGAAGATGGAGAAACCAGTAAATGTGGCGAATCATCCAGCAATGGATAGATCTAGATTAGAAGTCATACATGCTACACAGCTAGGCACTGTGAACACTGACAAACACAACATCTTGTGAAAGCCTTATGACTTCCTCTCCCATCATGTACTCATCCTGCTGACCGTCAAACCCAGCCAGATTCTCAAACGCCTATTAGCAGGAGAGCAGCGTGACCAGAAATCAACACTCAAGGAAAACTATACAAGGATCCGGATTTATGCAGCAGAGCGTCCCAACACTGACAACCAAAACTGATAAATGGTCATTAATGCATCTTTACTATAGGCCAGGCCCCTGGAAACAAGGCATTGGTGACACAAGGCTGCAATACTCTTCATGTCTGTCTCTCTGTACAGTGACTGTATAAAGACAGGCTGCAGGACCAGAGACCACATAGGATTTGATTCATGGATTTCAAAGGATAAAATTAAGTATCAATAATATAAGGATGGTCCTGGAAGGTAGACTGACCATAGAAAGTTAGATCACATGAACCTCCATCTCCTTCCATTTTATGGACAGTAAAGGCAACTGAGGTAAAAGATATTTCTTAACCAGGGACCTTTATATATAACCAGAGAGCGGTGCAGAACTATTAATAGATGTACGTTTGCAAGTTACCTAAAACATGAGGTAAAGTGCCCAACCCCTTTAAGTCTGTTATACAAGTAGCCATCAAATGACTGACTCAAAAGGTCCAAAGACCAAGACAAATGATTTCAAATGAGCACCGTCATCTCCCATCATACTAGTACCACATACACAAATGTCTCTCCAATTGGCTTCAGTATACCAGCCCAAGCCCTGCAGAGACGTTCACAGGGACAGAAAGTAATGCTTTATAAGCAGGTCTATACAGGCCGTGTAATGTATTTACCTCCAAACATACATGTGCGCTGATATCTGCAGGTCAGCTGATACTAGCACACATGTATATCAGCATCCCGGAGGGTAGATACGCGTGTTTTGACATTAGCTGCTCTACACTGAATGCAATTCTAGTTATATATACACACACAAACACATGTGATGGTATCACATGGGGTATATAAAGTATCCACCTCAGTACATACATGTGCAGGTATCAGTATATATGGTAGGTATAATGTATCTACCGCTAAACACATGCAGGAATCAGCTGGTGTAAATGTATTACAGAGACAGATATATGTATCAGCTTACCTAGTGTGTACAGAGGTATACAAGTTACATGTATACATATAACACATGTGCTGGTTTCACATGGATTATATAATGTATCCACCTCTAAACACACATGTGCACTTATCAGCTGCTGTGAGTGTACAGTGGTATACACGTTACATATATATATACACACACGTGCTGGTATCACATGGAGTATATAACGTATCCACCTCTAACCATACATGTGTGCACATATCAGCTGCTGTGAGTGTACAGAAATATACACATTACATATATACACACACACACACACACACACATGTGCTGGTATCACATGGAGTATATAATGTATCCACCTCTAACCATACATGTGTGCACATATCAGCTGCTGTGAGTGTACAGAGGTATACACATTACATATATATACACACACACACACACGTGCTGGTATCACATGGAGTATATAATGTATCCACCTCTAACCATACATGTGTGCACAGCTGCTGTGACTGTACAGAGGTATACAAGTTACATATATATATATATACATACACACGTGCTGGTATCACATGGAGTATATAATGTATCCACCTCTAACCATACATGTGTGCACAGCTGCTGTGAGTGTACAGAAATATACACATTACATATATACACACACACACACACACACACATGTGCTGGTATCACATGGAGTATATAATGTATCCACCTCTAACCATACATGTGTGCACAGCTGCTGTGACTGTACAGAGGTATACAAGTTACATATAACACACATGTTCTGGTATCACATGGATTATATAATGTATCCACCTCTAACCATACATGTGTGCACAGCTGCTGTGAGTGTACAGAGGCAGAGGCGCAGGCACCAGCCGCTCACTATAAGGCATGCACAGGGGTAGACGACAGGTGGTCTAGCACAGCGCCCAGGGAGAGCTGTCAGGCTGCCGCACAGGTGACCTTTCTCAGTAAACAGACGGCGGCCATGACACGGCCAGAGGTCGCACCTGCAGGGTGGTGATGTGTTTGTCGTTGAACTTGTTCTCACAATAGCGCAGCACCAGGGACGTCTTCCCTACACAGCCCTCTCCGAGCAGCACCACCTTGAACGAATAGGTTTTGCTGCTGCTGCCGCCAGCTCCGCCTCCTCCTCCGGCCGCCATAGGCACCACTGAAGCGGGCAACACCGAAGGCCAAGCACAGCCCCGGGGAGCGGCCCTGTCTTCCTGCCGGCAGGCGCAGCGACCAGCTACAACACGAATGTGACAGGCCAAGGGCTCCCAGATCTTCTATCCGCCTCCCTCTAATGGCGACTTCTTCCTCTTACGTCACTTTTCTCATCACGTGACGTCGGGGAGCCGCTAGCAGAGGTGGACGCTGGGGGCGAGGCTACAGCAGGGGAGGTGCTCGTCAGCCTGTTTACTGGGAGTCCGTATTCTCTGGCTGCTGACGCCAGGCGCATGCGCACCATTTGCTGCGTTCCACATTGATCTGTAACTTGCTTGAAAGGAAACGAAACTTTTACAATAAGTAAAACCGTGTGGTGACGTCCTGTAATATATCCTGCTAACGTGATTGTCTAGATCAGTGATGGCGAACCAATGGCACAGGTGCCAGAGGTGGCACTCAGAGCTCTTTCTATGGGCACTCGGGCCCTCACCCCAGGACAGAGTTCACCAAACACTTCCAATCTTCTTGCAGTCCCAGGCAAATTAAGGGATGCTGCTCTCAGTGCTATTCGACACTTCGTTGGCTTTTTGGAACTGCGGGAAAAGTGAGGTTTTGACAGAACTGCATTATCTTTGGAGGTCATCATGTTGGACCCGTCCATTGTTCCTTTGCAGAGAGACTTTGGAGAGAAGCTACAATGATAATCTGAATTTGCCCTCCTTCTTTTAACTGGTGGCCTCAGACCGCCAATACAAGTGAAAGAACAGGTAGCAATAAGTTACTGCTTAAAATTTCATGTTGGCACATCAGGGTAAATAAGTGGATTTCGGGTGTGGTTTGGGCACTCGGTCTCTAAAAGGTTCGCCATCACTGGTCTAGATTTATATATTACACCATTATCTAATGTTCTAATGCATCAATTGTGCAGCTTTTTTTTTCACTCATTTCTTGCTCTCCACCTTCAAAAAGCCTTTTACGTTTTTCCATGCACAGAGCTCTGTGAGGGCTTATTTTTCTTCTCAGTAACATTATTTATTATTCCATGCCGTGTACTGGGAAGCTGGAAAAAAAATCCAAATGGGGGGAAATCGGCAAATAAACACATACGCATTCTTGTGGGCTCAGATTTTTTTACTTTCACCTTGCGCTCCACATAAAACCTCCACTTTATTCTTTGGTTCGGTACAATCACGGTGATACCAGATTTATATACTTGAGTACAAGCCGAGTTTTTCGGCACAAAAAATGTGCACAAAAACCCTAACTCCAGTCAATGAAAAAAGTAACTCTGTACTCGTCTTAACGCCGCCCTCTGCAGGTCCTCAGCTTGGGCTCTGGCTCGGTCTTCAGCTCCCCTCGTGGTTCCGTAGTATACACCATGACGTCAGCCGCTTGCTAACATCATGGTGTGTGCTCCGCCATCGGGACCACAAGGGGATCCGAAGACGCAGCCAGAGCCCAAGCTGAAGACAGAGGACCTGCAGAGTACCTCAGAAAGGTTGAGTACAGAGTTTTTTGGGGGGTTTTAGGCTGGGCAGGAGGCTGCTAGCTGGATACGTGGTGGGGTGGGGGATTCACTGGCTATATACAGGGGGCAATAAGCACTGACTATATACGGGGAGTACAGGCACTGGATATATACTGGGGGCAGGATGTGGCTATATACTAAGAGGCAGACACTGGCTTTATACTTGGAGGGTGCAGACAATGGCTATTTACTGGTTGGGATAGACACTGGCTATCTACTGGGGGGGCATGCACTGGCTATATACTGAGGGGCAGGGTCTGGCAGGCTATATACTGGGGGGCAGGCACTGGCTATATACAAGGTTGCTGGCTATATACTGGGGAGAATGTGACCAATGCATTTCCCACCCTCGGCTTATACTGAAGTCAATAGGTTTTCCCAGTTTTTTGTGTTAAAATTATCCTTGGCTTATACTCGGCTTATGTCGGGTCGGCTTATACTCTATTATATACGGTAGGTTTTATTGTGTTTGAACACATTTTCACATTGTGTACATCATTTTTTTGCTAGATGAGCTGATGTTTTAATTGCTACCATTTTGAGGACCGTGCAACTTTTGATCACTTTTTGTAAAAAATTTTTATGGTATGTAAAATTGTGCGTTTCCAGCAAAAAACGTTTTTTATGTTTTAATAGATCAGGCATTTTAAGATGTGGTGATACCTATTATGTTTGTTATTTTTACTGTTTATTTAGTTTTAGATCTGTTCTAGGGAAAAGAGGTCATTAGAATTTTTAATTTTTTTAAACTTTTTTTTACTATTTTTTAGACCCCCCCTAGGGTACTTTAACCCTAGATGGGCTGATCATTCCTACCATATAATGAAATACAACTGTATTGCAGTATATGGCGTTTTTACATAGGATTCTATGAAGAGACCCAAGGTTGTCATGGAAAGTGATCTCCATTAATAAAAATAATTTAAGAAAAAACGTTTAGGTTCTGCCTTTTCCCCAGGATATGCAAATGTATTGCTATGATTGTTGGATATCATTCTCACATGCAATCACTGCTGTAGGGTTAAATATAGTGCCAACATATATACATGTGGGCATTCGGTTAGTGCAGTCTATGTGTCACACCACTTTGATAATGTGGTGATACATAGATGATGGTTTTTTGTTTTTTGGGGGGTTTTTTTACGGCAAGAAAGTGAAACACAACTGATTGAATTCTTTGAGTATTTGAATAATATTGATCCAACAGTTAGATGATGCCACACGTTGCGTTTTTGGACAGTTTTGAAGTTTGCATTTTGAATGTTTACCATGCGTTTGGCTGCTTTGAACCTGTTTACCATTTCTAAAAGGCAGCTGTGCAACAGATTAAAACCATCCAAAAACATGGTAAACATTCAAAAACACATGCATTTTTAAACGGACTAAAATGGTCCAAAAACGTGACGTGTGGCATCACCCTTAGGTCACACATTGCATTACAACATCAGAGGAGAGGTGATGTTCATGTCTTTCATCTGTTAAATTAACAAAACTGCACCTAAAACCCACCTAAAAGTGGCATTCCCATGCTTATGTTTCTGCCACCATGCCATTCCCCAACATCATGTGTATGTGACAGCTGAGCCTCTGTACTAGCACAATTGTTTCCATGGCAAAGATTGATCAAAAAGTCACATTTACCTCTGCGTGATACAAATAAAAAGTACAACTCGCCCTGCAAAAAAGAGCCCTTAACCCGTTTACGACCCGTGACGTAATAGCACGTCACGGGTCGGCCGCGGGTGCATGGAGAAGGCTTACCGGTAACACCCACGATTGGTGCCAGCACCGATCGCGGGTGTTAACTCGCTGATCGCTGCCGGCAAAGCTGCCAGCGGCTTCAAAAAGATGGCGACGAGTGGGCGCCGCCATCTTTTGAGAGGATGTGACGTGACGTCATCGGGGGGGCGGCGATCCGTCGCCATGGTAGCCTCGGGTCTCATGAAGACCCGAGTCTACTTCAGGTTAACCCATGCATTACAATGTGCTATCAGCACATTGTAATGTATGAGGAGTAAAATCCCCATATACTGCCATACAGTAGTATGGCAGTATATGATAGGATCATACAGACAACCTAGGGTTAAAGTACCCTAGGGAGTCTGAAAAATAGTAAAAATAAAAAAAAGTTAAAAAAAAAAAGAATTATAATTAAAAGACCCTAAAAACTCAAATCACCCCCCTTTCCCTAGAACTGATCTAAATATAAATAAACAGTAAAAATCATAAACACATTAGGTATCATCGTGTCCAAAAATGCCCGATATATCAAAAAATTATAACAGTTTTTCACTGCGTTTAATCCCGTAACGGAAAATCGCGTCCAAAGTCGAAAATGGCACTTTTTTGTCAATTTTTAAAAAATTAATAATTCTATAAAAAGTGATCACAAGGTCGTACAGTCCTAAAATCGATAACATTGTAAACGTCATCAAAATCCGCAAAAAACTACACCACCCACAGCTCTGTACACCAAAGTATAAAAAAGTTATTAGCGCCAGAAGATGGCAAAATCCCCAAAAAATTTTTTGTACAGGAGGTTTTAATTTTTTTAAATGTATGATAATATTATAAGAGAAGAGCATAAGAGGAAGGAGCTATTACTGAGAACTGAGGGATTATGGGAGTTGTAGTTGGTGGCCATCCTTGAAATAACTCCGCCTACTTTAAAAAGCCCATAAAATGTTGTGAATCATTAAACCTATAAAAACTATTTAAGCTACTTTTTGTGAATAATGACATTGAGTTTTGTTGTATTCATTATGGGTTTTGGTATCAGATATTCATATATTCCTGCAATACCCGTTTAAACAAACTTTGCATTCAGATTAAGTATAAAGATACAAGGCTTTAACAGGGTTATCCAAGTGTTTGTAAAATTCTGGAGGTGGGCGGTGAGGCATTTAAAAAAAAAAACCCTGTATTCACCTCCTGAGTCTCTTCAGACGTTTCATGCATGCTTCATACAAGATAAATTCTGCTCCATTTGGAGACTGGAAAAAATGGAATTTTGCTTTTGCGCAACCCAGATGAAAGTATAGACATTTAATATGTCATTTTATTACAAAAAAACTAAAAGTTTGGTATAAACTATGACAACGCGTTTCATCCGAACCTTTTCGTCTAATTCCGGGCCACCACCCTTTCATTCATACTTTACTTGTATTTAACCTCCATACAGCAACCGATCCATGCGACTCACCTGTTCAGGTATCTTCCGGTCTATGCGATCCATGATGGATACCACATCCGGCTCCCGAAACTTTCCGAGCTGTAATCAAATCTAATTGCTTTTATGCAATAATAACTATTATGTACGAAATATGTTGTCATTTTTAATTGTTTTAATGAATATTGACATGATGTATCACATTTGCACGTGATTTGCTTACATGCAATTATTACATCACTTCAGTTTTTAAACATATATTTAACTTGTTTAAATTTATGTATTATAGACCTGATGAAGCGTCCAGTGGTCTGGCGTGAAACACATAGTAATTTTTAATAAGAAACTTGTTTTATTTTTGTAATAAAATGACATTAAATTTCTGTGCTTTCATCCGGCTTGCGCCAGGGCAAAATCCCATTTTTTTTCTCCAGTCGTCCAAACGGAGCAGTGGTTATCTTCTTCTTCCTTCTCGGACACCTATACATTGTATTTAACTGGAGGTTATCCTGTCGGAAAGGACTAGGCAGCGCCCTACGCGCATTTGATAGCGTTGTGCCTACATGCACAACCACCGAAGATGAGCATAATATCACCTTAAGCCTGGTAATCCACCTGATCACATATATTTGCACAATTATTTGCCTGTGTTTTCTCTTTTCTGTACCATAGTATTGGGTTTATATAGTGGACAGTTGTCCAGTAGTCCCTTGTTAAAAGGCAGAGATATTAATTTAAAATGGTTATGAGAGGGGGGGGCATAAGGAATTTTACTCTGGAGCCTAGAGGACTCTACAGTCATGACCAAAAGTTTTGAGAATTATACAAATGTTAGTTTTTACATAGTCTACTGCATCAGGTTTTATAATGGCAATTTGCATATACTCCAGAATGTTATATAGAGTGATCAGCTTAACAGCAATTAATTGCAAAGTCAATATTTGCCTAGAAAATGAACTTTTTCCCACAAAACACATTTCAACTTCATTGCAGGCCTGCCTTAAAAGGAACAGCTAACATTGTTTCTGCTCCATTAACACAGGCGTGGGTGTTGATGAGGACAGGGCTGGAGATCAATCTGTCATGATTAAGTAAGAATCACACGACTGGACACTTTGAACGGAGGTTGGTGCTTGGCATCATTGTTTCACTTCCGTTAACCATGGTTATCTCTAAAGAAACACATGTAGTCATCATTGCGCTACACAAAACTGGCCTAACAGGGAAGAGTATCGCAGCTAGATAGATTGCACCTCAGTCAACATTCTATTGCATCATCAAGGGGTTCAAGGAGAGAGGTTCCATTGTTGCCAAAAAGGCTCCTGGGTGCCCAAGAAGGACCAGCAAATTTCAGGACCGTCTCTTAAAAGTGTTTCAGCTTTGGGATCGGGCTACCAGCAGTGCAGAGCTTGCTCAGAAATGGCAACAGGCAGGTGTGAGGGCATCTGCACGCACTGTGATGCGGAGACTCTTGGAGCAAGGCCTGGTGTCAAGGAGGGCAGAAAAGAAGCCACTTCTCTCCAGAAAAAACATCAGGGACAGATTGATATTCTGCAAAATGTACAGGGAGTGGACTGCTGAGGACTGGGGTAGTCATTTTCGCTGATGAATCCCCTTTCCGATTGTTTGGAACATCTGGAAACAGCTTATCCGGAGAAGACAAGGTGAGCGATACCACCAGTCTTGTTTCATGCCAACTGTAAAGCATCCTGCAACCATTCATGTGTGGGGTTGCTTCTCAGCCAAGGGAATCGGCTCTCTCACAGTCTTGCCTAAAAACACATTCATGAATAAAGAATGGCACCAGAATGTCCTCCAACTTCTCCCAATCGTCCAAGAGCAGTTTGGTGATCAACAATGCCTTCTCCAGCATGATGGAGCACATTGCCATAAAGCAAAGGTGATAACTAAATGACTCAGGAACCAAAAGATAGAGATTTGGGGTAAATGGCCTGGAAACTTCCCAGATCTAATCCCATTGATAACTTGTGGTCAATCATCAAGAGACGGATGGACAAACAAAAACCAACAAATAGTGACAAAATGCAAGCATTGATTGTGCAAGAATGGACGGCTATCAGGCAGGATTTGGTCCAGAAGTTGATTGAGAGCTGCCAGAGAGAATTGCAGAGATCCTGAAGAAGGGTCAACACTGCAAATATTGACTTGCTGCTTTTACTCATTCTAACGGTCAATAAAAGCTTTTGTTACTCATTATAGGATTGCATTTGTATTTCTGTATGTGATAAAAACATCTGACAAACAAACATAAAAAACAGAGAGCAACAGATCATGTGAAAATATAATATTTGTCATTCTCAAAACTTTTGGCCATGACAGTTACACCACTGTCTACCTATCCATCGATCTTGTATCTCTTCTACTGCAACTGTAATAGACTTTAGATGAATACATTTATAAATCTAGATCATCTTTTATATGCATCTATCAACCTACTGATCATATGTCGTATAAAATTCTTCTACAGTCCCATATTACAGATGGCCTTACCATACTACGGTTTGTAAACTACAAAGTATTATTGTGCATGTCTAAAGGGAGCAATCTTACTGAATGTGACTGTTCATAAAATAGTTTTATTTTGAGCCCCCACTTAGTTTTGCCCAGAACCCCACTGTCTGAAACTGGCCCCAAGACAAAGCCCATGGATGCTGCTGCAATTTCATGTGATCAGACACATACATGGGGTACATTTTGCAAATGTAAAGGGTATAGGAGGGATAAGTAGTAGATGGGAGGGGCCGGCTAAGCAGGACACACCCCCTCAAACAATATTTAGCTACAAGAAGGGTGCCAGTTTATAGGCCTCTATAGGAACCTGTCATTCCTTCCACATCGGGATTTTTAAGAGAAATCAGGTGCAGCAGTGTAACATGGTCCTGGTAAACTTTGCTACTCTGTAGAAAAGTTTGAGGTTTACAACTTTTACACCTTTTTGCAAACACATAACAAAACCCGATTTTTCATAAATGCTGGTGCTTGTTCCAGAACACATGCCTTTTATTGAAAAAGCATATTCTGGCAAAGCCTCTCCCAAAGCACATCCAAAACACATCACGTGAACGCAAGCCTCTGGTGAATGGCTAGTGGTATTTTATTGGAAAGACTATGCCAATTCTACACACAATGCCATTGGTAGAGTCTTAGACCACCATGACGACTCCCAAGGCCTTAGGACAGTGGTTCTCAACCTTTCTAATGCTGTGACCCCGCAATACAGGTCCTCATGCTGTGGTGACCCCAAACCATGCAACTTGCAGTAAAAACTCAGTAAAATTGCGGCTCCGATGGCTTTAGGCGACCCCCAGTTTTGGTCATTCGACCCCCACTGGGGTCCCGACCCACAGGTTGAGAACCACTGCCTTAGGAGGAACTGTTCACTCCATTCATGCTCCAAACCTACCTACCATCTCACTGCAGCAGCACATTCTATGTGGTTCCTTGGTCCACAGTTTGATCGCGATCCAGGTCTCCATTGAAAACTGCAGAGCGTAGAAGGATATATTTTCCACCGTTTACAAAGAAACTGATTCTATTGGCTGATGGTGGTAAAACATGTCTACTGCTGTGCTAATACTATGTACTATATATTACATTTGATACCTGACCCATATAAATTACAATGAAATTTAGAAAGCTGCAACATTGAAATCCAAAGCAACAAAAATCTGGTTACAATATTGATAAGGATTGAACACAATCTACTGAAGGTTGACTTGATGGACTTGCTTCTTTAACACATATATAACACATGAGAAATGAGGAAAAGACAGTTTATTGACCAAGCATATACAGGTTGTACAAATAAAGTTGCACTTTTCTTACAATGACAAAGTACCCATGTATAAGCCACACATACAAAGACATCACACTATGACACAGCAAGCAGCAAAAAGAGACCAGCATACAACAGTACATGGAAACATCTTCAGGACACTTCATTTTCTTTTCCATCTATGTCCAACTTGGACATTTGATTCTTTGTACTGATGCCATGATCACTGGAAGACAATGGAAATTACATTAGTACATGCATTTCAAGCAATTCATTTCACTCAGATTTAGAAAGCAGTTACTTCCTATGTACACAATGGGGCTTATTTATTAAGGGTCTGCAGTCGCACTTTGACAGAAATCGGGGGGTGTGCTGTCAGATGATCCAACTGATTTGGACTGAGCTCGGGATTTAACTTTCAAATTGTGTCGAACTTATTGTACATACACCACTTAAAAGAAGGTGAACTCCGTCAGACACTCACGAGAGATCTGCAATACAGGTTTACTTGTTGCATAGTAAGGTCAGTTCACCCAGCTGGGCTCTGCACATAGAAACGATTACACTTGTGATCGTATAACCACTGCACATTTTTTTTTTTCTGTTGAGTTGTTTCATTATGTCCTGTTATGAGTCACGAGGCTCCATTTGGCCAGAGCAAATGGCTGAAGGGGCACATTGCTTTACAACCACAGAAAGAGGGCGGGGCAGAGTCCCCAAACCCCAGGGAGTCTTTAATCAGAGAAACATGCTTGTTGTCCATAACTGGGGCATAATTCATAATTATAGGTCCCCAGTTACACGGGAAAGTTATCGGATCTACATACATTCCTGGACCGAGTATCGGAAGCCTAGCTGCAGGGGAACCCAGCCAATTGCAGAACACCCCTAGTATTAGGCTTAGTCACTCCTAGTTTGGTATGGGGTGAAAGCTAATAAGGTACCCGGTTGATTGGAAACAATGGCAAGGTTGTTCATACGTGTATTGTTTCTAACTTTTTTTAATCTGACAATTTTGTTCTGAATGTACTGTATTTTTTTGCATGTATTAGTCTTAACTTTAATAAACCTCTGCTTGTAGCCTTAAAAAGATCTGAGGTAATTACGTTACCAAATGTCATTTGAAAATAGTAAATGTTCTGTGTGAATCAGTGTGAATTGTCTGTGTGGTTGAGGTGCCGACGGCCTTCTTGGAACAAGCAGCTCGTGGTGGCAGTGAGTGGACTTCGATCTGGGTGCCGAGTGTGTGGAGTAAATTTAGCATTAGAACACCATTTTGAGGAAGTAGGACTTCATAGAGTAGGTGCACCCAGTGTTTGGACTCTGGTGTGTTATCATCACGTCCCTGCAATATTTGACCTCAAGTATAAGCCTAGGGTGGGAAATGCAGCCTCCCACTCTTTAACAACGTGTCCCGGCAGCAGCCTCCCTTCACCAACAACGTGTCCCGGCAGCAGCCTCCCTTCACCAACAACGTGTCCCGGCAGCAGCCTCCCTTCACCAACAACGTGTCCCGGCAGCAGCCTCCCTTCACCAACAACGTGTCCCGGCAGCAGCCTCCCTTCACCAACAACGTGTCCCGGCAGCAGCCTCCCTTCACCAACAACGTGTCCCGGCAGCAGCCTCCCTTCACCAACAACGTGTCCCGGCAGCAGCCTCCCTTCACCAACAACGTGTCCCGGCAGCAGCCTCCGCATGACCGTTCTGCTCCATTAATCTCTAAGGAGCTGACAGAGATTGCTGAGCACAGCGCTCCTCTTCACCTCGCAGCTCCAACTTCCGATAGTGCGTGTAGGCACGCCTCTACTCTCTACCGTGCGCATCCGCTATGTCATCAGCTGGTGACAGGGCCGCATGAGAGTGGGAGCAAGCAGCAGAGACCATAGATGTGCCCCTGCACACACTGCTGGGAATCTAAGCATAGAAAAAGCCAGAGCAGCGCAGGAGGCAAGTGCCAATTTTTTCCCAAAAAATTTCATATACTAGTGGTCTTCACCGCCTAACCGCGGCCCGGCAGTTGAAGACCGCTGCTTTACACTAAGAAGAGCTATTCCTGAAGTCTTTAGAGTCATGATATATGCAATTGCCCATTGTCCCCCATATCTGATAAAACCCTTAGGTGTAGTACATAGCTATAAAAAACAGGTTCTGTAGCCTAAACCTGCACTGCATCCTGCAAACTTTAAACTAGCAACTTACCTTACATGGTGTTTTGTCTTCAATATCCTCAAAGAGCAAGGAGATATTAAGTTATCGGTTGGACTTCTAAATACATTACTGGAAGGAAAGAGAAGATTTAGAACAGACATTGGCATTTGCTGATAACATTCACTCATGTCACAATGAGCATCCCTTAACAGTTATGGGCTACAACAAAATAATAATATCCCTGTCAGCAGCAAATGCAAAGTGCTCTGAAGACTGATCCATCCATTATATTTTACAGCTCCATAGGCCTGCTGTCATCACAGTGTTGTCCCTGACAGGCAGAAGTAATAAATCGCTGCACCATCCCCCAGCTGCTATGCAAGAGTCATCCAGCTCAGGCTGATTAGTCCTGTCTGGACAGTTTAGGAAGCTCCGTGTGTAATGTGTTTTTGTAGGCAGTCTGCATGCAATCCAGCTTTTCCCAAAGTCCTGAATTTTATAATTGCTTGAGCAAAACCATGGTCAGGGATTAAACAAAATAAGTTTCTGCAGCAGTGTCGCTACAGCATTCTCAAGGTATGTTTGGATCACAATGCATAAAAACAAATGGTAGATTTCCTTTAAGGTTACAAAACAAGACTTCAAAAATTATGCAGATGAATCCAAGGGGCTTCTGGCTCCATTCTCACGGCCATTGGGGGACGCATATATGCCCAACTTATATCCCCCATTAGCCAGCAATGGGCACATGGCGCCATACGGTGCAGCACCATACCCGGGGAAAAGGAACGACATGTCCCAACTTTCCCTGAAATACAGCAACGTGTTTCTCTATGGAGAGGGGTAAGGGTGAGTAATGCTTCCATGTGCCTGCCGTGCAAGTTTGTGTGAATTTAGCAGTAAATTGAGCAGTGAGCCCCTGAGGCCTTTCCTTTATAAAAACAAGGGCATAAGGAGCTATAAAGAGGAGGATACACACCCGCATGTAAGTGTAGAGGTCTTGAATCTAGTGGTAGATTTCCTTTAACTTGGCACGGAGGTGGAAAAAATACAAAATTACAATTCCTGCCATACAAGCCCTTATAAAACTCTACCCCAAGTGTCTTTCCCCACTAAGGTTTCTTACTAAACCAGGTAAATAAAGAAGTTCTGGAACAAGCCATGTGAAGTAGACAAAAAATGGGCTACTGCACCTACCTCTGCTGGACCTGTTTTCGCTTTGTTATGCTGGGTGTGACTGGCAGTAGCTGGTTGGGGTGCGTTATCGCCTGCAGTCCTTTGTTGCCACTCATTTTTCACACTTATCTCACACTAAGACAAAGACACAATAAAAACATCAGATTATTGGAATTTCTAGAGTCCAGACAGGTTGCTTGACTACCATAAATATTTCAAATGATATTTGAAGAAATCTGCAAAAAAGATTCATAATGGATTATCCAATCCAATTGTAAACACACATACACCTTCACAAAGCAGTATTCAGATCAAGCCAAACCCAGAAGGGGACCCTACAGAGAAGTGGCATGAAGGAACTAGACACTAACTGTATCTACCTGCTTACAAATACTGCTGCTGGGCTTTGTAGTAGATTGCCCTAGCCTAGCACATAAATAACATTCTAGAGGCTGCAAGTATAGAAAGAGTATAGATCTCATATAGGTGCTGCCCTGCATCCGATAGCTCATTGACCACCAAACAGGATGCCTAAGTGTGAACACCAATCTGAGCAGAGGTTTCCGTGTAGCCCCGCTAGTAGTGTCTGCACGAACCCCACATTATACGCATGGTACCGTACATGACAGCAAGGGCTGCCCTGCCACTCACCCGGAGTGTACCCAGACCCGCCGTCTCCTCTCTGTGATGGG
The DNA here is from genome assembly GCF_040894005.1 of Engystomops pustulosus. Taxonomy (NCBI): domain Eukaryota; kingdom Metazoa; phylum Chordata; class Amphibia; order Anura; family Leptodactylidae; genus Engystomops; species Engystomops pustulosus. Next base: position 91,339,642 of record NC_092414.1, on the reverse strand, counting down.
TGCTGCTTCCAACTCCCCGATTTATGTAACTTTTGAATTCAGCGCGCACCTGTCATAATGCCTGGCGCTGATTGGATGGCTCCATGGAAAGGAGGGAGGGGCTGTGATCACATGATGTTGTTGTTTTGCACTGTACAGACGCGAGGTCACAGCGTTACAGGTGCCGTGTAGTCACTTGGTATGATATGAATGTGAAGGGCGCTGAGGACGCTCCGCACTTACCTGGGCGGGTCACCTGGAAGTAGCAGGGCTGTTATATAGTCCAGACGGTACACTATATATCGTATTCATACCAATGGCGCCTACTGCAGTCACTGAGGTCCATCAGGATGGGGTTTTTTTGTCTTTTTTTTCATGTTCAGTTCCATCAAAAATTCATTTTTGTGCCCAATTCCTACAATCCTGTTATTACTGGTCCGGATGTGAACACAATGTACTATATGGAGCTGCACACGGTCATGGAATAGGTGGCTTCATCCCAGGGGACATCGTGCAACCGCTGCAAGCACCAGAAACAAGCCGCAGCTGTGTTGCGTTGATTTTGATACCAGCATCTTCACCATTAACCCCTTAAGGACGGAGGGTTTTTCGGCTAATTTCTCGCTCTCCAACTTCAAAAATCCATAACTTTTTCATTTTTACGTGTACAGACCTGTGTGAGGGCTTATTTTGTGCGTAACAAATTTTACTTTCCCGTAATGTTATTTATTTTAACATGCCGTGTACTGCGAAGCTGAAAAAAAATTCCAAATGTGGAAAAATTGAAAAAAAACCGCACGTGCGTCACGTTCTTGTGGGCTCAGTTTTTACGACTTTCACTCTTCGCTCCAAATAACATGCCTACTTTATTCTTTGGTTCGGTGCGATCGCGGTGATACCAAATTTATATAGGTTTTATTGTGTTTTAATACATTTTCAAAAATTAAACGAATGTGTACAAAAAAGAAAAAAAATTTTTTGCCATCTTCTGACGCTAATAACTTTTTCATACTTTGGCGCACGGAAATGTGTGAGGGGTCATTTTTTGCGAAATGAGGCAACGTTTTCATTGCTACCATTTTGAGGTCTGTGCGACATTTTGATCATTTTTTATTTCATTTTTTATGTGATGTAAAAAGGTGTAAAAGTCGCATTTCGGACATTTGGGCGCCATTTCCCGCCTCGGAGGTCACCGCCGGCCGTAACCGTTTTTATATTTTGATAGATCGGGCATTTTGGGACGCGGCGATACCTAATATGTCTGTGATTTTTACTGTTTGTTATGTTTTATATCCGTTCTAGGGAAAGGGGGGTGATTTGAACTTTTAATATTTTATTAATTTTTTTTATTTTTTAAACTTTTTTTTTTCTTTTTTTTTTCACTATTTTTTAGACCATCTAGGGTACATTAACCCTAGATGATCAGATCGCTCCTACCATATACTGCAATACTACAGTATTGCAATATATGGCGTTTTTGCAGGTCTTACATTACAATGAGCCACTGGCTCATTGTAACGAACCTGCATAAACCATGTAGCCTCGTGTCAAGAGAAGACCCGAGGCTACCATGGTAACCGATCGCCGCCCCCCGATGACGTTCGGGGGCGTGGCGATCGAAAAAAAGATGGCGGCGCCCGCGCGCCGCCGTCTTTTAAACGCCGCCCGCGACTTTGCGGGCGGCGTTTAGAGGGTTAATAGCCGCGATCGGTGCTAGCACCGACCGCGGTTATTAGCGGTGGGGGTTTTGTGCAAAATGCAAAAACCCCCACCTCTGTATGAAGAGGACTCAGCCCGTGAGCCCTCTTCATACATCCCTTATACCTCTGCGCCGTAGAGCTACGGCGCAGAGCGTTAAGGGGTTAAAGGAAATATACCATCAAAATCAAGCTGTAGTATGGCAGTATATGGTTGGTTGGATCGATCAACCTAGGGCAGTGATGGCTAACCTATGGCACTGGTGCCAGAGGTGGCACTCAGAGCCCTTTCTGTGGGCACTCAGGCCATCACCAGAGAGGACTCCAGGTAACTTCCTACAGTCCCAGACAGCCCTGGACTTGCTGTGCAAAGAGGTATTTTAAATTGACAGCTCTACCTGGGACTATTTTCTGCTTTATTTGTGTCCTCAGGGGCTTGTATCAATGAAAACTGTGACAGAGAAGGGAGTATAAATCACAAATTAAATTTCTGTGTTGGCACTTTGCGATAAATAAGCGGGTCTTTGTTGTAGTTTGGGCACTCGGTCTCTAAAAGGTTTGCCATCACTGACCTAGGGGGTCTGGAAAATAGTTAAGAAAAAAAAATTATAATATAAAAAAACCTAAAAATTAAAATCACCCCTTTCCCTAGAACTGATATAAAGAAGCCGCTTCTGAAAAGGCCCGATCTATCAAAATATAATAACAGGTTTTCTCAGCGTTTAACCCCATAACGGAAAATAGAGCCCAAAGTCGAAAATGGCACTTTTTTGTCATTTTGAAAAAAATATTTAAAAAAATCAATAAAAAATTATAATAGGTCGTACAGTCCTAACAATGGTAGCAATGAAAACGTCATAAAAAATCGCAAAAAACTACACCACCCACATCTCCGTACACCGAAGTTTAAAAAGTTGCTAGAAGATGGCAAAATATTTCTGTATTGGGGGTATTAATTTTTGTAAATGTATGAAAACATTATAAAAACCTATACAAATTTGGTATCCTCAAAATTAAACCGACCCAAAGAATAAAGTAGACATGTCATTTGGGTGTACAGTGAAATCCATAAAATCCAAACCCACAAGAAAATGGTGCGAATGCGTTTTTTTCAGCAATTTCACCGCATTTGGAATTTCTTTCCCGCTTCCCAGTACACGGCATGGAATATTGAATACCATAGTATCATATTATATAAGGCCGGAAAAAGACGCAAGTCCATCAAGTCCAACCTTTAAGAATTACATAAATGTTTTATCCCCATAACCTGTGATATTTTTTCTCTCCAGAAGGCATCCAGGCCTCTCTTGAACATGTACATAGAGTCCGCCATAACAACCTCCTGCAGAAGAGAGTTCCACAGTCTCACTGCTCTTACAGTAAGGAACCTTTGTCTATGGTGATGGTAGAATCGCCTCTCCTCTAGGTGTAGAGGATGCCCCCTTGTCCTGGTCACAGGCCTAGATATAAAAAGATCTTTGGAGAGATCCTTGTACTGCAGATATTTGTACAATGTAATGAGGTCTCCCCTCAGTCGTCTTTTTTCTAAACTGAATAATCCCAAATTTTGTAATCTGTCCCTGTATACTAGTCCCCCCATTCCCCTAATAATCCTGGTTGCTCTTCTTATACACTGGTGCCCAAAACTGTAAACAATATTCCATGTGTGGTCTGACCAGGGATTTGTTTAAGGGCAAAACTATGTCTTTATCATGAGAATCTATTCCTCTCTTGATACATCCCGTGATTTTATTTGCTTTAGCAGCAGCCGCCTGGCGCTGGCTACGTCTTTTGAATTGTTGAGGAAAGCCAAATATGTAGTGATTCTGCAATGGAATTGTATATTCGCTGTGTTTATTGCTGTTATGGTAATTATGAATTTTATGGCTATGCATTTTGTCTAAGATGATTTGTTTAAATAAAGTAAAATTTATGAAAATGTAAAAGTTTACCATCCACCAATACCCCCCAAGTCCTTTTCAGCTCCAGTTTTACCAAGTTATTAACTGTTTAGAACATAATTATACATTTTGTTTCCACAGCCCAAGTGCATAACTTTACATTTATCTACATTAAACCTCAACCATTTCTCCACCCACTCCTCAAGCTTCTACAAATCCCTCTGTAAGCTAAACTATCGACCTCAGTATTTGTTACTTTACACACCTTAGTATCCTCTGCAAATATTGAAAGTTGACCATGTAAACCCATTACAAGATCAATAATAAAAATATTAAAAAGGGCAGTTACACATCATTACTATGGTAACAGAGCAAGAAAACCTGTTACATCATCACCGGGAGCAGAGTATAAGTGGTAGGAGGAGTTAGTTAGAACTAAAGGATCATGGAACTTGTAGTTTCCAGTGGCGGCCATCTTAGTGATAACTCCACCTACTTTAGAGAGGTCATAAATTTTGTAAATCATAAAATCAAATTATTTAAGCTCCGTTTTGTTACTAATGACACTGAGTATTGTTGTATTCATTTATTTATATCATCATGGGTTTTTGTGTCAGACGTTCATATTCCCGGAATACCCCTTTAAGCATGTAGACATGGTCAAGACAATCTCCTGCAGTTCAAACCGAGCATCAGTATGGGGAAGAAAGGTGATTTGAGTGCCTTTGAACGTGGCATGGTTGTTGGTGCCAGAAGGGCTGGTATGAGTATTTCAGAAACATCCAGTGAGCGGCAGTTCTGTGGGCGGAAATGCCTTGTTGATGTCAGAGGAGAATGGGCAGACTGGTTCGAGCTGATAGAATGGCAACAGTGACTCAAATCGCCACCCGTTACAACCAAGGTAGGCAGAAGAGCATCTCTGAACGCACAGTATGTTGAACTTTGAGGCAGATGGGCTTCAGCAACAGAAGACCACACCGGGTGCCACTCCTTTCAGCTAAGAACAGGAAACTGAGGCTACAATTTGCACAAGCTCATCGAAATTGGACAGAAGATTGGTTAAACGTTGCCTGGTCTGATGAGTCTCGATTTTTGCTGCGACATTCGGATGGTAGGGTCAGAATTTGGCGTCAACAACATGAAAGCATGGATCCATCCTGCCTTGTATCAACGGTTCAGGCTGGTGGTGGTGGTGTCATGGTGTGGGGAATATTTTCTTGGTATCTTTGGGCCCCTTGGTACCAATTGAGCATCGTTGCAACGCCACAGCCTACCTGAGTATTGTTGCTGACCATGTCCATCCCTTTATGACCACAATGTACCCAACATCTGATGGCTACTTTCAGCAGGATAATGCGCCATGTCATAAAGCTGGAATCATCTGAGACCGGTTTCTTGAACATGACAATGAGTTCACTGTACTCAAATGGCCTCCACAGTCACCAGATCTCAATCCAATAGAGCATCTTTGGGATGTGGTGGAACGGGAGATTCGCATCATGGATGTGCAGCCGACAAATCTGCGGCAACTGTGTGATGCCATCATGTCAATATGGACCAAAATCTCTGAGGAATGCTTCCAGCACCTTGTTGAATCTATGCCACGAAGAATTGAGGCAGTTCTGAAGGCAAAAGGGGGTCCAACCCGTTACTAGCATGGTGTCCCTAATAAAGTGGCCGGTGAGTGTATATTGGGGGAAGTATACATATGATTCTGGCTTTTTTTTTTTTTTTCTCAGATTCTGTCTGTCACAGTGGATGTGTACCAAGAATAAAAATTAGTCCTTTCTATTCATCGTAGGGGAAAAAAACTTGCAAAATCAGCCTGGGATCAAATATTTATTTCTCCCACTGTATGATGATGTAGGGAACACAGTCTTATAAGGAGCCTTATTACCTTATAACTAAGAATTAATCCTGGCTGCGGGAATTGTGTGTCACCATACTGTATCGTGCACGGGAAATAGCATGCTCAATCTTTTCTCATGTTTATGGCCAGATGCCACGTCTCTGCAATGCCAATTGTACACTTGTCTGGGCTTAAAGGGGTATTCTAGGAATATTCAAATGGGTCATTAAAAATATAAGCTAATATGTAATTACTGTTATTTAAAAATATAATTAGCAGAAAAATGGGGAGCACCCCTTTAACAGTGTTGTTGTCAATAAAGGGGTTTTCCCATGAATAAAAGTTAGGGCCTAACTTGCTAATCAGTGATGGTCTCAGTGCTGAGACCCCTGCAGATTGCGAAAACAAGGGTCCGTTGAACCCCTTGTTGCTCCATCAGATTAATGGAGCAGACTGCCGCACATGACCGTTCTGCTCCGTTAATCTCTATGGAGCCGATGGAGATCTTGGACCTCGTTACCCGGATCTGCAGGGTTCTCAGCACTGATACTGATCAAAAAGTTAGGCCCTATCCCGTGCATAGGGCCTAACTTTTCTTTGAGGGAAAACCCCTTTAACCTTTCAATCATAAAATATATCCAGACAACACAATTTCCTATTCACAAAGGCATTCCGATTAGAGGGGCAATATTTTACCTTGTCTCTATATGGGCTACTTAATCCAGAAACAGTAAGCAATATGAAATGTAAACTTTAATAACTCAAACAAGTTTCCTGAATACGACATGGCACTATGGACCTCGTACCATGGCCAGAAATATGGCTTCTCCATGCCAACAATCATTTGTTTAAGTTTGAAGAAAACAGCACCATGGCCCTAAACCACATCACTCTTTAGCTACTGGGTACAAAACTTGTAATATCTTCATGGGTATATCAGAAGGAATGAGCAGTTGTAAATACATACACCAAAAAAAAAATAAAATAAAATCAAGTTTATTTAAGAAAAAAAAATTAAAATTGTTAAATCCTTAAAAAAAAAAAAAATCCTTAAATTTATCAATACATTTATTAAACATAGAAACAAAACAATTACACCAAAGACTCAAAGCTGACTTCTCTTCAGTCCAAGAACTTGATAGCAAAGCAATTAGACCTGTGTTCCTTTTTGGATTTATTTTCTTCCTTCATTCCTGTATAGCAAATAGTAAAGGCAACAGCCATTGTAAGCCTTAAGCTCTTTACCTAAATATGTGACACAAAACGTTATATTAAAGTATGATAACAAGTCCAGAGCTCCAACTTGGGTAATCTCCAGCACAGAAATCAGAACCCACATATTTGTGTTGTGGCCGCTCTGTTAGAAATGTTCTGGGTTTTTATTGTGCATATAAACATTAGAGGAACCAGTAAAATCCTGTGCCTTTTCCATCACAGCAGCTTATATAAGAGTCTTCTATGATTAATTAGAAATTCTTTATTAGTCCAACCAAAGTTAAAGTATATCCTTGCAAAGAAACACAGCTGAAGTATGAATTGGTTTACAGCACTAAAGACATACAGTTCTGGCCTGTGCAAGATTTTTGTATCTACTCACCCATTTGTTCCTTTATTCTTAGTATGTGGGCAATTGTACAGACATTGCATACATCCCAAAATAAAACCCCTCCTCAAATTTACCTGAATCTATGGCAGGCAAACATACCCTTACCTGGGGGTGTAAGGATGTATGGAAAGATCAGACTCCTCCTGTCTGGTTTTACTGCTCCCTGAGAATATCTTATCTCATGTACCTTTTTGTCGTGTCTACTGGAGTATCATGCATTTTGGTCAAGGTCATTATTATGTGGCACCCTGTTTATGAGCAGACCATGATATATTAGCTCTCAGAATAATACCATGGACAGCTTGAGCAGGCATCTTTATATCTCTGTTTAGTGACTGTGGAGTACTGCAGCACAGCTTCCATTTAAGTGATTTAGTGTTTCAAATATTATTCGGATTGACTAACTATGCACAAGTGAGTGCGCAGAGAGCCTGTGCCTGATAAATGCAGTTAGTGTGGTCTAAAGGGAGTCTAGGCAAATCCAAACTGCACAGTGTTCGCCATCAGTCCTGGATATCTGTAACCATACCCTTCTGTTTGTTAAAACGGGTCTGAAATGGATTTATATTCCATTATTACTTCTCCAGGTGCACTGAACCACTCCAAAGCCCATCCCCTCCATGTGACTGCTGTTGTATTCAAATAGAAGCCCTATTCACAGTCCTGCTGCTACTAATAAATTATGTGCAGACTGTGTGCAGTTTTGCAAAGTCAAAACTAATAGCATGCCCTTTTTAACACACACAAAAAAATTGGTCCACTTAACACATCAAAATTAACAAAAAGCTACTAAACACAGTTAGAGTAGCTAAGTGATCAGAAAAGCTGACGTGTAGTTATATCCCATTATCTTTAAAAGCAATCATTTAGTTCACAATCTAAAACTTTAAAAGAAATCACCCTTGAGTGTTACACCAAAGGAGTCAGGCTAGCTTTTCAGTCGGTGAAGGTCGACCATTTCTACTGTCTCCGCTAGTAACTAATATTCAGTGTTCACTAGTATTATGTTCTCTAAACGAGATAAAAGTGATATCAAATACATTCTGCCCTTGTAAATACCATGCGGTATATAACATGTGTGTGCACTTGCCATTGTGCAATAATTTAAGTTCTCGGCCAAAAACTCCAAGCAGCTCCAGGTAACAAAATGGCTATGAGGATTGATGAAAAGAGGTTCACAGCATTGTTGTCCAGTATTGGCTTTCCAGAGATCAATATTGCTCCACTTGTTGGATGGTTAACGATCTTGCCAGTCTTTTCATCCAAACCTACAAAATCATAATTGTTAATAAACCTTAAGCACCAAGTATCATTTTCACCACCAATATCACCAGGACATTAATAAGCTGTTGATATCCTTTGGTGGCCATCTTGAACATAACTCCACCTATAAGCCCACAAGAATCATTTTGTGAATCATTAAAACAAACTAAGCTTCATTTTGTGATTAATAACATTGAGTTTTGTTGCATTTATTTATAGCATTATGGGTTTTTGTTTCAAATGTTCAGCTCCTAGTGCCGATAAATGGGGTGACAGGTCCTCTTTAAATCGGAATAACAAATGTAGTATCGTTGGCATTGTACCAACCAAAAGAATAAAGAAGAGGTGTCATTTGAAGCACACAGTGAAAGCCATACATATGAAACCGAAGAAAATGGTTCTTCTAGCTAGAATATCAAGTGCATGGAATATTAAAATACTAGGAAGAACAATTTGTCCTGCAAATCACAAGACCTCATACAACTTTGGGGAAATTAAAACATTACGGCTTTTGGAGGGTGATAAGGAAAAACCTGCCCCCACCCCACCCCCAAAAAAGGTGGTAACGGATTATAAAAAAAAAAAAAAAAAGAAAGGTAGGGATAAGAAGTACACAGGATCAGACGTCTTTAATAAAAGGTACATTATGTTTTTTTATTCATTATCTGCCCTACTTATTTATATTAGTTTGATTAAAGTGTGACTAAAATTTTAACCCAATAAAATAATCTAGGACATGAATAATATAGAAAAGGGGTTAAAATCTACCCAGGGTAAACAACTAAAATATTCAGAACACAGGAATGGTAGTTTCTATTGTAGCAACACATTCTAGTTGCATACTACTGATAATATATATTAACACACATGTATACTGTATGCATGTCTATTCCGGTATAAAACGATTAGACCCATTTGTGTCTTAGAGGGGTTGTCTGAGACTTTAAAAAAAAAAAAAAAAAATTTGGCCGGGAGGGACTGCTTTAAAAAAATAAACATGTACTAACCTCCCGGTGCCCTCTGGGTGTCCCGTGTGACTGTCGCTTCGGTTCATGCCCAATGTAAACAAACATGGCCGCCAAAGCAGCATTACATTCAGCTTCCGGACAGTTGAGGTGGCCGGCCACACCCACTCATGCAATGCTGTGAATAGCAACATGTGGGACGGATGGGTGTCGGGTCTGGACAGAAGCTGAATGCAGCACTGCTTCCGCGGCCATATTTGTTTAAATGGGCCACAGACCAGAGCAACAGCAGCTCGGGACACCCGGAGGGCAACGTAAGGCAAGTACATGTTTATTTGTTTAAGAAGCCATCTTTGGTTTTTTTGGAAAGTCTTGGACAACCCCTTTAATGACGTATCCTATAATATGCCCCATTACTTTCCTAGAGCAGTAACATATATTACAGTATTTTTCGGACTATAAGGCGCACCATCAATAAAATGCCTGCTAAAACGTCTATGTTCATATATAAGGCGCACCTGATTATAAGGATGAATGACCAGCAGGTGGCAGACCTGTGCACAGTTCAAGGCAGCTTTGGTCTGTAAGTACGGTTCATATAAAAGTCCGAAAAATACGGTATTTTATCCACCTAGCTGAAAGGGCTTGCCTTGATGCAGAATGAGTTGTACTTCAATGGAGTGTAAGGGGTCGCTTTTTTTTTTTCTTCTAAAGAATAGTTTGACATTTTCTGGGATACCACCTGTGTTGCTTAAGGGCGGGAATGTTTCCTACAAGCCACTTTTTTTTTTTTTTTTTAAACAATGGAAGCCACAAAGATGTGAACAGAGCCATATCAGCCGAAGTACAATTTGCACTTTATAAATGGCTAATTCAAAACTTACCAGTGTACTGCATTATTGCTCCAAGATAAGAGTCAAGTATGGAGCCCAGTAATCCAGCCATTGCCCCATATAAAATTATCGGCCACTGTGGAGCAGCAATTTCCAAGTCATTCACAAAAATAAGCTGAGAGATGAAATATGCTATGCCGACACATAAGCCACCAAAGAGACTTGCAAACAGTCCTATGAGTGTGACGCCTCCATTTGTGCCTAAGGGAAAAAGAAATGTATGTAAAATAACTGTGTTCGAAGCATAGCTGACATGAAGTCCCCCAATGGATTAGGAAATTGTATTATCAGCACTTCCAACATATAGATCTATGACCAGAATCCCACTCTACAGGCCTTTATTATGGTGGACACTTTTAGTCAAGGCAGGTGCAGATGTGGAAGAAGTATTCCACTTCAGATTTAATAGTAAATTCCTGTTTCTGCAGTTTTTTACCATGTATTTCATCCTTTTGCATTTCAATGGTAAAATATTTGACCATGATGTACTGCTTCTCTTCAAAGCAGAAGGGAAGTAGGCAATGCTTTAAAGTTTCCTTTTTAAATGGAACCCATCACCACATTTTTCACAAATACAGCTAGTGACAGGTTCCCATAGAGCCCTAGTAACTAACTGACACCTTTCTTTTAGCCAAAAATGATTCCCCTGCGATTCCCATATTTTCAACTTTATAGTTCTACCTGGTATCTGAGCATAGCTACAGCGAGTCCAGGTGGGCGTGGCCTCCTTGGGCTGAATCCAGCAGCTCCTCTCCATCCTATCTCTGTATGCAGCTGTAATGTCATGTGACCAGGGTGACATCATCGCAGGTCCTATAGCTTTTGCAGCATTGGAAAACTGTACACCACACATGTATCTCATCTAAGCGCAGCATATTGTATCATATGAAATCACAGCAGCCTGCATGGAGAGGAGTAGAAGTCCATGGAGGCTGCTGTGATTATTTTATGTGGTCAGATATGACCATAGGGTATAGTTTGCTATAGTAGCTTAAGGACCTTAGATGATGTCACCCTGGTCACATGACATTAGGTCACGCCCCCTAGACTCGCTCCAAAGATGCATAGATGCCAGACAAGATTATAACTCTGATTTTATGGGGATCTGAGGGAAACTATTTTTAGCTAAAAGCAGGGCGTCAGATAGTTACTAGGGCTCTATAGGAACCTGTCACTACCTGTATTTGTGAAAAACGTGGTGACAGGTTCCCTTTAAAGGGGTTGTCCACAGTTCGCATACAAAACCGTGCACATTTTGCTTCGGTACTGCAGCTCAGTTGTATCATATTGAATAAAGCAAAGTCACAACAACATATTACACATGGTAGGGTCTGGCAAAGTTTTTTGAAGAAAAACAGTAAGGGAATATTACATACACAACCATGTCATTCTTACCTACAGGGACCTTCTCCCAAGTGGTTATCAATCGAGGAGTACTTTTGCTAAGGACTGGAGCAATCTCTGAAGCCCAGGTATCACCGGCTGAGCATGCAAGTGCTCCAAGAAGTGATAGACACATCCATGAAGCAGTGTACTCCTTAGAGAAGTCAATGGGTATCTCTCCAGGACCATTTTCCACCATGTAGAGCAAAGCCAACTCTGCTGGTACACCCCCATTACAAAACACTTGAACCCAATTTCTCTGTCCACCTGAAATAAAATATCAATCATAGAAATAATCCTCTTTCACATGATTTATTTACTTTTAAGCAGTAGCCATGTATGGAGATTTTAACCCCATGCACATGTCCTTATACATAAGCACTTAAATACATTCGATAACCACACTCCAATATTTGGGAACTTGCTGACCATACACATCTTTTGTAGAATGGCCACTATGAATATGTAATAGGCTAGGCTGTAATTCTTGAAGAGAACCTATTACTTGGTTTTATTCCACCAAAGTACTAGTCCCCTCGGAGTATGAAATGTCCTTTCTAAATCTCACTTGTTTACCTAGAAGAAAAATTCTCTTACAAAGTCAGGCAAATATGACTTTTCTCATGAAATAAGTCAAGTTTATTGGTTGCAGGGTGAGTGGCATTTCAGAAACCCCTAATGGTTCTATTTATCTAAAAACATGCCTTTTGTATAATATTTAAGGAGAAGACTCTCGTCTTTCAGATCCCATTATGCTTATGGTTCTAGGGGCTACAGGACTGGATAGCAGTTAAAAAATAGGCAGGGACTATGAAATGACTTTATATACACCTTAATGTTACCTTCTTTGTATTCAGAGTCAAATTTCTTCTTCATCTCTCCTTTCCATTTTGTAAGTTTTGAGGATGTAAAGAAGAACATAAGAAGAGCGGAGAAGAAACTGTAGTTTGCGACTGTCAGGAGAAAACCAACCAGCAGCCCTAAACAAGAAAAAACCCCACGCTGAATTTTAGTATCCATGCACTGCATTTAGCGCTAATCTATAACATAACAACTATAACATATGTACCCATATACTACAACTAGCATTGCAGTATATGTTAGAATTGATCAAACCACTAAAAATATAGTAAAACTTTTTTTTTAGTAAATAAAAATTGATCAAAAGGTTTTACAGTCCCCAAAATGATAGCAACTCATCTCATTCCACAAACAAATGACATCTTACACATCTCTGCACACTGAAGATTGGCTTCAGAAAATGTTGAAATTAATTTGTTTTGTAAAAAAGATAAAATTTTTAAACCTACAAAAACAATAAAAACTACATATAAATTTGGCATCTCTGATTGTACTGACCCCCCCCCCCCCCCCCCCAAAAAAAGGAGAGGTGTAATTTGGACAGTACAGTGAAAGCCATAAAAACAGGACCCAAAAGAAAAGGGCGCATAGGTTATTTTTATATCAATTTCACTGCATTTGGAATGCGTTTCCAGCTTCCCAGTACACGCCATGGAATATTAATTGTCAAAGGGGTTATTAATATCCTAAACTCATTACAAGAATAGAAACTGTCAAACAGAATCGTTACAGAGCAAAATATGAAAATATTATTAAAATAAAAACACAAAAATAAATCCATCTCTATCTGGAGACAGACAATGCTAAATACATACCTCCCAGCGCACCAGTGCTGTCTAAACTCTTCTTCTTTAAGCCATTGGATACAATAATAATTGGAATTACTACAGAAATTAGCCAACGCCAAGGAGATATGGGCCGGAGCGTGCCTAGTGAAAAGAAATAGATTTCCATGTATTACTACTGCGGTTTGTAGCGACAATTAATAAAAAATCTGTGAAATCTACAGATTTCTATCCATTACATACAAATGGAAGTGTATCTACAAAAGCACCATCTTACCTTACAATCAGGTGCTTGAAAATAATATATTCATTTAGTGCTTTTCAAAGCCAATAAACATATCAAGGCATTAGACCCAATCAAAGGGAACCTGTTACCAGGGAGGAGCTGTACAGGAGCATAAAGGTGGGGGCTAAGATCTGAGGAATGAGTAACACAGACAAGTCACATATTGTAACCTGTCTTTAGTGAAAATGAGGTCCCTGGTGACAGGTTCCCTTTAAGGATATTCAAAATATACATTTGGGACAGAAATCTGCGGTTAAGTCTTACATTTCCGCAGTGGAAGGATACTTTAGGAATATATCAATGTTATAATGCAAGAAAACTGTAGTACATGTGGCACATTTGTTAGCACATGGGAGTTGCATGCCTAAAATGCACTCATTTATCATTTACCATTTGCCACTGGAGATCAAGGCAGGCTGAGGATGCCCGGCTAACAGATTTAATAGAAAACTGGAGCACCAGACTCAAGTAATTTGCCAATATTATGAATAAGAGTCTAGTCAGAGTTTCTGTATAATTCTGCATCTCTATCAAGTGGAGTAATAGATTAAAGGAAACCTACCACTTAAAAGTGGTAGTTCTTACACACAGATACATGGCACCAGCTCAGGATGAGCTCAGGATGAGCTGGTGCCGGAACATATGTTCATTAGTAGAATAAAGCCAGTATCAAAGATTTATAAGTTATATTAACATTCATCTCGGTGCACCAAGGTCACAGCCACGCGTGTGCCGGATTCTGAAGTGCTGGAGAGCCGGTGAAGTCACCGAGCTATCCGGCACACTCGTGCATGCGCAATTTAGCACGGACTGTTTCCAGCTCACGCTGAGCTGGTGCCATGTATCTGTGTGTAAGAACTACCACTTTTAAGTGGTAGGTTTCCTTTAAAACTGGTATAATACGTGGCAGCTTTTAGAAACCCCCAAATTGAATTTCAATACGGCTAATGAATATATCCTTAGGGCGGATTCACACATTTAGTGTGTTGTTTTGGCTCCACAGCAAATGAAGAACTCTGTGCATCATATCTTAATATGATCCACAGAGTTCTGTCCTCGGCAGTGTGGTCAGTCCTAGACGTGGCACTTTTCGTGTTCTATCATCATGGACTGATCATTGACAGTGTGAATCCACCCTAAAACATAATTAAAGAAACAGCCAAAATAAGAAGACTGCTGCAGGATGTGTGGAACCATAGCGGTAGTGTAGTAAAGAAAATAAAGACAAAAATAAGTATAAATGAGGAAATAAACATTTAAGTTGGAAACGATGCCCCTCTTACCATAATATGTACTGGCAGTGATTGATATGATCCAGAAAGACAACGATATGCAAAGGATCATACACAGAATGACAATATTCATCATCATGTTGGCATATTCCTTATAAACGTCGTCCTGAATAAATAGCATTACTGAAGCTCAGGAAATTTCCTAAACAGAAAGAAAAAACATATTAATCCTTAGCATAATGGAAAATATAGCAGATCTGGAATTACTACGCGTAACCTGAATATTGAATATAGGAAAGGATCTTCTACATCATTAAGACTGGTACCACTTCAGCACACCCCAAAATTATAAAATTAGATGGACTCACTTGGGAGAGAAATCCAACGCTGCAACACCAGCAAAACGGACATGAAGTACTTATATAAAGTGGCTTAGCTTCTGCATAGCTCTGGAACTACTTGTATATAACACATCTCCAAGTCACACTACTGCACGCTTGTTGCATCGCATGAATAGAAAATGGCATGTCATTTGGAGAATGCAGGTTAAAGAGCACAGCAATGCTGGAAAATTAAGGAGGGGAAAAAAAACTGAAAATAGGGGAATTTAGGCTCAATTCACACTGAGGTCAAGTTCCAGTTCGTTAATGCAGGATAAAATCTTATAGAAAAGGAGCAGTTAACAGATTGTACATAGTGTCCTATGTCCTGCCAGCATGGTATAGAGCAGATTGTACATCATGTTCTATGTCCTGACAGCATGGTATAGAGCAGATTGTACATAGTGTCCTATGTCCTGACAGCATGGTATAGAGCAGGAGGAGCTGAGCAAATAGGACACTATGTACATTCTGCTTAGCTCCTCCTGCTCTATACCATGCGGTCAGGACATAGAACACAATGTACAATCTGCTGACCGCATTCTAGAGTTGGAGGAAAAGAATTATTATAACTTATATAATTTATATCATTGCTCATTCAGGGTCTATAAACAGTTATATAGTCATGGGGATGGTCCTAACAGCCGTACTTGTATCAGTCCTATCCATGATTGAGCACCCAGTCCTTTTTATGTAAACAATGCAAATCTCCGGGTGCTGGTTACCCATTACATGTGTTTCCATAGAAACACATATGCAGTAAGACTGGGCCTACACACTTTCATTGTGTTGTCTTGACGCAACACAAAGTGTCCAGCGTTAGGTCAGTGACACGTGGCACTTTTGGTCCGTTTTTTTTTGCATTGTGTTTTTGCATCCTTGTAAAACACA
Organism: Engystomops pustulosus; assembly: GCF_040894005.1. Lineage (NCBI taxonomy): Eukaryota > Metazoa > Chordata > Amphibia > Anura > Leptodactylidae > Engystomops > Engystomops pustulosus. Next base: position 91,323,671 of record NC_092414.1, on the reverse strand, counting down.
TCAGTTTTGCATATTGGCTCTAAATGAAACCTACCACCACGGATCTACCTAGCAAGGTAGATCCAGTGGCAGATTTCTCTAATGTAGAGTTGTATAACCCTTTCAGGGCCAATTCTTTAGTGACCCATAACTTTTATAAATTTTAATGCCCCTAATATGTGAATTTATTTAAGAGGCTGGGGCGCGGAGTATCCGGAGCCAAGGCCCCTTCTACACTCGTGAGTGTGATACAATGAACTTGCAACGCATGCTGCTCGGATTGCAGGGCCCGAACACTGTAAACCAGAACTGAACTGATATACTGAGTTCATTTCCGCTTTGAAGCATTTGGGCCGTGCAATCCGAGCAGCATGCGTTGCGAGTTCATTGTATCACACTCACGAGTGTAGAAGGGGCCTAATGCGTTCCATCTACCAATACATCTTCAGCACGCAGCTACGAGGAGCTGCACACACTCGTCCACGAGAGCTACTAGGCATGCGCAGAACCCAGGCTTTAAAATTTATAAAAGTTTTGGGCCACTAAACAATTATCCCTAAAAGGGGTTATAATACTATTCATTAGAGGAATAATAGGTAGATCCGTGGCAGTAGGTTTCCTTTAAATGGGTTTGTGTATAAAGCGTCCTGACTTTGCGTTTTCTCCCTTGCGGTTTTTGTGTCTCCGTTTTTAAGGTGAGTTTTCATTGCACTTTTCAAAGCGGTTGCGGTTTTGTAAAACACATGTGTTTGTGGTTTGTGTTTTGAAACACATGCGATTACAGGACAAGATCACTGCGATTTACACATTTCAAAAGACACGGCTGCACGCAATCAACGGACATCAAGCGTTTTCAATGCGTTCAAAATCTCAACAAAATCACCATGTGTGTCACAGGCCTTAGGCTACATTCACACTATTGTGTGTCCACCGTACCATAGCACGACGGGCACGCATCAGTGCCGGAGAGAGGAGGAGGGAGTGAGCACGATTCAACCCCGCCCCTCTCCATATAGAAACATGCGGCACCATACCGCTCCCATACGGCGCTGTGCGCCCATTGCCGCCTATGGGGGACATATCCAACGTATGTGTGCCCCCCCAATACGGCTGTGTGAATGCAGCCTAAGGGTGCGTTCACAGCTTGCGGTTTTTGGATGCATTTTGAAACGGAAGTGTTTTTACATGTTAGCATGAGTTTGGCTGGCTTGAAAGCGGTCTCATTATTGTTGGTAGTGTAAGTAGCTGCTTACACTTCAGCAATGAAAAAGCGAGAATTAGACTCACCGGTAATTCGTTTTCCATCTAGTCCACCATGACGGCCCACCTGGAGGATTACCCCTTGACCTCTGCAGGGACAGGAAGAAGAGAGGTTAAATGTCCCTCCCCCTGCATCCCTCGCCAGTGTTCTACCAAATAATCACACCAAGGAAGGATGCAAGAGGTTTTATTAGCATGTTACTCCACATACAATGAAAAAACCAGATAATCACGTTTTGTAAGGGTTGGGAAAAAATTCCAGGCCGTCATGGTGGACTAGATGGAAAACGAATTACCGGTGAGTCTAATTCTCGCTTTCCATGACGTCCCCCATGACGGCCCACCTGGAGATATACCAGATAACAAAAGGAATTTTTTAGGGAGGGACTACTGTTTGCAGAACTTTTCTACCAAATGACAGGTCCTTGGTAGAATGTAAGTCCAGTCTGTAATGTTTCGCAAAGGTTGTGGAACTGGACCAGGTTGCGGCTTTACAGATTTGGTCCAGGGAAGCTCCTGCCCGCTCTGCCCAGGAAGTGGCTACTGCCCTGGTAGAATGGGCCTTAAGATTTGTAGGAGCTTCTAAGTTTTGGATAGAATAACAGTCCCGGATAGTCTGTCTAATCCAGCGGGCGATGGTGATCTTTGATGCTTTTCTTCCTCTGTTCTTGCCCTGGAACTGAAGAAACAAGTTTGAGTCTTTCCGCCAGTTATTAGTTGTTTCGAGATAGTGTAACACTATTCTTCTCACGTCTAAAGTATGCCATTTAGCTTCTCCCGAGGTTTTTGGTTTTTGGCAAAAGGAGGGGAGAATAATTTCCTGGCTACGATGGAAATCTGTAGTTACTTTGGGCAGGAAATTTGGATCAAGCATCAGGGATATTCTATCATCCGTAATTTTAAGGTAAGGTTCATTAATGGAGAGTGCCTGGATTTCTCCTAACCTTCTAGCAGTTGTTATAGCAACAAGAAAGGCAGTTTTAAGGGTGATATTTTTTATGTTAGCGTCCTCTAGAGGCTCGAAGGGCCCCTGTATAAGGCCATTCAGGACTATTGATAAGTCCCAGGGAGGAGTCCTGACAGGACATTTAGGACTTAGTCTAGAGGATGCTCTAAGGAATCGTCTTACCCACCTATGGTCAGCCAGAGAGACGTCAAAGAAAACGCTGAGGGCTGAGACTTGGACCTTTAGTGTGCTGGTCCTTAGGCCTTTGGTCAGTCCTGCTTGAAGAAACTCCAATATCTGCTGTATGTTAGGAGAGGACAGATTAGGAATTTCAGGATGGCAAAAGGATACAAATCTTTTCCAAATTTTGTGGTAGATTGCTGAAGTAACTGGCTTCCTACTTGCCTGTAATGTTGCAATGACTTCTTCTGAGAGACCTTTAGCTTTCAGCATTTGTTTCTCAGGATCCAGGCTGATAGATGGAGTGATTCTGGATTTGGATGATGAACGGACCCCTGGTATAGGAGATCCTTCCTTAGAGGGAGAATAACTGGTTCTTCCAGGGCCAAGTTCTTCAGTGCTGGAAACCAACTTCTTTTTGGCCAGAAGGGTACTATCAGGATGATTCTGAGATCTTCTTGTCTTATTTTTTGTACTGTTCTTGAGATCAGAGGAAGTGGAGGGAAGGCATAGGCCAGTCTTGAGTGCCAACTGTGGCAGAAGGCGTCTAGAAGATAGTCTGGGGTATTCTTCTGTAGGGAGAAGTAATGGTCTGCTTTTTTGTTTTCTCTGGTGGCAAATAGATCTATTTGTGGTACTCCCCATTTCTGGGTTAACTGGAAGAAGATTTCCTTGTTTAGGCACCACTCGTGGGGATCCAGAGTGTATCGGCTTAGGAAATCTGCCTCTTTGTTTTCTGACCCCTTTAGATGGGTTGCCGTCAGAGACAGGACATTTTCTTCCGCCCAGAGAAAGATCTTCCTTGATATTTTTTGGAGAGATGCTGATTGTGTGCCCCCCTGGCGTCTGAGATAGGCGACTGTGGTCGTGTTGTCCGATAATATTTTTAGGTTTTTTCCTTGTACTTGATCCGAGCAGGCCTTCAGGGTTTCCCAGACTGCCTTCAGTTCTTTGTAATTTGATGATCTGCTTATCTCTGACTGGGACCACTGACCTTGAATCAGTTTCCCCGGAAGTTTCGCTCCCCAACCTGTCTTGCTTGCATCTGTTAGGATTGATGTTATTGGCCAATTGTTCCATTTTAGGCCCTTGGAGAGGTTTTCCACTGTCTTCCACCAATTTAGTGAACTTTTTACCCATAAGGGAATGTTGGTTTTTCTTTCCAGGTGGTTTAGATTTTTGTCCCAGGACGAGAGAATCCAAATCTGAAGATCTCTTGTGTGACTTTGAGCCCAGGGGACAGCAGCTATACAGGATGTGAGAAGGCCCAGGAGTTTCATAGCTTCCCGGATTGAGCACTTCTGTTTGGTTTGGAACAGAGATACCTGTAGGGTGAGATTTTTGATCTTCTCTTCTGGGAGAATTGAGTGTTGATGTACTGAGTCCAACAATATTCCCAGAAATTTTTGCTTGGTACTTGGCTGGAGGTTTGATTTTTCGAAATTTATAATCCAACCTAGGCTTTTTAGGATTGCCAATGTCATGTCTCTCTGGGATAACAAGGTTTCTTCTGAGCCTGAGACTAGGAGGAGATCGTCCAAGTAAGGAATCAGTAGTATGTTTCTTTGTCTCAGAACTGCTACCACCTCTGCCATAATTTTTGTGAATAGTCTGGGAGCTGAGGAGATCCCGAATGGTAGAGCTCTGAATTGGAAGTGTCTTACCTGGTTTTCCGGGGACCGGATGGCAAATCTCAGGAATTTTTGAGAGATGGGATGGATTGGGACGTGGTAATACGCGTCTTTTAAGTCTATGGTGCAAAGAGCTGCCCCTTTGGGGATCAATGGTGTTGTGGATTTTAGGGACTCCATCTTGAATCTTCTGTATTTGATATGGGTATTCAGACTCTTTAAGTTTATGATCATCCTGTAGGCTCCATTCGGTTTCTGAACTAAGAAGAGGGGGGAGTAGAACCCTTTCCTTTGATGGTGGGGAGGTACAGGAGAAATGACATTTTTGAGTAATAGGGATTGAACCTCTTCCCACATGAGCAGAAGCATTTGTTGAGAAGATGTCTTTGTTGTTACAAATGTTTGAGGGGGAGGGGTATTCAATTCGATCTTGTAGCCATCGCGTATGACTTGTAGAATCCAGGCATTCTTTATGCTTTGCTCCCACTGAGAGGGGAAAAGAGCTAGTCTTCCCCCCACCCTGGCGTCATTGCTTTCTGGCAGGGTTGGGTTGGGTATTCTGGAAGGAACTGTAACCTCTACCTCTACCTCCTTTGGTATAGCTCCATCTGCCTTGTTTTCCTTTCCCACGATAGGATGGAACTTTGTCGCGGGAATCACGAAAGGAATGCCTTTTCTGTCTAGGTTCTGGAAAGCCTTTTTTCCTATCTGCAGCTTTCTCCAGGATCGTGTCCAGTTCCGGACCAAATAGGAATTCGCCGGAAAAGGGTATGCCACATAGGTTAGATTTAGAACGGAAGTCACCCGACCACTGCTTGAGCCAGAGGGCTCTGCGGGCAACGTTAGAGAGTGCTCCTTCTTTGGCGGAAAACCTGACGCATTCCCCTGATGCATCTGCAATGAAGGTAGTTGCTAGTTTTAGCAGTGGCAAAGACTCCAGAAGCTTCTCTCTCGAGGTTCCGCCAATAATTTGGTTCTCTAACCCATTTAGCCAGCAGGTCATTGTCCTGGCGATAGATGTGGTTGCGACATTTGCCTTCAGATTTAGCATTGCCGATTCCCAGGTCTTTTTTAAGACGCTGTCAGATTTGCGATCCATGGGGTCTTTAAGTTGGGTCGCATCCTCAAAGGGGAGATCGGTCTTCTTAACCATCTTGGTAATCTGGATATCCACCTTTGGGATTGAATTCCAGTATTTTGACTTCTCCTCGTCGAATACGAGTCTGTTCCTGAAATCCCTGGTCACTGATAGCCGTTTCTCTGGATCTTTCCACTCTTCCCGGATAAGGTCTTCTAGTACATTATTAACTGGGAATACCCTCTTCTTTTTTGCTCTTAAGCAACCAAAGAGTTCGTCCTGTACAGACTTAATCTCCACAGGATCTTCAATGTTTAGTGTTTCTCGGACTGCCTTTAGTAAGGTGTCCAAGTTGTCCATAGAAAAAAGGAATCTGGTGTCGTTTTTTTGTTCTTGGCTATCTAACTGTTCTTCCTCGCCTCCTTGGTAGGAACAGGAAGCCCTGTCTGGGTCAGAATCCATCTCCTCCGGATTTGGTTCAGAGGGTTTGAACCTTTTAGGAGGAATTCCTTCAGAAAAGAGGGATGCAACTGTGTTTTTTACTTCGGATTTGAACATGGATCTCATCTCGTCCATGAAGGACGCTTTTTCTTCCCGCATTATGCTGTCAAGGCAGTCTCTGCATAGCGGTTTTTTATAGGATTCTGGAAGTTTATTAAAACACATATTGCATCTGCGAGATGGAAGGCTTTTAGTCTTAGACTTGTCTTCCTTCTTTTCCTCTTTTTTATCCTCTTTCTTCTCTTTGTCTTTTCTCTCCTACATGTGAGAAGAAGACAAGAGGAAGCATAGGGGATGTATATATATATATACAGGGCCCCCCCTCCACGAACCACCCTCCAGACCCCTTACTTACAGATATCTGAGGAAGGGGAACTGGGTCCATGCTTGCCTGTGGACAGGGGAGGAGGTAGAGGTGTAAGTGGAGGTGTAAGTGGAGCGGTGGTACAGATAAATGATCAGCCATCGTGTGTTTCACTAACCTGTCTGTGACACACTTAGATCTGCAATAAATCACCTGCGGATATCTCAGAAGCAAGAGAAGGTCTCTAGTAGACTCTCTGCCTTTTAAACTCACCGCTCCACGCTCCTGACTCCCGAACGCCAATGACGAGCGTCACTTCCGGTGCGCGCGGACCGGAAGTCGTCATCCGGCCAGTGGAACGCAAAACCGGAAGTCGTCATCACAAAACCGGAAGTCGTCATCGGAGGCCGGTGGAACGCAGCTGCGCCTCACCATCGGGAGCCGGAACATGTGGTGCTGCCGTGGATCAACGCAGGACCGCAGGGATCACACCAATACCTCCCCATTTAGATGTCAGCCAGGAAGGAGATCGATCGAGGCCAGGAGAGGAGAGGATCTTAGTACCAGGTACCGCGCCTCATAAAGGCGTCCCCCTCCACTCCCACCCCCCTAAGGAGATGAGAAGGAGAGAGACCCTCTCTTCCCCCTGCCTGTGTAGGGACAGGAAGAACACTGGCGAGGGATGCAGGGGGAGGGACATTTAACCTCTCTTCTTCCTGTCCCTGCAGAGGTCAAGGGGTAATCCTCCAGGTGGGCCGTCATGGGGGACGTCATGGAAAAAAATGATTTTCAAGCTGCCAAACGCAAAGTAATATGTAAAAACGGATGCGTTTCAAAACGCATCAAAAAAAATAACCGGCTAGGAAAACAGCAGAAGACTGAACTGGCACATAGGACATGTAATACACATGACTTAGAGGGTCAATGACACCTCTGACAAAATCCTTTCTGATACCAAGGTACTGTCCCTTCACCCCTCCCAAACACCAGATAAAGCAGACATGGCACCCTTTATCCTAGATGAAGGATTCTGTGTACGCAGTCATTACACAAGTCTCTATCCATATAGGGGCTCACATTATAAGGTTCCTCCTACAATTCACTACATCGCAGCTTAAAAAAGTACCAGCTACGCCAATTTGGGACCATACGGATGCGATCACGCGTCAGCGTTTGACTCAGTTAACTGAAGCGTATCTCCTACCTAGGTGCGGTCATAACGGGTGCTAGCGTGGCATTTGCAAACACAATGCAATCGGCCAGTTGCAGGACTTGGAAATGCATGTGATCAGACAACGTGGGACGCAGGGTGCTAGTTACCGATCATATGCATTCGGGCTCTACTACCACAGGCTCCCCACACACCAACATGTACATTTCACAGGGTGCAAATAATGGACCTATGAGTTTTGGGTGTGTGTGAGCTTCTCTCTGCAGAAATGACACAAACTCGGGCAGGAATAGGACCTGCCTTGGGCATCGGGCTCATACACTGGGCTGTGAGCATGTGCTGGCTTCCATGGATATAAATGAGGTCATGGATACAGCAGGTAGCACATGTGGTGTTCAGCAGGTAGGTACTGCATACCTCCCAACTTTTGTGGAGGAGAAAGAGGGACAAAATGGCGGCGCGCGAAGCGCGCCGCGGCGAATTTTTTTACCCACAGAAGCCACACCCTAGCCACGCCCCCTAACCACACCCCCTGCCCACGTCACTGCTCATACCTTCAACGCATCCACTGGCACCAATGTATATTTATGTATATAATTGGGGGGCATATTCCACTCCCCCTAGACAACGAGCATGTCCCCCCCCCAGACAACGAGCATGCCCTCCTAGACAACGAGCATGTCCTCCCCTAGACAACGAACATGCCCCCCCCAGACAACGAGCATGCCCCCCCCCAGACAACGAGCATGTCCTCCCCTAGACAACGAGCATGTCCTCCCCTAGACAACGAGCATGTCCCCCCCTAGACAACGAGCATGTCCCCCCCAGACAACGGGCATGTCCGCCCCCAGACAACGAGCATGCCCCCCCTAGACAACGAGCATGTCCCCCCCAGACAACGAGCATGCCCCCCCTAGACAACGAGCATGCCCCCCCTAGACAACGAGCATGTCCCCCCCCTAGACAACGAGCATGTACCCCCACCTAGACAACGAGAATGTACCCCCACCTAGACAACGACCATGTCCCCCCCTAGACAACGAGCATGTCCCCCCCCCCTAGACAACGAGCATGTCCTCCCCTGTGGCTGCGTGCCCTTTTTGTGTGTTTGTGTTATTTTTGTCTTCCAGGACCGTGCCTGCTGTGGACTGCTTCGGATTCAAAGGATTACGTCGATGACCGACATTTCTAACAAATAAAATGGTCAACGAGGGTGTGTCTGCGTTTTTTGTCAAATAAAATTTTCTGAAAACGGTGTGATTATTTATTTTTTTGCGACACTCTTCATAGTTTGCCATAGTAGTGGTGCCGGCTAGGTGACGGTGCTCATTACTAAGGGCTGGCCTTAGTGTTTGCCTTAATTTTTTTGGCAAATTCACACTAACGCCCATACCATTACCCCGGTACCCACCGCCACCAGGGGTGCCGGGAAGAGCTGGGTACAAACCAGTACCTGACCGTCTATAGATGGTCAGGTAGTGGGGCGGCTGCAGGCTGTTATTGTTGCGCTGGGATAGCCCCCTAACAGTGGCCTATCCCAGCTCAGTAATGGCAGGCTGCTGCTGCTTTTTTGTATCTGGCTGATTTGAAAAATAGGGGCACCCCATGCCGTTTTTTCTTCAAATTTTTGACAAAAATATGCGTGGGGTTCCCCCTTTAAAGGGGGCTCCCAGGCTGTTTCCCCCATTTTTACAAAAAAATGGGGTGAAAAACGGCATGGGGTGCCCCCTATTGTTCAAATCAGCCTGATACAATAAAGCAGCAGCAGCCGCCATTACTGAGCTGGGATAGGCCACTGTTAGGGGGCTATTCCAGCGCAACAATAACAGCCTGCAGCCGCCCCACTACCTGACCATCTATAGACGGTCAGGTACTGGTTTGTACCTGGCTCTTCCCGGCACCCCTGGTGGCGGTGGGTACCGGGGTAATGGTATGGGCGTTAGTGTGAATTTGCCAAAAAAATTAAGGCAAACACTAAGGCCAGCCCTTAGTAATGAGCACCGTCACCTAGCCGGCACCACTACTATGGCAAACTATGAAGAGTGTCGCAAAAAAATAAATAATCACACCGTTTTCAGAAAATTTTATTGAACAAAAAACGCAGACACACCCTCGTTGACCATTTTATTTGTTAGAAATGTCGGTCATCGACGTAATCCTTCGAATCCGAAGCAGTCCACAGCAGGCACGGTCCTGGAAGACAAAAATAACACAAACACACAAAAAAGGGCACGCAGCCACAGGGGAGGACATGCTCGTTGACTAGGGGTCAGGGGTAGACATGCTCGTTGTCTAGGGGGGGGGGGGAATGCTCGTTGTCTAGGGGGGGGGGGAATGCTCGTTGTCTAGGGGGGGGGACATGCTCGTTGTCTAGGAGTCGGGGGGAGACATGCTCGTTGTCTAGGGGGGGGGGAAATGCTCGTTGTCTGGGGGGGGGGCATGCTCGTTGTCTAGGGGGGGGGCACATGCTCGTTGTCCAGGGGGGGAGAAATGCTCGTTGTCTAGGGGGGGAAATGCTTGTTGTCTAGGGGGGGGGACATGCTTGTTGTCTAGGGGGGGGGGGAGACATGCTCGTTGTCGCAGTAAAGGGGAGGGGTCCTATGGAGCGCAGTAAAGGGGAGGGGTCCTATGGAGCGCAGTAAAGGGGAGGGGTCCTATGGAGCGCAGTAAAGGGGAGGGGTCCTATGGAGCGCAGTAAAGGGGAGGGGTCCTATGGAGCGCAGTAAAGGGGAGGGGTCCTATGGAGCGCAGTAAAGGGGAGGGGTCCTATGGAGCGCAGTAAAGGGGAGGGGTCCTATGGAGCGCAGTAAAGGGGAGGGGTCCTATGGAGCGCAGTAAAGGGGAGGGGTCCTATGGAGCGCAGTAAAGGGGAGGGGTCCTATGGAGCGCGCAGTGAAAGCCATAAAAACCACATTTGATATTTTCCTTCCCGCTTCCCAGTACAGGGCCTGGAATATTTAATACTGTCACTAGGAAGTATAATTTGTTACGCAGAAACAGGCCGCACACAGCTCTGTACATGGAAAAATAAAAAAGTTATTGATTTTTGAAAGTGGGGAGTGAAATATGGAAACGCAAAAATCGTTCCGTCAGAGTAATGGAGCAGACGGCCGTGTATGACCATTCTGCTCCATTACTGTCATAGAGCGATGACATAGACCTTATGTGGACCCCAATAGACCCCTCGTTTTCATGATCTATGGGGGTCACATCACTGAAACCCCCACACATCAGCAGGTTAAGCCCTGTCCTATGGATAGGGCCTAACTTGTATTTGTGGGAAAACCCCTTTAACCCCTTAACGCTCTGCGCTGTAGCTCTACGGCGCAGAGAGTATAAGGAGTGTATGAAGAGGGCTCACGGGCTGAGTCCTCTTCATACAAGGTGGGGGGTTTTGCATGTTGCAGAAAACCCCCACCGCTAATAACCGCGATCGGTCATTGTCGCCGGCAAAGTCTTTTTTACGATCGCTGTGCCCCCGAACGTCATCGGGGGGCGGCGATCGTTTGCCGTGGTAGCCTCGGGTCTTCTTTTGACATGAGGCTACATGGCTTCTGCAGATTCGTTACAATGAGCCAAAAGTATTGCTGTATATGGTAGGAGCGATCTGACCATCTAGGGTTAATGTACCCTAGAGGGTCTAAGAAATAGTGGAAATAAAAAAGAAAAAAAAAGTTTTAAAAATAAAAAAAATGTATAAAATATTAAAAATTCTAATCACCCCCCTTTCCCTAGAACTGATATAAAACATAATAAACAGTAAAAATCACAATATTAGGTATCGCCGCGTCCCAAAATGCCCGATCTATCAAAATATAAAAACGGTTACGGGCGGCGGTGACCTCCGAGGCGGGAAATGGCGCCCAAATGTCCGAAATGCGACTTTTACACCTTTTTACATCACATAAAAAATGAAATTAAAAATGATCAAAATGTCGCACAGACCTCAAAATGGTAGCAATGAAAACGTCGGCTCATTTCGCCAACAATGACACCTCACACATCTCCGTGCGCCAAAGTATGAAAAAGTTATTAGCGTCAGAAGATGGCAAAATTTTTTTTTGCACACATTCGTTTAATTTTTGAAAATGTATTAAAACACAATAAAACCTATAAATCCGGTATCACCGCGATCGCACCGAACCAAAGAATAAAGCTGAGGTGTTATTTTGAGTGCACAGTCAAAGTCGAAAAAACTGAGCCCACAAGAACGTGACACGTGCGGTTTTTTAAAAAAAAATTTCCACATTTGGAATTTTTTGCAGCTTCGCAGTACACGGCATGTTAAAATAAATAACATTACGGGAAAGTAAAATTTGTTACGCACAAAATAAGCCCTCACACAGGTCTGTACACGGAAACATGAAAAAGTTATGAATTTTTGAAGTTGGAGAGCGAGAAATGAGAGAAAAACCCTGCGTCCTTAAGGGGTTAAGGGATTAAGTATATGGTACAATAAAAGCAGAATAGAAGGGCACTGGGGGAATTAGGGATGGGGGCAGGGGGTCTATGGAGGAAAGTTAAGTGTTTAACCCTTTAGCTGCTGCCTGCAGTCCCTGTAGAGTACCTGTTATCACACTGCAGCAGCTGCACACACTCGGCTCTGCTTCATCAGACGAACTTCAGTGAAGAGCAGGAGGAGGTGGGGGCAGGGAGCCATTGATGTAGCAGTACTGGAGAGTTCCTGCCTGCACGGAGGATGATCCCCTGGGGCTGCTGTGCAGGGGCAGTGCAGAGAACATGACACTCTGCACTGCTCCATCCATCCATCCATCCATGTGCCTGCAAGTGGCAGCTTGAGGACAGGGAGGGCTCTGCCTCCCAGGGGAGGGGATGGGGGGAGGTGCCGGCTCTGCAGCAGACAGCCCGGGAGCTGGAGAGGAGGAGGACGCTGCACCCCGCCCCCTGGCTTCTCTGTATCCTGAGCAGGACGGGGGCGGGACTCGGGGGGGCGGGACTCGGGGGCGGGACAAGACGGAAAAATCCGTGAAAACGCAAAAAAAACGGGACTTTCACTTAACGATCCGTGCAGGCGGGACAAGGGTTAAAAAACGGGACTGTCCCGCCCAAAACGGGACGGTTGGGAGGTATGGGTACTGAATGGGGTGTGTTACCCCCCCAGAAGTATACTAATCTGTCAGAACTCCTAGGATTCATGCACAATGACTACTATGGATCTCTTCCCTGCCGCACTTGTGGTACTGCTCCATAACCTGGATATGAAATATCCGCAGATAGACATAATAACATCTGAGTCATCAAACTGCAGCAGGATGCGGAATTATTAATCCGCGTATAAAAAACCTTCTCAGTGACATTCTCCCGCTATTAGTATGGGGCTAGAGAAGCCTGTACCGGGGACCGCTCTCACTAACCGGACGTAGTGTGCCGCTCCCTCCTGCACCGGCTCCCCGCTTCTGGCCGCCATCTCTGCTCCTCGCCCGGGCTTTAACGCTGCCACACACACACAGCCCGCGGGACACACGCTTCCACTGCCGCTCACCAGGCGGACGGAACACTTCCGGGGACCTAGCGGACGGAGCGGGCGGGACACTTCCGTTTTGTGCGGAGGAGCTGGCCGCGGGGACATGACTGTAGCGGGGATGGAGGAGAGCATTATACCGTCCTCCTCACTAGGGCTATCTGCCTGGATGGTGCTGCATGTGTCTGATGACAACCGCACAGACCGAGCATGGCGTGATAGACCTCATAAAATACTGCACCACCATACATACAGACATTCAGGGAATCCTCAAAACAAAGCATGATAAACTCAGAGATCCAGGCCCTGTAGCTTCTTATATTTGTTATCCATGGTCTCCTTCCTTACTCAAATCAACCCCTAGCCCCTCTGTGATGTGGATTTACAGGCTGTTACACTGTCTCACCTGACCCCCTGCTCCCTCAGCACTAAGAAAACAGCAGGAAGTGTTCAGCACATGGTAACTGTAATGTATATGTTTGTATTTAGTAGTGTGTCAGGCTTCTGGAAAGGTCTAGCTCAGATATGTAATTTGATAGCTTCTTCCACTACAACCTCTGTAATCGCTTGGTGGGGAATTAAATTGTTTTGTATTGTTCTGTTTTGTCTTTAACCCCTTAAGGACGCAGGGTATTTTCGCTAATTTCTCGCTCTCCATCTTCAAAAATCCATAACTTTTTCATTTTTCCGTGTACAGAGCTGTGTGAGGGCTTATTTTGTGCGTAACAAATTTTACTTTCCCATGATGTTATTTATTATTCCATGTCATGTAGTGGGAAGCCGCAAAAAATTCCAAATGTGGAAAAATTGAAAAAAAATGCATGTGCGTCACGTTCTTGTGGGCTCAGTCTTTACGACTTTCCCTCTGCGCTCCAAATAACACCTCTACTTTATTCTTTGGATCGCGGTGATACCAAATTTATACAGGTTTTATTGCGTTTTAATACATTTTCAAAAGTTAATTAATTTTTGCGAAATGAGCCGACGTTCTCATTGCTACCGTTTTGAGGACTGTGCGACATTTTGATCATTTTTTATTACATTTTTTATGTCATCTAAAAAGGTGCAAAAGTCGCGTTTCGGACATTTGAGCGGAATTTGCTGTTCCGGAGGTCACCGCCGTCAATAACCGTTTTTATATTTTGATAGATCGGGCATTTTGGGACGCGGCGATACCTAATGTGTCTGTGATTTTTACTATTTATTATATTTTCTATCAGTTCTAGGGAAAGGGGGGTGATTTGAACTTTTAATATTTTATTATTTTTTTACATTTTTTAAACTTTTTTTTCTTTTTTTCCCCACTATTTCTTAGACCCTCTGGGGTACATTAACCCTAGAGGGTCTGATCGCTCCTGCCATATACTGCAATACTACTGTATCGCAGTATATGGCATTTCTGCTCACTATACATTACAATGAGCCACAGGCTCATTGTAATGCATGTGCAGAAGCCATGTGTCCTCGGGTCAAACGAAGACCCGAGGCTACCATGGCAACCGATCGCCGCCCCCCCCGATGACGTTCGGGGGAGCGGCGATCGGAGGTAAGATGGCGGCGCCCATGCACCGCCAAATTTAAAGTGCCGCCGGCGACTTTGCCGGCGGCAAAGAAAAGGTTAACACCCACGGTCGGTGCAAGCATATATCCGTCACGGAGCGTGAAGGGGTTAATACAAATACATTTGATTTAAAGAAAGCAGGTGCTCACTGCACAAGTGCTGAGGAAGCATGGGGAGAGGGAGCCAGTGTAACTACCTGTAAAGCCAGATCACAGGCAGCCCCTTAGGTAAACCCTCAGGCGAATTAGCATAATCATAAAAGGAGGCTATGGATAACAAATATAAGATGATTAGCACAGTCACAGTGCCTGGAAATATGAGGAAGTGCCCCTGGGTTATCGTCTTGGTTTTGATGGTAGATTTACTATAACCCCTTCATGACTAAGCCATTTTAGAGCTTTAGGATCAAGCCTGATTTTTTAAGTCATTGTAGAAGGTTATACCTTTGTAATGCTTTAACATATCCAGTTTATTTTGAAATATTTTTCTTGTCACGCATCGTACTTCAAATTAATATAAACATTTTGATGATATCTATTGTGTTATGAAAAAACTGAAATTTGGCAAAAATGTCTATAAATTATTCATTTTTATAGTTCTAATTTTTTTTGCTTTTTAGTCAGATATATATTTCAGTCATGGCACCCAATTAACTTCATAACAAACATTTCCTAAATGTCTGCTTTATATCGGCGTGGCGTTTATGCATCCTTGCTTTTTATCTAGGCTGTTAGGAGGTTCAGAATTTTGGGTGCAATTTTTCTCAAAATTGCCAAAAGCCATATTTAGAGGCACCTGCTCAGGTTTAAGTGAGAGGCCTAAATAACAGTAAAACCCCATACATTTTATGTCATTTTAGAAACTATCACAAAAAATGCCTAGAAAAAGCCTCACTAGGACCCATTGGTCAAAAGAAGAATAAGTATTAAAACTACTATCTTTATTGATATATATTTTAAGAAAAAATAATATGGGCAACACTACAAAGGAGTATTTAAAAATCTACAGTCAGTAGAGCCAAAGGAGTGAGATTTAGTTGTTGGCACCCCTGAGGACGCCACTAAGGTGGTGAAACATGTCGGGGGGGGGGGGGGTCGTTGTAGTGTTCTCGCTTTTTTATTTAGCAGTCAGAGAGCCATGTGAATTATAGTCGGATTAGAAGTAGTGGCAAAAATATGTGAGAGACAAAGAATGGGAAGTGAGTGGTGTGCTGGTGCGATCAACCCAGATATAGACAAGGGTGACTAATTACCTCTACTGGATGGACACATACATAGTATCATCTGACCAATAGATACGATTGCGAAAGGATACTCAGTATCAATCAAAAGAATCATAGGCGATAACCCACTACTGACATCTAGTGTCCTAAATATAAAGTGTCCCTCGTCCAGCTAAGACTGAATGGAGATTTTGATCTAACATAAACACCACACCACTTTGTCGCCAATTAGGTGTATACAAATAAAACACCAGTGCTACACACAACACTCTGGCCACAAATACATATTATAATCCAACAACTAAATCTCACTCCTTTGGCTCTACTGACTGTAGATTTTTAAATACTCCTTTGTAGTGTTGCCCATACTAATTTTTCTTAAAATATATACCAATAAAGATAGTTGTTTTAATACTTATTCTTCTTTTGACCAATGGGTCCTAGTGAGGCCGTTTCTAGGCTTTTTTTGTGATAATTTGTCTAAGCTGAATGAGGACTCAGTCAGACATTGACCACTACCTAGCTTCTATTTTAGAAACTACACCCCTCAATGTATTTAAAGGGGTTTTACCATGAAAGTAAAATTCCCCCTAGTAATGTTAACACAGTCAGAATAATTTTTGACCCCATACTTTACAATATTACTTTATTTTATTAATTTGTTGCTGTTTTACCTCCTATCACTCAGTGATGGTCAGTGTGAAATTCCAGATCGTGGGAGTCTCTAAGCAGACACATTATGATCCATCTAATTCTCTGAGCTGAAAATGTGGTTAGATTATCAGGGTACTAGGTTTATATACACTTTTATTTAGCTTCTGAACATTCACTAGTATCTGACACATAGAAAGAGGTGAGACAGATCAGAGATGAGATCCATTAGATACCTATTGCAGACAATGACAAAGTCAGCTCTCCTTCATCTCTGTTATTCCACAACACACTAGATCTGCTGTGCTTTCCTCCCCAGTTAAAGAACTTATCTGTCTGTAGCTTTACACTCCTTATGCTGCTGTCAGCAGGAACTCGGTGTCTGTGTATCTGTGTGAGCTCCATCCTGGAATGCAGGGGGGAGGGTCTAGAGGCAGTGAGAGGGAAAGAAAAGCAGCCCCATGGCCCTCAGACAGAAAACCAAGATTGCTGCCAACCCTAAAATTAGAAGATACTGGGTCGAGAACCAGGGGCATCTGAAATTGTGTACATTTAAAGTTTTTTTTTTGTAAGGGGTACACAATGCCACTAGAACAGTGTTTTACACAATTTTTAAAGTATATCAACATAAAACCTTTATCTTGAAAAAATTCATAATTAAAGAACAGCAATGACTGTAGCTCAGACAAAGATTAAAATTTTCTGTGTATACTCGAGTATTAGCACAAAAAATGTGCTATATACTAGGGACTGGCTATATACTGGGGGCATGAGCTGGCTATATACTAGGGGCTAGCTGGTTATATACTGGGGCTGACTGCCTACATACTAGGGGACATAGGCTGGATGGCTATATGCTGGGAGCATAGGCTGGTTGGTTACATACTGAGGGCATGGACTGGCTGGCTATATACTGTGGGGCATAGGCTGGGTATATACTGGGGGCCATGGACTGGCTGGCTATATACTGGGGGCATAGGTTGGCTGTATAATAGAAACTGGCTATATACTGGGGACATGGGCTGTCTGGCTATATACTAGGGGCTGTCTGGCTATATACTGGTTCAAAGAATATATTCCAATCGCACTCCCTTATGGTGTCCAAGGTGCACAGGATTGGAATCTGACTCCAGAGTATATTATGCAATAAATCCTGGCACACAACTAGTTTTGATGCAACAAAGTGAAGGCTTTTTTATTTGCGGCAAGGCTATATACTGGGGGCATAGGTTGGCTATATAATAGGGACTGGCTATATACTGGGGACATGGGCTGTCTGGCTATATACTAGGGGCTGACTGGCTATAAACTGGGGGTCAGGGGGCTGGCTATATGTTGGGGACATAGCCTGGCTATATGCTGGGGGCAAGGGGCTGGCTATACACTGGGGGGTTTAGGCTGGTTAGCCATCCATTGCCTCTGCTAAGCACATATGTCACTCAGGCGGAGGCTGCAGGAACTAAAAATGAAGCTTGCTACATCTTTCCATCCTGGATTTTTGGATCTGCCACTATTTGTCAATGTATACGCTAAGTGTATACAAAAAACATGATGTGAACCCAGCCTAATGTGGCGCAAACTTAGCACTAACACGTCCCTTTAGGTGCAAATTATTTCTGTCGACACAGTGCAGCCGCGACACAACACTGAAGACACTTTATAAATACACTCACCGGCCACTTTATTAGGTACACCATGCTAGTAACGGGTTGGACCCCCTTTTGCCTTCAGAACTGCCTCAATTCTTCGTGGCATAGATCCAACAAGGTGCTGGAAGCATTCCTCAGAGATTTTGGTCCATATTGACATGATGGCATCACACAGTTGCCTCAGATTTGTCGGCTGCACATCCATGATGCGATCTCCCGTTCCACCACATCCCAAAGATGCTCTATTGGATTGAGATCTGGTGACTGTGGAGGCCATTTGAGTACAGTGAACTCATTGTCATGTTCAAGAAACCAGTCTGAGATGATTCCAGCTTTATGACATGGCGCATTATCCTGCTGAAAGTAGCCATCAGATGTTGGGTACATTGTGGTCATAAAGAGATGGACATGGTCAGAAACAATACTCAGGTAGGCTGTGGTGTTGCAACAATGCTCAATTGGTACCAAGGGGCCCAAAGAGTGCCAAGAAAATATTCCCCACACCATGACACCACCACCACCAGCCTGAACCATTGATACAAGGCAGGATGGATCCATGCTTTCATGTTGTTGACGCCAAATTCTGACCCTACCATCCAAATGTCGCAGCAGAAATCGAGACTCATCAGACCAGGCAACGTTTTTCCAATCTTCTACTGTCCAATTTCGATGAGCTTGTGCAAAAGCATGACTATGCTCCTAAGGTTTGTTATTTTACTGGCAGTCATAGGATACGCAGAGACACGGCAGGGCTCAAACCAGTGGGATTTTTTAAGTTCTTTTTTCTTTTTCTTTTGTATCCAAGACCCATCTCTTTGCTGCACAACATATTGAAGGAAACCCCAATTCTTTTTATGCACAACCCCTCATGGTAGACTTCTATTAGTGCAGCAGATATTGAGAAATATTGGGGCATGGTACTTCTTATGGGGCTGATAAAAAAGCCTGCTATCAGGGACTATTGGCACCCCGATGTTCCGCATGGTGATGAGTAGGATGTGCTTTATAGCCATCCATAAGTTTATGCATTTTGCCAACAATGCACACTGCCTACCCAGAGATGACCCTAGTTATGATGCCAAATTTATGGAAGTATATACACCCGAGAGGCACCTATTGATAGACAAGTCCCTGCTACATTATAAAGGGAGTGTCAGGATTCGGAATGTGTAGATCCTCTGGACCACCGCGGGAGGCGATATTAGCTGACACTTGGGACCGGAGTCTAAGTGGCACCTGGTCTTCACCCGAGCCCGCCCCAAAGCGGTATGGACTTGCTGCAGCAGGGTACCACCATGTCGTTCCACAAGTGAGACTAACCCGTGGTGGCAGCTGAGGTCAAGGTACTTTAACAGAAGACGGTCTCGCAGGTCAGACAGGTCCAGTCACAGGGTCAGAGCAGGCGGCAGAAATGCAGGGTCAAGTCCAATCCGTGGTCAGCAACGGGAGGTCCAGGCAGATGGGAATGGAAAAAAAAGGCACACGGGACACAGGAACACAGCAACGCAGGAATACAGCAACACGGGGGAACACTGGCAACACAGGAACCATGAGGGATTCTGGTAACACAGGAACACGGCAACAGAGGACTCAGGAGCAGGAACACACTGGGATGCAGGAACACACAGGAATGCTGGAGGCACAGGAACACTAGAGACACAGGAACGCAGGATAATCGCTAGGAAGCTTTCTCTAAGGCTGTGAGGCACAAAGATCCGGGAGGAAGTGTAGGAAGAAGCAGGCTTAAGTACTTTTTCTAAAAATGCCCAGCGTGAAGGTAGCGCGTGCACCCTAGGAGACGGGGACGGAATCAGTGCAGGATTGCGGCGAGGTAAGTGAGAGGGGCACGGGTGCGCCTGCGACCCAGGTCATGGGTCGCCGGAGCACCCGTGACAGTACCCCCCCCTCCTTCAGCCTCCCCCTCTTCTTGGACTGGAGGAACCTGTGTAGAAGAGCACAATCCAGGATGTTCTCCTCAGGTTCCCAAGCCCTCTCCTCTGGGCCAAACCCCCTCAAGTCGACCAGATAGAATTGTCTCCCTCTGACCGTCTTCATATCAAGGACCTCTATTACCACGAAGACGTCAGTAGCATCAGCCTCAGGAGCAGGAGGAGGAACTTGCCGGGAGAATCTATTCAGGATGACAGACTTCAGCAGGGAGACTTGAAAAGAATTGGGAATACACATGGTGGGAGGAAGGCGGTGCCTGTATGCCACTGGATTAATGCGCTGTAACACCTCAAACGGTACCAGGAAACGTGGACCCAGTTTGTAACTGGGGATCTTCAATCGAACATACCTGGAGGACAGCCACACTTTATCTCCTGGAGAGAAGATGGGAGGAGACCTGCGTCTCTTATCAGCGTGAGTTTTGGTGCGGGCGGACGCCTGAAGCAGACACTGACGAGTCTGTTCCCAGATGGATGTGAGGTCTTCTACCAACTCTTCCACAGCAGGAACATCAGCAGACACGGAGAGAGGTAGGTTTGGACGTGGATGTCTCCCACACACAACAAAGAAAGGGGCGGAACCGGCAGACTCATAGTCCAGGGAGTTGTAGGAAAATTCTGCCCATGTTAGCAGAGTGGACCTGTAGTCCTGTTGGGCGGCGACAAAATGGCGGTGATAGCAGCCCAGGGTCTGATTAACTCTCAACTTGTCCATTGGACTGAGTATGGTAACAGATGAAAAGTCCAGCTTCACTTGTAGTTGACGGCACAGGGACCGTCAGAAACGGGAAAAAAACTGGACCCCCGTTTCGAGACAATGTACAGAGGAAGTCCATGAAGCCGGAAGATGTGCTGGAAGAACAGGCTGGAAAGATGTGGAGCCGATAGCAGGCCTGGCAGAGGAACGGCCGAAAGATAGAAGATCGGTGATAAAGTCCATTGCCAAGTGAGTCCACGGGCAGCTGGGTATCGGTAATGGCTAGATCCACAGGTTTAAGACGACATGGCTTGTTTCATGCACAGGAAGTGCAGGAGCCCACAAAATCCTGTACATCCTTGACCAGTTCTGGCCAACAGCAGTGTCGGGAAATGAAGGCAACAGAGCGCTGCACCCTAGGATGCCCAGCCACAGAAGAGCAATGTCCCCAAGTTAGTATTATTCTCCGAAGGGCAGGTCGGACGTATACCTTCCAGAAGGAAGTTGAAGAAGGTCCACAGGAGCAGCAGGAACCAGCCATTCAGGAGGAATGATATGTCTTGGAACAGTGTCCTCCCCAACAACATCCGAGGCACAAGAGAGAGCATCGGCATTAACTTTCTTCTCGGCGGGACAGAAATATATCTGAAAATTGAAACATGAAAAGAAGAGAGACCAACAAGCTTGTCTTGGATTGAGACGCTGGGCAGTCTGGAGGTTTTTATGATAAGTATAGATACTGACTGGATGACGAGTACCCTCCAGAAGATAACCCCATTCTTCCAGAGCAAGTTTAATAGCCAGAAGCTCCCGATCACCAATAGAGTAGTTCCGTGGTGCAGCTGAAAAGGGTTCGGCCTTTGGGACCCTTCTGTGTGAGAACTGCTCCAGCACCAACAGATGAGGCATCAACCTCTAGCAGGAACAGTTTCTCAGAGTCAGGCCGGTTGAGAAAGGGAGCAGATGAGAAGGCAGACTTAGTCAGCGCCGCAATGGGAGATACCAGAGAGGAAAAATGTGGGATGAACTGCCGGTAGTAATTGGCAAAGCCCAGGAATCTATGGATAGCTCGTAATGCCACTGGACGCGGCCACTGAAGTACTGCAGACACCTTGGCAGGATCCATCTGTAGTCCCATGTCAGAAATAATATATACAGGGAATGAGAGGCTCTTCTGATGGAATTGGCACTTCTCAAGCTTGGCATTTAGGCGATTGGCCCTTAGTCGCTGGAGAATCTGCCGTACATGGGCCTGATGGGATTCGATGTCCACAGAGAACACCAGGATGTCGTTCAGCTAGACCACAACAAAGATATAAAGTAAGTCTCTGAATATGTCGTTGACAAAGTCCTGAAACACCGCCGGTGCATTACAGAGACCAAAGGGCATAACAAGATATTCGAAGTGCCCATCCCCAGTATTGAAGGCTGTCTTCCATTCATCACCTTCACATATGCGGTTGAGGTTATATGCCCTTCGCAAGTCCAAATTAGTGAAAACCTTGGCACCACATAGACGATCAAACAGTTCAGTGATCACGGGAAGTGGGTAGCGGTTTTTCACCATGACTTTATTGAGACTGCGGTAGTCAATGAGAGAACCATCCTTCTTGGCCACAAAGAAGAATCATGCTCCGGCTGGAGGTGAAGACTTGCGTATAAAGCCCTTCTGCAGGTTATCCTTTATGTAGGCCGACATGGCCACGGTTTCAGGAACAGATAGGGGGTACACACGACCCCGTGGAGGAGATGCACCTGGCACCAAGTCTATGGGACAGTCACGGAAGACCCAGCAGAACTGATGACGTGGACCGGGTTAACACGTGAAAGGAAAGTCTCTCCTTGTGCAAGACCCCTACTTGCAGGCATAAGGGTTCAGTGTGGTACCAGATAGGATCCTGGAGAATCTGCCCACTGACTGACGAGATGACCAGCGGCTTCTCGAGAAATACCAAAGGAAGATAGTACTGAGAGACCAAGGCAACATCCACAAAGTTTCTTGCCGAGCCGGAATCCAGGAAGGCAGAGGCTGGAAACGGATCACCAGTCTCGGAGCTGAGTAGGACAGGTATGTTCAGACGTGGAGAAGCTTTGTTCTCACCTAGGGACGCTTCTCCCAAGAACCATAGGTGCGTGTGGTTCCCGGACGCTGAGGACGGAGTGGACAGGTCCAAAGGAAGTGCTCCTGGCTGGCACAGTAGAGACAGAGGTTCTCCTGTAGTCACCTAGATCGTTCCTGGGAAAACAGCCAAGCTCTGTCCACCTGCATAGGCTCCTCTGCAGGATAGCAGTATAGCCGGAGGCTGGAGCTGCCTTTGGAAACCAGGAATCAAGTGAGGTAGGCGTTGTGGATGGACTTGGGGTTGCTCGTGACGTAACTCCTCGGTACACTTCCTAAACCGCACGTCAATCCGAGTGGCCAAGGTGATGAGACCACTCAGGGTAGATGGCAGGTCACGAGCAGCCAATGCGTCCTTGACTTGAGGAGAGAGCCCTTTCCCTTGCAGGCAGGGCTGCATCGTTCCAAGAGACCTCCGAGGCCAGGGTCCGGAACTGGATAGCATATTCTGCCATGGAAGAGTTCCCCTAATGAAGATTCAGCAGCGCAGTCTCAGCAGAGGATGACCGAGCAGGTTCTTCGAACACGGAACAGAATTCTGTCAGAAACGCCATATGAGTAGCCGTGACTGGGTCCTCTCTGTCCCAAAGAGGAGTAGCCCAGGCCAGGGCCTTACTGGAGAGGAGACTGATGATAAATGTCACCATGACAAATTGAGATGGCCTGAATTCAATGTGCAGGGAGCAGTGGGTAATAAAGCCCCTGCATAGCTTGGGGTCCCCATCATACTTGTCGGGTATTGAAGTCTGGGTTCCACGACAGGAAGACTAGCCGGGGTAGTAGTAGACACCGAAGGAGCAGTCTCAGGAACCTGATGCTGGACGCAGGAATACATAGGAACACACAGGACCGCAGGAGACACAGGAACGCAGGATAATCGCTAGGAAGCTTTCTCTAAGGCTGTGAGGCACAAAGATCTGGCAGGAAGTCTAGGAAGAGGCAGGCTTGAGTACTTTTTCTAAAAATGGCCAGCGCCAATTAATGGCGCGCTGGCCCTTTAAACTTACTGAAGGTGGCGCACACCCTAGGAGGCGGGGTAGCGCGCCGCGCTGCCAGAGTCGGCGCTGGATAACGGCGAGGTAAGAGACTCACCGGGGGACCGGGGTAGCATAGAGGGGCACGGATGTGCCTGCGACTCAGGCGATGGGTCGCAAGAGCACCCGTGACAGGGAGACTTCAGTTCCGCCAGTACCTGCCAAATAAGAGGGCCAGGTATGGCATGAAGATGTATAAGCTGCGTGAGAGTGCATCAGGGTACACTTAAAGGTTCAGGGTATATGAAGGGAAGGACTCTAGAATAGTGCCCCCAGAATTCCCCCCCCCCTTCCTAAAAATTGCTAGAAAGATAGCATGGGGTTTGGTGCACCCGCTACTGGACCAGGGCTATGACCTCTATGTAGTCAATTTTTACACCAGCACTACCCCGTTCATGAGCCTCATTTCCAGAAATACTGTGGCAAGCGGCACTGTTAGAATCAGAGAGGTTTCCCAAAGTCGCTGCTAGGGCAAAAGCTCAGTAGGAACACAAGCCAAGCACTATGCAGCCACTCAGTATTGTGTGTTAAGTACAAGAGAGAGGTTCTTGTACTAACAACAATACATGGGCACACCAGCACTCCTGTCCCTGTACAGGGCCCCCAAACATGACTGCATACTGGATTATAACAAGTACATGGGAGGGGTTGACTTGTCAGATGAGGTGCTTCAGCCATACAATGCCATGCGGAAGTTGATAGTGTGGTACAAGAAGCTGGACATGCACATCATGCAGATGGCACTGTATAATGCTTATGTGTTAATTTCAAGAGGTGGTTATCAAGAATTTGATTTTTGGAGACCAGGAAGGGGAGAGTGCCAGCACCTCTCGAACCGAGGTCACGTATTGTACCAAGGCAGCACTTTCCAGGAGAAGTTCCCCAAACTGCCAACAAGGGAAGGACGTGCTCGAAAAGGAGCAAAAAGAAACAAACCATTTACCAGTGTGACACGTGCCCCGAGAAACCAGTATTATGCATGGATATATAATTTTACCCTGAACGATTTACCCTGATGCATATTGCCATACCTGGGGGGATCTGCATAATGATATTGGGGTGTTTGTCTCCAGTGGCATGAGTTGGGCATAATACTTTTGACACTATCATTCAATTTGTATTACATTTGAGCCAGGATCTAAAGGGTTAAAATGCTAATACAACCCTAGATAATTTTTTTGAGGGGTGCCCTTTCCTGAAATGGGGTCACTTCTCAAGGGTTTCTATTGTAATGGTACCTCAGGGGCACCCCATTACCAGTCTAATGAAAATGGTGCTCCAATAGCTATAATTTACTTTTTTCCTACTGAACCCTGCCGTGTGCACATCCTGTAAATTATTGCCACATATGGGGTATTGCCATAACCGGGATAACCCGCATAATGATTTTTCTTATGTTTACCCCCAGTGGAATGAGTTTCTCAAAATACATTGGTACTAACATGACATATTTGAGGGAAAAAAATGAATTATTACTCTGCACTATTTACTTTGTATCATATTTGAGCTAGGATCTTAGAGGTTAAAATGCGCATACAACCTTAGATAAATTCTTTGAGGGGTGAATGGAAGGAGTGAAATTTTCCTTTTGGAGCTCCGTATTTAGCAGACTAGCGTTGGGGTGCCCCTGAGGTACCAGTACAATAGAAACACCCGAGAAGTGACCCCATTTCAGGAGCCCTGCTGTGTGCCCAACCTGTTTATTATTGGCACATATGGGGTATTGCCGTACTAAGGACATCGCACAGAATGATTTTTGGTGTGTTTGTCTAAAGTGGCATGAGTTGGGCTCAATAAATTTGGCACTAAAATGGCATTTTTGAGATAACACAATTTTTACCCTGCACCATTTACTTTGCATTAGACTTTGGTGTCACTTCTCAGGGGTTTCTATTGTACAGGTACCTCAAGGCCATGTCCGGCGTCAGCACCCGGCATACCCGGGCAAGTGCCGGGGCCCCGGAGCTCCCAGTGGGGCCCACGGCACACGCTGGCCCGATCACAAAACGCAATTACATTGGCTGCAAGGTAATCGCAGGGGCACTGACAGGCAGAGCGTCTCTGCTCACTGTGCAGGACGCCGGCCGGCGACGTGATGACCTCACCCTGCAGCGTCCTCTGCCGCACAGTTGACGCGGTGCTAAAGACGGTGGCCCCAGAAGAAGTGAAGTGGAGCGCGGGATGGAGCCCTGGACCTGCGTGCATGAGGTGAGTTAATGTTTATTATTTTTCTACCGCCCATAATATGGTACCTAATGTGCATTTAATTAATTCATGGGACAGGGGGATATATATTCTTAATGAATGGAGCCTGGCTGTCACAGATAAAAGTTTGTGGGGCTGTATATTAATTCATGGAACAACTGTATGAAAAAATGCATTTGTGTCACTTTATTGTGTGTTCAGTTTTTATAGGTTTTATTGTATTTTAATACATTGTCAAAAATGAAAACTTTTTCATACTGTGGTGAAGGAGCTGTGTTTTCATTGCTACCATTTTGAGGACTGTGCCACTTTTTGTAAAAATTTTTATGTGATATAAAATGGTGTAAAGGTGCCATTTTGGATAATTAGGCGCTATCTTCCATTGTGGGGTTCACTGTCAGGAGTAACAGTTTTTATATTTTGATCAGACCTTTTGAGAAGCAGTGATGTTTTTAGGATTTTTACTGTTTACTTACGGTTATATATCAGCTGTAGATAAATTAACCCTAGATGGCCTGATCACTCCCACCACATACTGCAATACTACTGTATTGCAGTATATGGCTTTTTTACATAGGATTCGTTACAATGTGTACATGTACGGTGTAGAGCGCTAAGAGGTTAATTCTTGGACCAGCTGACTATTTATTCATTAAATTGTGTGTTTTTAATGCCGCCACATGAGTTTACTGCTAAGGGGCCCACTGAGGCTATGTCGCCCAAGGGCCCACTGATTCCTGGAGCCGGCCCTGCTCAAGGCCCTGCGAACATGCCATGGCACTCTAAATCCAACCGTGTGAAAACGGAGCTCCAAAAGCAAAATTTTGCTCTTTCCTCTGCTCAAGAGAATTGTTGTAATCACTGTATAAGTAATCAATCGCTGCACTACTACCCCCCAGCTGGTGTGTATGAGTGATCCAGGTCAGGTTGATTAGTCCTGTCTGGACAGTTTAGAAATCTCTGTGTAATGTGTTTATCAATGGCAGGCTGAAGCAATCCAGCTTTCCCAAGGTCCTGAATGTTAAAACTTTTTTCAGCAAAACCACTCAGCTCTTGGATTAAACAAGATATGTTTGTGCATCAGTGTAGCTACAGCATTCTCAAGGTATGTTTGATTCATAATGCATGAAAAGAAATGGTAGATTTCCATTAAGCAGTTACCAGTGTTACTACTGTGTAAGATTAACTGTTCTGTTTCTAAATGGAAAATTAGTGTATCATCTGGGCATACTAGGTACATTACACCCTGGGATCTTATTTGTGTTGTGACAGGTTTTAATACTCTTGTGAATGTATAAGGAGTTATCATCAGCCCGGACACCATGATATTCCAATGTTTCTCCATTCCAATAAAATTGAAGTAGCCTTATGTGTTTTGGGGCAATTGATATTGCTTAAAATGCATCTTTTAAACCTATATTTACTAAATACATGTCTTTCTCCAACAAAAGTCTTAAAGTGGTTGTACGAGAGCTAAAAAAAAGTGTATATGCGGCCGGGAAGGGCCCTTGCCACTGTCTTGATGGCCCTTGCCCTTTTGTCTCTGGACAGTGTTTGTTTCTTTGCAAAGGATATTTTATCAAAGGAAGATATTGTGACGGGTGCTCCCGCGATCCCTGTCTCGGATCGCGGGTGCACCCGTGCATCTCCAGAGTCTGGTGGCCGGCTCCACTCACCTCCCCCGGCGTCCTCCGCAGCTCCCTAGGAGACAGGGACACACGCGCGCCGGCTCGCTAAGATTTAAGGGGCCAGCGCACCAATAATTGGCACTGGCCTGATTTAAATTCCAGCCCCTTCCTATTTCTCTTGCCGGATCTTCAAACTCCCCTGAAGAGAAAGCTCCTGTTATTCCTGCATTCCTGTGTGCCAGTCCGTCCCTGTGGTCCTGTGATTCCTGTGTGCCAGTCCGTCCCTGTAGTCCTGCGTTCCTTTGTGCCAGTCCGTTCCTGTGGTCCTCCATACCTCTGTGCCAGCTCCTGCGATTCCTGACGTGAGTCCTGGTGTGCCTTCCTGTGCTATTCTCCTGCCGTCACTCCGGGTACAGACTGTCTCCTGTGTTACTACCTTGGCAGCCACCACGGGCTAGTCACACCTGTGGAACGACCTGGTGGTTTCCCGCCGCAGCAAGTCCATCCCGCTTTGCGGCGGGCTCTGGTGAACACCGGGTTCCACTCCGGTCCCAGGTCGGCAAGTACCACCTCCCGCGGTGGTCCGGAGGGTCCACAGACTCCCAGTCGTGACAGGTATAGACTGAACTTTATGATATTTCTGACCTAATGGTCCGAATTGAACTCTCTCAAGTGCTCAACTATGCCCTGGAATGGACTGAGTGTGAACCTACCTGCTTGAACTCTTCTTGACCTGTCCCTGGCTGAAGTTGCAAGCCTGTCCTTAGGACCTGTATGACCGACCCCTGAACAAAAGGGATGCTTCATGGGAAGGTTTCTTTAAATCTGCAAATGACTTTCTAGCCCTACACCTTCCTTTAATCTCTTGAATAAAATCTGGACCAAATAAATTGGCTGTCTCTAGATTGAGAAATTCATGCGCCTTTGGGTCTAAGTCCAGCATTCCTGATGCAGTCCATCATTTAGCCTTCCTAAGCTTAGTAACATAATTAAACATTTCAGCAACTATAAGTACTGCTCTGCTTATTGCCTTTAGCAGTGCTACAGTCTCTGTGCACTATTATTATCCTCCAGACTGCCTTCTTGTTCTGCTTTAGAAAGCATTAGCAACAGTGGACCGACAGCATCTGCCATCGTTTATTAGATTTTAAGTAATGTCTGGTCAGTACTATTTATTGCATTCTAAGTCCCAGCAATGGACAATAGCTGGATCAATATCTGGAGCAATAAGCCCTTGTATTTGAAGGATT
This sequence comes from Engystomops pustulosus, assembly GCF_040894005.1. Classification (NCBI taxonomy): domain Eukaryota; kingdom Metazoa; phylum Chordata; class Amphibia; order Anura; family Leptodactylidae; genus Engystomops; species Engystomops pustulosus. Next base: position 91,295,174 of record NC_092414.1, on the reverse strand, counting down.
CCAATATGACTGCACAGAGCTAAATCTTCTTCCTTGGTTATGAACACAAGATTAGCAAACTTGTGGTCATCTGAGGATTCTGCTATAGCTTAGCGCTGATTAAATAGGTTATTAGGGGGGGGACTACCTTGCTTACACCACTCTGGCCATGTGTAATTCAGAACACGCAGCAGACCGGGTTACCATTTCTGACTCCCAAACTACCTCTTCTCTCATTTCATACTTGGAGAAACAAATGCTTCATGAAACTTGTAGTTTGACATATCGCTCACATGAGCTCAACTAAATGAAAGAACTGCAGCTTTATTCATTTCTTTTGAATATGCAGGGTGCTGCTGGGAACGCCCCACCCCCCTATGCCCACATGGCGCGTAGGTGGCGTATACATGCACTGCGTAAGAATTTGCAATTATTCCACTGCTTCTACACCAGAACTGGTGTAAAAGCAGTGATAAATCTCCCCCCTGGTGCTTATTCTAGAGCGTGTACATTTCAGTGGAAATTTCAGGGTTCTGGCCAAGCCCATCCCCATTCCGTTTGAGTTGCATTTAAAAACGTAACTGAAATATAACATGGAGTGTGGCATAAGGGTACGGTCATATGGTCCATTTTATCTCCATTTTGCCCTCTAGGACGCGGGCCCATTTTTCATATCTGCCCTGTGCCACTATAGGTGGTTATAGCTTTGAAACGCTATAAGAAATCAAGGGGATTTGGAGATTGTTTTCTTGTGACACATTGGGGCTCATTTACTGAGGGTCCCCAGAACACATTTTCGTCCTCTTAAAAGTGCTTTTTCATATGGTGAGGGGTGTAGTTTCCATAATGGGCCAATTTACGCACGTAGCTATTATTTGTAAAAAAAAAGTTGAGCAGTTCCATCTAAATACGGGTTTTGGTGATTTTCCAAAAAATCTGAAAAATGGCACACAAATTCTGAGCCTTATCCCATTCTATTAAAATATGTGGAATTTTAAAAAACCATGCCACCATAAAGCAGACATTTGGGAAATGTAAGTTATGAATTTATTTGGGTGCTATGACTATCTACATCAAAAGTAGAGAATTTAGAACTTTGAAAATAAAGAATTTATTGGGATCCGATCCATAGGGGGAAGACCCTTACACGCCGTGGTCATGGTTGGTCAAGGGGTTAACACTAACCCGGCTCCGATCGCGAGTGTGAATATATGCGTTTAAAGCATGCATTTTTTTAGTCAGTTTAAAAACGCATGCATTTTTAAAACATGTTTTAGAATGTTTACCATGTGTTTGGCTGCTTTGAACCTGTTTATCTTCATTTTTAGAAGTGTAGGCAGCAGTGCAACGGATTAAAACCAGCCAAATGCATGGTGAGCTTATGCCACATCCCCCACCGGGCCTAGCCTTTTCTTGGGGCCTGGAGGCAGCCGGGGCCCATAATGCCGGACTGGCTCGCGGTTGCAGCCTAGGCACGCTGTGGTTATGGTGCTTGGTATGGGGACCAGATATCCTACAGTCTGGCAGGTCCCCAGCAGGTGGTGTGTGCAAGAAATTGTAGAGGGAGAGGCTGATGTACTGAATCTCCCTGGGGCAACCCCTTAGTGTCCATAGTATATGTCCCTGGGTAATGGATGGGGGAGCCCTTGATGGTACAGCAGTATTCAGGGTCCAGTTGTGCAACGTTGTGAAAAAGTAACTCACGGTTCTTTATTGGTACAACTGTAGGCAAAGGGCCAAACTCTTTCAGAACAGAGGCCGGATAACTGGAGTGATTCCGGATTACTGGAGTGGTCATGGAGAGTGATCCTCAGGAGTAGATTCACCAGCCTGGTTGTAGGTGCAGACTGGGAGGTAGCTGTGTCCAATACTGGAAGCGGCAGCTTTGTCCTGGGTGTTCTGCGTGTCTGTGCTAGTGGTGCACTGACACTCTTGTCTCTGGTCACTCAGTGTGTTTTAGAAGATGTGCTATCTAGAAGAGCTGAGGCCTAGGAGCTCCTCATGTGGTGAGAGCTGGGCCTAAAGAGCACTTGCCCCTTCCTGTCCAAGGGTTTTATCATTCCCTGGTCAGGTGGTGCTACTCTCCAATCACACGCCAGCTTACAGATTGGAACATCATTGGATAACAGTATAAAATAGTTTTAACCCTTGGCTGTCCAGGCAGAATGTACCTCTGCTAATTCCCTTTAGGCCGGCGCCACACAGGGCCGCCGGTGTTTTGCGTTAATTTAACGCGAAACACCGGCGGCTCGTTCCCGATCGCAGGCGTTTCCATAGAAACGCCGATGCGATCGAGCCGAGGCCCGCCCCGGTGGGCGCGACTTTGTCTGCATTTGCGTTTGCAAAGACAAAGCGCCCTGTGTGGCGCCGGCCTTACAGAACTGTTTTAAGGTAAAAGTGAGTTGATCAGACTTCTCTAGAGGGATACTACAGATGGAGGGCCTCATTCTCAAGCACTCTCTTGCCTACACATTGGCAGGGGTGTTGCACTTACAAACACACATACGTTTAAAAATGCATGCGTTTTCTGATCGGTTTAAAAACGGTTCAAGAATCCGACAAATGTCAGCACCCTAAGGCTACATTCACACAGACGTTGACCGCCGTACCGTAGCACGGCGGGCACACGTTGCCTTTGGGAGAAGCGCTGCTCACCCCTGCCCCTCTTCATAGGGATAAATGGTGCACTGCGCCGTATGCTGAGAAAAGATAGGACATGTCCTATCCTTTCACGGCTACGGAATATAGGTAGCCCTTAAGGCTGTGTGAATGCCTAAGGTCACACACAGCGTTTTTAGGTCATTTTTAGTTTTCAGATCATAAAAACGCATGCATTTTTGTCCGTTTTTTAATTGCACAAATTCAGAAAACCAGACAAAAACACACGCGTTTAAAAAAAAATGCCATGTGTGACATCACCCTAAGGCCCCTTTCACACTAGCGAGTGTGATGCGATGAACTCGCATCACACTCGCAACGCAAGCTGCCGGGAACGCACGGCCCGAACGCTGCACCGCGGGAGTGAACTCAGCATGTCAGTTCACTCCCGCGGTGCAGCGTTCGGGCCGTGCGTTCCTGGCAGCTTGCGTTGTGAGTGTGATGCGAGTTCATCGCATCACACTCGCTAGTGTGGAAGGGGCCTAAGGCTGTACAGGAGTAGAGAAAAAGAAGAGGACTAATTAATTATATGAATATGATTTAACCATTACCATCCACACCTGATTTTGGCTTCAAACAGTGCATCTGAGAAACTGATCGTGTGAATGCACCCTGAGGGCGCTTTCACACGATTAGTTGAGTCACGGTTTTTGATGCATTCCAAAGGCTTCAGCCGTAATCACATGCTAAGGTTACATTACGTTCCCTCTGCATTCGCTAAAACGCAAGGTAATCTCAGCATGTGATCAAGGCTTCAGCCTTTGGCTGTATGGCCGCGGTCACACGTACCGCTAGGCGTCCGTCATAACGCGACGCTAGCGCACAGGGGGAGGTCCTCGGCCCGAACGCACACGCGTTTCCAGGGAAACGCATGCGATTGTTAAGCCGATCGCATGCGTTTCTCAGGAAACGCATGTGCGTTGGGGCCGAGGACCTCCCCCTGTGCGCTAGCGTCGCGTTATGAACGGACGTCTAGCGGTACGTGTGACCGCGGCCTATCTAAACGCATCAAAAAACGTGACACATCTCATAAATGCGCCCGGAGGGCATTTTTTTGTGCGTTTTCTATTTATATTTGTGTAATGTGTTATAAAGTGTGCTTTTTTTTGCACATGCCCTTTCTTTTATGATATCTGACCTAATTTGAAGTAGATATCCGTATCTTCATGGATTTGATGATTTTCACATTCACATAAACTACACTGTAATTTAATGCTGCGGATTTTCTGCGTAAAAATCCTGCACATAATCCGCAAGGTGCGCAGTGTCATGTGAATAGCATCAAGTTTGCTCTTTCTTTTCTCCGGGAAGACGTGCAGGAGGAAATCCGCTCCTTCCAAGACATGAAATGACGTCACCAGTGTGGAGGGAGTCTCGCGAGATCTGCACTGGTCGGGCCTGGATCTCGTAGGTTCTCAGTAGCAGCTGACTCTTCCTTGCGCTTCGGGCCGATGAAAGCCATGACCGCCCGGCGCTGCGCCTCTCCCAGAGAGGAGGGTGAGCTGGAGGACGGGGAGATCAGCGATGACAGCGTCAGACCCGACAGCCCCAAACCCGTCCGACACCGGGTCAGCAGCCGCGGACACCCGCACCAGTACCACCCTCGCCCTTCACGGACGCTTTTGCCAACTCCTCACACTTACAGGCCTAAGGAGCAGTACCGGCTCCCGCCCCGCATACCCCCGCCCCCGCCTATGGGGGACATGGGCTCCAGGCCTTCGTTTTGGGAACGCAGCCATGACACACTCGGCCGGTTCCGGTCCCGGGGCAGAGGAGGCCGCTTCTGGGACAGAGAATGGGCGGACCGGGGGCAGAAGCCCGGCGGCCAGAGACCGAGTAACTGCGGATGGAGAGATCCTTCCCCCAGAAAACGTATCCTTCCTCATAGCCGGGTGTAATCAGTGTGCCAGGCAGCATGGGGGCATGTATGGAGGCCTACAGCATGGCAGCGGTACCGCAGCACTGCCCAGCCAGTGTGCATTGTAATCTATTCACATGGCAGAGGTGCAGACCACACTACAGTACTGAGGCTCTGCCCAGCCAGTGTGTAATGTAATATATATATCTACATGGCAGAGGTGCAGACCACACTACAGTACTGAGGCTCTGCCCAGCCAGTGTGTAATGTAATATATATACATGGCAGAGGTGCAGACCACACTACAGTACTGAGGCACTGCCCAGCCAGTGTGTAATGTAATATATATACATGGCAGAGGTGCAGACCACACTACAGTACTGAGGCTCTGCCCAGCCAGTGTGTAATGTAATATATATACATGGCAGAGGTGCAGACCACACTACAGTACTGAGGCTCTGCCCAGCCAGTGTATAATGTAATATATACATACATGGCAGAGGTGCAGACCACACTACAGTACTGAGGCCCTGCCCAGCCAGTGTGTAATGTAATATATACATACATGGCAGAGGTGCAGACCACACTACAGTACTGAGGCACTGCCCAGCCAGTGTATAATGTAATATATATACATGGCAGAGGTGCAGACCACACTACAGTACTGAGGCTCTGCCCAGCCAGTGTGTAATGTAATATATATACATGGCAGAGGTGCAGACCACACTACAGTACTGAGGCTCTGCCCAGCCAGTGTGTAATGTAATATATATACATGGCAGAGGTGCAGACCACACTACAGTACTGAGGCTCTGCCCAGCCAGTGTATAATGTAATATATACATACATGGCAGAGGTGCAGACCACACTACAGTACTGAGGCCCTGCCCAGCCAGTGTGTAATGTAATATATACATACATGGCAGAGGTGCAGACCACACTACAGTACTGAGGCTCTGCCCAGCCAGTGTGTAATGTAATATATATACATGGCAGAGGTGCAGACCACACTACAGTACTGAGGCTCTGCCCAGCCAGTGTGTAATGTAATATATATATCTACATGGCAGAGGTGCAGACCACACTACAGTACTGAGGCACTGCCCAGCCAGTGTGTAATGTAATATATATACATGGCAGAGGTGCAGACCACACTACAGTACTGAGGCTCTGCCCAGCCAGTGTGTAATGTAATATATATACATGGCAGAGGTGCAGACCACACTACAGTACTGAGGCACTGCCCAGCCAGTGTGTAATGTAATATATATACATGGCAGAGGTGCAGACCACACTACAGTACTGAGGCTCTGCCCAGCCAGTGTATAATGTAATATATACATACATGGCAGAGGTGCAGACCACACTACAGTACTGAGGCCCTGCCCAGCCAGTGTGTAATGTAATATATACATACATGGCAGAGGTGCAGACCACACTACAGTACTGAGGCTCTGCCCAGCCAGTGTGTAATGTAATATATATACATGGCAGAGGTGCAGACCACACTACAGTACTGAGGCTCTGCCCAGCCAGTGTGTAATGTAATATATATATCTACATGGCAGAGGTGCAGACCACACTACAGTACTGAGGCACTGCCCAGCCAGTGTGTAATGTAATATATATACATGGCAGAGGTGCAGACCACACTACAGTACTGAGGCTCTGCCCAGCCAGTGTGTAATGTAATATATATACATGGCAGAGGTGCAGACCACACTACAGTACTGAGGCACTGCCCAGCCAGTGTGTAATGTAATATATATACATGGCAGAGGTGCAGACCACACTACAGTACTGAGGCTCTGCCCAGCCAGTGTGTAATGTAATATATATATACATGGCAGAGGTGCAGGCCACACTACAGTACTGAGGCTCTGCCCAGCCAGTGTGTAATGTAATATATATATACATGGCAGAGGTGCAGACCACACTACAGTACTGAGGCTCTGCCCAGCCAGTGTGTAATGTAATATATATACATGGCAGAGGTGCAGACCACACTACAGTACTGAGGCTCTGCCCAGCCAGTGTATAATGTAATATATATACATGGCAGAGGTGCAGACCACACTACAGTACTGAGGCTCTGCCCAGCCAGTGTGTAATGTAATATATATACATGGCAGAGGTGCAGACCACACTACAGTACTGAGGCTCTGCCCAGCCAGTGTGTAATGTAATATATATACATGGCAGAGGTGCAGACCACACTACAGTACTGAGGCTCTGCCCAGCCAGTGTATAATGTAATATATATACATGGCAGAGGTGCAGACCACACTACAGTACTGAGGCTCTGCCCAGCCAGTGTGTAATGTAATATATATACATGGCAGAGGTGCAGACCACACTACAGTACTGAGGCCCTGCCCAGCCAGTGTGTAATGTAATATATACATACATGGCAGAGGTGCAGACCACACTACAGTACTGAGGCTCTGCCCAGCCAGTGTGTAATGTAATATATATACATGGCAGAGGTGCAGACCACACTACAGTACTGAGGCTCTGCCCAGCCAGTGTGTAATGTAATATATATATCTACATGGCAGAGGTGCAGACCACACTATAGTACTGAGGCCCTGCCCAGCCAGTGTGTAATGTAATATATATACATGGCAGAGGTGCAGACCACACTACAGTACTGAGGCACTGCCCAGCCAGTGTGTAATGTAATATATATACATGGCAGAGGTGCAGACCACACTACAGTACTGAGGCTCTGCCCAGCCAGTGTATAATGTAATATATATACATGGCAGAGGTGCAGACCACACTACAGTACTGAGGCTCTGCCCAGCCAGTGTGTAATGTAATATATATACATGGCAGAGGTGCAGACCACACTACAGTACTGAGGCTCTGCCCAGCCAGTGTGTAATGTAATATATATACATGGCAGAGGTGCAGACCACACTACAGTACTGAGGCTCTGCCCAGCCAGTGTGTAATGTAATATATATACATGGCAGAGGTGCAGACCACACTACAGTACTGAGGCTCTGCCCAGCCAGTGTGTAATGTAATATATATATACATGGCAGAGGTGCAGACCACACTACAGTACTGAGGCTCTGCCCAGCCAGTGTATAATGTAATATATACATACATGGCAGAGGTGCAGACCACACTACAGTACTGAGGCTCTGCCCAGCCAGTGTATAATGTAATATATATACATGGCAGAGGTGCAGACCACACTACAGTACTGAGGCTCTGCCCAGCCAGTGTGTAATGTAATATATATACATGGCAGAGGTGCAGACCACACTACAGTACTGAGGCTCTGCCCAGCCAGTGTGTAATGTAATATATATACATGGCAGAGGTGCAGACCACACTACAGTACTGAGGCTCTGCCCAGCCAGTGTGTAATGTAATATATATACATGGCAGAGGTGCAGACCACACTACAGTACTGAGGCTCTGCCCAGCCAGTGTATAATGTAATATATATACATGGCAGAGGTGCAGACCACACTACAGTACTGAGGCTCTGCCCAGCCAGTGTGTAATGTAATATATATACATGGCAGAGGTGCAGACCACACTACAGTACTGAGGCTCTGCCCAGCCAGTGTATAATGTAATATATATACATGGCAGAGGTGCAGACCACACTACAGTACTGAGGCCCTGCCCAGCCAGTGTGTAATGTAATATATACATACATGGCAGAGGTGCAGACCACACTACAGTACTGAGGCTCTGCCCAGCCAGTGTGTAATGTAATATATATATCTACATGGCAGAGGTGCAGACCACACTATAGTACTGAGGCCCTGCCCAGCCAGTGTGTAATGTAATAAATATACATGGCAGAGGTGCAGACCACACTACAGTACTGAGGCACTGCCCAGCCAGTGTGTAATGTAATATATATACATGGCAGAGGTGCAGACCACACTACAGTACTGAGGCTCTGCCCAGCCAGTGTATAATGTAATATATATACATGGCAGAGGTGCAGACCACACTACAGTACTGAGGCTCTGCCCAGCCAGTGTGTAATGTAATATATATACATGGCAGAGGTGCAGACCACACTACAGTACTGAGGCTCTGCCCAGCCAGTGTGTAATGTAATATATATATACATGGCAGAGGTGCAGACCACACTACAGTACTGAGGCACTGCCCAGCCAGTGTGTAATGTAATATATATACATGGCAGAGGTGCAGACCACACTACAGTACTGAGGCTCTGCCCAGCCAGTGTGTAATGTAATATATATACATGGCAGAGGTGCAGACCACACTACAGTACTGAGGCTCTGCCCAGCCAGTGTGTAATGTAATATATATACATGGCAGAGGTGCAGACCACACTACAGTACTGAGGCTCTGCCCAGCCAGTGTGTAATGTAATATATATATACATGGCAGAGGTGCAGACCACACTACAGTACTGAGGCTCTGCCCAGCCAGTGTGTAATGTAATATATATATACATGGCAGAGGTGCAGACCACACTACAGTACTGAGGCTCTGCCCAGCCAGTGTGTAATGTAATATATATACATGGCAGAGGTGCAGACCACACTACAGTACTGAGGCACTGCCCAGCCAGTGTGTAATGTAATATATATACATGGCAGAGGTGCAGACCACACTACAGTACTGAGGCCCTGCCCAGCCAGTGTGTAATGTAATATATATACATGGCAGAGGTGCAGACCACACTACAGTACTGAGGCCCTGCCCAGCCAGTGTGTAATGTAATATATATACATGGCAGAGGTGCAGACCACACTACAGTACTGAGGCACTGCCCAGCCAGTGTGTAATGTAATATATATACATGGCAGAGGTGCAGACCACACTACAGTACTGAGGCCCTGCCCAGCCAGTGTGTAATGTAATATATATACATGGCAGAGGTGCAGACCACACTACAGTACTGAGGCACTGCCCAGCCAGTGTGTAATGTAATATATATACATGGCAGAGGTGCAGACCACACTACAGTACTGAGGCCCTGCCCAGCCAGTGTGTAATGTAATATATACATACATGGCAGAGGTGCAGACCACACTACAGTACTGAGGCCCTGCCCAGCCAGTGTGTAATGTAATATATATACATGGCAGAGGTGCAGACCACACTACAGTACTGAGGCACTGCCCAGCCAGTGTGTAATGTAATATATATACATGGCAGAGGTGCAGACCACACTACAGTACTGAGGCTCTGCCCAGCCAGTGTGTAATGTAATATATATACATGGCAGAGGTGCAGACCACACTACAGTACTGAGGCTCTGCCCAGCCAGTGTGTAATGTAATATATATACATGGCAGAGGTGCAGACCACACTACAGTACTGAGGCACTGCCCAGCCAGTGTATAATGTAATATATATACATGGCAGAGGTGCAGACCACACTACAGTACTGAGGCTCTGCCCAGCCAGTGTGTAATGTAATATATATACATGGCAGAGGTGCAGACCACACTACAGTACTGAGGCTCTGCCCAGCCAGTGTGTAATGTAATATATATACATGGCAGAGGTGCAGACCACACTACAGTACTGAGGCTCTGCCCAGCCAGTGTATAATGTAATATATATACATGGCAGAGGTGCAGACCACACTACAGTTTCAACATTTTTCAATCATATTGGCCTCCTGAGGACAGCAACACAGAAAGATGGAAATTGTACATCATTTTAGCTTCTTTCCAGTTTGCCTCAGTAGACAGAGAATGGTGGGGCCATCAGGAGGTCCTCCAAAAATAATTCGACCCCGTCTAATTCTCCCTCTTCCTACAGTCCCAAGTGGCGAAGTCAATATCAAAATATGACTGAAAGCAGCATCTTTTGCGTTGCTTGGAACTGCAGGAAGATTAGTTGATTCTTGTCTGGTGTGCTGGGGCGATGGCCCGGGTGCCCACAAAAATGGCTCTGAGTGCCGCCTCTGGCACCCGTGCCATAGGTTCGCCACCACTGCTATAGATGGTGTTCTTTAGAAATCCTCACAACTTATACCTCTCCCAGAAGGCACAAACTTAGATGACCATGGTCGGTCTGTGAATCGCACACTGTGAAGTGTCAGTGATTGATTTTCTGACCATGGAAGTGGCAATCCATAGTATAAGGTCCATGGCTCCCATTGTCTTGCAGCTGTACAGTGCTTTTTCATGGTTATGTTTTCTAAGCAAGCTTTTCAGTGAAAGGGAGGTCCCCACCAAGGAAACCTGCTCACTCTGTGGAGGAAAGCTTTGAGGAACTGCTCTTAAAATATAAGCAGATTAAACTTGAACTTGAGTCAATAAATAAGGATGAGAAACTCGCTCTTAAGGAAGATCCTGTGAAAGAAGTAGCCATTGTTGTGGGCACCGCCACAGAGCCTCCTCTCCCTGAAGAGAAAACTCTTGTGGAAGAAGCACATCCGCCGGTCGTGGCTGAGAAACCACCAGTGAAGACGTTTCAGGCATTTGAGCTGAAACCTCTGCGGCAAAAGTTAAAACCAATCCCTGATGAAAAGAAGCAAAGCCACTTGGAAGAAACCAAGACCAACGAAAGTGTTCATGAAGAAAAGCCTGTGCAGAACTCAGAAATTGTAAAAGGTATGTTGTGTTTCTAACCATCATTCATCATGCAAGCAGTCCATATAAAAGGTGTATAAAAGGATATTAGGCAGAAGTATCCAGATAAATTTGTGTAGTCCCGCCCCAACAGTCATATAGTTGCAGTAAAGGAAAGTAATTTTTTTTTTTGTGAATAGTTGTAGGAATCTGTAAATTTTTGGTCTCCTCACCAGAGGATTTGCCATGTATGTACTAGTATTGAACAGCTTCTGTTCACATGTACATCATTATTTAGTGTGTGTGCCACCTATACAGATTTATTTATCTCCATGTAGCTGGCTACTAAAAACCCTGTATAATTTGATACCAGTTTCATACTTTCTTTAGGCTAGTCCAAGTCTCCAATAGTAATTTTTATTATGAAGGAAATCGTATACAGGTGATAAATGTGAGTCCTCCTGCTCACAATCAGTTACAATAGACCTTCAAGTACAGTAAATGAAATAAAGGAGGCTTAAAATGGCGCCATATGACAAGGTTCCCAGAATTGTTAGCATTGTCACACCTATTCAGATCTGCTTATTTGGAGCATAGAAAGGCAGTTCATTCGTCTCGTTCTATTTTCACTTTATAATCATCTGATGTTTTCTTATACTCAGATTGTTTTTGGCTGTTTACACAGGGGGTGCACTTCTGAATAGCAATGTTTTTATACCCACAAGAAAAAGGTTGACCAATGATCAGGAATAAAAGTGCTGTGAGTTTAGTGGCGTAGGATCGTGGCCGATTCTTCGTAGTAATATCTAATGCTAGGAGGCTTTTCTTCCCTGCAAAATAGCAACTCTGATTTGTGATCATAATGCACATTATAAAAACACTGCTCCTTCTTACACAGACACATAGCTGGTCATGTGCAGTAGATGAGTATTTTCAAAGACTTTCCTTTACCCTTGTAGAAGATGTTGGGGACATAAAGATTTGTCAGTGGCGTTTCATCTGCCTCTCCTTTTCCTCTGACATATAATGGGCAGTTCACATCTCCATTGGGTCTTCAGTTATTTTGAGCCAAAAGCTGTGGCCAAACACAGAACAGGTGCAAGTACAGACTGTACAGAGGGGAGGTATAATGGTAACCTGCACCTGTTATATGTGTTCTACCACTCCTGGTTTTTGGTTCAAAATAACTGAAGACCTAAGCTGCTCCTAGAGGTGTCTGCAAAAGGTTTCTCTGTTTGATTCACTAAACATGCACTGAATAGTGTAGGCAGTGATATGCTTTATGACCAACAACCTTTTTAAATGTATAAGCAATCTTGAAGTCTGCCTGAGGTTCTTATGTTTATGTGATTTTGTGTGCTTCACTCTTTTCTAGAACCTGATAAAACTGAGGAGAACGTTCCATCTGAGAGTAACATTGCAGAAGTTGTTGTGGTAAGTCATACTTGTTTTCCGCTGCTTGTTTGGGAATCGTTTTGCAATTAATGGTTTTAATGGGGTCAATTTTGGACATACTCATAAAACACCAAAAAAGGGTGATTGGGATAGTGACCTTCTCCAAATTGATAGTGGAGCAAAGATTTGGGCAGTAATTTTCAACATTAAAAAAACTGCTGTTACAGTCCTGTGAAGTTGGTCCCAATATCCTGGCTATTTACTAAAACTCCCAAAGGCAGTAACTGCATGCACTTTTACACACGGCCATGGAAACTGGGGGTGTGTGGGAGCCCCCTGAAATACATGGCGCAGTGTACTATTTCTAGAAACAATGCCTTACATTTGATAAATGTCTGTGTGCAGTCACATAGAAACTACAATTTATTCTTGAACCTTGCCTATTGTCAAATAAAGATGCAGTTATTTTAAGAGAAGGAGCAGGAACTTTTGCGTTATAATAATTCCTGTAGAATTGTGATAGAATTTACTTGTTTACATACCCTGTTTCCCCAAAAATAAGACAGTGTCTTGTATTAATTTTTGCTCCTAAAGAGGCACTAGGTCTTATTTTCAGGGGATGTCTAATATTTCCATTAAAAATAATTCGCATTTATTGTTGAATAAAATATCAACTTCTCTTACATCCTTATAATTCTCCAAACTTATTTCATGCTGAATTTCTTGTGACTCCTTTTCTACTGGAATCATTGGCCTCAATCTCTCAATGATCCCCTTCTTGTCCGGCTAGTTGCTTGTATCGCATTTGCAGCACAACAATCATAGATTTTATCCCATGATTTCTTCCCCCATGTCACAACCTCTTGCAGCATCTAAATGATCTACTAATACTAATGTATGGCATGGGGGGGAGCTGTAGCAATGACTGCCGCTAGGTCTTATTTTCAGGGGAGGCCTTATATTTCTAAGCTTGAACAAAATTGTACTAGCTCTTATTTTCGGGGGAAGTCCTATTTTAGCGGAAACAGGGTAATATTTGTCTGATCCAGATTTTTATTTGGATACAAAATTGTTTCTTTTTAGAAACCTGCTATTGAGGAAGAAGAATTGTCAGAACTCCACCTGCGTCTTTTGGCATTGCAATCTGCAAGTAAAAAATGGCAGCAGAAAGAACAGTTAGTAATGAAAGAAAGCAAAGAAAAACTTTCAAAGGGCAAATTAGAATCTCCAAAGGACGGATTAAAGTCAGAATCTCCAAAGGAAAAGACCAATGCCAACGCAGCTGTCACACGGAAAGTTAATAATACAACTACTGCAGGTAATGTAGCAGATTACCCAATGTACATGGTAAGGTGTGAAAGCTGTTACTGATATGTCTGAGATGTAACTTAATGTTATTTCCTTCCAGCTAAGCAAGCAAGAAGGCGGCAGCAAACAAAGGCCTGGAAAAAGCTGCAACAAATGAAAGCTGAAGAAAAGCGAAAAGAGGAGGAAGAGAAAAAAAAACAAGCCGAGGAAGATGAGAGAAGAAAAAGAGAGGAAGAAATTCGAAAGATTAGAGATCTCTCAAACCAAGAAGAGCAATATAATAGATTTATGAAACTTGTAGGGGATAGGAGTAAACGCAGCAAGGTGAGCGTCATACATATATTACTCCTGGACAAGAATAACCTAGATTTAGCAGTTTGGTTAGGTGGTTGTCTGTAGGATTGCTCATTACAACTCACTCTCATGTAAAACGTTAGACATTTATATAGTCCTTTCATATCATTGCAGCCTCCTCTTTAAAAACTATCTAAGAACCAGTAAAGAAGTATTGCAATATTTGACATTTATAATATATACTATTAAATGTGACTCTGGGAGCTCTGTGCATCGGCGTCTGATAAAGCCCCGCCACCACAGTGGATGCGGCATGAGGCTTGGACCTGTAAAGCAGCTTCTCTGTGTCTATTTTCTGCTCCTGATTTTTCCTTTAGTGGGTAATGTTTCTGTACACCGGAGAAAAAATGACAGCCTAAGAGTCTGTACAAAGTTTTTTTCAAAGTTTCACTATCATTCAAACCTCTGTTCTATACCTCCGTTACATTAAACCTTGTCACATTTTTTTTTAATTAAAAATCCTATTAACATCAATGTAAATTTTATGTCATCCGTTAAAGTTATTTGGTCAGTCATCCATTATGCATGTGGTTTATTAAAACAGAGAAAGTACTGAGGCCTCCATCCTTATGCCGTCCAAAAAATGCATGCATTATTACTATAAATGGAATATAACGGATGACGAAAAATTGATGTCAGTGGGATTTTTAAAGGGGATTTTTAATTGATTCGTTAAAGCCTCCGTTCTTTTACTTTTTTTTTGAACAGTAGTGTTTCTCTGAATAATTAAGTTTAGTTTGAAACATTAACTCTTAATTAGCTGTCAGGGTGTGATTTATAATTATAAAGATGTAGAAGAGACAAACCTATTGCTTAACAACAATACAAAGTTTACCATTATCTGCACTATTGATTTATGCATTTTGGCTTAAAAGTTTAGTTTCTCATTAAATAGCTCCAGCAACTGTGTCTATAACTGTTCCAATAACGGTAGAATTAGTCAATATATATATATATATGATGGATCTTGTGTGCATTAAGATATGCCTACGAACACCTCCCCGACCCACTAATTTAGGGGGGCATTTAGGATGTTGCGTTTCAGCACGCTTTACCACAGGTTTTGAAAGAACCCCACAGTGTGCATTCTTTTTTTAACTCTCAGATCTAAGTGCATGGGCTACTTGCCCAAACTAATGGCACCCTCTTAAAGATATATGACCATTGTGTTTACGATCCGTAAAGAAAATCTCTCTTAATGTACATACATGTCCTGCTTATAAGTGCCAATTGATTTATTTTGATGTGATCCTACATGGCACTTCTTATTGTCTTGTCATCTTGTAGGTTATCTGCTTATGCTGGTGAACCCCTACTTTTCCACCTTTTGTCAACTACCTGCATTTTATTCTTTTCCTAGTCTTTTGATGCAGAGCAAAAGCGAGCAGAGAAACAGAGTTTGGAAAATTCTGGTGGAATATACCAGTATGATAACTATGAGGAAGTTGCAATGGACACCGATAGTGAAACAAATTCCCCAGGTAAGTGTTTTTTCTTTCCTTTGTGACAATAGTGAATCTGTGTAGTGTTGACTGTTTGATAGATCTATTTATTATATTGCTGTTGTAGTAGTTATTTATGTTAAATCTGTATTATATTCTGCTGTTGGATATTTCCATTCTATTATTTTGCCAATATTTCTATTGCATAGGGGCCTCTCCTTCAAGACCTTTCCCCGGAAACACAGTAGGATGTGTGCCATCAGTATTATGTGTAACAGAACAATTCCCTTCAGTTTGGGTGAGTTTCTTTTGATTTTGGAGTGAATTCATTTCTCTGTAAAATATGTATTTGTACAGTATGAATTATTTTTGCAGCCTGTCCGTTGTGAGGCCTCAATGTATGACCCAATCATATCTAAGAGCTCTCCAGATGTGCCACTAGTGCCGCCTCCACTCCCCCCTGAAGAACCTGAGCAACCACCAAAACCTCCATTTGCAGATGAAGAGGAGGAAGAGGAAATGCTGCTGCGTGAGGAGCTCCTAAAATCTCTGGCAAATAAAAGGGCTACCAAATCAGAGGTATTTGTAAGCTTATTGAAAGTTATGGTTTCCAAAAATACTAAACTGTAAAAAGAGTTGAGTATTCAGCTCCCAAGAGTGAAGTGTCCCATTTAAAGGTAAATGGATGTTTATAAGCATAGTTGACATCAATGCAAATCTGTTTTTCATTTGTAGGAACAAACCACTAATAGCCAGCCTTCCTCCCCACCTCTCGCCAATATAATGCCTGTACCACGGATTACTCTGACATCAGCCAGTGTTAATTCTGCTGCACATAGGAAAACAACCACTCAGATTGTAAGAGTCCTGAGACCCATCAGGCGTGTAATTAAGGTACGCACTTCTTATGGTTAACCATATGCATGTACAGGAACTGAAACGTTCCTTTTGGATAACTGCACATAAAAGGTTGTCTTAGTAAATAGAATTTTTTTTCTTATACAGGGTCAGACTAAGAATGTATTTCTCTAAAACTGACTTCTTCCTATTCTTAACATTGAAAATTGTTCTTGTGCTATAATGGAACATAGCATGTATACTTGCATTAATAACTGTGTAGCAGGCAGAATGTATACGTTTTTACCGACCTCTGTGATGTCCACAGATCTTTACAATGAAGTTCCCGTTCCTCTGTCTAAATGAAGCCACCTACTGAAGTGTGGTGGCAGGACACATTTTTTTGATGTTGAAAAGGACCCTCTTCGGGCTATTGGTGGTGGTTGGAGCAGTTGTACCCCACCATTTACATGTTATCCTTTGTTTAAACATTTTTGCTCAAGATTTAAAGGGGTATTCCGGGAATATGAACGTCTGATACAAAAACCCATGATGATATAAATAAATGAATACAACAAAACTCAATGTCATTAGTCACAAAACGGAGCTTAAATAATTTGATTTTATGATTTACAAAATTTATGGCCTCTCTAAAGTAGGTGGAGTTATCACTAAGATGGCCGCCACTGGAAAATACAAGTCCCATGATCCTTTAGTTCTCAGTAACTCCTCCTACCTCTTTTGCTCTGCTCCCCTAACAGGTTTTCTAGCTCTGTTACCATAGTAATGATGTGTAACTGCCATTACCACAACACTGTCCATACTGGATGCGCTGCAACCAACCAACTACAGCTAAATGTAGTGGTGATCACATGACCTGCCCAGGCAGGTGCAGGACATGTGATGTGGACATGTGACCAGCGGCCATCTTCTGTTCTGCGACGGACCGCGCGGAGGAAATTAACGGACTGATTAAAGGGCCAGTAGCATTTTAATTCTTCATTACAGTCTATATCACCAGCATTTTTCTGCTAAGGGGAGCAAAATTTTAAATAACAACCAATTACACATTAGCTTATATTTTGAGTATCCATTTGCATATGAATTGTGCTGATTCCTGGAATACCCCTTTAATGTTAATGTTAAAGGGAGGTTTGTGACAATGTTCTGTAAGGGCATATTCTATTCTCTAAGGGTCAATTCTTTTAAATAAAATGGGATACAAAATGATGCACAAATGCAAACCTGTGTAACTATCTAACCCCAGTAGTAGTAATTTTGTTGCCTTACAACCGCAAGGTGCCATTCTCAGTGGAACTGTACACACTAATATTTATTTAGTCTGCCAATGCAATATTTGCGTCTTTAATAGGTTGAGAGGCCAAATGTCTGTGCATCTACCTACACAGAAACATCAGATAGTATGTAATGACCATAGATATAAAGAACAAATATTTGTGCCTATAGAAGTGAGCCTCTTGCAGAAGATTACAAAATTACAAACTAGTTACTGTTAGTCATCCCCCCCCCCTCTTACATCATATGTACGTGAAAATAATGTAATCTAAATGTTACATTATCTTAAAGGGAATCTTTCATCCATTCACCCCTCTCCCCTCCATAGAGTACAGCCATGCATCCCCACAGACGGCTGTCTGAATGTACCCTTAAGTTTACCTTTCTGCAGAGCTGTGTCCCTTGTTCCATAGGAGTGGCCAGTGAGGAGTGGGGCAGACATGTATGGCAGAAATATGGGAGACATGGAAGGTTTTATGAATTTGAAATCGTTGCCTGACAGAGTGGTTTCTTGAGGGGGGAATGCTTCTCTCTGACCACTCTCATGGGACCAGGGAGACAGCTCTGCATACAGAAAGGTAAACTTTGATCTAATTAATTTTTTTCTGGGGGGAGCCCAGTAGCTGGCTAGAGAGGATAGGAAGCAGATGCTGAGTAGCCCAGGTAGTAGAAGACACAAGCAGAAGAGCAGATGTACATCCCTCAATTCTTTCACTGCATTGTGTATCTGGTCAGAGAGTATGCAGCAGCTAGACCTTCAGCCTTAACACTAGCCCGGTTCAGTGTCTACTGTATGCCTTACTCTACGAGCCCTGATTATTTTCTCTGATCTATGAGTCTGTTGAGACTATATAAATCTCTACTGTCGCATCCAGCGTTTTCATACATATACATTTGTGTTCTTTTCTCAAAAGCTCCCAAAGCACAAATCTGTAGTTGTTACTCTGAATGCATCTGATGACAGTGAATCTGATCCAGAACCATCCAGTCCAGGAGGTGGAGTTTTTGGAGGGCTTGAATCCATGATCAAAGAAGCCAGAAGAACTGCTGAAGTAAGAAAAGTTTGTGTACACAATATTTGTGATCTATGTGTATTGGATGACTGATGTAGTTAGAGGCATATATTTGTTATGTGCATTAAAGGAAATCTGTCATCAGTTATGTTAGGTTGCATTAGATGGCAAACCAAGCTTTCTGTGTAACCATAGCTATGCATGTGTAGTTAGTAGCAGACGGACTATGAAAAATGTGTTTATTCCAGGATTGTTGCCGGACTTGAAATGCTCTGATGCACTGACAGTTACTTGTAGGGCCTGTGCTGTGGTTAGTGAAGAGATATCGCACTGGAATGCACCACAGTGTTCCGAGTCCAGCTACAATTTTGGAAAATAACTGCATTTTTCATAGTCCTTCGGCTACAAACACCACATAGTAACAAAGCTATCTAGTGTTGCTACCTTACACTGTCTGCTGCTATAAACATACAAGGCTGCATGTAGATCCCTTTAATTGTTTTCTCTGCATGTGTGTTATACCTTCCATGACTCCTAGAGAAATCCAAAAAGGAAATATAATGGAAAGAGTACATCTTTTCCATTAACCTAAGGCTGCACGTGTCTCTATGGGCAGGGCAGCAGGTGGCTTCAGTGTTTCTCTATGGACTATTATAGCCTCCTTGTTCGGACCAATATATGGGATGAGCTGCAGAATTCTTAAGGTTCTCTAGTTAAGAGGTTTCTGTGGAAGAAAGAATTGTCAAAAATAACCGGGCACTAGGCAAGCTAACAGTAGTATTACAGTGGGTTTAGTGGCACTTATTGATCTCTGTCACACCGCCTTGGGTGCAGCCACAAAGGGTCTTAACACCAAAAAGGGCCCCAATGAGAAAATTCGAGAAAAGTTTTTTGTGTATGTGGGCACGCTCAAAAACGGTCTCGGAAGTGAATCACAATATTTCAATATTTAATACCACATTCAAAGTATAGATAAAAAGTATAGATAAAAACATTCACAATGGCCTTGATATAATAACAGATGGTTGAATTACTACATGTACTGGAATTTGATTATTACTCGATAGCTCTGACAAATTTGAAGTGTGTATACACTTATGTGTTTACTGTAAACTTATGTGTTTACTGTGGACTGGTGTGTTCACAAAAGTTTACAGTTCACAGTGAACACACCAGTCCACAGTAAACACATAAGTTTACAGTAAACACATAAGTGTATACACACTTCAAATTTGTCAGAGCTATCGAGTAATAATCAAATTCCAGTACATGTAGTAATTCAACCATCTGTTATTATATCAAGACCATTGTGAATGTTTTTATCTATACTTTTTATCTATACTTTGAATGTGGTATTAAATATTGAAATATTGTGATTCACTTCCGAGACCGTTTTTGAGCGTGCCCACATACACAAATAACAGTAGTATTAGCAGGATAAGTAAATAGTAAGGTTTTTTTTGTCTACCATAATAAAGTTGAGTTAATTTTATATATTTCTAGGCATCCAAACCAAAAGCATCTCCTAAGTCTGAAAAAGAAAATGACCCTATGAGGACCCCAGAAGCTTTACCAGATGAGAAGAAGATTGAATATCGTCTACTGAAAGAAGAGATTGCCAGGTAATGCAGCTTTGAAAAATTCGGAGTAAATAAAGGAAGATGGCACTTCTCCTATCCACAAGATAGAGGGGTAGATTCTCACATTTGGGAGTGCATGGGTTCCATATATGTGGAGGTATATATCCTCAGTGGTGCTCAAATCCTCGAAGCGTGAAGCAAAGTCCAGACAACAAAAATGCAATGTAGACAGCAAGGATGGCACTCACCAAAAAGTAGTTGTGGATATCTTCTTTTTATTTCATCAAGTATATATACTCACAAAAAGTAGGTGCGGGGGAGGGAGTGGGAGCTGAACGCCCAAAGGAGGGCAACGGCCGTTTCGCGCTGTGCTGCGCTTCTTCCGGCCCTGAAGGTGAAGTGATTAAAAGCATCAGGAGTAAAAGAACCCTTAAGAGGGGGTATAAAATCTAGGTTTAATCCACCAGTACAACAGGGTGGTTCTCTTGATCTTTTCCGCAGGCAGGTTATGAAAGACGTGGAATCCCTAATATACAAACAGGAGGGTTCTAATCTAACTAAAAAAGAAATTTTAGCCATGGAGAAATTAAAGAACAACGAAGGAGTTGTGGTTAGACCAGCAGACAAGGGGGGGAACATAGTGGTTATGACAAGTGATTATTATAAAAATGAAGCGCTTAAATTATTGGGGGATTCCAGAACCTATAAAAAGCTGTCTAAGGATCCTACACAAGCTTATTGTGAACAACTAAGAATGTTTTTAAGATCACAGGTCATAGGAGGGGTCCTGTCCAAAAAAATGGCCGAAAGGCTATTACCCCAGTTCCCTAAAAAACCAGACTGGTATTTCCTACCAAAAATACATAAGGACATCAGTAACCCGCCAGGTCGACCAATAGTCGCAGGTATAGGCTCGGTTACCGAGCCGCTATCGCAGTACATTGATTGGCTACTTAGGCCAGTTCTTAAAGATATACCCTCCTACCTTAGGGACACAAAGGATTTCTTATCTGCATTAAGCGAACAACAATGGCAGGAAGGCTCTTACTTGGCATCAATCGATGTCGAGAGCCTTTACACGCGTATACCGCATAAAGATGGAGTTTCAGCAGTGAGCGAAATCATCAGTAAGGCCCAAAAAAGTGAAAGTTACAGGAACTTTGTATGTCAGGCTCTCATGTATATATGATCACATAATGCATTCCGATTCGATGGCACCTGGTATGTACAAATAGACGGAACTGCCATGGGGACCCCGGTCTCCTGTACATATGCTAATATTTTTCTTGCGGTTTTTGAGAGTATATACATCTATAGTGAAGACAATCCCTATGTGCGCTTTATTCAGATGTATAGAAGATTCGTGGACGACGTGTTCATGATTTGGACTGGCACGGAAGAGGGTTTCCACGAAATGGTGCAGTACCTCATCCAGACCAACAAAATGAACATGTTGTTCACGTGCACCATAAACAAACAGAGACTAGAGTTCCTCGACGTACTGGTCGAAGTAAAAAATAACGAAATATGCACCTCGGTCCACAGGAAAAAAACAGCCACCAATGCCCTCCTACATTTTGAAAGCTACCACCCTAGGCACGTGAAAGAAGCCGTCCCCTATGGACAATTCCTAAGGGTAAAACGGGTCCATAATACCTCAGAAGGCTTTGAAACACAGGCCAGGGAGCTAAAAGAGAGACTTCTAAAGAGGGGTTATCCAGAAAGAATACTTGACCAGGCATATGAAAGAGTTAAAAGTAAAGACCAAAAAGAACTCTTGAGGAATAGTGATAAGAAGGAGAGGGAAAGATTCACCTTCTCCTTTGACTTCACTCCCTTAGCCGACACCATAAAAAAAGCCATGAGGGACAACTGGCATTTGATAGAGAATGATAGAGATCTCGCTGAGCAAGCCGTTGGAGGACCCCTTATTAGCTTCAGGAGAGGTAAATTGATTAGATCCGAATTGGTTCACAGTGCCTTTAATTCAGGGAAGAAGAATAGGAACTGGCTTAAAGAACACCCACTTGTTGGGAACTTCAAATGTGGTCATTGCAAGTGCTGTCCGTATAACTCAAACAGTAAGGTAGTGTCATTTGGTGGTTTGGAAGTTAAGGTAAAAAGTTTTATTAATTGCAAAACAAGCTATGTTGTGTACATCCTTATCTGCGATTGCCAGAGATTCTACATTGGCAAAACCATAAGAAATCTATACCTGAGAGTCAGAGAGCATTTAGGATCCATAAAGTCAGGAGCCGGGGCCCCGAGATTGATTCAACATATTAGAGAAGAGCATGGGGGCAATATAGACTCTATTAGGTTCACAGGCTTAGAGGTGGTCCCACCCCCAAAAAAAGGAGGGGACAGACAGAGGTTGCTACTGCATGCAGAGAGCAGATGGATACTGAGATCGAATGCTATGGGGCCCGTTGGTCTTAACGACAAAATAGATATGGGGGTGTTCTTATGAATACCCACAGATGTTATATTCATTGACCTGCCAAAGTATAAACATAGGCTAGATGTATGCTAGCAAACATAAAATGTATGTGCAGTATTTAAGTATCTGATATCTTGCACTGTGTAATATGTGTAACGTGATTTTTATAGGTGTCTTTCACCTTTTTGTTTTTAATACATGCCGTTTTCAGATACAGGTTTATAATGCATTATATGATATAACAGGAGAACTAAGGCAAGGTACATGGCACAACCTACTCTTTAGCATTTGCGGGCTCTATGCCTCTTTATAGTGCACAGTGCGGTCTATCCCCTAGGTACAGACAGTGTAAAAAAAAAACCCTCGATCACCTTGGTGTAGTGACGCCGTGCCTTGTTGTCGAGGCAACGAGTCACATGACCGGGAAGAAAAGGGGTGTAGACAAATTGTCCGCGCACGTGACAAACCCCACGTGGGAAATACCGGAAGGGGCGGGGCCTCGGTCCGGCTTCAGGACGAATAGGCTAGCGCCCGCCGGAACCCACAATTGGCGGCGAGGATACGTCACACCCAGCAGGAAAAATGACCCAATGCACAAGAGGTAAGCCCAGCTGTTTCTTTTTCCCATTTGGGTGTTGCTTACCCCTTGATTGGCTACAGAGTTCAGGGTGCCATCAGCCTACTCCAAAGAGTGTGGCCATCGGATACTCCCCCTGTGGGAGTGTCCAAGTGATCCACCAGCATTTAAAAACCCCACGGCTTTTAATCACTTCACCTTCAGGGCCGGAAGAAGCGCAGCACAGCGCGAAACGGCCGTTGCCCTCCTTTGGGCGTTCAGCTCCCACTCCCTCCCCCGCACCTACTTTTTGTGAGTATATATACTTGATGAAATAAAAAGAAGATATCCACAACTACTTTTTGGTGAGTGCCATCCTTGCTTTCTACATTGCAATGCAGCTTTGCAGCTTGGATCTTGTTGCTTTTTTCCCTCCAGGTAATATGTGAACTGTTGTAGATCATTTTCTTTCATTTTCTTCAGTCGAGAAAAACAGAAGCTGTTGAAAACAGACCAGTCAAAGTCGGGCGTGTCTCCAACAAATTCTGACCTGGAAGGAGATGGCAGCAGAAGACTCACCAAAAATCCAAAAGTTACTGAGGCTGAATCAAGACACCTGAAACAGAAGTGGGTTATATGGAATAACAATGTTTGTCATTGATAATTGGAACAAAAGCACGCTGTATTCACTTAAGGGCTTTTTCACACTGGCGTAGTTTTTTTTCACATTGCTGCTTTAGTGATTTTTCACTGGTGTAGATCACTGAAATCAATAGAAGTGTATGGGTTAAAATTATATTACTTACTGTATATACCAGAGTATTAGCCGAGGCACATAATTTTAACACAAAAAACCCTGGGAAATTCTATTGCCTCGAGTATAAGCCGAGGGTGGGAAATGCATTAGTCACAGTCCCCCCATTATATAGCCCGCAAGCACATGCTCACCAGCATATAGCCAGTGCCTGCCCCCTTGGTATATAACTAGCAGCCCCCTGCTTACCCGTAAAAAAAACAAACATCTCTGTACTCATCTTTGCGATGCCCCCTGCAAGTCCTCTGCTGTCTTTAACTCCCTACGCAGTCCCGTAACATGCACCATGATATCAGTCATAGTGTGTCGATGGCGAGTATAAGCCTAGAAAGGACTTTTTTTTTTGTGCTGAAAATCTTGGCATACTCGAGTATTTATGGTATTTTTATATCTAAGCTATTGAATTCTCAGTGATGTCTTCTCTTTTATTTGCACTCTTCAGTTTTTCTTTTTTTTTTTACTCGCCTGTAGATCTTCCTTAAAACAGGCACTACACATTACACAGAGACATGTTCTTCTGGCTCTGTCCTCTGCGTTGTGAATGGCCAGCGGCACATTAATTAGATATTGATGGCCTACATCAAAATGTTGCCAATCTTCTGTTTTTAGTTCTATAGAACTGAATTTAAGTTGCAACAAATCTGACATGCGTGAATTAACACGGTGAGGTAAATGTTGACTAAAAAATTAAGATTACAAGTTGCATAGAAAAATAGAAATGATTGTAAAAGCATACGTTTATTTAAAACAGTCCAGTTTTATTTAGCGAGAAGTTAATGTACAAGATTTAAACATTGTAATCCAACATTAAACAACAAATTGCAGAGAAAGCATTAAGCAGTTAAGCTTTTGGCCCCTGTCTGACTTGTCTAAAGATAGCGATTGGTTTTATTGACAGACTTCATTGTTCTTCTTTCAGAATGTTGCTATTAAAGGATGAATCTCTATTAAAACATCTCTTGCAACAAGAGGAAAAGAAACGGGAATCGATCAAAACTGCGGAGTTGAAGATTACCCGACTCGCAGAACAGCTGCAAGCAACAGAGAAGTTTCTAAATGCAAATCGTGCGTTACTGAAGAAATTGCAAGAACAAGTGAGCGCAGCTTCTACTGACTTTGTAGCTTTATATAATCGATCAATAGTAGCATCATTCTTTCACTAATAAGGAAACTTTTAGTCATGTTTAACATTAACAAGTTAGATGACCTTCACCAATTTCATTTTATCTGCAACCTTTAAAAGGGATTTTTGATGGTGTTTATGCTGCTTCCTATTTCTGAATTCTCTTTTAAATGGGTGGTGTCTGGCTTTCTGATTCGGCCCAATGCCAGTAGGGAGTCTAAGTAACATAGTTGCAGTGTAGTACCCAATATTGTAATTTTAGTTCTACAGTCAGTCTTGGTCTGGAGTTGGGAACCTAGCCTATTTGACAGTGGAGAGACTAAAATATTGATGTTAATTTCTCAGGAATGGTAAGGACTAAAGAAATATTCTAACTTGGTGAAACCATCTTCTAAAGGATGGTGTAAATTTTGTGAAGTTTCTGATGCCGAATAATCTGGTGTAGTATAAGATTGTCTAGTCATTCTTTGCACCTCCTATTAGTTGGCTTAGGTTCCTATTAGTTCTGCCTCCTTTTAGTGTGGACTTTTTCCTGCAAAATCAAGCCCCCTCTTCTCTTACTAATTGGAAAGCATCTAATAACCATTTTTAACCCTTGATAAATCCAGTACAAGGCATATAAAACCATTTTTGATGCAAATTATGACAGGTTTCTGTTGTAAACAGATTGATAAATCCGCTCCACTCTCTTTTCTAGGACCCTTTCTCCTAGGTGTCTTACAAAGCAGTTATTAATTTGTGCTCCTTTGTCCATTCTGATGCACTGCAACACACTTATTTTTTAGATTATGAAAGTACAGAACAGAGTTGAAGAAAAAAGGACCCTTTCACTGAAATTTGGTGAAGAGCTTGCACGAGCAAAAGCAGTGGCTAGCAAGGAGCTAGGGAAAAGAAAGCTGGACTCCAGCAATATGGCAGTAAGTACAGTCCAATGTTTTCCATACACATACATTCCATTCCATACATTGTGACATGTAAATTTCAATTTGTGGGATAAGTTAACCCCACTTCCGCTACCCTGTTCCTTTGTTTTTATTGTTCTATTGGACTTTACTACGTGTCTGCCATTTTGTTCCCTTGTATATGATATACAAACAGATTTGCTTGATCAGGATTTTTAATAGGAATAGAGTAAATAAATATTAATAGACCAACCCATATATGATCTGTAAAAAAGTATGTAAGGGAGAGCTTCACAATATTTTCATCTACCTAGTAGATGTAGTAGTAAATGCATTCTGCCAACCAGTCTGGATTTCAGAAATGGAAACCTGACATGCCTGATCACATGAGCAGTTTAGAGACCTGCCTTATTGGAGCTTTGGCATGATGTGGATATTTTAGGGTTCCAATCTATGGATAAGTCAGTCCATTTTCTCTTTCATTTAGGCAAATAAAATGTTTAAATTAGATACAGGCCTGGTCGGCAGTCCCAACAGACAGTCTGCAGAGGCTATTGCACGGGAGAAGAAACGGCTGCAAGAACTGGAACAGGAATATGCCCTGAAAATCCAAAAACTAAAGGAAATGCAAGCTCGAAAGATAAAAGAGCAGACTGTATTCAACCCCCCTGTGGTAGAGGAGCCAGCAGAATTTACACTGCCACAGCCGTCATTACATGACCTTTCTCAGGACAAGATAACATTGGACTCAGAGGAGAATGAGCCGGATGATGAGGATTTATCTACCTCTGTTAAAGAACGGAGGAGGTCATTCCGTGACTCCAACTCTTTTACTAAACCGAATCTGAAACATGCAGACCTTACTCCGTACAAGGAGATTTCTAGCACACCCTCCAAGATGGCCACAGAAGGACAAGAACTAATCTTGGGTTTGAATATTGATGAGGTTAGAAGGCTTCATTCTAGCTCCAGTAACTTATCGCAGCTCCTGTCAGTGGGTGACACACTACTTGTATCTTCTGATAAACTCTCCTCTGGGAAGGTGATTATATCCATTTTCATTTATGTGTCAACAGTTGTATATTTATTGTATAGTGTATTGTACTATAAATAACTATTATCCATTGTAAAATGATGTAGTTTTAAGACCATAGTTTTAGAATTAAAGAGCCAATTGTCAAACAAAGCCTGTCGGCCAGAAATTGTTGGGTAACTGCCCAATTTCCTGTGTCCATCTCTTTCTTTTAAAGGACATATACCACCAGGATGAGTCTGTATGTAAATGAGCCTGAGGGATTCCAGGCTCCATAGGTGTTTATGGAACCTGAAGCCCCTCGGGATAATTTGCATACAGTCTTTCATCCTGGTGGTAGATGCCCCTGAAAGGGACAGGATGACACTACATTTTCTAGTAAAAGTTTATTCAGTTTTACTACTTATGAAAATAAACTTTAATTGCAAAAATGACGAGCTTATTTTTTCACATTTGTAGTCATATATTGGCTAATTTTTAAAGAAAAAATGTAATTAAACTATGCTATAAAGTTAAAGTTGCACAGGTTATAAAAACTAAAACAATTTTAAAAAATGTAAAAATTGTTATGATATATAAACCCTTTCTTAAGATACCTACATGGCCGTTCAGGCATCGGTAACCCTCAGTCACATAGGGGTTAATATGCACAGCTCCTCCCATTCAAGTATATGGAAACAAAAATTGGTTGAGCAAACTGCCACAGTAGCTTTTCACGTAGAGTTGAATACAGGCGGTCCCCTACTTATGGACACCCGACTTACAACCCATAGTTACAGACGGACCTCTCTGCGCACTGTGACCACTGGTGAAGCTCTCTGGATGCTTTACTATAGTCCCAGGCTGCAGTGATCAGCTGTAAGGAGTCTGAAATGAAGCTTTATTGATAATCCATGGCCCAATTAAAGCAAAAATTTTGAAACTCCAATTGTCAGTGGGGCAAAAGAAAAAAAAATCCCTAGACCTTCAATTATAAAATATACAGTTTCGACTTACATACAAATTCGACTTAAGAACAAACCTCCGGACCCTATCTTGTATGTAACCCGGGGACTGCCTGTACAGAGTTGTACATGTGTGGCCACTTCTCCCAGTGGCCCAACCATATTTTTTAGTTTTTCTGCCTATAGTGGTTCACCTTTGAAACCGTAGATAGGGGGAACCTTGTCCTGGAGTCAGTGGCTGGTCCCTCCTCTTGATATACATCATAAGTGAATCACACTCTGTATGGACATTACAAGATATAAAGTGTTTTTCTTTGTCTACTTGTGAAAGTTTGTTGAAATGTTAGGTTTTGACATTCTGAAATATGCGATGCTAAAATGACCCATTTTGCATATGTTCCATTTTCTTTTAATTTTTTTGCTTGAGGTTTATTTTGTAGTGTTCTGGATGTTCATTATTATAATTTTTTATTCTTTTTGCAGGAAATACCTGTGGATGTAGATCTTTTTACCCTTCAAACAAAACAGACTGATGCAAAACCATTTCCTTTTGGTCCATATCGGAGTCCACTTCTTGTTTTTAAATCCTATAGGTAAGCAGTTACTGTGTTTAGAATTTACATTTTCCAACCTCTCCTTAAAGGAAATCTACCATTTTACAGCTTACACCGACGATCTGAAATGGTAGGTTTCCTTCAAGGAGGAACATGTACTTTCAGGATCACTGCTTTCAGACTTGTCCCTTGTGGATCCCTTATACATACTAGCAATTGGTTGCAGTAATAAGCATTGGCCACATTTCTCTGGTGGCAGTATCTACAAATTACTTATGCAATCTGGCATACTGAAATCCACACATTCCATCCAGGCACAGTCTTTACACTACCATATTTTGGAATGATTAATGTAAGTGTATTGTGTTTGTGTTAAACACAGATTCAATCTCTATTATAATTCTTAGTCTGAAAAAATGGCCATTTATACCACGTTTGCTCACAAGGTGGCTTCGTTTCACAATTTTTTCCAAGTGCAGCTGTCAGGCTTGGGATTTTGAAATGCCACCTTTCTCCAACCACAACCCTTTTAAATTCTTGATCATTAACATAATTTGGTTCATTTATCTAGTGATTAAAATTGTTTCTGCTTCGCTGCCAGATATAATATTGGATTGTTGGTTATAGACAAATGTTCTTTTAAAGGGAACCTGTCGCCAGGAGACCCATTTTTGGCACTCCCCCAGTCCCCACAGAGCATAGTACATACACTGCCAAAGTGTATTTGTATCAAAAATTGGTTTTACAGAAAAAAGATATGTTATATTGTACCTTTCATTATCATCTGCTGTGTGACTAGGCAGTTGCCTTTTGGGAGGGGCTGGAAAGGAGCTGTCCCCTGCCCCCCCACCCTTGGGGAACAGCTTCTCCATGTGACCTTTTCAAATGTATGAAAACACCCATCACTTGGCTTAGCGACGCCCCCTGCTCCTCTACAGCCAATCCCGAGTGTGGGGAGTTATTCATATATTTGAAAAGGTCACATGTTTCCCAAGGGTGGGG
This sequence comes from Engystomops pustulosus, assembly GCF_040894005.1. Lineage (NCBI taxonomy): Eukaryota > Metazoa > Chordata > Amphibia > Anura > Leptodactylidae > Engystomops > Engystomops pustulosus. The sequence continues at coordinate 91,265,553 of NC_092414.1, read as the reverse complement.
GGGGAACTGCTCCTTTCCAGCCCCTCCTAATTGGCAACTGCCTGGTCACACAGCAGATGCTAATGAAAGGTACAATATAACATATCTTTTTTTCTGTAAAACCAATTTTTGGTACAAAAACACTTTGGCAGTGTATGTACTATGCTCTGTGGGGACTGGGAGAATGCTAAAAATGGGTTTCCTGGTGACAGGTTCCCTTTAAATACATCTGACATTTTGTTCATGAGCAAATGAGACCTTAAAGCTGCTTCTGGTGGTCACTTCAAGGTAGAAGCCAAAAGATGGATACACCTTGATTTTCATTACTCTGATATAGATTGGATGATGTGGTTATGCATGCATTCAATTCTAAAACTTTAAAGTCCTGTCAGATGACTTTTGTGTTGGCCTTTCCAATGTCACATTGCCACTTACTGAAATTATTTGCATGCACCATTTGACGTATCAGGATGACATATACAAGGCAAGGCTGTTCTTTACTAAGCGATGTAGATGTGATGACCGGCCTCATGGAAATCTACACAAGATTCCCAAGTACTGGGAGTCATAGCTAGGCTACGCCAGACTGCCTTTATCTCTTTTCTGTCTTTGATAAATAAGGTTGTATTAAACAGTAACATATTTTTCAGGTTTAGTCCATATTTCCGCACAAAAGAGAAACTGCTGCTGAGTACTGTTTCTCACAGCAACATGATCGAACCTAAAACTTTCTTCTGTCGGTTTGATCTTACGGGCACATGTAATGATGACGACTGCCAGTGGTAAGTGTACTTCATGGTATAGATGACAGCTTAAGCCAAATCAGGGTTACATAAATGTTGCAAGCAGTTTTGTTGAACCATTATCCTTTCCTTTGTTCTTCTAGGCAGCATATGCGTGACTGTACTCTAAGTAGGAAGCAACTTTTTCAAGATATCTTGTCTTACAATCTGGACCTTATTGGATGTTCTGAGAATAGTACAGATGAAGAAATAGTAGCTGCAGCAGGTTAGTTCCTGATTTTTTTTTTATTTTTTTTTTTAGATTGTTAAATTTCTTATGTTACTGATTCTCTCCTCCACAGTGGCTTTGTAAAATGTGTGGTATACTTTGATGTGTTGATATGCAAATGTTTACAGATCAAGAGAAAATGGAATATTGCACTTCTTTTACTCTGATACATACCAGTGCACTTAAATGTTACTAGTTTTCCAATAAAGTATCATTTTGTTGTCTGAGCATTGCTTTCCAAAGTACTTGCAATGTGTCCAAGAGGTTGGCAAACCAAATAAATTGCTAAAGAGGCCATAGCCTAGGAATCTCTTCATCTCGGTTCAATAAGCTGGTAAATGTAATGCTGGAACTTCTACTATAGTGAATGTGTCCTTTTCCTATTATATTGTGTGTGTTACTATGTACACATACAAAACAGTTTGTTTTTATTGGCTTTAATTGTTTTTCTTTCAGAAAAATATGTTGACAAACTCTTTGGTGTTAAACGGGATCACATGTCCATGGATCTGATGTCTGTTCTTCTTGTTAGTCATGTAAATGAAAGCCGTCATCACAGTGAGTAAACTTGTAACTTTTCAATTGGCTTTTTAATGTGGTGATTTTACCATTACAACCTCAGGACCAATATGTCATGGAGGAAAGGGCTCAGGGAGTTTACAGCTGCCATGACACATCGGCTCCTAGGTTAACTGACCCGACCCTAACAAAGAATACTGCTGTGCTTCAAAAGCCCCTGCAGAAAAATTGGTGTCAAGAAGCAGGCTTTATTGAAGAGCATGTTTCTATTAAATGTGGCTTTAGTATGCATTGAACTATCTTTGTGGTATGCAGCATAATAGATGGTGACACGTGCTTTGTAATGTGTGTAAATAGAACCAGGAAACCAAGTCATAACAATATGAAAATATATCAATCTCTCCCTCTTTATCTATCTATATATAATCAAAAAGTACAAGTACCAAATGCTTGCTCTCAATGTAAAGAAAAGTATTGTTGTATATTTTGTTGAATCTTTTATTACTGGCCTTTTAAGTATACTTGTATCTCTTGTCATTTTTGGTTATATTAATTCCAACAGTGTAGCTTTTGTATCTCACAGCACCCCCTCATACTACCTACAAAGAAAAGCGGAAATGGAAGCCTATGTATTGGAAAAAGCCATTGTTGGATAGTGGCAGTAGTGATGAAGATGACTCTTCCAAAGCAGTTAGCAATGGTAAGACTATTAAATTACTCTGAGAACTTGTAGACTGCAAGCTCCTCTGTGCAGGGCCCTCGCTCCTAGTGTGAGAGGTGGGGATTCATTTAGTTGAAAAGACAAATTTACTATAATCTTTTTATTTTACAGCCCGTGTCCCTGATTCAAAGACAAAGGTACAAGATGCGGTTGTCACCTCAGATGATGTTCGATATTTCACAAATGAAACGGATGACATTTCTAACCTGGAAGCTAGTGTTCTTGAAAACCCTCAAGATATACAACTGTGGATCAAGCTAGCGTATAAGTGCTTAAACCAAAATGAGGGGTTAGTAGCTTTTTCCCGTCTCACAATATTTCGCTATCAGCACAATACAGTGTGTATATATTCATTATATACAGTGATAATAGCTCTTCTATCATAAATTTAAAACTCACTCGTGAAGATGGAGACCCACTTGAGGAAGCCCATCGTAAAATGTATTGACATTACGTGTATCACCATCTTCTTGCTGTATGTATTTCAGACTGGCCAAAAGGACGACATTCATATTGGGTAACTTCAAATCCTTATTTATACAGCAAAGACCCTTTCATGCAACAAATTTTGCCACACATGTATTTATCTGACTGAACACTGAATACTCTATATACTTGAGTATAAGCAGCGCTCCAGTGTGTATAATAATAAGCTAACCCACAGTGTCCTCTTCTCCCCCGGCTGGTCTTCAATGCCCAGTACTGGCTTCCCGTTGGTGAGGGCAGAGCCACGTCTATGCTCTCTGCCTGCATTCTCACACTGTGACGTAGCATGGCCTACTAGCGCGTGCGGGAAGAGATCATAGACGTGCCCCTGCCGGGAAGCCAGTGCTAAGCGTAGAAGACTAGCTTTGGGAGAAGAGGACAGGCGGGTTTAGGCTAAGTTTATTATTTCCATTTTAAAAACCTAGACCTACCCATTCAAGTCATGGGCTCCATACACATGGTCCTAGGGCTGTCAGATTTTCCAGGTATCCATTGGTTATACACAGAATAGATCACAGCCTCGTTATATTTTATGATGCCCATGGGAAACTAATGAAACTTTGTATAAGTAATGCCCTCTGTGGACCATACATCTGTATTTAGAATGTGTAATGGGTTGTTCTTCTGCAGGTCCTTTGCAAGTCATCCTTACTGATGTCTGTGCAATGCTAAAGAAACCCAAACCATTCAGATAAGTGGCTGTGAGGCCTGTCCTGGATAATTCTGTGCCTTTGGTTGGAATAGACTAAGACTAGGCTTGCTGTACCCGTGTGCAGACATAAGAAATAGTTTGTCTCCTAACACATCTACAGGGCCAAATGCACATTACCAGAGCCGCTGCAGCTAATGGGATCCATTCTGTTAATAACGCCAAAATTGTCATTTCTCTGAAGATGACGCAGCCGTTCCTCTGGGTTATTTGATTTATGTGTATTCTTATCTGATTGGCTGTCATTTTATCAGTAACACTTGATGCAGCCAAAATCACTGCTTTTTCCCAGGAGGGTAAGATATTGCAATCTTAATTTGCAGACTTGCTAAACATTGAAACATGTTCAGTTCTTTTCTTTTGCCAGGAATTCTTTCTTTTTAAACTCTATTTCAGAAATGTTCTGCAAACGCGTCCGACAGTTTGTGTTGCCAAGCTGGGCAGGTTTTATTTTTCCTTTTTAAAAAAAAAAAAAATATATATTTTTTTTTTAACTTGGTAACCGTCATTAAGGGTACCTGAGTCTTCTTGGAAAATCAGGATTCTTGTGCAGTGTACTAGGACAGCTTTGCCTGTTCCTTATTCCCCATTTCTTATCTTCCTATAAGGTGTAGCCACTCTCTGCAGCAGCAAAGTTGTGCGGAGAGAGAACTAAGTTTGAAACGTTCTCCCCACTAATGTAGAACTTTTCAGAATTAATTTTTCTATTGGAAAACGGCATCAAAATTTTGATCCTTTTGAGGATTGGTTTACACCATGTTTTAGTCCACATCTTTTTAAAAAGGAACTTTAACCCCTCAACGACCTGGCCTTTTTTTGTTTTTTCATTTGTATTTTTCATTCCCCACCTTCAAAAATCTATAACTTTTTCATTTTTCCAGGTACTGAGCTGTGTGACGGCTTATTTTCTGCGTAACAAATTGCACTTCATAGTGACCGCAATTAATATTCCATGCTGTGTACTGGGAAGCAGGAAAAAATTCCAAATGCAGTGAAAATGGTGAAAAAACGCATTTGCGCCGTTTTCTTGTGGGCTTGGATTTTATAGGTTTCACTGTGCGCCACAAATGACAGGTCTACTTTATTCTTTGGGTCGGTGCGATAAGTGATGCCAAATTTGTGTAGGTTTTATGATGTTTTCATACATTTCCAAAAATTAAAACCACCTATACAAAATATTTTTTTTTTATTTTTACCATCTTCTGGCGCCAATAACTTTTTCATACTTTGCTGTACGGAGCTGTTGGAGGTGTAAATTTTTTTTTTTTTTTTTTTTTTGCGACGTTTTTCATTGCTATCGTTTTTAGGACTGTGGGACCTTTTGGTCACTTTTTATTGATTTATATATATTTTAAAAATGGCAAAAAAGTGCCATTTTCGACTTTGAGCACTATTTTCCGTTACGGAGTTAAACGCAGTGAAAAACCGCTATTATATTTTGACCGGCATTCGATACCGAATCTGTTTGATTCTTACTTTTTATTAATATTTATATCAGTTCTAGGGAAAGGGGTGTGATTTGAACTTTTATTTTTTATTCTAATTTTTTTTTTTTTTTTTTTTTACTTTCACTATTTTTCAGACTACCTAGGGTACTTTAACCCTAGGTTGTCTGATCAATCCTATCATATACTGCCATACTACAGTATATAGTACATTGTAATGAAGGGGTTAAAACGAGACTGCCTCGGGTCTTCGGAAGACCCGAGGCTGTCATGGCGGCAGATCCCCACTCCCCGATGACGTCATGGTGAGCGGCGATCCGTGGCAAGATGCCTGCCGCGCCCATGCCTGCTGCTAGCACCGATCACGGTTGTTACCGGTAAGTCTTTGCTTTGCAATTTGCAGCAAAGACTTACTGGCTATGGAAAGGGCTCAGCACGCAAGCCCTCTCCATGCACCTGGACCCGACACTCGACGTACTAGTACAGCGCACGACGTTAATCGGTTAAGAACAGCACAGTTTTCATACTGTATTGTTTTCTGTGCCCTGAATAGGAACTTGTACTGTACTTTTGCATACTTTTTATAGTAAATTTGACTGAGAAAAACTATGAAAAACTATGGTGTCATATGGTTTAGTCCTGATTCCACCCTGAAGTTAACATGTGGCCGCAGCAGCCGAGCACTCCTCCTTGCTGTAACTGGACAACCCATTTATTAATTTAATGATGTATTTTTTTCCTGTTCCAGAAAGCAGATGGTCAGACTTGGATAATTCATTTAGGTGGGAATGCAGGGTGTAACCTTCTTTTTCCAGTTAAGAGCTTTCTCAGAAATAAGCGAATTATTAGTATTATTATTTCCACTTGCAGGACTTCCTCGGAATGCTTGGATTCAGCACTAAATGTATTGTCCCGTGCACTGGAGCATAACCGAGACAATCCTGAGATTTGGAGCCACTACCTCAAATTATTCTCCCAAAGAGGATCGAGAGAAGAAGTCCAAGAAATGTGTGAAACTGCTGTAGAATATGCACCTTCCTATCAGACATGGCGGACAGTGAGTATTTTCTGAAATTTTCTATGTAAATATATAATCAAAATATATGGACTACCCTCTGAATTATTGTTGTTTGTCATAAATGAAGCAAAAAGGTGCATACATTCAAGCACATAGCCATGCATTTTTAGGAGTCTATGAAGCATAGTATTAAAACGGTTGTCCTATGTATTGGTTAATGCCTATCCATAAGCTGTTCTGAGGCTCCAACTGCTGGGACACTCGGTTCTTCCTGGAACAGAGTTCCTATTATCACTGATGTATGAGAATAGTATGCTCCCTGCTACACCATTCAATTCTGTGGGAATGACAGAAATAGCTGAGCACAGCGTCCTGCTATCTCCCACTGTTGCCATAGACCATGAATGGAGTGGGAGAACTCCACCCACCATTGATCCCTGTCCTCCAGATTACTGGGTGTTCTAGTCATGCAATCCGTGGAGCTCTCGGCATTCGGACCCTTACTAATGGTCTAGTTTTCATCATGTATACAGCGGATAACTTAATGAAAATCTACAGTCAAGACCAGGGACACTTACTCATAGATCCATGGCCTCCTAAAATCAACTTTAAAAACAATGCTAATGACCCAGAAAGACTATTGGATGTGATATCAGAGCCCAACAGTGCTGTAGATTCACAGGCTGTTACATTCTGAAGGAGAACTTACCGCTCACTGCTGCAGAGATTAAAGCAAGTGCAGGGGGTAAAATGGAGACCGATAGCTAATGGACACCAACCAGAGCCCTTCTGAAATCAATTTTTTAAATTATGGGAATGAGCCAGAAGGAAGGAAGCCACTGATGACAAATATACCATTACTTCAGCCATGGTGCCTGGATCTGGTTTATCACTTGTGATTTTGATGGTAGATTTTCTTTAAATAGGTGTGACAACCCCTTTTTAATGCTGACAAATGGACATCACTACAAAGTTCTGAATGGGTTGTTACAACATGTTGTGATAACTTTATTACAACCACACTTTAGTACAACCACACAATTACCACTCCAATCTCCAACATCAATACTAATAAGTATGGATTGGAACACGGGTTGAGTCAGACAACAATTATGCCCAAGAGAATTTAAAAGCTGCAGATTGGATGGGATGTCTAACAAGTTCTTATTGGTGTGATGGTCTGGGTACTAGAAGAGGAGCTCAAGCAACCAGTGTTTAAAAAAAAATATATATATATATTTGTTTTGATTTGATCCTTTTATTCTTCTTCTGCACCATTACTTTCCATCAGTACTTTTCACCATGTCATCTGTTCACGTGTAACATTTTAGGGCTAATATCAGCACTGTGTTTGGATATCTTCCTTTTGCTCACTGGTGTATATTTTGCCTCTGCAGTTCCTTACTTTAGAGAATTCCTTTGAAGGGAAAGACCAAGTGTGCGCTCGAACATTACAGTACCTGATACAACGGGTAGAAGCAGGGAAGAGTTCTGAGCTGCTCTCACTGCAGTGTCTTGAAGTGTTATTGTACCGTGTACACGTGAACCTCTTCACCGGAAGACTTCAAAACGCTCTCGCTATTTTACAGGTTATTTTATTCTTTTATTTTTAACATCATCTTTCGAAGTGGAAAGTGAGTAGAGACTGGGTAGATTACTTGTGTTCCCATACATACTCTAATCTGCTTTATGACATATGCCAGGTCTCCGAAATCAGTTGTAACAGCTGCATGTAAAGGAATAATATATGGAGGTTTAATGTAATCTTAGAAATCCACTTAAGTCATTTGTAATGCAGTGCCATCTTTACATCTATTTTATGACTGCCAATCTCATCTGCCATTGACATAATATCGATTCAAGATACTCTTCCCTCACATCATTAGAATAGAACAGAATTTGGACTCAAAAGTGGAGCTGGATATTAATGATGTGATGTACATCATTATATGTATACAAATCTCATCTGTTGTTCACAAAGTAATATTTTGTTTTCTTTTCTAATGGGATTGATGGCGAACCTTTTTAGAGCCTGAGTGCCCAAACTTCAACCAAAAGCCACTTATTTATTGCAAAGTGCCAGCACAGCAATATAAGCAGTAATTTATTTCTCCTTGTTCTATGACAACTTTCAATTGTTCAGCCTCCTAAAGACACCAATGCAGTTGAAAGGAGGAGGGCAAATTCCCCTATCATTGTAGGAAGATTCTTTGAGTCCTGTCTGGTGAACTTCATGCAAGGGTGATGGCCCGGGTGCCCACAGAGAGGGCCATAGGTTCGCCACCACTGTCCTATGGTTTTATTCTGTGGACTATTTTATGTTCATTGTCTGATTTAAGGTAAATGAGAAACTAGCATAAACCATGCAAATGCAGTGCACTCTGGCAGCATGTTATATAGCAGGAGGAGCAGATTATTGTAATTTTGTGGGGAAACTTCCAAGGCTGGCAGCTACCTCTGTATGGTAAAACTGTACATACATCTACCATACAAGAGGAATGAATAAATACATCGCAAAGTTATAATGAAGATTTTCCCTTGCATCTATATATCATTTGTGTTGTATAGCTGCCTGCCTTATAATATGATGGATTTGCTTTAAGACGTTGTTATTGTGTTAATTTAATATGTCATGTATTAAAGATGTTGTAGCACTTTTAACATCCACCCTTCTGTTTAAATGTAATTTACAGAATGCTTTAAAGTCTCCTTGTGAGAAGAGTACAGCAGATCACCTCACTCCTAAGGACCGCTGCTTAGCATGGCTTTCTTACATTCACCTCATGGAGTTCAATAGTCTGCCTGCTAATTTCTATGACCCAACAGTTGCAAACCCCTCCAGGATAGTTAACAAGGAGCCATTTCTAATACCTTGGCTGAATCCCCAAAGTGTAACGACTGATCCTGTCATGCTGCTTGCTCTTTTTGAAGGTGTGTCACATAGTTGCTGGTTTTGCTTGCATACCTTCTCTTCTTCCTTCAACTTAGCTTAGTTCGTACTGTTGCTAGTTCAAGTCTCCTGATTTGACGCACGTTTTCATGAGACAGAAGTGATGCAACATGTGGAATCACTCTGCTCTTGTGGAAACTGATGACTGGCAGTAAGTAATTGGAGGACTGCTGTGGTTACCAGACACATTGTAGCATAGATGTAAGTTTATTTTTCTATGGCAGGCATGATTAGAGAAGGTTCTTTAATGTTATGAATGTTATTAAATGTTATGTTATACCCATGCCCTTCTCCATGCCTACAGGGCAATCATATGCCATACCTCATTGTGATGTGTCCATTGTGTGGTTTAAAGCGCAACCAAACTTTCAACCAACATTTATCAATCGTTCAGATGATGATCACATACTTTGTAATGAACTTCATTAAAGAGATATGTTCTTGTATTCTTTTTTCCCTCTGCCTTTCATTATTAAAGCAGTTTGTAAGTCGGGTTTCTCTTTATCCACTGACAGCTAAGAGATAAAGGACTGTATTCCTAGTGAATTAACTCTATATAGACCGTTCTTGAATAGTCTAATACTATCGGAAAGTTGAATCTCAAAGGGAAATATTCTCTAGGTATGGAAAGAGTTAATCATTAGCCTCCTTATCTGTCTAAAGTGGATAGACCTCTGAATTCTTTCAGATATACTGCTTACTGCAGGAGGAAGAGCATAAACAAGACAGAAAAGTTGCTTTACTTAAGCATTACAAAGGTTACCTGCTCTATTCATTATTGAAGTAAAAGAAAAATTTGACCTAAACCACAGACGTGAACTGAGATTTTAGGGTCTATTAGAGAGTCTAGTCATATTTAGCATCCTATATACCTACTAATAATGGTGCTAATTCTCTTATTATGTTGTATCTATTTTCACTTCTCCATAATTTGCCACACAACTGACAGCTGTTTGGGGATTCCTGGTTTAGTGATCTTTTTGGATCATTGCACTTTGACTCCCTTCATTCACACATGCGGATAAGCGATAAGTTGTGTAGGAAAATCTCTATACTATAGCATGAATAAAGCTTAACTGATAAGATTGCATTTCTAATGACATTGCATACATACATAGAAGCTGCTGTGGTTTTAATGCTATAATGTGCCCATATAATGGTTGTGCTTCCTCTATTACTAGCTGCTGTATTTTCCTGCTCTGATGAAAACTTGAACGCAGAAGAAAGGATACAAGTTTGTCTACCACTATATAAGAATATGATTTCACTCCATCTTATGCATGATAGGTAATGGCATATATTTTATTACCTATAATACCTATGTCCAATGTGGAGAATGACTTTTTGTTTTTTTGTCTCCTTAAGGTATTTTGCAGCTGTGAATCTTTGTAAACAGCTCTTGGCGAATTCTAGTAGCAATTGTGATCTGCTGGAAGCTTTATGCTTTGTGTATATGAAGAAAGGAGATCTGGAAAATGCCATGGATGTCTGGATTTCTGCTTTTAGAAATAATCCTGGGAATGCACAAATTTTCTATAATGTCTGCAAATTATTGGTACAGCAGGTAAATGAAGGATCTTGTGTCCTGGAAACTCCAGTGCTAGTGACAACCTGCCAGTGGTTCTGGCTTGGAGAAGTGCAATGTTTTCTCCTATTCACAGTCACTATTTGGACAATGTAGTAAAGTTTAAAACAACTAGCATAGCCGCTGCTAGTTTAAGCTTGGACCTATGTTTGTCATTGGTGTCATTCTTTATTGCTGCTAATCTATATAGTGTATATCGTTGGAGTTGAACTATAAATCTGTACATTTTTTAGGGTCGTGCAGATTGCCTTTCCACTTTAATGGAAGAGTTTATAACGTCGTTCTATGAAAACAGTGATGAAAAATACACTTCAACAGACCTTATAAGGTAACATTATCATTTTATTTGTTTGCATTGAACATAAATGTAATAAATGCATTCTCATTCATCCACTGTGCAAAGGTGTTGCTATGGCCTCTTCACACTTTACAATTGTCTATTTGGTGGAGCAGTGGTGCACTGCAGCTTTGTCCTATTTACTTGAATGCACTACTTCTATGATATTGCAAGACGGTCAGCTCAAACATGGATTCAGTCTGATATTGATGGCCCCAAGGACATGCTTGCAATACTCTGAATATTCCTGAAAACCAAGAGAGTGGTGATTTCCACTTTGCCACAGCTTCCATATAATGCCATGCTTAAAATGGGGATTGTAGGCAACAGCCTTAGCCTCCATGGTAAAATATCAGAAAATGTAATTTCGGTCAGGAAGTTAGAGTTCTCCTTACAGCGACTTTGCCAGTTGTGCAGACGTGTGGAGTCTTACAGCTATTGGCGCTCCACTGGGGGATTCTAGAAAAATATGCAAAAAAAAAGTTTTCAAGAATGGGATAAGATAAACATTGCCTCTTTTGGCCACCTTGTAAATAAGCCCACTTTACATCAAGCATGCCTTTCAAGAAGCGTAATGACATGAGGCGGGGTTAAAGCCAAACCAGTGTGTGTATCTATCAAAAGGAAAAAAATTCAATAGCTTTACTCTTCCACGCGCCTGCAAGGCAGTCTTAATTGCCAAAGTCTTTGTAAGGAGAGCTCTTACTTCCTGACCCGAGTGAAAAGCCTCTAACTCAACTAAACTAGTTCCCTTCACTGAACTGACGAGATGCAAAGACATGGAAATGGCCTTGTCTACACTTGGGAATCTGTTCCTTCCGAAATAGATAATTTTGTTTTTCTTTAATCCCACGTCATTAGACTTCCTGAAAGTCATGCTTACAAAGTAGCCAAGAGAGGCAATGTTTTTCCTCAATCCATCCTGGAAAATGTATTGCGTATTTCCCACAGAATTTGATTTGTCATTTATAGGTTGTACTTGATGCGCCAATTTTCCCCCCTAACCTTATCTACTATTATTACGAAACTATTGAGATTTACGATTTTGGTGTCTGTAAAGATCTAACTACTCCTTTGCATTAATTTTCAGATTCCTCTTGAATTTCTCAGTGCCACTAGATTTCATAGCACCAGCGTTAAAAAATAAACCTCTTGACATTTCAGATATGCAAAGACCATACCTCTGGCTTGTTTTCTGGTAAGCATATTTGATGCTATAATGAAACCTCCATGTCAAGGCAGTATCCAGCTTTTTTTAGGCTAATCTCTCCTTTGCTGTGACTTGTAGCTTGTGGCAGTCTCTTCATGCCACCAGAGAGGAGGCAGTGGATGCATATGAAGCAGCATTAGGGGCTGTGATGATGCAGCAGGATGTTCTGCAGAGGCTTTGGCTGGAGTGAGTATCTGCAGCATGTTTATGTTCTAATGGTCACTTTCACAAGTGTCCTAATAATTAGTGGCCCTTTTCTTTTCAGTTATCTTGTCTTTACTAACAGCAAAATAACGGGAAGCAGAAATAAATTGCAAGATAGTAAGAATTTTGCAGATTTAGTTAACAGATGCCTTCTGACGGTTCCCACGCGCCAGCCTACTCCTTGTAGCACAGCTGAATACTGGACCAGCTATGAATTCCACAATTCGGTAAGGGGTTCCTGGTAACTAGATTTTATCGTAAAAGCAAAAGTAGTTTTAGTCTTAAAATGTATGTGTCAACAAATAACTGATGGGAAGAGCTGTTGGTAACATTACACTGCTCATTTCTGTGATTTGCATCTCCAGGTCATTTTCTTCTACTTAAGCTGTGCCCCTAAAGGACAGCATTCTAAGATACTGGACCGCTTCTCATCCATGATGCCTATGAATCTTGGACTTGCTCTCAGGTGAGTGGAGTAGCTTGTCATGCTGGAAATGTAATTGGTGATATGTGTAAAGTTGTGAATCCTTGTTTGATGTACTTTTAGCATTTTTATTGATCTGCAAACCAAAGTTATTCATATAATTTAACAAGGCTAAAACGTATACATTTCCAATGGGAAAAGGCCATGATCTTACCTCGAAGCATGTAAATATTTGGAGGATGGATCCAGAAATAGGTGAAGGCCACTGTCTACTATGATTGATTGTGTTTTGTTTTCAAAGTTGTGCAATATGATTGACACTTCAGTGCGCTTTGCTCTTCTGTTACTAGGACATGCAACAATTGCAGGACCGGTTATGTATAAATGATATGGCCAAATAACCAGTAACAGGATACAGTGTGTGTTACACTATCTATTTACAGGGTACTTAAACAAGAAATGGATGACAACAATATACAAATTGTGAAAATGCAATCCAAGATGTTAACGTATAACTTCCCAATGTGCCTGTCTGCCTGGAAAATGTAACGTACTCAATGTTTCTGTTTTATTGTCTTGTAATGTGCAGGTAATGATTCACAATGGTAGAGATTTTATGCAGGAACAATCACATCCATGTTATAGTTATTTTATTTATGGCGGAACAGAACTTCAAAAATTGTATTGTAACCTTTATGCCCCATATGTACCTGTATATTTTGGTTAGGATCTATAAACCCAGTGCTAGCCGAGAATACAATCTCTTTTTGGCACACACGTCACAGAAGCTTAGAACTTTTTCAGAAAATTTCTGTATCATTCTTGACTGTTGGTTGTATAGTGTTGCACAGCAGGATTGTGTAAGGAGTATAACATGTTTTATTTTGTATTGTGTTGTTTAGAGCCATTGCAGTGGAGACTTTCCTAAAGGGACACAAGGAGGTGAGTTTTATTTTAGGACCAAGCATAACTGGTCCATCAAAACGAATAGTGCTGCTATGCTATGCCACAGTAATACTAGTTTACAGCAGTTTCAGCTACTATCCCATGCTCATGCTGCAAAAATATTTCCATTCATATGGGTGAAAACTAGACACCCATAGTGGTCATTGTGTAGCATTACTGTTACAGATCTAAAAGCAGCCCTAAGCCAACATATGGTGTTTGTGTGAAATGATGGTCATATATTCTGTACTGAACACTGTCCACGTATCCTTAGTCCACTGTGATATCTTAAGTTTCTCTGTGGGATCACTGCCCTGTACTGTAGTTATACCTATGTGCAAGACATTGGTTCCCTAGGGAGGTGCAGCATCCGTACTAACTTTGGTATCTGACCCCCAGGCAGTTTTCACTTTAGAAATTAGTCAATATATGGTCCATATTTTACTTATAAAATATTTTTTTAAAAAATCTAATCTAAATCACTCCCAAGAATATAGAAAGCAGTGTTTGGTGCTGCCATTTTTGTGGGAAGAAGGGGACTAATGTTGCTATAATGCTTGACCACGGCTGTGTTTTTTTTAACCCTAAGTGTTATGTATTATGGTCCTTCTCTCTCTTTGTACTTCTCAAATGTATCTTGTTTTTTCAGGTCCAGCACTTGTATCAAAGAGCCCTGCAGAAGTTGCCTCTGTGTGCTGAGCTCTGGAAAGATGTAATGTTTTCTTTATGTTCTATTTCTCTAAGGGGGTTATAGTAACGTTGTTTTTGCTTGCCATACCTTTTGGCACGTGTATAAGACACAGGGCTTACCACATGTGCTTCCCCATCTTTTGCAGCAACTCTTGTTTGAAGCATCAGGAGGAGGTAAAACTGATAACCTGAGAAAACTAGTTTCCAAGTGCCAAGAGGTTGGAGTCAGCCTAGATGAGCTCTTAAATTTACATACAGAAAGCAAGAATCGCTGAACACTTTCCAGTCAGGCCAAAGTCTAATTCTAAATTGCCAAAATGGTCAAGGAGTGTTTGATTCAGGTTAGGCTGTGAAAATCAGACCTACTCTGAGTCAACCATGCTTTCTGTATCTACATACATATACTGCCCACCTAAAACTGGAGACATGAATTCCAAACTCAGGCCTGCTTCATGGCCCCACAAGATACTCTATACATCATGTACGTAAGTATAGTTCATCTAAGTGACTGCTGTTTTATTGTTTCTGTCTGTTCTGTGTTTATTCTCCTCCCTTTCCCTCTTCATTTATTTTTTGCAATCCCCATTTGTTGTGATGTTTTCTAACTTGCTTGACTCTCTCACTGATGCCTGTGAGACCCTGAGCAATCGGTCTCTGTCTAAATCTTTCACCAATTTGGTCATTTCTTGTTTTAATAGAACGGTGGGAGGTATCAGGGAATCTGAGTTCATGCAAAAAGCAGCAGGTCTTCAGCAAGGCTGTCAGTCTGCAAAGTGCACTTGGCGGGGAGGGCTTTTTTTTTTTTTTTTCCTTTTTTTCCTTTTTTTTTTTCTTTTGTTTCCTTATTTCTGCATTTTGGACTTTAAAGCCAAGACTGTTAAACTTGAAGACAAAATTATACTAAATGCAAAATGCCAGTGCATCAGAGCCGAAGAGTGGTCAATTATGTGCAATTTTTCTTTGTGACGTTTAATTTATAATAAAGTTTAACAGTTTAAAGTAAAATATATAATGGAAAAAATGTTTTGTATAATGGTACTACCCTGTGTAGTATTTAAATGTTTATGCAAACCTATTTTAAGAATTAAACATTTTTTTTTTTTAATAAAACTTTGTGTCACAAGTTTTGTTTTCCTTATCTGTTGCAAACATGATAAATGTTTACTGGCACATTTCCAAATTAATTGCTTTTCACACAGGGAAGAAAAACTCTTCGTCTTCATATCACAATTTCGGTTCCTGGTGCTGTCCCAGCTTTACAAATACAAGGCCATTATTGGTTCTGATTCAGATGAATACAATGTACATATTCTAGGATCACTCCCTTTTTAGGTTTTTCTTCATTACAAAACAATAAGTTAAAGGAGTTGTCCGAGACTTATTAAAAAAACAAAAGTGACGGGAGTGGGCTGCTTTAAAAAAAAAAAAAAAATAGATGTACTTATGTTCCGGCGCCCTCTGGGTCACCCGCGCTGCTGTCGATCCGGTATGCGCGCCATTTAAACAAACATGGCCGCGGGAGCATTGCTGGATTTAGCTTCCGTATATCTGTCCCGCATATAAAATACTGTGAATAGGAACAGGTGGGCATGGCTGGCCACGGACGGACGGAAGCTGAGTCCAGCACAGCTCCTGCGACCATGAAGACAATGTTGCACAAGTGACTGGAATTATAGCCTTATAAACACGAGTCTTATTTTACACCATGATGACAATATCCTGCAACAAATCTGAAATTTTCACCATCCTACAGAACTCTTTATACTGTTTTCTATTCGGCAAGTTTCCCTCAGCTCCCTCATTCCCTTTCCCTCAGGAATGGGAGAGATGGTTGAATCAGCTTAAGAAATTTCCTGAGGGACACATGTGACTAGGATGAGTGGGACACTCCTCTTGTGGCTCAAGGGGGAGGGGGTGTTAGCTGGAAAGCTGGCAGCTACTTTAAAATCACTTGTGATTTCCACATTGTCCCACATGACGGCCTACCTGGAGGAAACACTTTGACCTCTATAGGAAAAAAGAGAGGTTAAAAGGCCCCTCCCACCACCTCCTGCCATTGTTCTTCCTGTCCCTATAGCTGTCAGCAGACAATATTTCTTCTCTCCTCCTCTCACCCTTCAGGTGGGTGGAGAGGACCAGAGTAATGGGGCGTGGACCACTCAGAAATCTAAACACCCCCCCCCTTCCCCCATGCGGATCCTTCCCGGTGGTTGCCTAGTGCTCATCATGGAGGCTATACTGGCGCCACTGGGGTTATAGTTGGCCTCAGTCCTGTTCCTCTTCTATCCGGCATACTCTGCAAATTAGATGCAGCACTTGAACACGTATGACGACCTCTGGTCCGAAACCGGAAGTGACTACAGGAACGCCACAGAATCGGCATGGGATGCCGGCAGGAGCGGTATTGTATAAAATGTATTGTATGAAATGCACATTGATCTGAGGTTTCCAGTTATTTCTCTTTGCTCTTCTGACGCTCCACTATGACTGATGAGGCAGATCCTGGTCCCCTGCTTTACCAGGTTACTATAAGTAGGTGCTGTTGGGATCGTGTTGTGTAAGGGGGTTGTTATAGCTATGTTGGGCTTAACACAGCCTTTCTCTCTCTTTAAAGGGGGTTTCCCATGAAAGGAAATTTTCTAATTTTAATACACTGGTGAAGTTTACACAATAAGATCATTTTAACTCCTTACTTTATAATATTGCTGTTTACTTTATTTTATTGCTGTTTTGGCTCCTATCACAGTGATACATCCATCTAGTTTTGTGAGGTGACAATGTGGTTAGATTATCAGGGTACAGGTGTATATACACTTTCATCTGGATCCTAACACTGTACTAACTCACTGATACATAGAAGTAGAGATGAGACACATGAGATGCTTATTACACAAAGGCTGACAGACGTTAAACTGTCAGCTCTGCTACATATCTGTTCTCGCAGATATGTGCCTGCCTCCCCCTTCCACCGGATAACTTATCTGCCTGTAGTTTGCAGCTTCTCTCTCCTCAAGTCTGTGAACTCCTTGCTGGACTGCAGGGGACGGGGCTACAGGCACAGAGCAGAGAGACAAATCCCAGATGCACGGCGTTGCACAGAAGATGGCACAAGATGGTGGCCAACCGACCCCCCAAGTCAGAAGTTACAGGATGGTGTCTAAGGGAAACTGACATTGTATACAGGAGGACTGATAGACAGGTTGGACTTATATCTGTGAAATGAGTTCTTTTGCGATCCTGAGTACATATAAAAAACTTGTCTTCTTGGGAATACCCTTTTAAGGATTTGTCCCCTTTAAGGAAATGAAGAAAAAAAAAAAAAGACACTGAGGATCCTAAAACTAAAAAGTGGCTGCTAGGACATGCAGTTTATGCAACTATAAGCTAGGTGATAAACATAAGAGACCAGTATGTAATGCTGCCTGTATAGACTTTTAATGGAAGGCCGCTCCGCCCTAAAGTTTGAACTATTTAAGTCAGCCCTCGGATCGAACATTATTCCTCCTACTGCAGACACTCTTCCTGCTTCCACTACCATGTAAATACCTAGGTTATCTGAATTTATCTCTGATTCATTATCTGATCCAGATTCAGAGGTTCCCTCTAGCCTTTCAGCGCTGGGGTCCTGGGTTCAAGTTCCATCCAGGTCAACATCTGCAAAGAGTTTGTATGTTCTCTTTGTGTTTGTGTGGGGTTCCTCTGGTTTCCTCCCACACTCCAAGACATACGGGTAGGTTGCTTAGATTGTGAGCCCTATGGGGACTGGGACTGATTTGGCAAGCTCTGTGCAACGCGGCATAATATGTGTGCACTATAGAAATAATAATTATTGCTTCAATGATTATTTTATAAACCAAGATGGAACCGATAAAAATCTAGACAAAATATTTCATTTAGTTGCTCCTTTACTAATGACCACCTGGATAATTTGGTCAAAGCAGTACAGGATACTCTACAATAGGAGGATATTGTCCCGGAAATGTCTATTCGGGACGAATTGTTTTAGTGGCTTAAGATTTAGGAAGAGGCGGATGTTGCCTATCCTTAAGGAAGCTAGTAAGAGACTAATGAAAGAAAAAAGGTTGCAGCTTACTAGAGCATCTCAGAAGCGTTTTCCGTTCAATGCAAATGAAACCAAAATGTAATATCCCGAAAATAGATGCCCAGATGTCTAAGGTGGTCAAAAATAGTGACCTTCCTTTTGAGGACACAGCCCAACTAAGAGTAAGGGATCCTATGGACAGGAAGACCTGGGAAGCAGCCATGATCAGTCTTAAATCTTATATTGCCGCTTCCTCTGTAACCTAAACTCTTTTTTTTTTTTTTTTCTGGCTTAATGAATTGGAATCCCATATTAAAACAGATAAGCCTAAAGACTTTCTCTTAGAACCAATCCCTGTCCTTAAATTGGCCAGGGTTTTAGCTGATTCTTCTGCTGAATGTCTGATTAGCTGTAAAGTAGGGAGCCTTATCCGGTCTCCGCTTCATTCTATTCCTTAAATGAAGGTCTGATCCAGCAGATCCACTCTTTTGTTAAAAGAATCAAGTGTCCATCCAGGAAACCATGAAGATGACCGCTTGTATTCAGTCTGTTGCCTGGGCCCAAAGTCATTACAGAACTCTTCAGGACTGGATTCTTTCCTCATGGGCAAAAACCCATATCACCCATCAGGATTCCTTGTCAGATTACCATTCAGACGGACACTAGCCAGTCCGGATGGGGTGCCAAATTCCTTGATCATAAAAGCGCATACATTTATAACCCTCAATATTTGCAAATAGTGGTTACGGATTTGTCCCCAATATATCTGTACTGGTCAATGACCATACATGTGACTTGTAAACGCTGCCTCCGGGCCATAAGGGCCTTCAACATGATATCACTATACACTATACTGTGTCTTGTTTATATTTACTTTAAGTTAGCATTATGTGATTTACAATCCTTGGAGATGCCCTAGATATGCTTGTGGATAGATAATTCTACATTGTATATGTAAACTATGTATAGTGCCTTGCGAAAGTATTCAGCCCTCTTGAACTTTTCTACCTTTTGACACATTTTTAGGCTTCAAACATAAAGATATAAAATTGTATCAACAAATTTGTAACAACATATATGACACAATTGTGTAGTGGAACAAAATTAATTTAAAAAAAGCGGGGTGTGCAATATTATTTGGCCCCCTTTACTTTCAGTGCGGCAAACTCACTCCAGAAGTTCAACGAGGATCTCTGAATGATCCAATGTTGTCCTAAATGACTGATGATGATAACTATAATCCACCTGTGTGTAATCTCCATATAAATACACCTTCTCTGTGATGGTCTCAGGGTTCTGAGGAGAGAGCATCATGAAGACCAAGGAACACACCAGGCAGGTCCGTGGTACTTTTGTGGAAAAGTTTAAAGCCAGATTTGGATACAAAAAGATTTAACAGACTTTAAACATCCCAAGGAGCACTGTGCAAGCATCATATTGAAATGGAAGTATCAGACCACTACAAATCTACCAAGACATATCTAAACTCTCATCTCAAACAAGGAGAAGACCGATCAAAGCCAAGAGGCCCATTATTACTCTGGATGAACTGCAGAGATCTACAGTTGAGGTGGGAGAGTCTGTCTATAGTACAACAATCAGTCGTACATTGTACAAATCTGGCCTTTATGGAAGAATGGTAAGAAGAAAGCCATTTCTCAAATATATCCACAAAAACCTGGGAGACACTAAACATGTGGAAGAAGGTGCTCTAGTCAGATGAAACCAAAATCAAACTTTATAGCCACAATGCCAAAGGATATGTTTGGTGTAAAAGCAATGCAGCTCATCAACCTACAATACAGCTCAACAACCCATCCCCACTGTCACACATGGTGGTGGCAGCATCATGCTTTGGGCCAGCCTTTCTTCAGCAGGGACAGGGAAGATGGATAAAATTGATGGGAAGATGGATGGAGCCAAATACATACCTCAAGACCTCAATCCAATCGAGAATCTGTGGAAAGAGCTGAAAACTGCTAATCACAAACGCTCTCCATCCAACCTTTACCGAGCTCAAGCTGTTTTGCAAGGAAGAACGGACAAGAATTTCAGTCTCTCAATGTGCAAAACTGAGATATACCCCAGGCAACTGGCAGCAGTAATCGCAGCAAAAGGTGGTGCTACAAAGTATTAACCTAAGGTGGCCGAATAATATTGCACGACCCAATTTTCAGTTTATTATTTTACTAAAGTTTTAAATTTTCAATAAATTTCGTTCCACTTCACATTTGTGTCCCACCTGTCCCAATTGTGTTGATTCTTCACTAAACAAATTTACAATTTTATATCTTTATGTTTGAAGCCTGAAATGTGGCAAAAGGTAGAAAAGTTCAAGGGAGGCAAATACTTTCGCAAGGCACTGTATACCTATCTACGATATCTCATATAATTCTCTCTACCCAATACTTGAAATGTACATGATATTGAAACCTCTTCACCTTTGACATTTGTACACCAGCAATTGGATTTTCTTTCTCATTTTACTTTTTTTTTTCCTGTACATAACAAACAGCTTCTGAAGGGCAAATAGACCAAAACGTGAAAATATTTTGGATTGCCATATGTTTTTCAATAAACTGGAATGGTATTTTCATATAAGCTATATGACTTATTGGGGTGGTAACCTACCTGAGCAACCTTTAGCTGGGAGGAGTTACAAGTATAACATAAACCAAATTCCTCAATCAACTTGTACAAGGCTCTTGGGGAAAGGAGTCATAGAGAAGTTCAACAAACTTCAGGGAGCTCAAAGCCATCTGGCAAACAATGAAATCAAATTCAGTTATTGACCAACCATTGCATTTGGATACTTTCAGACAACATGATGACGACAGTCCCCTGCCTAGAGAGACAGGCCAACACAAAATCAGAGAAGCTTCTCAATCTTTCCCAAAGAAATTTCTCCTGGGCAGAAAAAAATTACTTTCTCTGAAAGCCACTCATCTTGGGGAAATAGAAAACCAGATGGTGAAATCTGAGCAGAAAAAAAATTGGGCTCCCACAAATGGTGCCTAAATCCAGAGGTCTTCCACTCTCTATCCCTCAATGGGATCTTTTTGCAACCTGCCAGCTCACTAGACCAAATTTGGTTTCCATTAGTCGTCCATAATGGCCCCATGGAGGGCTGTCATGGAGGACTAATGTGAACAAAATTACATTCATGAGACTCATTTAAATATATGTAAATTTTATGTAAATATATTCTTGTGTGTACCTTGTTTTTCATGTATTCTTGTTTGTTAGTCCTTAGCTTTGATCTACTCTTTGTAATTAGAATCAATGAATAATATTTTTCTTTATTGCGAGCAACCAAGCTCTGTTTGTGCATGAATCTCACAAGGGGTTTATTGAGTTTATCTCTTAACACATACTAATGTTAATGCGTCGCTACCCATAGCAAGCCGGTTGTGATCCCAATGCCACAATCCAAGTGCTTGCACATCCCTTTTATGTCTCACCAACTGCAACTCCCCTAAGGAAAGTGCGAACAGCACCAGAAATGCATCTGGATTTTCCTGGGTTGGTATTCGCAGCCAGGGATAGCAGTGGGTACTGTCCTTGTTAGGACAGGAGTTCATACATTTCATGGGGTTATAGGGACAGACTACACCTGACAACTTATTTATGCAAATAGTCCCATCTCCTGGACTTTAATCCACATGCCTCCCGTGAACACTTACAGCGGTAAGTCCCATCCTTTTTCTTTTTACAAACTTTGATGAATATTTTGAAAAAATTGGGACCTCCTGTCACTCCTGTCACCGTGTGCGATATGAGGTGTTTACTATGTATAGGGCCAATCTAGTTTTTAATAATTTACGTAAAAGTTACGTTTTATACCTTATCTTTCTACATTGAATTGTACTTGTGCAATAACAAGTTGTGAATGATCACTTAAAGTTAACAAATAACCAAAGAATTATCCAAGCCAAACATTCTTAATAGTTTTATAGTATTTTACGTGAAAACTTGCATTGGTTAAGCAACATGCGTGGGGTCATGCAATTAATTAGAAGAAGACTCTAGGGTATGCCAAAGATACATGGTACCCATTTTATTATTTTAAGAGGTGTTACCTACACAACCCAGTATTTAGAGTTATTAATAAAGCCAGCTTGGATATAGTCATACTTCAAAGAATTCTAAATGAAATGGAAACTCTAACTCTAGCTAGAATTCATCAGATTTCAGATTAAACAGCTTGTCTCCCAAGACAATGTTCTCCACCTAAAATCATGAATTACTTGATATGTATATTGTGCATGAGGTGTTTTATTTATAAGAAAAACTGTATAAACTGGGGCACTAAAATCATAAGTGTTTGTACTATAAGAATTGTGGTCTAAGAAGATTCTCAGCGGGGACAGCATTCTGTTTATGCGGATACCACAGCCTCCCCCCCTCCCCCCCCCCTTTGCCTCCATTCTTCCATTTTTATTGCAATGTTTTTGTGCATGTGATTATTTTTGGTTCATTTCAGTTCATTAGTTATTTAAAAAGGAGACCTAGTAAAGGTCTTCAAAATGTCTGTTTGCATATTTGTATGAAACCAGTCAGTATTTGTCCTGTTATTTGGTCTTTCTTTACTTCCTTTATCTACAAGTACAATGATGGAGATTTATCAACGTGTTGCACTTTGGACCATTGCAGATCAGTCTTCCGCTGAGCCCTTTCCGTACAGACTGGGTGTTTGCTGGCAACGATCGCGGGTGCTTACCCTTTACATATCACTGGCAAAAAGGCTGGCAGCATGTAACAGCCAGTGACCCATGGGCCCCGCCATCTTGGATCAGTTTGTCACCCTCTAGCGTGTTAATGGAGAGGCGATGATCATGTACAATACTGCCTCATGCTCCAATACAGTGGAAGAACTGATCACACACCATAGGATTGAAGCACCCTGGGTGGCCTAAAATTAGTAAAAAAAAATAAAAAATAAAAAAAAGAAATTAAAAAAATTAAATTTTTTTTTTGCCATTTTGAGACTTGTAAAAAATTAAAGGACATTTAAACAATTAAAGGATGAAAGACTGTGTGCAAATGAGCCTGAGGGGCTCCAGGTTCCATTAACACTTTGAGAGACTGGAGCCCCTCAGGCTCATTTGCATACTGTCTTTCATCCAGGTGGTAGATGTCCTTTAAATAAGTGATCAATAAGTCGTACAGTGCCCAAAATGGGAACAATGAAATTACACTTTACAGCTTCGTAAACTCAAGTATGATAAAGTTATTAGCATCAAAAGTGCGAAGTCAAAAACCATAAAAACTGAAATCACAAGTAAATGGCCCTCTAGGTTCACATAGCTATACTTCCCAGAGGGTAAAGACCCAACACAATGCGGCAGCTATCGCCTGATATCCTTATTAAACAGTGATATAAAAATATTTGCCAAGCTCATATCTAATAGAATCAAATCTCTGCTCCCACCTCTCATTGACCCTGAACAAGTAGAGTTTATCACTGGAAGAAAAGGGAAAGACAACACCATCCGCCATTCCCGATCTAATTATGTCCTTATACACTGTACCCTCAGCTGAGATAAGAGTAAATGGAAAGCTTTCACCATCATTTCACATATAAAATGGCACATGTCAAGGTTACCCACTCTCACCTATCATATTTGGAAACATTGAGCCAAAAATTTACACAACACGCCCAAATACAGGGGATTGCAAAACAGGACAAGATTCACGTGACAGTGGCCTATGCAGATGACCTTTTAATCATTACCACCAACCTCCAACATTCCCGACCCAACTCTTTCAAACCTTTTCCACCAAATCTTCAACTTCAAGATCAACACGGAAAAATCAATAGCTTTAAACATATCATGCCCCAGGAAGATCATAGTAGAAGCCAAAAGAAACTCTTCCTTCTCCTGGTTTTACGACATCAATCAAATACTCGGGGGTTAATGTTTCCAATGACCATACACAGTGGTAAAACCTTAACTTCAAACTTTTACTGACCTCAGTCATGGACACAATGAAAATGAAAATTCCCTATATATCTTGGACGGGGAGCACCAACCTCTATAAAATGATGTTAGTCCCCAAAATTACTTACATGATGCAGGTCCTACCCATCATTTTACCTAACTCATTCTTCACCAGCATGAGAAGGCCTTCACTCTCCTTTAACGGGAACAAAAAAGGCCATAGACTAGCATATTCTGTATTAACGCAGAAAAATGGAGGTTTAGGTCTCACAGATCTATAACAATTCTACAATGACATTCAACTTACCAGAATCTGAGACTGGGCCAAACACAACAACACAAAAACGTATGTTCATATTGAGGAGGAAGTTCTGGGTAAATCGCTAACCCAGGTCCTACTAAAAACGGCCACAACAAAAAAATGTACCAACCCAAGCAGTTGTCTCCACCTGGCAGAACACTTCCAAAATCACTGATCTAGGAAAATCTCCATCCCCTCTCACAAAATTAAGTGATCTAACTGGCTCCCAGCTCAGGATTTACTAGGAAACAAGCTAGTCTGCGATATTTTGCAAGCGGGATCTCTACCCTCCTTCATGGATCTCCAACAACAGTTTCCCAGAATCCAATTCCTATGGTATTCCCAAATCCATGTTAAAAACACAAAAGATAGGACCATTTCATATGAAACTAACATAATTGAAGAAATTTTGTAAAAATGTTGTCCACTGCCTCACCCTATCCCAAGCTGACCTCAAAAATATACAAAAAATAGTTAGACTTAGATAGCTTCACTCCTCCACATTACAATGCAGTAAGGGAGAGGGAACTCAAAATATCCTTAGATCCCACCGCAACCAGTCAAATACTGCGGCCCCTCAAAGTGTATCACACTCCAGGAAACCAGCTTTAAACTGACATCCAGGTGGTACAAAACTCAGATTGTACTACACAAAATGAGCAGTGAAGGGGCGTGGCTTGAGCATGGCGGAGTGAGGATGCTCGACGCAGGAGCTCCGCACTGACAGGCGCCGTTACCTGGTCCGGCGACACTTTACCCTGACCCCTGGCATGCCCAACTGGAGGGGGAGGAGCGTGGGATGTTCTGGGACCGGAGGGAACAAAGCGTCGGTGCCAAAAATGAGCTTGGAATGATTCAGGCACAAGCCACGGGAGACGATGGCAGAATCCAACATGGCGGCAGCCAGACATGAACCCACAGGAATAGTGGAGTTTCCCACCTCACACAGGTAAACACACTCCTCGCAAGCACATCAGGTATCTGAGCCGGCCTTATCACCAAGCCCCAGTTGGGCTAGCCCTAATGAAAGCCCCAGGAGCCACTCTCTCTCCCAACCCTGCCACAGATATATATGGTGGCACGATAGATACTGAGCTCCAGTTCCTTAGGGAATTGATCCAAGCCCTTGCCACACAACAGGACCTAGATTCTGTGCTACAAAGGGTAGAGACATCTCATCAGCAGGCCTTGAAGGGATTCACAGAGAATTTGGGGTGACACTTACCACCTGATCTGTGAACACTGAAAATGTGACTTTCTTTAAATGAAAAGGTCTCTGTGCTGGAACAGGAAATTAGCAACTCTAGGCAGCACCTGCAACATTTGACTCTCCTCCTGGATGACAGAGGCAGAAGAAATAATGTCTGCATCAAAGGCCTGTCTGATAATCTCCCCAGTGACAACCTGTCTGAAAGAGTATTAGTCATCTTTAACAAATTGCTATGTTGCCCCCCCAGACACGGAGCTATTGATAGACCATATCCACAGAGTTTCACGCATGTCTACTCTGGACCCCACCATGCCCAGGGATGTGCTGTGTAGACTCCACTACTTCACTGATAAAGAAAAGATTACCAGAGCTGTCTAGGCAGAGGGCGTTATCCAAGTGGAGGGTTCCGAGATACACATTTATCCAGACATCTCAGCTCGTACTTTGAACATGAGACACCCGTTTCATATAATTGTCACACATAATTACTACTTCCTGAGGAAGCCGGAAACCTGCCGGGACTATTCCTTTTTCTGAATATGCCTCCAGTTTCGCTCCATGAATGGCTCACTATTGACCATGCAAGAAATGCTCCTGCACCACCAAGGAGAAGAGACTCTCTGAGAAAACGTCACTCATCTTCTGTATCCTATATATCATGGTTGGGCCAGAGTGTAATAGTCCAGCTGCATCCAATAAGACTTATTTACTATAACAAAGAGAAAAGAGGGATGCATATGTACAAGATAAACAAGGTAATTTTTATTATGAGTACACATAAACACAATTAAAAACCATTAAAAAGTCCTCAGTCGGACATACGAAGTGAACAAACAGACAATAGTGTGGGACTCATGAATTGGTAATTATAAATGTGCACTCGGTATATATTCCAAATGGGTTACTGCAAGTGTAGAGAGCAGAATAATCAATAAATATTATGAAATAGAACACCAATAGGAATGTTTTTAAAAAATATATGTATTAATCAATTACAATGGTCTCCATAGTTCAAAATTACATGATATTCTAATTAAAAATAGCAGTAACCAGCCATGTATAGATTATTCACAATATGTGCACATTACTGAAAAAAGAGAGATTAGTTACCAGTCCTAACACATGTCAGCAGGGAGCGACCCGATGCTCAGGTAGGCTGCATCATGAAGATTTGCGTAGACAGTATTAAATATTTCGGGATACACCTCCCGGCAGACTTATCTAAATCATATGCATTGAACTTTCCCCCAGTTCTTCAAAACATTCAGAAAGACTGTGCCAAGTTGTCCAAGGGAATTTTCTTGTGTTCGCCATTTTTAAAATGAACATCCTACCCCGCTTGCTATATCTATTCCAAGCAATTCACATTCACCTACCCACAGCCTTTTTCCGCTCATTGAATGCCCTACAACATGGCTTTGTATGGGTGGGTATACCAGCTAGAATTAGCTGCAATACCTTGTTTAGGCCTAAAAGGTCAGGAGGGATAGGTCTTCCTGATATCAGGACTTACTACAACGCAACACATATGGCCAGAGTTCTCGACTGGTGCTGCAACCAGAATGAGAAGCCTTGGGTCCACCTTGAGCAATCCTTTACACAAATACCATTGCAGATTGGAACCCTTTAAAACGATACCTTCAAAGAGACATCCTACGGTAGGCCCCACTTTGACAATATGCCAATCCAAACTTGTCCGAGACAGACTCATTCCCCTGAAATCTCCTCTCACTCCGATTCTTGGGTATCCAGATTTTTCAGCCAGGTTGTGAAGACCAAACTTTCAAACAGTGGAGGGGAGTGGGTAAGTTTAGGGCGGAGCATTAACCGGTTCGCGACAGCCCGCCGTGTATTCACGGCGGCGGTCGGGTCGCGCTGCATGGAGAGGGCTCACGGGCTGAGCCCTCTCCATAGCCGGTAAGTCTTTGCTGCATAGCTGCTGGCAGCCTCTAAAAGATAGCGGCGCATGAGCGTCGCCATCTTACCTGGGATCGTCGCTCCCCGTGACGTCATCGGGGAGTGGCGATCCGTCTCCATGGTAGCCTTGGGTCTTCCGAAGACCCGAGGCTATTTCGTTTTAACCCCTTCATTACAATATGCTGATAGCATATTGTAATGAATGAGGAGGAAAATCCCCATATACTGCCATACTGTAGTATGATAGTATGATAGTATCGATCAGACAACCTAGGGTTAAAGTACCCTAGGGAGTCTGGAAAATAGTAAAAATAAAAATAAAAAAAAGTTTAAAAAAAATTTATTATAGTAAAAAAACCTAAAATTTCAAATCACCCCCCTTTCCCTAGAACTGACATAAATATAAATAAACAGTAAAAATCATAAACACATTAGGTATCGACGCGTCAGAAAATGCCCAATCTATCAAAATATGATAATGGTTTTTCAATGCGTTTAACCCCGTAACGGAAAATAGCGCCCAAAGTCGAAAATGGCACTTTTTTGCCATTTTGAAAAATATAAAAAAATCTATAAAAAGTGATCAAAAGGTCGTACAGTCCTAAAAATTATATAATTGAAAATATTATCAAATTTCGCAAAAAATGATATGTCCCACAATATAAATGAAATGACACACAGCTCCGTACACCAAAGTATAAAAAAGTTATTAGCGCCAGAAGTTGGCAAAATAAAAAAAATAATTTTTGTACAGGAGGTTTTAATTTTTGTAAATGTATGAAAACATTATAAAACCTATACAAATTTTGTATCCCCTTAATCGTACCAACCCAAAGAATAAAGTAGATATGTCATTTGGGGCGCTTAGTGAAAGACGTAATATCCAAGCCCACAAGAAAATGGCGCAAATGCGTTTTTTCACCATTTTCACTGCATGTGGAATTTTTTTCCCGCTTCGAAGTATATGGCATGGAATATTTAATACCATCACTATGAAGTGCAATTTGTTACGCAGAAAACAACAAGCCGTCACACAGCTCTTTACGTGTAAAAATAAAAAAGTTATAGATTTTTTTTTTGGACATGAAAAAACAGGAACGGGCCCGGTCCTTAACCGGTTAAAGACTCAAATTAGATGACGAACCAGGAACTAACAGACCCCTGTCCCCTTGGAGTGTGGAGAGTCGGTCAGCTGAGACATTACTTAGCCTCATTGTTCCACTGTCAGAAATACACTATCAGGATTTGAGGTTGTGGATCCTCTGGACCACAGCGGACGATGACACAAGCCACAACCTGGGACCGGAGTCTAAGGGGTACCCGGTTTTCACCAGAGCCCGCCGCAAAGCAGGTTGGTCTTGCTGCGGCGTGGTACCACCAGGTCGTTCCACAGGCGTGACTTGTCCGCAATGGCAGCCAAGGTCGAGGTACAGAAACAGCAGGCAATCTCGTAGTCGGGGACAGGCAGGAGGTCAGGACGGGCAGCACAGGATTGGAGTCAGAGACATAGCAATAGGTCAAGGCAGGTGGCAAAGGAGCGAAGTCAAAAGCAGAACCAGGGTCACAACGGGAAATCACATAAACAGCACAAGGCATAAACAAAGCTTTCTCCAAGGCACAGGGCACAAAGATCCAGCAGGGATCACAGGAAGAGGCAGGAATATATAGATTACCTGAAATGGCCAGCGCCAATTAGCGGCACGCTGGCCCTTTAAATCTGCAGAAGTTGGTGCGCGCGCCCTAGGAGCCGGGGACGCGCGCGCACGGCCGAGGACGAAGGAGCAGCGGCAGCCGGAACTAAAGAGGCCAGGACAGGAGCCGGGACCTGTAAATTGCGCAGGCGGTGAGCAAGAGGCACGGGTGACCCCGTGATCCCCGATATGGATCGCGGTACCACCCGTGACAGTACCCCCCCCCCCTTCGGCCTCCCTCTCTTCCTGGGCTGGAGAAATCTCTGCAAGAGTTCCTGGTCCAAGATATTGTCCTCGGGCTCCCAAGATCTCTCCTCAGGCCCGAACCCCTTCCAGTCAACCAAGAAGAACCGCTTACCCCTCACTGTCTTCATATCCAGGATTTCCTTAACCTCATAGATGTCAGAGGAGTCGGCCACAGGAGCAGGAGGGGAGAGTTGTCGGGAGAAGCGGTTCAAGATAACAGTCTTAAGCAAGGAGACATGGAAGGAGTTCGGGATGCGCATGGTGGGAGGGAGACGCAGCTTGTAGGAGACTGGATTGATGCTATTCAGCACCTCGAAGGGACCCAGGAAACAAGGACCAAGCTTTTAGCCAGGAATCTTAAGTTGGACATACTTGGAGGACAACCAGACTTTATCACCAGGATTGGTTCTGAAACTTGATTGGGCCTGGAACTTGATTCGAGCCGAAGCCTGTAGTAAGGAAAGACGAGTCTGTTCCCAAATGGTCTTAAAGTCCCGCACCAATTCCTCAACATCAGTAACTTCCGATGGCACGGGCAGGGGTAGAGGAGGGCGGGGATGCAATCCATAATTAACAAAAAATGGGGCGGAACCCGCGGATGTAGAGTCCAAGCAGTTATAGGAGAACTCTGCCCACCGTAACAGAGTGGACCAATCGTTCTGACGGGCAGAAACAAAATGGCGTAGATAGCAGCCCAAGGTCTGATTAACTCTTTCCACTTGTCCATTAAACTGGGGGTGATAAGCGGAAGAGAAGTCCAATTTCACCTGAAGTTGGTTGCAGAGAGAACGCCAGAATTTCGAGACAAACTGAACCCCACGGTCAGAGACAATGTGCTGGGGAAGTCCATGGAGTCTGAAGATGTGATGGAAGAACTGGCTGGCAAGACGTGGAGCAGATGGTAAACCTGGAAGAGGGACAAAATGGGACATCTTCGAAAATCGGTCAGTCACCACCCAGATGACGGTATTGCCAGATGAAGGCGGTAGGTCCGTAATGAAGTCCATGGCAATATGAGTCCAAGGACATCTGGGTATCGACAAACTGCAGAAGAAGACCAGCAGGCTTGAGACGTGACGGCTTATTGCGGGCACAGGAAGCACAGGACCCCACAAAGTCCCGAACGTCCTTGGCCAGATATGGCCATCAGTAAAACCGGGAAATGAGGGCGATAGAACGCTGCACCCCAGGGTGCCCAGCCACATGTGAGCAATGACCCCAAGACAGAATCTTCCTACGTAGAGCAGGTTGTATGTATGTCCTGCCAGGGGGTAGTTGTCGAAGATCCACAGGCGCAGCCGGTACCAGTCGGTCAGGAGGGATGACATGCTGAGGAGCTGGTTCCTCCCCAAGGACATCCGAGGCACGAGAAAGGGCGTCAGCCTTGATGTTCTTCTCGGCAGAGCGGAAATGAATGAGGAAATCGAACCGGGCGAAGAAGAGTGACCAGTCGACCAGTGGATTTAGTCGCTGAGCAGATTGGATGTAGAGAAGGTTCTTGTGGTCCGTATAAATGCTGACCGGAAACCAAGCTCCCTCCAGGAGGTAACGACACTCTTCTAAGGCAAGCTTAATCACCAACAGTTCACGATCTCCTATGGAATAATTCCTCTCAGCAGAGGAGAAACCCTTGGAGAAAAATCCATAGGTGACAGTTCGACCTTCGGAACCCTTCAGCGTGAGCACTGCACCGGCCCCCACCGAGGATGCATCTACTTCCAGATGGAAAGGCTTCTCTGTGGCGGGACGTACCAGTACTGGGGCTGAAGCGAACTTGGACTTTAAGTTCGTGAAGGCCTCCTCAGCAGACGAAGGCCAGAGTCGGGGGTTAGCACCCTTCTTGGTGAGTGCCACAATAGGGGATACCAGCGAGGAGAAGTGTGGGATGAACTGCCGGTAGTAATTTGCAAAGCCTAGAAACTGCTGTATAGCGCGTAGTCCTACTGGACGGGACCACTGAAGAACCGCAGACAACTTTGCATGATCCATCTGGAGGCCTCTGTCAGAGATGATATAGCCAAGAAATAGGATACTCTGCTGATGGAATAGGCACTTTTCTAGTTTGGCGTAGAGGCGATTGGCCCTTAAACGGCTGAGGACTTGCCGTACATTAACTTGGTGGGTCTCAAGGTCCTCGAATTCCTGGAAGACGGCCGGTGCGTTACAAAGTCCAAACGGCATTACCAGGTACTCGAAGTGTCCATCACGGGTATTAAAGGCGGTCTTCCACTCATCTCCTTGGCGGATACGTATGAGATTGTAGGCCCCTTGAAGATCCAATTTGGCTCCAAAATCTTGGCTCCATGAAGACGGTCAAACAATTCCGTGATCAGCGGCAATGGATAGCGGTTCTTAACTGTGATCTTGTTAAGTCCGCAGTAGTCAATGCATGGACGGAGTGACCCGTCTTTCTTGGTCACGAAGAAAAAACCTGCACCAGCCGGAGAAGAGGACTTACGAATGAATCCCTTTTGCAGGTTTTCCTTGATATAGTCAGACATGGCCGCTGTTTCAGGTACTGAAAGCGGGTACACACGCGGAGGAGAGGTACGGGGCAGCAGATCCACAGGACAATCGTAAGGATGGTGAGGCGGCAATGTCTCGGCTTGCTTCTTTGAGAAGACGTCAGAAAAGTCCTGATAGCAAGCAGGAAGACCCTCCAGGGCCTTGGGAGCCACAGCTGAAGCCAGGACTGGTACTGGAAGAGACATCTTCACACAGCGAGACAGACAATTAGGTCCCCACTGAAGGATCTCCCCCGACTTCCAGTCAAGAACGGGTGCAGGGAGCTGCAAACATGGTAGGCCCAACAGGATGGAGGAGGTGGAGCGCGAAAGTACATAAAAAGACAAACTCTCCCTGTGCAGCACACCGACTTGCATGGACAGAGGCTTGATGCAGTACTGGACCGGGTCGGAGAGGAATTGGCCACTGACAGAGGAGATGACCAAAGGCTTCTCTAGACGAACCACGGGGATGTGATGCCGGCAGACCAGGGCGGCATCCACAAAGTTCCCTGCAGAACCGGAGTCCAAGAAAGCTGAGACTTCACTGAGAACAACTGAGACAACACTGAGAAGAACAGGAATCATCAGGCGTGGAGAAGCTTTACTTGCAACTAGGGACGCTTCTCCCAAGAACCCTAGGTGCTAGCGTTTCCCGCTGGGGACGGATGGGACAAGTCCCAAGGAAGTGCTCAGGGCTGGCACAATACAGGCAGAGGTTGCCCTTATGTCTTCTATTGTGTTCCTGAGAAGAGAGTCTGGCCCTGTCCACTTCCATAGGCTCCTCGGCAGATGGTGCTACAGGAGGCTGGAGCGGCCTGTGGAAAGTAGGTGCCAGGCGGGGAAGACGTCGTGGGCGGACTTGGGGTTGTTCAAGATGTAACTCCTCGACACGCTCCCTAAATCGCACATCAATACGGGTGGCCAGGGTAATGAGAGCATTCAGGGTAGACGGCAGATCCCGGACTGCCAGAGCGTCCTTAACAGGAGAGTCCGTTCTTAAAAGCTGCGGACAGGGCCTCATCATTCCAGGAGAGTTCTGAAGCCAGAGTACGGAACTGGATGGCATACTCTCCCACGGAAGAGTTCCCCTGGCGTAGATTCAACAGTGCTGTCTCAGCAGAAGAGGCCCATGCTGGTTCTTCAAAGACGGACCGGAACTCTGCCAGAAATGGCGTCAGATTTGTCGTGACCGGGTCGTCTCTGTCCCAAAGTGGGGTAGCCCAGGCCAGGGCTTTCCGGGAGAGGAGGCTGATGAAGAATGCCACCTTGGAACGCTCCATGATGAATTGGGATGGCATGAATTCTATGTACAGGGAGCACTGGGTTATAAAGCTCCTGCACATCTTAGGATCACCATCATACTTGCTGGGCATAGACAAGCGTGGCCTGGGTTCAACGGCGGGAAGACTAGCTGGGATAGCGGGAGCCACGGGAGCAGCGACAGGAACCTGTTGTTGTTGCTGGTTGGCTAGCAGTTGCTGCAGCATGGCGGTAACCTGTTCCAGTTGTTCACGTTGGGCGGCAATCTCCCGGGATTGCTGGACCACGATGGTAGCCAGAGTCGGCCGAGTGGGAAGCGGAACCTCGGCGGGATCCATGGCCGGATCTTACTGTCAGGATTCGAGGCTGTGGATCCTCTGGACCACTGCGGACGATGACACAAGCCACAACCTGGGACTGGAGTCTAAGTGGTACCCGGTTTTCACCAGAGCCCGCCGCAAAGCAGGTTGGTCTTGCTGCGGCGTGGTACCACCAGGTCGTTCCACAGGCGTGACTTGTCCGCAATGGCAGCCAAGGTCGAGGTACAGAAACAGCAGGCAATCTCGTAGTCGGGGACAGGCAGGAGGTCAGGACAGGCAGCACAGGATCGGAGTCAGAGACGTAGCAATAGGTCAAGGCAGGCGGCAAAGGAGCGAAGTCAAAAGCAGAACCAGGGTCACAACGGGAAATCACATAAACTGCACACGGCATAAACAAAGCTTTCTCCAAGGTACAGGGCACAAAGATCCAGCAGGGATCACAGGAAGAGGCAGGAATAAATAGATTACCTGAAATGGGCAGTACCAATTAGCGGCACGCTAGCCCTTTAAATCTGCAGAAGTTGGTGCGCGCGCGCCCTAGGAGCAGGGGACGCGCCCGCACGGCCGAGGACGAAGGAGCAGTGGCAGCCGGAACTGAAGAGGCCAGGACAGGAGCCGGGACCCGTAAGTTGCGCTTGCGTCGCCCAGGCGGGGGAGAGCGAGAGGCACGGGTGACCCCGCGATCTGCGATATGGATTGCGGGACCACCCGTGACATACACCAAAGAGAAAACCACCTTCGAATGCTTATGTGGTAATGCAAACGGCATAAGACATACCTTGTCCGTAACGTACTCATACTTGCTGTCAATCCCAAATGATCCAGGCCCCATTTACCTCAGCCAATGGGAAAAGGACCTAAATATATCACTTACCATCAGGTGGCATTGAGCTTTCTTAATATTGGGCCATGTTAAAGTGTCTGTTTTTTTATGTTTATTTACAATGCAAGAAAATGAAAAAAATCAATACAAAGAATTTGAAAACTAAAAACAGAACGTTGTCAATTTTTTTTCATGACATTTTTTTACAGCATCCCAGTACACGTTATGGAATATAAATTCTGTCACTAAAAAGTACAATTTGTTACACATCAAACAAGCTCTTATAGAGCTCAGTAGACAAAAACATAAAAAAAAACAATGGATATTTAAAGGAGGGGAGCAAGAAATGGAAATGCAGACTTAAAAAGGGTATTGGCGGTAAGGGGTTAAAGGTTTTGTCTGGAGGGTTGAAAATATGGCTGCTTTTTTTGTAATTGACTGGGGTTTAGTCAATGGTTTCCTAACGTCAGGGCGCGGTATTGTATGAAAAGAACTCTCAGACTGAGCCCTTTTTATACACACTGGGTGCTGCTACATTATGTAGCAAACATCCATCACTGGCACCAATTGCAGGTCGTATTTAAATGCTATTGGCAGCAAGTGCGCACCACCATCTTGGACTGAGAGATGATCCATTGCCGTGACAGCCTGGAATGAGACTCCAAAGACTGTCATACAGCACAATCTGACACATGGCACACTGTTATAGACCAGTAGGAAAATCGTATACCCTGTAGTAATGCAGAATATGTTAGGAACAATCAGTCTAATATCATAAACATGTAAGTTATCTCTCTTCCTAAAATGCCCTAACAAAATATAAGAGCGGTGAACGCGTAAAGCAAAACTGCGCCCAAATGTCCGAATTGCCCCTTTTTTGCACCTTTGTAAAACATCAAAATTTTAATAAGCAGTGATCAAAAGGTCATACAGTCCCAAAAAAAATCTGGCCAAAAAATGTTTCGCTTTTTTTGTACAAAAAATCTATCATATTTTACGGACTATAAGATGCACCTTACTATAAGACGAACACCATATTTAGTAATCCATAAAAACAAATATATATTTTAAACCAGTTAGGAATTCTGTTGGTCACGCACAAGCACGGCACACACAGCACTGCTACATCTATTCATTCACATACATAGCTCGACTACATCCATTTACTCATCCTTGCTACATACATTCATTCACAAACGAACACACTCAGCACTGCTATACACACATACAGCAACACACCCAGCACTGCTATAAAGGAAATCAACCACTGAAAAAAAACTATACCTTTAAATTCATCTTGACTAGTCTTGACATGCCGTAATCACCTAGAGAAGAAACTTATGATTAGCAGAACAGGGACAGGGACAAGACATTTAAGACACTCAGGGCTGACATTTAAGCACGCTCTCGCCACTTCCCTTTCTCATGCTGGGAACATGGGAGAGCGAGGTCATGTCTTGCGAGAGACGTTTATTCAACTCCCTCTCCCAGTATAGGGAGGTGGCGGGGACATGCATAATTATCCGTATTTTGCGCATATCAGATCATGACTGATTAGCAAATTTGCGCATAACTAAAATAAGACAATTCATGGGGCATAACTGGAAGAGGCAGACTGAATGGCGGAATGGGGCCCCCCTTCCCGCTTAAACATATACATATTACACTCACATATACACACACATTTCTATACCTATATACATAAACGTAAAGTTCCTCACTCATACACACACATTTATACACTCTTTCACACATTAAAACACATACACATAAAGAGCATACTCATGCACATTACATACACGCCCACATATACAGTGCCATATACAGATGTACAGCATATATACACAAATACAGTAAATACACACTATACACCATATACACATCACAGATACACACACATATACAGCATATATACATCACATAAATGTTAAATACATATTACCCTGTACAATCTGTAGCATAATATGTATATAATGGTGTACATCCTCCATTCTTTAGTGACAGATCAGGTAACGGGGCCCCCTGATACTGTAGTTACGCCCCTGCATAAATTGTCAAAATGCGTCAATCTGCCTGTACAGTCTACATTATAAGATTTTTACAATAAAGGACAGAGTTATTTTTTGAAGCTAATGTTTGGTGTGCTGAATCCCTTAATTATATGTCAAATGACCTGAAGCTTATTGTTGGACAGTAGATGTGTTACTTTAGGCTGTTCCTAAAAGTTGTCAATTTCATCTGCTCTTATTCTATTTTTTGAACACTGAAAAGCTTTTTGGAATATTACAATTGCAACACCCCTGCCTATCCAAGGCAGAGGGGTTGTTGCGAATACGTCCCACCATGTAACTTGCAACCTGTGAAGGGTCTGATCAACCCCACAGCAGGTCACTACATAACACAGGGGAACACTGCAGCGGTAGAGTCTGCCTGGTAAGGCAGGAGTTGAGTGAAGAATGTGATGTAATATGTGTCAGACAATCACATGTGTTATATCTCGTATCTGTAAGCTGGGATGCGATTGGAGGAGGAACCACCACCTGACCAGTGGGAGTAATAAAACCCCTGGTCAGGAAAGTTCTAGAGGCAGAATAGCAGAGTGAATCTAGTTAGTCAGTGTGCAGCCAGAGCTCAGCTCACTGCCTGAGTGGAGTGAAGAGCTAGTTAGTGAGAGAAAGGGGTATCATCCTACCTTCAAGGGTGATATCTGAAGCAACCCAGGACAAGCTGAAGCATCCTACTAGGACACAGCTATCTCCCAGCCTGCCATTGCATCCAGGCTGATGATCTACTCCTGTGGTTCCATCTCAAATTTGTCAAGTCATGTTGCTACTGTTCCTGACGGTTCCAATAAAGAACTGTAAGTTATTTTTGTTCAACGTTTGCCTCCGTCTGGTCCCTGCTACTATGGCTGTCACCATCACGGGCACCCTATCCACCATACAGAGACTCATACTCCAGACACCAAAGGGTTGCCCCAGGGAGAACCACTATAACAGACTCTCCCTCATAATTTCTTGCCAACACCACCCTGCCGGTCCCCATATCAAGCACCGTGACACTAGCATGCCTAGGCCGCAACCGCCAGACACTCAGGTATTCCGGGCCCCGGCTGTCTCCAGGCCCCAAGATAAGACTAGGCCCCGGTGGGGGATGTTGCACAATCCTCATATCCTAACTTAAATATCACTGGTTTTGCTGACAAATGTGAGGTGGGAAAAACATCAAGGTGTCACATAGAGGAACTCTAGTAGTAATGGATTGCTTCTGTCCAGAACACAATGATCATGTTACCCTGAGTAGTTTTATGTGCAATATCAGCAGAAGATCTTTTTGCACCTGTAATTTAGAAACATCTTTGTGCTTGTTATTTCATGTGATAGCATCTCACAGTATGATGTGTTTGTTGCCATTCATACAAAGGCAAATGGCTTCCATCTGCCACTGGGATTTGATGACATGGACAGCTGTCAGTTTAATAGTGAATTTCGACTAAAAACAAATTCTTTAAAGATGACCAAATATCTTCCAGATGTAATGATTTTTTCATGTACAAAAGAAAATAAATCTTTGATATAATAATCTTTGTACGCTACTACATAGGCACACACATGTTCCCTGCAGTTAAATGCTCTCACATGGAGCCAGGCTATGTGGCATTTCAGCTGTAAAATAAACTATTGTAATTGGCTTTATTTGTGTGGTCTCGGGGGCTCTAGACTTTGTAATCAATACTTATATGACAGAACTGATCACAAGGCTTGCTACTGGTTCACTGGATTCATAGGCGGCTGACTTAACGGTCCATTACCCATCCTCTTATACAAAAGCACAATCCTTCTTAGCACCTACTAACAGATTGTGCTTCTGTGAAGGGTCTTAAAGTTTTTGGCTAGGAATTTCGTAACCCCAGTTGGCCATAATGCCATGTAAACACAGTGAGGAGCCTTAATCATTTTGCTCTGTGTTCCTGAAGGGTGCCCACAGACTGGGGGTGTCCTGGTGTTGCAATTTATTACATGGGGCGTTTGCACTTTAAATAGGGGTGGTATTTGCTTCCTTTCTCCTCCCTGCTGCTGCTCAATCCCTCCCATAGCTGACCCTTTATAGGGCAGGCACTGGGCCTGCGCTTCCTCTTGCCAGCGCCATCTTCAAGCTGTTCCTCCCTCCCTCCCTACTGTTACTTGGTTTTTGTGTTTTGATGTTTTCAGTTTTCAGTGATCATCTCAAGTCACAGCTGACGGAAAATGAGAATTGATGTGGATTTTGCCCGGAAGTCGAAGTGTTGATTCGGGAGTCCGGTTGAGCAAACCGCTTCGGGCAGCTATGGTTTACAAAGAGATGGATGGAGAATGTGGTTAATTTTTGAGACTATTAAAGGAATAATTGTTTTTAGGGATCATCTCAAGTTACAGCTGATGGAAAATGGGAATTGATGTGAATTTGCCCGGAAGTCGAAGTGTTAATTCGGGAGTCCGGTTGAGCAAACCGCTTCAGGCAGCTATGGTTTACAGAGAGACGGACGGAGATTGTGGTTAATTTTTGAGGGTATTAAAGTAATAATTGTTTTCGGTGATCATCTCAAGTCACAGCTGGCGGAAAAGAGAATTGATGTGGATTTTCTCGGAAGTCGAAGTGGTGGTTCTGGAGTCCGGATGAACAAACCACTTCGGCAGCTATGGTTTCCAAAGATACAAACAGAGATTGCGGTTGATTTTGAAAATATTAAAATAACAATAATTGAGTTTATCAGCAATAAATATCTGTGACCTTTTCTGCCCAACAGGAAGCCTCGTGTCATCATTTCTTAGTTATGTTTAGTTATTAATGGTTTATGGGGTTAATGTTATGGTAGGATTATGTATCTTAACTAAAGTGCCTTAATGTGTAGTTAAATGGTTAATGTTTACTATCTCCCAGTCTGTAGTGGCAGAATACCAATACTGCAGCCGGGACCCTGTTATTGGAGTCATAGATGTAGTTACCCCTGCTTCATTATCTACCCTGGTTATACACAGGCCAATAACACGAATCAGTGCAGCCAATTGTAGTGATTGTTCTAACACTTTGGGGCACATTTACTTACCCGGCCGCTTGAGTTCACGAGGTCCGGAGTGTCTGAGATCATGCTCCCGATATCCTGTATGTGTCGCTCCCCCGCTCAGGTCTGCCGGAGTTCACCTTCTTCCTCCCGGTGCATGCAAGTGCTTGGCTTGCAACACAATGTTGAAGTTTATTCCTGCGGTTTGTCTGCATCTCCCCGATTTGTGTGGCATGAATGCGACACAATCCAATCGTGTGCGACACAATCACATTCTAAATACCTTTCCCAGCGGTGTGATCCCTGAAAACGTTGGAAAACCCGACAGAAATGCGGTCGCGGGACCCTTAGTAAATAAGCCCATTTGTCTTGGTCTACACAAAGTGTAGTTCTGCTAATAATATCTGCTTTATAAAAGTTGCAATCCGCCAACAAACAAGGGTTTCTTGACTACTGACGGATTGGCAGGACATTTAAAGGGAACCTGTCAAGGCCAAGCAATTGGTCTAAACGATTTCCGGTATGTTGCTATGATGCTATGCTATAATCACACACACCACTGCTATGTCACATCTAACCACACACACACACACCACTGCTGTGTCCCATCTAACCACACACACACCACTGCTGTGTCACATCTAACCACACACACACCACTGCTGTGTCACATCTAACCACACACACACCACTGCTGTGTCACATCTAACCACACACACACACACCACTGCTGTGTCACATCTAACCACACACACCACTGCTGTGTCACATCTAACCACACACACACCACTGCTATGTCACATCTAACCACACACCACTGCTATCTCACATCTAACCACACACACCACTGCTGTGTCACATCTAACCACACACACACCACTGCTGTGTCACATCTAACCACACACCACTGCTGTGTCACATCTAACCACACATACCACTGCTGTGTCACATCTAACCACACACACACCACTGCTGTGTCACATCTAACCACACACACACCACTGCTGTGTCACATCTAACCACACATACCACTGCTGTGTCACATCTAACCACACACACACCACTGCTGTGTCACATCTAACCACACACACATCACTGCTGTGTCCCATCTAACCACACACACACACCACTGCTATCTCACATCTAACCACACACACACCACTGCTGTGTCACATCTAACCACACACCACTGCTGTGTCACATCTAACCACACACACACCACTGCTGTGTCACATCTAACCACACACACATCACTGCTGTGTCCCATCTAACCACACACACACACCACTGCTATGTCACATCTAACCATACACACACCACTGCTGTGTCACATCTAACCA
This sequence comes from Engystomops pustulosus, assembly GCF_040894005.1. NCBI lineage: Eukaryota > Metazoa > Chordata > Amphibia > Anura > Leptodactylidae > Engystomops > Engystomops pustulosus. The sequence continues at coordinate 91,224,680 of NC_092414.1, read as the reverse complement.
CACACCACTGCTGTGTCACATCTAACCACACACACACACACCACTGCTGTGTCACATCTAACCACACACACCACTGCTGTGTCACATCTAACCACACACACACACCACTGCTGTGTCACATCTAACCACACACACACCACTGCTGTGTCACATCTAACCACACACACACCACTGCTGTGTCACATCTAACCACACACACACACCACTGCTGTGTCACATCTAACCACACACCACTGCTATGTCACATCTAACCACACACACACCACTGCTGTGTCACATCTAACCACACACACACCACTGCTGTGTCACATCTAACCACACACCACTGCTGTGTCACATCTAACCACACATACCACTGCTGTGTCACATCTAACCACACACACACCACTGCTGTGTCACATCTAACCACACACACACCACTGCTGTGTCACATCTAACCACACATACCACTGCTGTGTCACATCTAACCACACACACACACCACTGCTGTGTCACATCTAACCACACACACATCACTGCTGTGTCCCATCTAACCACACACACACACCACTGCTATCTCACATCTAACCACACACACACCACTGCTGTGTCACATCTAACCACACACCACTGCTGTGTCACATCTAACCACACACACACACACCACTGCTGTGTCACATCTAACCACACACACCACTGCTATGTCACATCTAACCACACACACACCACTGCTGTGTCACATCTAACCACACACACACCACTGCTATGTCACATCTAACCACACACACACCACTGCTGTGTCACATCTAACCACACACACCACTGCTGTGTCACATCTAACCACACACACACCACTGCTGTGTCACATCTAACCACACACACATCACTGCTGTGTCCCATCTAACCACACACACACACCACTGCTATGTCACATCTAACCACACACACACCACTGCTGTGTCACATCTAACCACACACCACTGCTGTGTCACATCTAACCACACACACACACACCACTGCTGTGTCACATCTAACCACACACACCACTGCTGTGTCACATCTAACCACACACACACACCACTGCTGTGTCACATCTAACCACACACACACCACTGCTGTGTCACATCTAACCACACACACACCACTGCTGTGTCACATCTAACCACACACACACCACTGCTGTGTCACATCTAACCACACACCACTGCTATGTCACATCTAACCACACACACACACCCAGGGCCGGATTAAGGTTGGTGGGGGCCCCTGGGCGCAAAACATGGTGGAGGCCCCCATTGAATGTAGTCCAGACAGGGAACAGCAATCGCTATATACCGACCCCCAGCAATAACTATATACAGCCTCCCCAGTAATCACTGTATACAGCTCCCCCAGCAACCACTGTATACAGCTCCCCCAGCAACCACTGTATACAGCTCCCCCAGCAACCACTGTATACATCCCCCCCAGGCAACCACTATATACAGTTCCCCAGCAATCATTATATACAGCTCCCCCCAGCAATCACTATATACAGCTCCCCCCAGCAATCACTATATACAGCTCCCCAAGCAATCACTATATACAGCTCCCCCCAGCAATCACTATATACAGCTCCCCCCAGCAATCACTATATACAGCTCCCCCCAGCAATCACTATATACAGCTCCCCCAGCAATCACTATATACAGCTCCCCCAGCAATCACTATATACAGCTCCCCCAGCAATCACTATATACAGCTCCCCCAGCAATCACTATATACAGCTCCCCCAGCAATCACTATATACAGCTCCCCCAGCAATCACTGTATACAGCTCCCCCAGCAATCACTGTATACAGCTCCCCCAGCAACCACTGTATACAGCTCCCCCAGCAACCACTGTATACAGCTCCCCCAGCAACCACTGCATACAGCTCCCCCAGCAACCACTGCATACAGCTCCCCCAGCAACCACTGTATACAGCTCCCCCAGCAATCACTATATACAGCTCCCCCAGCAATCACTATATACAGCTCCCCCAGCAATCACTATATACAGCTCCCCCAGCAATCACTGTATACAGCTCCCCCAGCAATCACTGTATACAGCTCCCCCAGCAACCACTGTATACAGCTCCCCCAGCAACCACTGTATACAGCTCCCCCAGCAACCACTGCATACAGCTCCCCCAGCAACCACTGCATACAGCTCCCCCAGCAATCGCTGTATACAGCTCCCCCAGCAATCACTGTATACAGCTCCCCCAGCAACCACTGTATACAGCTCCCCCAGCAACCACTGTATACAGCTCCCCCAGCAACCACTGTATACAGCTCCCCCAGCAAACATTATATACAGCTCCCCCAGCAATCACTGTATACAGCTCCCCAGCAACCACTATATACAGCTCCTCCAGCAATCACTATATACAGCCCCCCCAGCAATCACTATATACAGCTCCCCCAGCAATCACTATATACAGCTCCCCCAGCAATCACTGTATACAGCTCCCCCAGCAATCACTGTATACAGCTCCCCCTGCAATCACTATATACAGCTCCCCAGCAATCACTGTATACAGCTCCACCAGCAATCACTGTATACAACTCCCCCAGCAATCATTATATACAGCTCCCCCAGCAACCACTGTATACAGCTCCCCCAGCAAACATTATATACAGCTCCCCCAGCAATCACTGTATACAGCTCCCCAGCAACCACTATATACAGCTCCTCCAGCAATCACTATATACAGCCCCCCCCAGCAATCACTATATACAGCTCCCCCAGCAATCACTGTATACAGCTCCCCCAGCAATCACTGTATACAGCTCCCCCTGCAATCACTATATACAGCTCCCCAGCAATCACTGTATACAGCTCCACCAGCAATCACTGTATACAACTCCCCCAGCAATCACTATATACAGCTCCCCCAGCAATCATTATATACAGCTCCCCCAGCAATCACTGTATACAGCTCCCCCAGCAATCACTATATACAGCTCCCCCAGCAATCACTATATACAGCTCCCCCAGACATCACTATATACAGCTCCCCCTAGCAATCACTGTATACAGCTCCCCAGCAATCACTATATACAGCTCCCCCGGCAATCGCTGTATACAGCTCCCCCAGCAATCACTATATACAGCTCCCCCAACAATCACTATATACAGCTCCCCCAGCAATCACTGTATACAGCTCCCTCAGCAATCACTGTATACAGCTCCCCCAGCAATCACTATATACAGCTCCCCCAGCAATCACTATATACAGCTCCCCCAGCAATCACTATATACAGCTCCCCCAGCAATCACTGTATACAGCTCCCCCAGCAATCACTGTATACAGCTCCCCCAGCAATCACTATATACAGCTCCCCCAGCAATCACTATCTACAGCTCCCCCCAGCAATCACTATATACAGCTCCCCCAGCAATCACTATATACAGCTCCCCCAGCAATCACTGTATACAGCTCCCCCAGCAATCACTATATACAGCTCCTCCAGCAATCACTATATACAGTTCCCAGTAATCACTATATACATTCCCCCTATAACAACTATATACAGTACAGTGCCCCTATGATAACTATATACACCCCTATAATAACTGTATAACAATTACAATATACAGTCCTGCTATAATAACTATATACAGTCCCCTATAACTATATACACCCCCCTATAATAACTATATACAGTTCCCCTATAATAACTATATACAGTTCCCTGTAATAACTATATACAGACCCCTATGATAACTATGTACACCCTATAATAACTATATACACCCCCCTATAACAACTATATACACCCCCCTATAACAACTATATACACCCCCCTATAATAACTATATACACCCCCTTATAATAACTATATACACCCCCTATAATAACTATATACAGTTCCCTGTAATAACTATATACACCACCCTATAATAACTATATGCAGTTCCCCTATAATAACTATATACAGTTCCCTGTAATAACTATATACAGTTCCCTGTAATAACTATATACACCCCCCTATAATAACTATATACAGTTCCCCTATAATAACTATATACAGTTCCCCTATAATAACTATATACAGACCCCTATAACTATATACACCCCCCTATAATAACTATATACAGTTCCCTGTAATAACTATATACAGACCCCTATAACTATATACACCCCCCTATAATAACTATATACAGTTCCCCTATAATAACTATATACAGTTTCCTGTAATAACTATATACACCCCCCATAACAACTATATACACCCCCCTATAACAACTATATACACCCCCCTATAATAACTATATACACCCCCCTATAATAACTATATACAGTTCCCTGTAATAACTATATACAGACCCCTATAACTATATACACCCCCCTATAATAACTATATACAGTTCCCCTATAATAACTATATACAGTTCCCTGTAATAACTATATACAGACCCCTATGATAACTATGTACACCCTATAATAACTATATACACCCCCCTATAATAACTATATACACCCCCCTATAATAACTATATACACCCCCTATAACAACTATATACAGTGCCCCTATAATAACTATATACACCCCCCTATAATAACTATATACAGTTCCCTGTAATAACTATATACAGACCCCTATAACTATATACACCCCCCTATAATAACTATATATAGTGCCCCTATAATAACTATATACACCCCCATAATAAATATATACAATCCCCCTATAACAACTTTATACAGATTCCTATTATTGCTATACACCCCCCCCCCCACATAATAAATATATACAACCCCCCCAATAATAACCATATACAGTTCTAGATATAATACCCCCCCCATAACAACTATATTAAGTTCTAGATATAATACTAAAATTGTACTCACCCTCCATCGTTCCCACGATGCGCGCTGTCTTCATCCTCCCTCGCGTTGTTAGGGTGGAGATCGGATGTAAACAAAGATGGCGGCGCCCTGCTACAGCCCGCGCCGTGAGTCGCACCGCGGTGACGTCACATGCTGTGACGTCACACTCGGCGCCGTGACCCAGCGGCAGGGCGCCGCCATCTTCATTTACATTGGATCGTCTATGGCAGAGCAGGGAACTTATTGTTCCCTCGCTCTGCCATAGACTAAAGGCAGAAACATCGGCGGGATTCGGCCCGCGGCCCGGGTAGCCCGGCGCCGAATATATTGCTGGCGATTCGGGCGGTCGCAATTTGGTGGGGGCCCCTCTTAAAGGCGAAGTGGTGGGGGCCCCGGGGCTCGCGCACCGCGAGCCCCCCCTATGATCCGGCTCCGCACACACCACTGCTGTGTCACATCTAACCACACACACACCACTGCTGTGTCACATCTAACCACACACACACCACTGCTGTGTCACATCTAACCACACACACACCACTGCTGTGTCACATCTAACCACACACACACCACTGCTGTGTCACATCTAACCACACATACCACTGCTGTGTCACATCTAACCACACACACACCACTGCTGTGTCACATCTAACCACACACACATCACTGCTGTGTCACATCTAACCACACACACATCACTGCTGTGTCCCATCTAACCACACACACACACCACTGCTATGTCACATCTAACCACACACACACCACTGCTGTGTCACATCTAACCACACATACCACTGCTGTGTCACATCTAACCACACACACATCACTGCTGTGTTACATCTAACCACACACACATCACTGCTGTGTCCCATCTAACCACACACACACACCACTGCTATGTCACATCTAACCACACACACACCACTGCTGTGTCACATCTAACCACACATACCACTGCTGTGTCACATCTAACCACACATACCACTGTTATGTCACATCTAACCACACACACACCACTGCTGTGTCACATCTAACCACACACACATCACTGCTGTGTCCAATCTAACCACACACACACACCACTGCTATGTCACATCTAACCACACACACACCACTGCTGTGTCACATCTAACCACACACCACTGCTGTGTCACATCTAACCACACACACACACACCACTGCTGTGTCACATCTAACCACACACACCACTGCTGTGTCACATCTAACCACACACACACACCACTGCTGTGTCACATCTAACCACACACACACCACTGCTGTGTCACATCTAACCACACACACACCACTGCTGTGTCACATCTAACCACACACACACCACTGCTGTGTCACATCTAACCACACACACACCACTGCTGTGTCACATCTAACCACACACACACCACTGCTGTGTCACATCTAACCACACACACACCACTGCTGTGTCACATCTAACCACACACACACCACTGCTGTGTCACATCTAACCACACACACACACACACACCACTGCTGTGTCACATCTAACCACACACATACCACTGCTGTGTCACATCTAACCACACACACCACTGCTGTGCCACATCTAACCACACACACACCACTGCTGTGTCACATCTAACCACACACACACCACTGCTATGTCACATCTAATCACACACACACCACTACTATGTCCCATCTAACCACACACACCACTGCTGTGTCACATCTAACCACACACCACTGCTATGTCACATCTAACCACACACACCACTGCTGTGTCACATCTAACCACACACACACCACTGCTGTGTCACATCTAACCACACACACACACCACTGCTATGTCACATCTAACCACACACACACCACTGCTGTGTCACATCTAACCACACACACACCACTGCTATGTCACATCTAACCACACACACACCACTGCTGCGTCACATCTAACCACACACACACCACTGCTGTGTCACATCTAACCACACACACACCACTGCTGTGTCACATCTAACCACACACACACACCACTGCTGTGTCACATCTAACCACACACACCACTGCTATGTCACATCTAACCACACACACACCACTGCTGTGTCACATCTAACCACACACACATCACTGCTGTCACATCTAACCACACACACAGACACACCACTGCTATGTCACATCTAACCACACACACACCACTGCTGTGTCACATCTAACCACACACACACACCACTGCTGTGTCACATCTAACCACACACACACCACTGCTGTGTCACATCTAACCACACACACACACACACCACTGCTGTGTCACATCTAACCACACACACCACTGCTGTGTCACATCTAACCACACACCACTGCTGTGTCACATCTAACCACACACACACCACTGCTATGTCACATCTAACCACACACCACTGCTGTGTCACATCTAACCACACACACACACCACTGCTGTCACATCTAACCACATACACACCACTGCTGTGTCACATCTAACCACACACACACCACTGCTATGTCACATCTAACCACACACCACTGCTATCTCACATCTAACCACACACACACCACTGCTGTGTCACATCTAACCACACACACACCACTGCTGTGTCACATCTAACCACACACACACACCACTGCTGTGTCACATCTAACCACACACACCACTGCTATGTCACATCTAACCACACACACACCACTGCTGTGTCACATCTAACCACACACACATCACTGCTGTCACATCTAACCACACACACAGACACACCACTGCTATGTCACATCTAACCACACACACACCACTGCTGTGTCACATCTAACCACACACACACACCACTGCTGTGTCACATCTAACCACACACACACCACTGCTGTGTCACATCTAACCACACACACACACCACTGCTGTGTCACATCTAACCACACACACACCACTGCTGTGTCACATCTAACCACACACACACCACTGCTGTGTCACATCTAACCACACACACCACTGCTGTGTCACATCTAACCACACACCACTGCTGTGTCACATCTAACCACACACACACCACTGCTATGTCACATCTAACCACACACCACTGCTGTGTCACATCTAACCACACACACACACCACTGCTGTCACATCTAACCACATACACACCACTGCTGTGTCACATCTAACCACACACACACCACTGCTATGTCACATCTAACCACACACCACTGCTATCTCACATCTAACCACACACACACCACTGCTGTGTCACATCTAACCACACACACCACTGCTGTGTCACATCTAACCACACACCACTGCTGTGTCACATCTAACCACACACACACCACTGCTATGTCACATCTAACCACACACCACTGCTGTGTCACATCTAACCACACACACACACCACTGCTGTCACATCTAACCACATACACACCACTGCTGTGTCACATCTAACCACACACACACCACTGCTGTGTCACATCTAACCACACACACACCACTGCTGTGTCACATCTAACCACACACCACTGCTGTGTCACATCTAACCACACACACACCACTGCTATGTCACATCTAACCACACACCACTGCTGTGTCACATCTAACCACACACACACACACCACTGCTGTCACATCTAACCACTGTGAGACACTGAAGGGGTTAACTGTGGATGGGCGGTATGTTTCCCCTAGGTTTTGCTTCTATGCAAGGCCTTAGTGCTGAGGTGGGTTTGTCCAGCACCTTGGACACAGGTGATGGGAGCAGCCTAATTAGCCTGGATAAAAGGACTCAGCAGAGCTGAGTGGGTTGTCTCTCTGTGGAAGGAGGCTGAGAGGACACAGCTCTGACCTGTGTGTCTGGAGCAGCCACGTGATTTTTGTTTAGCGTGAGTTAGTGGACTCATTGTATAGTTAGCACCCTGACGGGTAGGTTTTCTTTTGTTTATTTAAATACCTGTATGTAAAGGCTGGTTTTATTTTGCTGCAATAAACGCAGGCGAGACCTGTTTGGACTGTATCCTGGTGTCCCTGTCTTGAAACTGCATCCTAGCACCCCGCTCCCACGGTCTCTACTGGGCCAAATCCCCACATATGGTGGAGGATGCGGGCAGTTCAAAAGACATACACCCGACAGGCTCGCTACATCCTGCAACATTGCATGGCCTGGGTGAAAGCAGCAGGCAAAGTGCAGGATAAAGCCAAGATGGAGGACTTTATTAAAGCCATGCTCCTGCAACAGGAGGAGAGATCCCGCCAGCAGCAGGAGGAGGCCAGAGCTAATCGGCAACAGCAGCAGGAAGAGTCCCTGGCTAATCGGCAGCTGCAGCAAGCCATGATCCAGCAGCAGGAGGAGAGGCACCGCCAGCAGCAAGCCATGTTTCAGCTGCAGGAGGAGAGGTCCCGCCAGCAGCAGGAAGAATCCCGAGCCATGTTCCAGCTGTTGATGGAGAAGTTTTCTGGCATGATGGCAGCACCGCAGGCGACGACTGCTGAGGGGTCCCGTACTGGTCTGCAGGGGTACCCGGTGGTCCAGCATTCCGCACGGGCTGCGGTACAGAAGGCTTTGCAAAAAATGGCGACGACCGACGACGTGGAGGCTTATCTCACGGTGTTCGAACGAATAGCTGAGCGAGAGGAGTTACCGGCTGAGCAGTGGGCAGATGTCCTGGCACCGTTCCTGACCGGCGAGTCGCAGAAGGCTTACTACGACCTAAGTGAGACGGAGGCCCGTAAGTACCCCCAGCTAAAGGCGGAGATTCTGGCTCGTCTTGGGGTCACCGTTCAAGTCCGCTCCAGCCGGGTCCACCAGTGGGCTTACTCAGAAAAGTTACCCCCACGCTCCCAAATGCATGACCTGATCCATCTGGTCCGGAAGTGGCTGCAACCAGAGGACTGCACCCCCGCACAGATGGTAGAGAGAGTGGTCCTCGACAAATTCACCCGTTCTCTGCCCTCTCGGCTCCAGCGGTGGGTTGGGCAGGCCGGCCCCACAAAAGCTGAGGATCTTGTGTCCCTTGTAGAGAGGTATCGGGCTACGGAGGACCTTCTACTTACCTCTCCCTCACGAAGCAGTGCCAGTGACAGGGTCACCAAACCAGCCGGTAAGACTGCTACTGTGGAAAAGGGGAGACATGTCAGGTTGGGAGGGGGTTCATTGGGGGGCGTGGATACCCAGAAACCCAGTGAGGCTCGTGACAGAGGTCATGGCCGTATCCAGTGCTGGCGGTGTCATGAAATGGGCCATATTGCTGCCAACTGTCCACTGTCAGTGGAGCCAATGGACTGCAGCCAGGCCCGGCGAGTGTCGCTGTTTGCCCGACCGGTTCTGTCGGCGGAGTCAGTCACGGATGCAGAACCCCAAGTATGCATGGTCACAATCGGTGGTCACACAGTGGAAGCCTTGCTAGACTCCGGGAGTCTGGTCACCCTGGTGCGGGGAACTTTGGTTGACCCTGGACTGTACAGCGGGCGGAAAGTGGGAGTGTTATGTATACATGGGGACACTCGCGAATATCCCACTGCCGTCATCAACCTACATACCCCTTGTGGTTCTGTTACCCATGAAGTGGGGGTGGTGGGGACCCTTTTCCATGAGGCTATTATCGGCAGAGACTTACCCGTGTTTTGGGACCTCTGGAGCCGAAGACCCACCTCAGGAACTGTTGCAGACAATGGACATCAGGTGTGTCCGGCCTTGGCCCCCGAACCCTTTGAGGCCGATGTACACACACCAGCAGTAGGGGTGACCCCATGTGATGAATTTTCTCCCCTAGAGGTCCTTGCTGGTGAGGTCGAGGGCCACGAGGAGGTGGCCGACATGCTGGACCTTGAGATTTCCCGGGACAATTTTGGGGCTGCACAGCTACAGGACCCTACCTTGGTTAAAGCACGAGAGAATGTCAAGGTGATAAATGGGGTACTCCAAATACCAGGGGCTGATAAAATATACCCCCGAATGGTGATTATTGGGGAACTGTTGTACAGGGTCGACCAGATACGGGGTGAGGAGGTTGAGCAACTTGTAGTACCCCAATCTCACCGTAGGTTGGTGCTAGAGTTGGCACACAAACATGTGCTGGGAGGGCACTTAGGTGCTGAGAAGACCCGAGAGAGGATCCTGCAGCGGTTTTTCTGGCCCGGGGTTTGGGAGGAGGTAACCCGGTATTGTAGCTCCTGCCCTGAGTGTCAACTTACTGCCCCGGTCTCCCACTTCAGGAGTCCTTTGGTTCCGCTTCCGATCATAGAAGTGCCCTTTGAACGGATTGCAATGGATCTGGTTGGCCCCATAGTCAAGTCCTCCAGGGGGCACCAATACATCCTAGTTATCCTGGACTACGCTACGCGGTATCCCGAGGCAATTCCACTAAGGAACACCTCCTCCAAAACTATTGCTAGGGAGCTGTTCCAGGTGTTCTCACGCACAGGCCTCCCCAAGGAAATCTTGACTGACCAAGGTACCCCATTCATGTCTAGGGTAATGAAGGAGATGTGCAAGTTACTACGGGTAAAACAGCTCCGCACCTCTGTGTATCATCCTCAGACAGATGGTCTGGTCGAGAGGTTTAATAAGACCTTGAAGGGGATGCTTAAGAGGGTGGTCAGCAAAGATGGGAAGGACTGGGACTGTTTGTTGCCCTATTTGATGTTTGCCATACGTGAAGTTCCCCAGTCCTCCACGGGTTTCTCACCCTTTGAGCTGTTATATGGCCGTTCCCCACGTGGGCTTTTGGATGTAGCCAAGGAGACCTGGGAACAGGAGAGGACCCCCCACCGTAGTGTGATAGAACACGTCTCCCTTATGCAGGACTGCATAGCGGCGGTAATGCCCCTTGTAAGGGAACACATGACAAGGGCACAAGAGGCCCAGTCTAGGGTCTACAATAGGACAGCCAGACTCAGGACCTTTAACCCAGGTGACAGAGTGCTAGTTCTAGTGCCCACCGTGGAGAGCAAATTCTTGGCCAAATGGCAAGGGCCATATGAGGTCATGGAGAGAGTGGGGAAGGTAACCTACAGGGTATCTCAGCCGGGGAGGAGGAAACCCGAACAGATATACCACGTGAACCTCCTAAAGCCATGGAGGGAAAGAGAGTCCCTGATGGCCATGGGAGTAGAGAAGGCGTCTGTCTCCAAGAAGGGGACACCGGAGGTAGGTGTACCCGTTGCCAAGGTGCCTGAAGTACGGATCTCGGAGTCCCTCTCCAGGGCCCAGATTCAGGAAGCGAAGGAGTTTGTGCTCCGAAATATGGATGTGTTCTCTAAGTTGCCGGGACGTACTTCAGTCATCAAGCATGACATCATAACCGAACCCCACATCCGGGTACACCAAAAACCTTATCGGGTCCCTGAGGCGCGCCGGCTTGCCATAGCCGAAGAAGTCAGGCAGATGTTAGACCTGGGGGTTATCGAGGAGTCTAAAAGTGACTGGTCGAGTCCTATTGTGTTGATTCCTAAACCGGATGGTTCCCTACGGTTCTGCAATGATTTTAGGAAGTTGAACGAGGTGTCCAAGTTTGATTCCTATCCCATGCCCAGGGTTGACGAGTTGATAGAACGACTTGGACAGGCTAGGTTCTTCTCCACCCTTGACCTGACGAAAGGGTATTGGCAGGTACCCCTGACTGACAGGGCTAAAGAGAAGACCGCTTTTGTTACCCCTGATGGGCTTTTTCAGTACGTGGTACTCCCCTTTGGGCTACATGGGGCTCCCGCCACATTCCAGAGGTTAATGGATCTCGTGCTGAAACCTCACCGGAGTTATGCCTCGGCCTACTTGGATGACATTATAGTCTATAGTAACGACTGGGAGAGTCATCTGGCCAAAGTACAAACAGTGGTAGACTCCCTGAGGGCGGCAGGGCTGACAGCGAACCCCCAAAAGTGTGCACTGGGACTGGAAGAGGCCCGTTACCTGGGGTACCGTATTGGGCGAGGGGTCATCAAACCCCAAGTAAACAAAGTAGAGGCGATCCAGCAGTGGCCACGACCTTTGACCAAGAAGCAAGTGAGGGCTTTTTTGGGCATAGTGGGCTATTATCGCCGATTTATCCCCGACTTTGCGACAATAGCGGCACCTCTGACTGACCTGACTAAGGGTAGCAGGGCGGTGATGGTAAAGTGGAGTGAAGAGGCTGAGGGGGCGTTTCAGCGACTTAAGACGGTTTTGTGCGAGGGACCGGTACTGATCACCCCTAACTTCACCAAGACCTTTATTGTGCAGACTGACGCTTCTGACGTGGGCTTGGGGGCTGTCCTGTCCCAAGTAGTGGAGGGTGAGGAGCATCCTGTAACGTTCCTGAGCCGCAAGCTCACACCTCCTGAAAAGAACTATAGTATAGTTGAGAGGGAGTGCTTGGCGATCAAATGGGCTCTGGAATCCCTGAGGTATTATTTGGTAGGGCGGCAGTTTACACTGGTGACCGATCACTCTCCCCTAACCTGGATGAGTCAGGCCAAGGAGAGGAACGCCAGGGTCACAAGGTGGTTCCTAATGCTCCAGAATTTTAAATTCACGGTGGAACATCGAGCAGGAAAATTGCATGGGAATGCCGATGCCCTGTCTCGTACCCACTGTCTAATGGCCAAAAGTGTTCGCCCCCACAGGGTCAAACAGAGGGGGAGGGTATGTGAGACACTGAAGGGGTTAACTGTGGATGGGCGGTATGTTTCCCCTAGGTTTTGCTTCTATGCAAGGCCTTAGTGCTGAGGTGGGTTTGTCCAGCACCTTGGACACAGGTGATGGGAGCAGCCTAATTAGCCTGGATAAAAGGACTCAGCAGAGCTGAGTGGGTTGTCTCTCTGTGGAAGGAGGCTGAGAGGACACAGCTCTGACCTGTGTGTCTGGAGCAGCCACGTGATTTTTGTTTAGCGTGAGTTAGTGGACTCATTGTATAGTTAGCACCCTGACGGGTAGGTTTTCTTTTGTTTATTTAAATACCTGTATGTAAAGGCTGGTTTTATTTTGCTGCAATAAACGCAGGCGAGACCTGTTTGGACTGTATCCTGGTGTCCCTGTCTTGAAACTGCATCCTAGCACCCCGCTCCCACGGTCTCTACTGGGCCAAATCCCCACACCACACACACACCACTGCTGTGTCACATCTAACCACACACACACCACTGCTGTGTCACATCTAACCACACACCACTGCTATGTCACATCTAACCACACACACCACTGCTGTGTCACATCTAACCACACACACACCACTGCTGTGTCACATCTAACCACACACACACACCACTGCTATGTCACATCTAACCACACACACACCACTGCTGTGTCACATCTAACCACACACACACCACTGCTATGTCACATCTAACCACACACACACACACCACTGCTGTGTCACATCTAACCACACACACCACTGCTGTGTCACATCTAACCACACACACACACCACTGCTGTGTCACATCTAACCACACACCACTGCTATGTCACATCTAACCACACACACACACCACTGCTGTGTCACATCTAACCACACACACACCACTGCTGTGTCACATCTAACCACACACCACTGCTGTGTCACATCTAACCACACACACACCACTGCTGTGTCACATCTAACCACACACACACCACTGCTGTGTCACATCTAACCACACACCACTGCTGTGTCACATCTAACCACACACACACCACTGCTGTGTCACATCTAACCACACACACACCACTGCTGTGTCACATCTAACCACACACACACCACTACTGTGTCACATCTAACCACACACACACCACTGCTGTGTCACATCTAACCACACACACCACTGCTGTGTCACATCTAACCACACACACACCACTACTGTGTCACATCTAACCACACACACACCACTGCTGTGTCACATCTAACCACACACACACCACTGCTGTGTCACATCTAACCACACACACACCACTGCTGTGTCACATCTAACCACACACACCACTGCTGTGTCACATCTAACCACACACCACTGCTGTGTCACATCTAACCACACACACACCACTGCTGTGTCACATCTAACCACACACCACTGCTGTGTCACATCTAACCACACAGACACACACACCACTGCTGTGTCACATCTAACCACACACACACACCACTGCTGTGTCACATCTAACCACACACACACCACTGCTGTGTCACATCTAACCACACACCACTGCTGTGTCACATCTAACCACACACACACCACTGCTGTGTCACATCTAACCACACACACACCACTGCTGTGTCACATCTAACCACACACACACCACTGCTGTGTCACATCTAACCACACACACACCACTGCTGTGTCACATCTAACCACACACACACCACTGCTGTGTCACATCTAACCACACACACACACCACTGCCGTGTCACATCTAACCACACACACACCACTTCTGTGTCACATCTAACCACACACACCACTGCTATGTCACATCTAACCACACACACACCACTGCTGTGTCACATCTAACCACACACACACCACTGCTGTGTCACATCTAACCACACACCACTGTTGTGTCACATCTAACCACACACACACCACTGCTGTGTCACATCTAACCACACATACCACTGCTGTGTCACATCTAACCACACACACACCACTGCTGTGTCACATCTAACCACACACACACCACTGCTGTGTCACATCTAACCACACACCACTGCTGTGTCACATCTAACCACACACACACCACTACTGTGTCACATCTAACCACACACACACCACTGCTGTGTCACATCTAACCACACACACACCACTGCTGTGTCACATCTAACCACACACACACCACTGCTGTGTCATATCTAACCACACACACACACCACTGCTGTGTCATATCTAACCACACACACACACCACTGCTGTGTCATATCTAACCACACACACACACCACTGCTGTGTCACATCTAACCACACACACACCACTTCTGTGTCACATCTAACCACACACACCACTGCTATGTCACATCTAACCACACACACCACTGCTGTGTCACATCTAACCACACACACACCACTGCTGTGTCACATCTAACCACACACCACTGCTGTGTCACATCTAACCACACACACACACCACTGTTGTGTCACATCTAACCACACACACACCACTGCTGTGTCACATCTAACCACACACACACCACTGCTGTGTCACATCTAACCACACACACACCACTGCTGTGTCACATCTAACCACACATACCACAGCTGTGTCACATCTAACCACACACACCACTGCTGTGTCACATCTAACCACACACACACCACTACTGTGTCACATCTAACCACACACACACCACTGCTGTGTCACATCTAACCACACACACACCACTGCTGTGTCACATCTAACCACACACACACCAATGCTGTGTCACATCTAACCACACACACACACCCAGGGTCGGACTGGCCCACCGGAGGGCCGGTGGATCCTCCGGTGGGCCCTCGTTACCGCCACTATGGCAGGGGCAGCCATACCCATCCTAGGCACCTAGTGGGCCCCCGTTACGTCCGCTACGGCAGGGGCCTCCATCCCCACCTGAGGCCCCTGCCAGTGCGTGACAGAACCGGTACTCGATGCGGCCGTAAGCGGCCACTCGAGTACCTTGTTTAATGTAAATGCGCGGCGCTTTGATGCGCATTGTGCGTGCGACGCGGACGGTTTTTTTGCCGGCACGCTCCGCACTGTGACCCCTGATGTGCCGCAGCGTCATGATATACTCACGCTGCCGCGTGTCTTGTTCCTGTCGGTCGTGCTGTAGCGGGGAGAAGATAAGAAGAGGACCCGGGAGCGCTGCTAAAGGTGAGTGAGTTTTGTTATTTTCACTAATTGCAAGAATATATACATATATTAAAGGGGCTCCTAGAATATTATATATAATAATGGGAGTGGTTGCAGGAATATATATAATTAATGGGCACTAGAAGACTATATGTAATAAGGGGGGAGGGGGATATGCAGGATAGGAGTAGTAGTGCTGTGCCCAGACATACAGAATAAGTGTAGTAATAGTGTGCTGTGCCCATATATACAGGGTAGGAGTAGTAGTACTGTGGCCATATATACAGGGAAGGAGTAGTAGTACTGTGTCCATATATACAGGATAGGAGAAGTAGTACTGTGTCTATATATACAGGATAGGAGCAGTAGTACTGTGCGGCCCCCATATATACAGGATAGGAGTAGTAGTACTGTGCTGTGCCCAGATATACAGGATAGGAGTAGTAGTACTGTGCTGTGCCTAGATATACAGGATAGGAGTAGTAGTACTGTGCTGTGCCCATATATACAGGATAGGAGTAGTAGTACTGTGCTGTGCCCATATATACAGGATAGGAGTAGTAGTACTGTGCTGTGCCCATATATACAGGATAGGAGTAGTAGTACTGTGCTGTGTCCATAAATACTGGAAAGGAGAAGTAGTACTGTGCTGTGCCCATATATACAGGATAGTAGTAGTAGTAGTGTGCTATGTCTATATATACAGGATAGGAGTAGTAGTACTGTGCTGTGCCCATATACACAGGATAGGATTAGTAGTGTGTTGTGTCCATGTATACAGGGTAGGAGTAGTAGTACTGTGCTGTGCCATATATACAGGATAGTAGTGGTACTTAGCTATGCCCATATATAGAGGATAGGAGTAGTAGTACTGTGCTGTGTCTATATATACAGGATAGGAGTAGTAGTACTGTGCTGTGTCTATATATACAGGATAGGAGTAGTAGTACTGTGCTGTCCCCATATATACAGGATAGGAGTAGTACTAGCACAGTGTGGGGTATTGTTATTCAGGTGACCTTATGCTGTAGTGACGGTGATATTTTTAGTTGCACAGTGTGGAGATGTGCCTCACAGAGATGAAGATATCTGATGGAAAATTCTCCAGTGATAAGAAAATAAAGGGAGAAGTTGTCCTGCAGTTCAGTACCCAAAGGAGAAGACGTGTGACATGTGAGGTACTGAATCCCACTTCTGAGTCTTATAACTGAAATTACTGACTATCTAGACTATTTCTATAACGTCAGTGCCTAGTCTTATGTACTAATAGAGACAGGTTAAAATATATATAACATTGAATTAGAGAATATGTTGTTTGCCATCCTTTGTATATTTAAGAATTTTGTCATCATGGGAATACCCCTTCAATTGTCCATTAGGGACAAAAGTAACAGTGCATATGTAAGCATAGTTTTCTATACAGAAGGTTGTTGTGATGGGACCTTCAAAGGCAACCAATCTGAACCTGCAGTTCTACTAAACCAAAAATTAAGCACAGGCAGTCCCCGGGTTACATACAAGATAGGGTCTCTAGGTTTGTTCTTAAGTTGAATTTTTATAAGTCGGAACTGTATATTTTATCATTGTAATCCCAGCCAGAACTTTTTTGGTCTCTGTGACAATTGGATTTTAAAAATGTTGGGTTGTCATAAGAATCAGGATTAGCACTAAAGCTTCATTGCAGACAGCTTTGATAACTCTTACAGCTGATCATTGCAGCCTAGGACTAAAGTACAATAAATTACCAATGTCCAGAGGTCCGTTTGTAACTAGGGGTCGTATGTAAGTCGAGTGTTCTTAAGTAGGGGAACACCTGTACTGTTTCTACTATCAAATCAGAAACGGTAACATTGATATATCTGCTTTGGAAGAAGGACAATGGGGGTCATTTACTAAGGGTCCGAATCGCGTTTTTACGTCGCGTTATTTCCGATTTACGCTGATTTTCCCTGATTTGCCCCGGGATTTTGAAGCACGCGATCGGATTGTGGCGCATCGGCGCCGGCATGCACGCAACAGAAATCGGGGGGTGTGGCTGTAAGAAAACCCGACGGATTTGGAAAAACCGACACATTAAAAAAAAAAAAAAAAGGTGCCGCTTGACATGCGCTTACCTGCACCCAGCGTAGGACGGTGAACTTAGTGAATCGCCGGAAGACCCGAATACTTCACACAGATCGCGCCGCTGGATCGCGACAGGACCGGGTAAGTAAATCTGCCCCATTGTCTGCTGTGGGGTCCACTATTGATCGGCCTACACAGACCAAGGCTGTGGAATTACCTTTAAAAAAAAAAAAAAAAAGAAAAAAAATCATACTATGGGGGTCATTTATTAAGGGCCCGATTCGCGTTTTCCCGACGTGTTACCCGAATATTTCCGTTTTGCGCCGCTTGTACTTAAATTGCCCCGGGATTTTGGCGCACGCGATCGGATTGTGGCGCATCGGCGCTGGCATGCGCGCGACGGAAATCGGGGGGCGTGGCCGAACGAAAACCCGACGTATTCGGAAAAACCGCCGCATTTAAAAACCGAAAATGTGTCGCATAAGGACCGCTTACCTTCACCTGGTCCAGCTCGGTGCATTCCGGCGCGATGAGTTTACTTTCAGCGCAGCAGCGCCACCTGGTGGACGGCGGAAGAACTACCTTATTAAATCCCGGCCGGACCCGAATCCAGAGCGGAGAAGCCGCCGCTGGAACGCGAATGGACCGGGTAAGTAAATTTGCCCCTATATCTAAAGCTCTGACACTGCCTTAAATTGACTCGTAGAATGATGAATTTTGATAAATATGTTGTCATAGAATGTGGTGTATCACTGCAGTACATTACCAGTTCACTCTACTTTTCACTTCAGAAAACTTACTCCAAATTTATCAGATGTGGTAGACAGATTTATGAGGTGTGACATTTCAAAAAGTCACACATTTAGGTACAAATTCACTCCAGTCTCCTTCTAGAGAAAGAAAAAGTAGTTGCACCAAATCTGCAGCTTTTGTGACTTTTTAGTCAAAAAGTTGCAAATCAGGTCCAGACATTAACACCGCCATAATGTTCCAAAAGTGTTATTGTGATTATGTGTGCATAATTAGTTTCTAAGTCTTTCCTCTGCCAGCGTTGGCTTTTTTGAAACTTCATTTCATAAATCTGGACATTAAACCTGCAATATGGCAACATTTATATGCCAACCTAGACTCTACAGCCCTGTCAGTAAAATTGTCATAGTAACTACCTTGAGCTGCCTCTAGGAGGAGCTCCCTGCGTACAGATTTACATAGCTTTGCATTCTATGCTTTTTATTCATCTACTGAGTAAGTCCTCCGCAGCAGGAGATTCTCTTTACTAGGGGATCAGATCAGCAAACACCCTTCTGTATGGTCTAACAGGGTTATGAAAGCATTATTAAGGGTATCTGCACACGCTCAGGGTTTTCTGAGTATACTACATAAGTATTTGTACGCCAAAAACATAACCTGCCCAAAACATGTAACAGATACACATCATTCCATAATACCTTTTCACTGTGTAGGTTTTAATTGTGTTTTTGGCTTTCAAACATTGATGCGAAAGACTGATCAAATAGTGACTGTGTGCAGATACCCTAAAGAGATTGGGGCACATTTACTTACCCATACGGAGGAGATCCCGAAAGTGCATTGTCCGACGACAATGCACTGTACCGTGATTCAAGAAGATCGTGCACCTGATATCCTGCATGTACCGCTTCCCCGCTCAGGTCCGCCGGAGTTCACCATCTTCCTGCCAGAGAATGTTAGTGCATGGCTTGCTACACAATTTTAAAGTTAAATCCCGTGCCCTGTCCAAATCCGTCGGATCGTCCGATGGCCCGCCCCTCGATTTGTGTCGCATTAAACCTGGCACTGATGCGCCAAAATCCCCTGTGACACAATCCCCTTCTAAATTGAAAACGTCGGAAAACCCCACGGAAATGCGGCTGCGGGACCCTTAGTAAATAAGCCCCATTGTATATAAACCCTAAGGGGATTGGTATACAAAAAACCTTTATCACTTCATAATATACATAACCTTTATCACTTCATAATGAGTACAGCTACTGAGTTAGCTACCGAGTTATAGAAAAGGATCAAGAATCTCTCTCCAGTATTCTGTGCACCAGTGTGAACACTGGTCTATTCCTGTATTCCGGTTACCTGTCCGCTCCACCATCCAGCAGCTGCCAGACAAAGTAAGTTTTCCCTGTCATCTTGTAGGGTCGCTCAGGGACCGTCAGTTAGGTTCCTGATAGTGGGTTCGCCCTTATCAGGGGGGTTCATCTGCTTTAGGCAGGGCCTTAGCCCGCAGGGACGTAGAAGGGGAGTTCTCCTGAAGTGAATAGGAAGAAATACAAGTCAAAGCAACATAGTTTCTGGAGTGATCTCGGGGGGATGTGTATACCCCAAATAACAGTTCTTTTTTGTTGCTGAAGTGAACCGGAAGAAATCTGTGTAAAATCCACTTAGTTTCTGTAGTGATTTCTGCTCCAATCCAAGGGTGTCCATTTTGGGGGTCTGTATATCCCAACTAGCAGGGTTTTTTTTGTTGCTGAGGTGAATAGGAAGAAATCTGTATAAAATCCACATATTTTCTGTAGTGATTTCTGCTCCTATTCCAGGGTGCTTCTGTATACCCCAAATTTCAAGTTTTTTTGGAAGATAAAGTAGATCAGTGTCAAATCAACATAGTTGATTAACCAATATGTCAGACAGAGAGGTGGTAGGTGGAGCAAGCACAGGTCGCAGCATAGTAAAGGGACATCGTGGCAGGGGTGACTCTATGAGACCAGAACTGCCAGTGTCATCTAGGGGCAGTGTGTTGATAAACAACCCAAATGTTGTCGATTGGTTGACTAGGTCATCAACTTCCTCCCAGATAACATCTGACAACCCCAGCCAAGAATCTGTGGGTTTGTCAGATACAACCCTTAGTTGCATACTGAGACCGTTGAGGAGAATGGTCATCGATGATAATGTAGCCGATTGCACTTGGGAACGGGTGAAGACAGGGGTTTATCATCACCTTCGGGAGAAGAGGGTGTCAGCTTGCGTGTCAGGTAGTGAAGCAGGCAGCAAGTCTCTACTGTGGCCATGAGTCAGCAGAGTGGCAGCAGTGAAAGGACGGGAGCCAAACGGTCACGGGGTACAAACCCTGCTTTGCAGGTCCAAGTAAGCAGTGGCACAGGGGCACAGCTAGGCATTAGTAGTCACTCAGTGACTGGCAGTAAAATCACCACCTCAGCGGTGTGGCAGTTTTTTGTTAAGACACCAGAGGAGCCGAGCGTGTGTATATGTACAATCTGTGGGCAGAAAGTAAAGTGTGGCCAGGGAGCTAACTTGGCACCATGTCCCTGTGTCAACACATGCGGCGTCACCATCCAATGGCCTGGGAGAAACGTGTCTCAGATGTGGAGGTCCATCCTGCCACCTCAGCAACAACAGCAGCACCTAGCAGCACACATGCCATTTCAGCCAGTCAAGGCTCCTGCACCTCTGCCAAAGGGAGCTGTTTGTCTTTGACATCATCTCCTGGTCCAGATGCTCCTGCTCCTCTCCACGCATGGTGCAAGCAGTCGTTTACAAAGAGACAACTGTATGCGTCCAGCCATTCTAAGGTGCAGAAGCTGACCATGTTCCTGATCAAGTTGTTGATATTGCAGACCCTCCCTTTCCAAGTCGTGGAATCTGCACCCTTCAGAGCACTAATGGCTTGTGCCGAACCAAGGTGAGCAGCTTCCTTCACCCGCCTAGTGAGGAGGGTAGTTGCCACCAGCAGCAGGACATGGAGCAGATCCTGCAACAACAGGTGGTGGCCTGCTTGGACAACACTCTACCACCCCAGGTAGCGGATCCCCTAGACTACTGGGCAGCAAAACTTGATGCGTGGCCGCAACTTTCAGAGTTTGCAGTATTGAAGCTTTCCTGCCCGGCCAGTAGTGTGGCATCAGAGCAGGTGTTCAGTGCGGCGGGGTCCTTCGTTACCCCAAGAAGAACCCGCTTGTCCACCCGTAATGTGGAGAAACTGACCTTTGTCAAAATGAATCAAATGTGGATCAGCCAGGATTTCAATACACCAATGCCTTATGCATCAAATTAGCTCAGCCACGACGCCTCTCCCAAACGTTGAGAAATGAATCTGAACCAAGGTGGAGAGTTCCAAGCCTAAATTTCGCTTTCAAAAAGGCAGTGCCAGCCTTTAACAAATATGTAGAACAGAAGGTGGGCCAGTCCTTGAGCTTATTGGTTTCTTCCAAGGTGCACGGCAGCACAGACGCGTGGAGCTGTAACTACTGTCACAGGGCCAGTACATGTCCTTTATTACCCACTGGGTGAATGTGCTTCCCGCCCAGCCACACCAACAACTTAAACAGGAGACAACGCTTTCTCCTCCACATTGTCAAACTGCTTCTCCTGCACCAGTGCCACCTCCTCCTTCTCCACTACCACCTCAGCCTCCACGAGTCTAAGTGCTTCTCCATCATTCCAAATGTTCAGGGCAGAGCAGTGTCACGCAGTTCTACACCTGGTTTGTCTGGGTGAACGAAGTCACACAGGGGAGGAACTGCTCTGCGTCATGCAAGAATAAATCAATCTGTGGCTTTCTCCGTGACAACTTAAAATCAGAACCATGGTGACAGGCAATGGGAGGAACATGGTGTCCGCGTGCATGGTGCACATGTTCAATCTGGTTGTCAACAGGTTCCTCAAGTCTTCCACCGATCTGCAAGACATTTTAAAAGAGGCCAGGAAACTGTGCAGCCGTTCTTACAAAGCCAAGCACACCCTCCACAAGTTGCAGCGTCAGAACGGCTTCCCCCAACATAGTCTGATATGCGATGTTTCCACCCGTTGGAATTTCAGCCTCTATATGTTAGACCGCCTGTATGAACAGAGCAAAGCCATTAATGATTTTCTGATGATGCAAGCGGACTGGAGTACTCCCCTGTGTAACTTTGATGTCGGGCACTGGCAGCTCATGCGTGACACCTGCCGTTTGCTCAGGCCCTTTGAAGAGGCGACGTTTTTTTTTCCAGTCACTAGGACTCACTTCCCCCCACAGCCCGCCCATCCATTCGATGGGCGCGCGCGGCTGGCACTTCCCCCTGCGCGCCCACTGACACTTCCCCCTGCGCGCCCTCTGTCACTTCCCCCTGCGCGCCCTCTGTCACTTCCCCCTGCGCGCCCTCTGACATTTCCCCCTGCGCGCCCACTGACACTTCCCCCTGCGCGCCCTCTGTCACTTCCCCCTGCACGCCCTCTGACACTTCCCCCTGCGCGCCCTCTGACACTTCCCCCCCCCCCGCAGCCCGCCTATCTCATCCACCTGCCCAGCACAAGTAGCACTCCCCACCCCAATGTCCGCGCTGGTCCCCCCCTTCACGCTCCGATTCCGCCCCCACACTCCGTTTTCGCACCCCCCTCGGTCCGTCACTGCCTCCGTAGCACCCGATCCCCCCCCCCCCCGCTCTGACATCCCCGGCAACAACCCCCCCCCCCCCACCAAAGGACAAGGCCAAAGAGAAAAGAAGAAAAGAGTAAAGGTAACTTCTATGTATGTATGTATGTATGTATGTATATGTGTGTGTGTGTATGTATAGATGTGTCTGTGGTATTTGTATATATATATATATCTGTATATTTGCTGTATATACTGTATGTATATGTATGTATTATATGGTATATGGTTATATGGTATATATATGTATGTATTATATGGTATATGGAGGCACGCTGTATGTATTATATGGCATATGGGGGCACGCTGTATGTACTATATGGTATATGGCGGCATGCTGTATGTATTATATGGTATATGGCGGCACGCTGTATGTATTATATGGTATATGGCGGCACAGTGTATGTATTATATGGTATATGGTGGCATGCTGTATGTATTATATGGTATATGGCGGCACGCTGTATGTATTATATGGTATATGGCGGCACAGTGTATGTATTATATGGTATATGGTGGCATGCTGTATGTATTATATGGTATATGGGGGCACGCTGTATGTATTATATGGTATATGGGGGCACGCTGTATATATTATATGGTATATGGCGGCACGTTGTATGTATTATATGGTATATGGAGGTACGCTGTATGTGTTATATGGTATATGGGGGCACGCTGTATGTATTATATGGTATATGGGGGCACGCTGTATGTATTATATGGTATATGGGGGCACGCTGTATGTATTATATGGTATATGGTGGCATGCTGTATGTATTATATGGTATATGGGGGCATGCAGTATGTATTATATGGTATATGGTGGCACGCTGTATGTACTATATGGTATATGGGGGCACGCTGTATGTATTATACGGTATATGGCGGCACAGTGTATGTATTATATGGTATATGGCGGTACGCTGTATGTATTATATGGTATATGGCGGCACAGTGTATGTATTATATGGTATATGGCTGCACAGTGTATGTATTATATGGTATATGGGGGCACGCTGTATGTATTATATGGTATATGGCGGCACACTGTATGTATTATATGGTATATGGAGGCACACTGTATGTATTATATGGTATATGGGGGCACACTGTATGTATTATATGGTATATGGGGGCACACTGTATGTATTATATGGTATATGGGGGCACGCTGTATGTATTATATGGTATATGGCGGCACGCTGTATGTATTATATGGTATATGGCGGCACGCTGTATGTATTATATGGTATATGGCGGCACAGTGTATGTATTATATGGTATATGGTGGCATGCTGTATGTATAATATGGTATATGGTGGCACGCTGTATGTACTATATGGTATATGGGGGCACGCTGTATGTATTATACGGTATATGGGGGCACGCTGTATGTATTATATGGTATATGGGGGCACGCTGTATGCATTATATGGTATATGGCAGCACACCGTATGTGTTATATGGTATATGGCGGCACGCTGTATGTATTATATGGTATATGGCGGCACGCTGTATGTATTATATGGTATATGGCGGCACAGTGTATGTATTATATGGCGGCACCCTGTATGTATTATATGGTATATGGCGGCACGCTGTATGCATTATATGGTATATGGCAGCACACTGTATGTGTTATATGGTATATGGCGGCACGCTGTATGTATTATATGGTATATGGCGGCACGCTGTATGCATTATATGGTATATGGCAGCACACTGTATGTGTTATATGGTATATGGCGGCACGCTGTATGTATTATATGGTATATGGCGGCACGCTGTATGTATTATATGGTATATGGGGGCACGCTGTATGTATTATATGGTATATGGCGGCACGCTGTATGTATTATATGGTATATGGGGCACACTGTATGTATTATATGGTATATGGCGGCACCCTGTATGTATTATATGGTATATGGCGGCATGCTGTATGTATTATATGGTATATGGCGGCATGCTGTACTGATTTTATATTATATGGCGGATTGTGTTATGTATATTGTTCTTTGTGGTAGCTCGCTGTGTGTATTATATAGTTCATGGAGGGAAGCTTTATGTATTTTGCATTGCTTTATTTTCACATTTTACCAATATGATTGGGTCTGGTCCTGACACTCCTTGATATTTTACATGTATAGAGGGGGGGGGGCGTTTTTCTATAGTTCGCCTCAGGCAGCAGAAAGGCTAGGTGCACCCCTGACTGCGGGATGAATAACGTCATTCCACTGCTTCATGACACCTGCCGTTTGCTCAGGCCCTTTGAAGAGGCGACGTTTTTTTTTCCAGTCACTAGGACTGCGGGATGAATAACGTCATTCCACTGCTTCATGTCCTGGAACTAATATTGCAAAATCTGTCTGGCCAGGGCACTGGAGAAGTGGAGACTACATCTCATGGACACATGAGTCCGGTGGCTGAACTGGAGGAGGAGGAGGTAAAAGACTATGCAGATGACCCAGAAGCACTGTGGCAGTATACAGTGGAGATGGAGGCCGGGAGTCCCTCAGAGTCACTTGCGCAGATGGCCGGCAGCATGCTGCATTGCCTAACTAGTGACAGCCGTATAGTGAACATCCGGCAAAGGGATGACTTTTGGCTCTCCACCCTCTTGGTCCGTCGCTACCGGTCAAAAATGGGTGACTTTTTTTTCCAGCTGCCAAAAGGGAGGAACAACTGGCATATTATAAATAAATAATGAAAAGACAGTTGTGCACCATTGTACATCCTCTGTCAGGTCTGACCGGGGGATTTCTGGCAATGATTGCTCACGTTCTACTACCACTGCTGCTTAATTCTGGAGTCCTTAATGAGCAGCTTCCTTCACCCGCCTAGTGAGGAGGGTAGCTGCCACCAGCAGCAGGACATGGAGCAGATCCTGCAACAACAGGTGGTGGCCTGCTTGGACAACACTCTACTACCCCAGGTAGCGGATCCCCTAGACTACTGGGCAGCAAAACTTGATGCGTGGCCGCAACTTTCAGAGTTTGCAGTATTGAAGCTTTCCTGCCCGGCCAGTAGTGTGGCATCACAGCAGGTGTTCAGTGCGGCGGGGTCCTTCGTTACCCCAAGAAGAACCCGCTTGTCCACCCGTAATGTGGAGAAACTGACCTTTGTCAAAATTAATCAAATGTGGATCAGCCAGGATTTCAATACACCAATGCCTTATGCATCAAATTAGCTCAGCCACGACGCCTCTCCCAAACGTTGAGAAATGAATCTGGATTCTAACTACCTGCCTATATTCTTATTCTGCTACCCGCCTGATGTGGCACATGTGCTGCCAGTTGCTCCATCTGCCTCCCATCATCTTTACCAGGGACTGGAATTGTCATCCACCTCCACACTCATCGTGCCACTCTCTGACCTCATGCTGCTGCCACCTCCAGAATTTGTCATTGTGCCACTCTCCGACCGCTTGCTGCTGCTGCCACCTCCACACTCTGTCATTGTGCCACTCCGTGGCATACCAGGTTGCTGCCTCCTCCACACTCTGTCATTGTGCCACTCTGTGGGCTACCAGGTTGCGGCCTCCTCCACAATCTGTCATTGTGCCACTCTGTGGCTTTCCAGATTGCTTCCATCTTTACACTCTGTCATTGTTCCACTCTGTGGCGTACCAGGTTGCTGCCATCTCCACGCTCTGCCATTGTGCCACTCTGTGGCCTACCATGTTTTCACCATGTCCATAATTTGTCATTGTGCCACTCTGCGGCCTACTCATGCTGCTGCCAATTGACCGCTGTCTCCCTGGAATACCCTGTGATTTCCATAATGCTATTTTCACCCTCCACCACTCTAAGACGTTGCCACTATGTTTGGTTTTGTACTTCATTTCATCTGTCAGAAGGAATGAAAAGCCTCAGGATTGATAGCCAAAAGCAGGAGTGGATACAGAACACAGAGGACATGCAAATATCCCATTTGCTGGTCATCTCTGTTGTGGATCAATTCCTGTTAGTTTTTGGCTTTAGCAATACGGATGGATTATTGACCGATTGAAAGCGGACACTGACGGATGAAAAGAAGGGCAAAATGATCAGTGACGTCAATGCAAAATTACTGCCGACATCCTCTGCACTCTTTTGGGTGGTTTCTACATGTATCAGCGTCTCACAGAACAGGTCCTGTCGTAATCTAAGGAATCATCGGATGTCAGTGTAAAAGAGTGCATTCTTTGATGTTATACAGGCGGTCCCTGACTAACAGACAACCCATAGTTACAGACAGACCCCTCTGAACTCTGGTGAAGCTTTCTGAATGCTTTACTATAGTCCCAGACTGCAATAATCAGCTGTAAGGTGTCTGTAATGCAGCTTTATTGATAAACCTTGGTCCCATTACAGAAAAAAATGTTTAAACTCCAATTGTCACTGGAGCCAAATTTTTTTTGTCTGGATCTACAATTGTAAAATGTACAGTTTTGACCTACATACAAATTCAACTTAAGAACAAACCTCCGGACCCTATCTTGTACGTAACCCGGGGACTGCCTGTAGTGGAATCTTGGCCCTCAGCTCAATCCTTTCGAGCTGGTACGGAGGTTACCTTGTCAGGCTGTGTTCCCGCTTTGCTTATTTGGTGAAGTTGGCCTCTGTAAGTGCCCATGGAATTGAAGAGTGAAGCAATTCTAAGAGCGGCGGCTGTCATGTGCATGTCATACTAAAACACAACATTGTTTGAAGACCAAACCACGCTCCCTATGCATATTTGAGCATGGCACAAAAGTCTACAGCACCCTACAGGCCTCCCTACAGCCAGGAAATACCTGTTTTTTAACGTTATTCCTCATGAGTCAAATGTTTTCGAAAAATTTGTCGAACCGAGTTGAATCGAATTTCAACAAATTTGCCCATCTAATTATAAAGACATTTTAGAACATTGCTTATATACTACTTACCTGGAAAATAGACGGTTCCACTCTTTGCACTTACATCAACATTCTTTGTATTTCACCAGTTGTAAGGATATTTAGAAGTCTATCTGTGTTTTTAAGCCCAGGGCAATATTCTCCTACATATGTATCTGTTGAGCATATTCACTTTAGGGAGAAACTGATTACTTCTATCCAGACAACCAAGCCTGAGGCTAAAGCCAGTGACACATCTTCAGATCGCAATCTTTATTATATGCCATAAACACAATCTCCTTATTTTTTTTGCATCTCAAGTGCATTTTTTCCAAATTGACAAAATCTTCAAGATCTGCTTTTTCAGTATTTTATGAATGATCAATGTGATGTCATGCACCTACAGGCTATGTAAGTAAATTACAAACATGAACTTCTTAGTAGGACACATCTACCATCAGTACAACTACTGTTGGGAAAAAACATGGTAATCCCATGGGAAATAAATGAAGTGACAGCACGTATGCTCAACTTGTCACTCAATTCACTATAGGAAACAAAACTCACAATCATTTGAGGTCTCACTGGTTGGACATTCAGAATAAGGGTGGTTTCACATTGGCGTTTTTTTCAGTGATTTTTGGTTTATGGGCACATACAGATACTGACCCATTCTTTTCAATGGGATTTTTTACACTTTGGTTTTGTGTTAATGATCGGTTGTTGTCAGTGAACTCAAAAAGAACAGGTTTTAAACTGATCACTGATCAGTGAAAAAAACTTGAAGTGTGAAAATGCCCATTGAAAAGACTGGTTCAGTAAGGCATCACTGAAAAATCACTGAAACCAGGAAGAGAAAACCAATCTGTATGTATCCATAAGCCAAAATGGGTTCAGTGAGAAATCACACAAATGTGAAAAAACACCATTCTGAAATCCTAAGGGAAAGTACTTCAACATGAGATAAGACCTTTAAATGAAAACTTTGGTTTTGGCCAATTAAAGTATAGTCATCATATGAAAAAGGAAAGGAAACTCATGGCAATAACTCCATTTTAGATTCAATTCCAAATTTTGTAAAAAACAAAAGAAAACAAAAAAAAAACACTGGAACAAAATACAGCTGAAACTATTCCTGATTTTGTGTTGTAAAATATGGTATAATAGCATTCATGGAATATAATTAGATGTGGATGATTGGATTCATGTGTATGTGAGAGCCTATTCAGCTAGATCTGTATAATTTGTCATGAAGAACAATTCTGTAATGGACAAAAGGGTCAATTTTGCATGTAGTCTACCATATCAAAAGAGAACATAAGACTGTTACCATTTTGAGTTATAATATGTGGTGTCAGGACATCTGCTCACATAAACAGTGAAAAGACTGAAGCAATTAGGCAAAGCTTTAATCATACCGTGTCAGTCATTCTGTTAACCTACCACAAGTATTCTCCCTCCCAAAATATGAGGTGTCGTAGAGATGCCTGTAATGTTGTCACTATGTGATATTGTTCTGCCAATGCTACATAGCTGAATGGTTGGTAAACAATCCTATGTAGCATGTGTGAGACTAAGGGCCAGGGTTGTAACTAGGAGAGAGGCTGGACCCCGTAGCAGATTTCTGCATGGGGCACCCCTTCCAAAAAATATAGACATATTTGTACACATGTTTATACAATCACACACATTTATACACCCATTTATACACACATATACCTGTATACACACACATAAAGTACTACACTCATACACACATTTATGCACTCTTACACTACATACTTGTACTGTATATACTCAATACACACAACTGAAAAAAATATGCAAACTGCGTGCAAGTGTATTTATGAATTGTTTGTGTCAGTATTGTGTCGCGGCTGCACTATGCCCAACGAGCCACAAAATTCTGTACCTAAAGGGGCTTTTCAGTGCAGAGTTGTATCATGAACCACATTAAATTCTGTGCCTCGACAGAACTGTGCTGCACGCTCTTTGTTAACCCCTTAAGGATGCAACCATTTTGTAGCTTAAAGGGAACCTGTCACCAGGAAACCCATTTTTAGCACTCCCCCAGTCCCCACGGAGCATAGTACATACACTGCCAAAGTGTTTTTGTATAAAAAATAGGTTTTACAGTAAAAAAGAAAGTTATATTGTACCTTTCATTAGCATCTGCTATGTGACTAGGCTGTTGCCAATAGGGAGGGGCTGGAAAGGAGCAGTCCCCCCCCACCCTTGGGAAACATGTGACCTTTTCAAATATATGAATAACTCCCCACACTCGGGATTGGCTGTGGAGGAGCAGGGGGCGTCGCTAATCCCAGTGATGGGTGTTTTCATATATTTGAAAGTCAAAGCAGAAAAAACGGGGTCAAATGGACAGACGCGCTACATCCAAATAAGAGTGATAGTGGTTTTTATTGGTAGTGTGACAACGCGTTTCGACACCGTAACGGTGTCTTCATCATGCCTAAAAACTATGTGAATTACATGGCAAGAGACAAAGACAAAAGTAAAACAAAACATAACACAACATAATTAGTATAATTGGATTAGTATAAAAACATATATATGCAAGATAGGGCATATGAGCATGATTAGTATAGGTTAAAAGTACATATATATATACACACATATCTACATCCGTATAATTACACATTACAACCCCTTGTCCTACAATTATCGTCCTACCTGAAAGATTCCACTCAACTTATCAAGGAACTCCTATGACTCAACAACCCCACCGACAACCTAAGCAACCGTAAAAACTGGTCACTACTAACAGCACTCTACTCTAATATTCCGCATGATTTAGGAAGCAAATCCATTGAAATCTTCCTGTTAACCAACCCCAATATGCCTCTAGCACAGATTGCTTTTTTAACCAAAAGCATTGACTTCATCATCCACCACAACTCCTTCTCCTTTGAAGACAATGTTTACCGCCAAATAAAAAGGCTGTGCCATGGGCACGAGATTTGCACCCTCTTATGCAAACCTGTACATGGGCACTTTTGAAAAAGAACATATCACCGGCCCTAATCCCTTCCAGAATAACATTATCTTCTTTTGTCGCTACATAGACGATTTGTTCTTCATCTGGGAAGGCAATAAAGACACAGCCACTGAATTCATTGCCTATTTGAACCACAACAGGATGGGCCTCAGCTTTACTCACAACTATTCCACCACACAAATTGACTTCTTGGACTTCTTAATTCATCTCAACAATACAGGGACCTTATCCACCAGTACACATTTCAAATCTGTAGACGTCAACAGTTATTTGGACTTTCTAGCGCATACATACCCCATGGCTCCGCAATATCCCTTACGGCCAATTCAAACGAATCAGAAAGAACTGCTCAGACACCACCACCTTCATCACGCAAGCCAAGGTCCTGAAACAATGCTTTACCCCAAAAAACTGGTACAAGACGCCTTCACCAAAACACTATCCCTTACCCAGGACCAATGTCTGCAACCAAGCAAACTAACATCGCACCAGCACCAACCCCCCCCCAACTCAATTTCATAACCACATACAACACCAGTCATAGTAACATAAAACAAATCATGACAAAACACTGGCCCATCCTACCGAGCGACCCACACCTCAAACTTGCCCTGCCCAACCCACCGTCTGTCACTTTCAGAAGAGCTAGAACCCTCCGTAATATACTCGCCCCCAGTAAACTTAAAGGAACAGACCGAACCCAACCATCCACTTTCCTAACCCTGAAGGGATCTTTCAAGTGTGGCTCCACCAGATGCCTATGCTGTGCAAACATCCAACATAGAAGAAAATCTTTCAGTTCCACCACCACTGGCGAGAACTTTGAAATTCTCTCCTAGAATGTAATATGCATTATATGTCCTATGCATTATATGCATACTATATGATTCTATTGCATTTCATGTTTTTAATTTTTTAGTGAATTAATTAATTAATTGATTTTTATCCTATTACTTTTTTTATTAATTATTTCAACTACTAACTATACCATGTCATTCACCATTGTTCCATTCTACATGTGCATCTGTTACAGTTAGGCAGCCTTATCTGTATGCACTTCTTTATGTATATATGTATGCATTTATGTATCTGTATGCATCTTTGTTTATTTATTTAATTATTCCTGTAAACACCTTCATTTAATTATCTATCGATTCATTCATCTAATTATCCTACAATTCTACTTAATTATGCAACCACTACATATTCCACATAACGAAGTAATCATGAATGCATATCATTCCCCCTTCATTGCATATCGCTATCTCGATATCGCCATTCTTCTCTCCTGTCCTTCCCCAAGGCCAGCGCCTGCGCACTGCCTCCTACACATCTTCCCCCACTGTCAATAAATACCGCGTCTTCCTTGGCGAGCGCTCTGTCCTCCCATGCCCCTGAGAGTACGCAGCCCGTCTCTCACGGCACCTGGACGCCACGGTGTGTCCCCTCCCGTCCCACACAAAATAAACCCCCTCCCTTCTCTCTCTCGATCCCCCATACCTGCTTCTAACACCTATTTCTTCATCCTCCTCCAGGCTGGACACCAGGCAGCATAGTTCTGCCACTCACCCGGCAGGAGAATCCCCCCTGCAGGTACCCACCATCACTCTATCACATGACATACTGTATATCAAATTAGACTACAGCTTCATCTCCATCATTCTACATACCATTTATTCCTCTATTAATTGTTCAATTGACCTATCCTCAGCTATTCATTTATTTATTTATATTTATGCATCGATTTATGTATGTATTTATATTTATTTATTTATATATTTATTTATTCATTTATATCTATGCATCATTTTACATATCCCATTACTGCCCTCAACCACTCAATCAATTCATCTACTCATACATCTTACATACATTTTTATGTGTACATGTGTGCCTATAATTATACAGATGTAGATATGTGTGTATATATATATGTACTTTTAACCTATACTAATCATGCTCATATGACCTATCTTGCATATATATGTTTTTTATACTAATCCAATTATACTAATTATGTTGTGTTATGTTTTGTTTTGCTTTTGTCTTTGTCTCTTGCCATGTAATTCACATAGTTTTTAGATCTGATGAAGACACCGTTACGGTGTCGAAACGCGTTGTCACACTACCAGTAAAAACCACCATCACTCTTATTTGGATGTAGCGCGTCTGTCCATTTGACCCCGTTTTTTCTGCTTTGGCCTTCATATTCTATCTGGACCATGTTCCAGCCCCGGGGCCTGACACTGCAACTTCACTACATTACCCTCTAAGAAACTCCTCTCCCTTGGTAGTGCACACACTTCTTTGGTGCCTGGCTCAAGAAATCCCCTAATTTTTACCTCAAACATATTTGAAAAGGTCACATGGAGTAGCTGTTTCCCAAGGGTGGGAGGGAACTGCTCCTTTCCAGT
Organism: Engystomops pustulosus; assembly: GCF_040894005.1. NCBI lineage: Eukaryota > Metazoa > Chordata > Amphibia > Anura > Leptodactylidae > Engystomops > Engystomops pustulosus. The sequence goes on along the minus strand of NC_092414.1, from coordinate 91,190,339 downwards.
CACTCCCAGTGGGCAACTGCCTAGTCACACAGCAGATGCTAATGAAAGGTACAATATAACATATCTTTTTTTTCTGTACTTTTAATACAAAAACACTTTGGCAGTGTATGTACTATGCTCTGTGGGGACTGGGGGAGTGCTAAAAATGGGTCTCCTGGTGACAGGTTCCCTGGCTTAGCCCCATTTTTTGGATTCTGACTTGCGTCGCTTTATATGGTTATACATTTTGAACACTGTTACTTATCAAAACGATTCTGAGATTGTTTTTTTCCCCACATGTTGTACTTCATTTTAGGGCGGCGGAGGGGGGGGGGATCGTGGGGAAAAGACCCCCCCAAAGCCAAGTTAAATGCCGCGGTCGCACTGACCACGGCAATTAACGGGTTAAACACCCGCAATCGGAGCCAACTCTGACCGCGGGTGTTACACTGGGGTGTCGGCTATATGTTGCAGCTGGCACCCCGTGTTTCCTGATGCCGGTTTGGCTCAGATTTTGAGCTGAACCGGCATCGGCTCTGCGTCCAATATATCAGATGCTGAGCACTTAGTCACTGCAGTCAGCTTCCGATATATCAGACACAGAGCGTGAAGGGGTTAAAGGTGCACAAAAAATGTTGGTGCACACTTCCTGAGAAGTGCCGGGTGCACCATATTAATGAAGAACATGCGCCAGTTTTGATGAATCTGGTGCACTCTGCACATTCCTCAGACAAACTGCAGCTCAAATTTGCACAAATAATATATAGTATACTATATAGTACATACACATAATATATACACACATTACATATGCATTTACTTAGACAAACATTATATGCTCACCATATATACACATACATATAGTATGAAAAGACTATATACTTACTGCATATACACACATACATACAGTATATACACAGCATACATCCTACACACAAATACAGCATATGCACACACCATAAATGTACATAAATCCAATGCACACAGACATACAATATATAGACATCACACACATAGACAGTATATACACATCATACATCATTATACACACATACAGCAGATACACTTGCATACAGTTGTTTTTACAGCATATATACACATATACAGCATATGCACCCCATATATACACAAACATAAAGTATATACATATATATATAGCATATACATACATAACACACATACAGTATATACACACCATACATCACATACACACATACATACAGTATAAATACATCATACACACATATATACACTGTATCTACACACCACAAATACACAATACACACATATACAGCATATAAACACACACCATAATCACACATGCGGTATACATACATGCAGAGGGTACAGATCCCTTTAAATGTTTCATTCTTTTTTAATTGCAGCCAATTTCTTTTTTTTGTTCATTAATGTACACTCTGCACCCCATTTTGACAGAAAAAAAATTCAGAAGTGTAAATATTTTTGCTAATTTCTTAAGCAAGAAAAAGTGAAATACCACATGGCCATAAGTATTCAGACCCTTTGCTCAGTATTGAGTAGAAGCACCTTTTGAGCTACTAGTACAGCTATGAGCAAGTTTTTCACACCTGGATTTGGGGACCATCTGCCATTCTTCATTGCAGTTCCCTCGGGTTGGATGGTGGATGTTGGTGCACAGCCATTTTTAAGTCTCTCCAGAGATGCCTAATTGGATTTAGGCCAGTCAAGAAAGGTCACAGTTATTCTAAAGCCTCTGCTTTGTTATTTTATCTGTGCGCTTAGAGTAATTGTCTTGTTGGAAGAACCCGGTCTGAGGTCCATAGCACTCTGGAAGAGGTTTTCCATCCAAGATATCTCTGTACGTGACCATATTAATTTTTTCTTTAATTGCAACCTGCCCCTACAGCTGAAAAATACCCCCAAAGCATGAAAGCATGATGCTGCCACCACCAAGTGTCACTGTTGGGATTATATTTGGCAGGTGATGAGCATTAACACCAAAAGAATTAACACCAAAAGGCTTAATCTTCATCTTTTTAGACCAGAGAATCTTATTTCTCACACCTGAGAGTCTTTCGTGTGTTTTTTAACAAACTGTATGCGGCTTTTATATGTGTTGCACTGAGGAGCGGCTTCTATCGGCACACCCTGCCATAAAGGTCAGATTGGTCAAGGGCTGCAGTGAAAGTTGACGTTGTAGAACTTTCTCCCATCTCCCTACTGTATCTCTGGAGTTCTGCCACAGTGATCTTTGGGATTCTTCTTTAGCTCTCTCACCAAGGCTCTTCTCCCACAATTGCTTAGTTTGGCTGGACGCCCAGTTTAAGGAAGTCAACAAGTCTAGTAATACAGGCGGTCCCCTACTTAAGAACACTCGACTAACATACGACCCATAGTTACAAACGGACCACTGGATATTGGTAATTTATTGTGCTTTAGTCCTAGGCTACAATAAACAGCTGTAACAGTTATCAAATGTGTCTGTAATGAAGCTTTATTGTTAATCCTGATTCTTATGACAACCCAACATTTTTAAAATCCAATTGTCACAGAGACCAAAAAAGTTCTGGCTGGGTTTACAATGATAAAATATACAGTTCCGACTTACATACAAACTCAACTTAAGAACAAACCTACAGACCCTATCTTGTATGTAACCCGGGGACTGCCTGTACCCTCACAAGTTGTTGTGCCACTGTGCTGTTAGGAACCTTGAGTGCTGCAGAAATTCTTTTGTAACCTTAGCCAGATCTGTGCCTTTCCAGAATTATGTCTCTGAGCTCCTCGATCCTCATGATTCTCATGTGCTCTGACATGCATTGTGACTAGAGATGGGTGAATTAGTGAAAATTCGCTTCGACCCGGTTCGCCGAATTTTCAGAGAAAATTCGATTCAAAATGAATCACGGCATATGACGTAATGGTACGTCACATGCCGAGTGCAGGTGCATGGAGAGGGATCACAGGCTGAGCCCTCTCCATAGTTGGTAAGTATTTGCTGCATATTGCAGCAAAGGCTTACCGGTTACCGCGGTTGTTGCTAGCAAAAAAGCATCTTTCCAAGGATCGCCGCTCCCCCTGAGGCTCTAGGTTCTCTGCCCCATGTAACATGTTGTGCTCATGGACATTTTGCTAATAAAGGAGGTAAAAACATTTTTTCCCCACAAATCACTGTAAACTTCGGATTCGTGACGAATCAAAGTTTTCCTGTAATTCTAAAAATTTTTAGAATAGTTAGAATTGATTTGCCCATCTCTAATGACACATAGCTATACTCCAATGAAGGAGTAGAAAGATCTCAAGGAGGATCAGAAGAAAATGGACAGCATATGAATTTAATATGAGTGTCACAGCAACGGATTTGAATACTTAAGACTGTGATATTTCAGTTTTGCTTTTTGAATAAATTAGTAAAAATATCTACATTTCTGATTTTTTTTTCTGTCAAGATGGGGTACAGAGAGTACATTAATTGATCTCACAAATTGGCTGCAATGACACAAAAAGTGAAAAATTTAAAGGGTTCTGAATACTTTCTGTACCCACTGTATGTATATTTATAGTGTATCTTATATATGTATCTTTTGCACTGTTTTAAAAACATGAATTATGTTAATTACGGGGATGGATTTCAGTGATCATATGACCCCTTTATTTATGTGTATATATCCATTGCTCACCCAAGGCTCTTGTTGAGCTGAAATGTCGCTGTTAACACCAGTATGGAATAAAGAGGATCATCTATCACTTTGAATTGAAACAAACTGGAGTGCTGCTCTTTTTCTTTTTGAATATATATATACTTCCATTCAGCTGACTGGACATCAAATCTATCTGGTTGCGATTTATAGTTCGGAAACAAGTCAGAAACCCTTCATTATTTCATCACAAATTTTATTACAAATTGCATATATTTGTTACACCATTATAAAAGCAAGCAGGTATTACCTATGTACAGAAACTAGACTTTTATATAAAGTATATACAAATAACCTCAATAAAACCAGTAAGCAGAATAAACATGTTGAAGCTGTTTCCACTTTTACCATATGATGTTATTGTATCTCTGCCAAAGTAATAAATACAGTTCTATATTTACAAATCTCATAAAAATTAAGTATTTCTCATTTCAAAATTACACATATCTAATCACAATATTCCAAACATGCTTATAAAAATAAAACCTTGTATCTATTTATAGGAGAGCCTTCCACTTCATTTATATGTATTTTATACAATGTTATGCCCATAAAAGCTTCTTAAACATGTGACTTTACCTTAAGTAATACATAATAACCTCAGTCTGCCATCCTTGCCTTTCAATGACTTGAAATTCTTCCAAGTACAGAACCCTCAGATACAGTATCACAGAATTCCCATAATAATTCTCTGCAATTTACAATGGGAGTATGGGCTATGCCAATTTCAGATTAAATGTCAGTTCTGTTTTTTATTTAAAAAAATATATTAGAGCCCTATATACAGCAAAATCATTGTATTGTAACATCTGCAACCTCCGAGTAGGTTTCCAAGTTTTGCGGAAGGGGTTGAAGAGTGATCTATCCAATTGTACTTAAACAGTATATAGATGGTTAGGTTTGTGCTAGAATATAGCTGCCTATATGTCTAATGTTTAGAAGGATTCTCCAGTTTTAGGTGCTGTGGATGGGAGCCTCTTTGATCAGCTTTTACCACTGGGATCAATCCTTGTTCCTCTGCAGTAGCAAATGTAATGGGTAGAATACTTATAGGAAACTTTAGGGTTCATATAAGACCCTAATAGCTCTATTATCCCCTAATAAAGTTTACCAATCGCCACCAGGAGCCATGGCTCATAAATCCGCATGCTCCGCCATCCACTGATATGGTAGTGGTTATGATGGAGACTATGTGCATGACCCCATTCCCCAGCAGGACACGTAACATCACAGAAAGTCCCCAACTCTGCTGCCTTGGGTTCACATTACTATGGCTTCCAGTGGCAAATGGGAATCTTTATAAAGGTGGCTCTTATACTTACCCTGTTAATGTTTCCTATAAGTGTCCAAGCCCCTGAAATATTTAATTTAGAAGATTACAGTCAAATTATTTAATATATTTAAAATATTTTATTTAGAACAGTGTAGTCAAATTATTTAATATATTTAAAATATTTAATTTTATAGGAAAATTCAATATGTAACATTTATTGTAACAGATTCCCATAAGTTCCAAGGCATTTTCTTAGTATAAATATATACTTGTGATTTATAGTCTGCATTTGAGATATAACTTATGGACCTATAACAGTTATAGCAAACTGGACTTGTAACTATTGTCAAATATGAGTTTGTGTTGAATATGAGCTTGGGCACTGGTGATGTAATTTGATAGCTCCAACACACCGGAAGCTCACTGACATTTTTCTCACTCCACTGCCGGTATTCAAGATGTACCAGAAATATAAAACAGAAAATACTATTTGAGACAATTACATCTCCAGCTAAAAATTTGCTGCTCCATGCTCTCTAGGATCAACCTGGCTGCCAATTTGTACCCAACTATAATTATGAAACTATGAATCACACAATATAATACACTATATTTTAAGAGTTCTTGGGTTTAGTTTATAATTCTCACACATGGTTCAGTGGTAATGTATACATACATAGCATATTAAGTGCATTAAGCATTAATCTTCTTTTTAAGCAGCCCACACAAATTTATGGGTTGTATTAGACTTAGAATTTGGTGTTTTTTTCCACTCACTCAGAAGCACCCCCATTATTGTCCAAGTGCTGCGACTTAGCCTTTTTTTTTACAAGGCTTAGGCCACTTTCATACGTCTGGAAGTAGCGGCCGTGAGCTAGCAGCAAAGACGGCAGCTTACTCACGGCCACCATAGATGTGCATTGGGCACATTGTGTCTCACTACACTGTGTCTGAGTTGTGGGGTCACTCCGCATAAGATAGAGCAGGTCCTATACCTGCCCTGATTTGTGGCCTAGCTTGGCTCGCTACGGAGAGGGAGAGGTGAGTGGCACAAGTCTGATGCATGTATCCTTATGATGATTGCCCATGAGAGAAACAGTCGGATAAACTCACTGTCAGGAATTCCCAGACCAAACCTTGTATCGCTGGACTGAACCAGGTTTGGTCAAACACACAGAACAGGTGCAAGTCTTTCCATTATACGGCAGCTTCCCTATGTATAATTTCCTCAATGGGTTTGACTAACAATAATTGATAAATAACTGAATACCTAATGGAGACGGGTAAATGAAATGGGTAAAAATCAATCAGAAGCCCCCACAGCTCCTGTCCTTTGGTTATATTATCTAGACATTAGAGCAGTTTTGTTGGAAACATATTAAGGCTCATTTTTAATCCCATCCAAACAAAGAAGTGTCTGTGGTGCTCATAGCATCCAATCACAGCCCAGCTTTCATTTTCCAAGAGTTTCATAAGAAGTGATGGCTGTTCTGTGACTAGTTGTTATGAGCAATAAAGTTAGGTTTAGGCAGTCTGCATACATCTGCCCAATTGAGTTTGTATCCAGTAATATCCTGTGGTGCTTTGAATTAGATTGTAAGCTCTGCATGTAGCACATTGAAAGCCAAGTTGTTTTCTTTCGAAAGGCGGCTCTGCAGCATATTTTATGCATTATAAACACTGAAGTCTTGGCAGCTGGGAGTATATTGACAACGTTCTGGACATTCAGTTTTTGGTTTAATTAGAGGAAATGATGTGATGGAAAGGCAAGATAACCCTGTAAAAGATTAATGATAAATCCTGAGGTTTATCTTTCAGACAATATCCAAGAGAAATAGCATAGCTGATTGGTATCATATGGATGCAGCAAAGACACGGATACTATTCTCCCAATAATAGTAAATATGGAAAGGTTTGTGCCTTAAGGAGCAGAGGAGTCAGTACCGTCAGTGCAGCCATGTTGTCAATGACAAGACACGTATGTTGCGGCAGACAATTTACAGTTTTCAGTCATTTGGTATGATGAAGGGCTTGATGGATATTCATAAGAAATGCTGGAACTTGCAAAGGTCACCAGAGCTTGTGTGGAATCACAGGACTGTTTCTCAGCATCTTCAGAGTTAATGGAGGATAGGCTAGTTTGCCGGGATCTGCTCCAGAGCATATCTGTGCTTTTTATACCACCTATGTCTTCCTTGAAATGTGGATTGAAAAGAATGTACAAGAGAGGATTCAGGCACGCAGGCAATGGGATGATAAGCAGGAAAATTGATTTGATCACTTCTGGACTAATGAATGTTAGATTTAAGAGTGAGGAGAAGGACAGGAAGGCCACTGGGCAGTAGAGAATGCAGTTAGTGAAGAGAAGCAGAGCTATATGCTTCACCATTGAGCAGTCCCACACATTTTCCAGTTCCCCTTTTTCTAACGTGCAGTAGAGCTTAGTATAAGCAACTGTCATGACAAGGAAGCAGAGCGAATTCAAGAGGACTAGAGCCACCATGAACCCCATAGAGGAAGGATCACCAAAAAGGAGGGGGAAACATAATGGAGAGGTCCCATAGGTATTGCCAGTCAAAAGTGGTGAAACTGCAATCACCAGGGAAAGAATGAAGCAAAAGCAAATTGACAACTTGACGCTAATAAATGAGGATTTGGATTCAAACTTATTAGAACCTTTTGTAGAAAGTCCTCGCTCAAGTGCAGCCACAGTAAGGAGAAAGATGGAGGATTCTGCTGCAAATACTGACAGGAATCCTGTTATCTGACAGCCAACTCCATTCTCCCACCAAGCCCCATACTGCGCAAATTTCCCAAAGGTCAGAGCATCAATGGTAGCCAGGACTCCACTTGAAAGGCCCATCAATGTGTTCATAATGGCTATAAGCCCAATTAGAAGCTTTATGGAAGGAATATATGACAGATGCTTAAAGACTGTAGCAATGACCAAAGCATTGCAAATGAAGGCCAAGAGGACTATCAGCCACACTCCAATTCGGATCAGCCAACTTCCAAACAGGTAGTCACAGGGTTTGAATGGTCCTGTAGGATGACAAAAAGTTTGGTTTTACTCTTACACAAATTAACATTGATGACTTATGAATCAAGTCCTATGGTTCAATAATATACTAGTAAAAGCAGCTTTTTACCTTCTATGGCAGGTCAGGGTAGAAAGAGTTTATCTTAATAGAGAGTTTGTCATTAAGAGGGGTATGTAGCCTTAAAGGCCATGTATTCTCCATTTCAAGGGTGGAATAAGGAAAACTTTGCCTCAAAGCTACATTAAAGGCAACTCACTTAACATCAACCATGACATTTCCAAGAAGCCTAGTGACATGATGTGGGATAATAGCCAAGCCAGAATAGTGTTTTTACAGAGACTATCAAGCATGAGAAACCAACATGTGGGGCTCTGGTAACGCCCCATATTCCTTCTTTCACACTGGTATAAATTTCGAAGTTAATGGAAGGAGGCCATGGATATCAAATATAATAAGTTTCCTTCAGTTACAGTGCCCTTTGTTCATCGTGCTTGATTTTATTTTGATGGTAGATTTCCTTTAAAGTAGCCACAATCCAACATTTTCCTTATTCCACCATGGAAAACATATTTTCTTACTCTTGCAAGGACTGAGTATACAATCATATATTTTTTGTATCATAGCTGATGGAGACTAGAAAGAAGCTGTATCACTTATCCAAATTGTAAAATAATTTTAAACAGCAGATCTTTTGGGTTCTGTGTGTCCACTGCTAAATTTATATAAAAAAATTTCTAGAATACTCTCCTTATTTAGTTAAGACATTAAGTTAGTACATCAATAAGTAAATGACAAGAACTTTCCTTAGCAGGCTATGGGACTTATTTAGAAAGGGTCCGTGGATCACATTTCCGTCAGGCTTCCCGACATTTTCGGGATTTGCGCCACTGTGACAGGTATTTAGCAGGGGATTGTGTCACGTGCGATCAGCTTTTGGCGCAGTGGATGCAACAGAAATCGGGGGGCGTGCCGTTGGATGATCCGACTGATTCCGACTGAGGACGGGATTTAACATTCAATTTGTGTCACAAGACAATGCACTTACATGCACCAGGAAGAAGAAGGTGAACTCTGTGGGACCTGAGCGGGGAAGCGACACATGCAGGATATCGGGCGCACGATCTTCATGAATCGCGGCCGATGTGCATTCCGTTCGGACAATGCACTTTTGGGGATCGCGCAGGAAATGTAAGTAAATGTGCCCCTATATGCTTAGAGCTTAAGAAGCTGGCTCAAGTAGGCTGAACTGTCTCCAATATTAATTCATGTAAATTTATTAAAATTAAATGTCTAAAACACTATCATTGGTCATATGGGATATAAATATAAATCTCTTTATTCTTTTCACAAAACAATTTATCATAAGATTGTGTGAGATTCATAGAAATAATTTACAAAATGTTGTTCACTCCTGGTACAGTCATGTAAATACTCATATAAAATTTTTATTTGTCAATATCATTAATCCAATCATGGAGATATCAACTATTCTACAGGTGTACAGATCAGCCGATCCCTGGTATTCTATCTATTGAGACCGCTACCACATCGGAACATGGTACAAGGATTGCATATACTTACCTAACACTCGTCAGCTTCTTTGAACTCGGGACTTCTTTGAACTTGCAGTGTGCCAGATATACTTACTACACATGTGCAACCTTTCGTACTTCAGACCGTGTTGGAGATCTCCAGGACACCGAAGCAACATGTTCCATTTTAGACAGCTACAGACCCCAGTGATTACTACTATCTGTAAGTACATCCTTGCTAGTCTTGAGAGCCCACAAGTAAGTTTCTTACCTCTATGAGAGCTATTATTGTAATTGATACTTGTGAATACATACTATACTCAGTGGAACTATAAACATCTATCAACATAAGAACTTGTGACTGTATACCTATCATCTGGTATATAATGTAAGGTCTAGACATTGACACAAATAGGTCAGACCTATATTAGAAACATCAAGACCAAGTTATTCCTGGTATCCATTTAGACATTTTTGATAGACTGACACTTTGTTAGATCTATTTTGAAAATACCGGAATCAAATTTTTGAAATCTCATATTTACATGTACAGATTTATATGAGTTTTCACATGTCTGTATTTATAGTAAACAACATTTTGTTAAATGTTTCTATGTATCGATAAGACTAGCTGATGTATACAACACACATGTCATACCTGGAGATGGTGTACACTGCACAGAATGAAGAGCTTTAACATCCTCTTCAAAATCCAGAAGAAAATCATCAAAGTCACGATCATCTGAGGGTAAATGAATTTTTATTAGCTTAGTAATGCACCCCTAACAATATTAACTACTGTATGTACTCAAGCATAAGCCAACCAGAGTATAAGCTGAGGTACCTTTTACCACAAAAAACTAAGAAAATTGACTTATTCCTGGGTTATGCTGAATGTAGTTTCCACATAAAAAAATTTGATTCCCCACACCGCACACCAGGGGTTGAAAATACAGGGTCATCTTTATCACTGGATAGAGTTTTAAGAAATATTTGTCACATATTTCTTTGTTTCCCAATCTGATGTGTATTTCTTGAGATATCCACATTTTTGAATAATTGTTTATGCATTTTGATTTTCCCCAATTACAGCACCATCTGTCAATGAAAATAACTTAAATAGTATTGAATCAATGTATTGAATCTGAATCTGCAATAAATCTTTGGACAGATTTTTTTTATTTATTTGACATGTATATATTTTTACTTTTTGATACAGTGTGCAATGCTCTGTGCCAACAATGTACAGGCAGTCCCCGGGTTACGTACAAGATAGGGTCTGCAGGTTTGTTCTTAAGTTGAATTTGTATGCAAGTTGGAACTGTATACTTTATTATTGTAACCCTAGGCAAAATTTTTTTGGTCTCTGTGACAATTGGATTTTAAAAATGTTGGGTTGTCATAAGAACCAGGATTAACAATAAATCTTAATTGCAGACACCTGTGATAACTGTTATAGCTGTTTATTGTAGCCTAGGACTAAAGTACAGTAAATTACTAATTACCAGAGGTCCGTTTGTAACTAGGGATCGCCTGTATATTAGACTGGCTTACAAAAAATCACCTGCATCGGTTACCATGATATAAATGGAACAGTATCAGACTATCTAGACATTTAGACAGTTTTAATATCTACAGATTCAGGGATCTTAAGGGAGCACAAGGTAATCTGGCAACTGAAAATGAATATATGTAATCAGGAATTGGTGATCTGGTAATAAGAAATCCATGCAATAAGAAATATATTTCTGGGAATGTCTAATTAAAGTGCTATACTTGTAAGATATATATACACACTCTGTCACTCAGCAGTGGTGAAAATCACTTACCAACAATATATATATTGAAAAAGCCTTGAAAAAGGTGTCCAACACCGAAACGTCGCTACTCGTTTCAATAAAAATCACTCACATTTGATTTGAACCTTGGAGTGCTGCCTGCCTTTTCCATTCGTTGACTACAAACCAGGATCAAGCCGAGATCCTTGGTGGCATTGCACCCCTCCTTCTCAGGAGTTACTTTACTGTGTGGACTTGAACTTTTTCATTATATATATATATATATATATATATATATATATATATATATATATACAGGTGGTCCCCTACTTAAGAACACCTGACTTACATACGACCCCTAGTTACAAACGGACCTCCGGATTTTGGTAATTTACTGTACTTTAGTCCTAGGCTACAATAAACAGCTTTAACAGTTATCAATGATGCCTGTATCTAAAATTTATTGTTAATCCTGGTACTTATGACTATCCAACATTTTTAAAATCCAAGACCAAAAAAAATTTTGACTGCGGTTACAATAACAAAGTGTACGGTTCTGACTTACATACAAACTCAACTTAAGAACAAACCTACAGACCCTATCTTGTATGTAACCCGGGGACTATCTGTATATTATACATATATATATATATATATATATATATATATATATATATATATTTTTTTTTAAAGATTTTATTTATGAATTTTTCATTTTTAAATTCAACAGTAACACCTTAACACATTAGACTACGGCGCAGCGTAGTATTACTTGAAAATAGTAAAACAGCATATGCAAATATCACAATCGGTCAAATGGCATTCTAATATCAGAAATAGATGACCATATCAGTACATATACAGCATGTAAACGCCGCAGTCGGAACTTAATGAACTAACATTCAGTCATCCATTCATGCAGACACATAAAGACAAAACACTAACAACACAACACACCACCCTCTTTGCATGGGGATATATATATATATATATATATTTTATCACCTTATAAGCTGTCAATATCAGTTTCTAAGCAAATGTATATTACCTTGTAGATGGAGCATTCCTACATCCTTCCGGGGAAACTCATCGGCACTGCTGTTGTCATCTTTGCTCCACTGACTTGACTGTTTGAAGACACTTTCACAGATTGCAAAGGCGCAACACTGATAGGCATATGGCATTTCCATGACCCTGTCAATATCATGTGAGAAATAAACTCATTTTTAAAATGGCCACGATGAGGTAAAGATTATTATATAGTACATGGGTCAAGATTATGAAATGTAGGTATTTGTACAGAACAATAGTAAAAGTCATGTCGGATTGATGACTGTAACAAAGTAGCCTTGTTCACTTTACCAATGCAATAATAAAGTGGTAAGGAATATTCTAGATAAAATCCAAGGCTAATTGTCATATTTCCAAGATCTACAAATTTCTGCACTTAGTGTGGAGTTACAGGTTTCCCCAACCCCATAGATCAAAGCACATCAAAAATCATTTATCCTCTACTTCAATTCCACACTTCCCATACCTAGATCTGACATGATTTATTTAGTCTGGAAAAGAGAAGACTCTGAGGGGACATGATTAACTTATTTAGGGGGCACTGTCATCGTTTGGAGACAAACGAGGAAATCAAGGTTTAATCACCGGAGACGACAGGGCTTTTTTACTATGAGAACTGTCAATCTGCGGAATAGCCTGCCTCAGGCTTTGGTCACAGCAGGGACAGCAGAGAGCTTCAAGAAGGCTCTAGATGCCTTTTTACATCTAAATAGCATTGATGGTTATGTTATATAGGATTGTTTCCCCTAAATCCCTTCTTCGTGCAATCCCTTCCCTTCCTTGGTTGAACTTGATGGACAAGTGTCTTTTTTCAACCGTATAAACTATGATACTATGATTCTAAATATCACATTTTATCCTATCAAAGAGAAATAACCATTTGATATACAGAAATTAGCACAGCCAGTTGCATAAAAGAATATCTTTGGTACTGTATCAGATAACTAACAATTTTTTACTGTAAATTCTTACTTAATTATTAAACTTTTACTCTCTAGTCGAGTGCATTGCTAAAAATGTATGTCTTTCAGTGCAGAAGTTCAACTTGGGCTCCCGACGTAACTTTACCTTACACCTGACAAGGTCCTCCTGCACCTTTCAGCAGCATCACCAGACCCATGAATACATTACAAGTAGCCAAGAAAGAAAAAATGTGCAAATATGTTTTCCATGGTGGGATAAGGAAAACATTGACTCTAAACTACCTTTTAAGGCAACCCCCATTCATTTTAGCCAATCATGACTTTCAGGAATATTAGTGACATGTGAGATAAGAGCTAAACCAGTATATCTATTCCAAAAGGTACAGACTCCAAACATTGACAGTGATTCTTTCAATGTTTTTGCATCTCATTAGCACAGTTTAATTCACTGGTTTGGCTATGTGAGAGGCCCTAGACTTTGTATTTGCATATTTCCTTCCAAGACTCCCCAGTGGATCATGCATTTACTTTAACCCTTTCCTTATCGGGCCCTTTTTCATTTGTCTTTTTGTTTTTTACTCCCATCTTTCCACAAACCATGTCTTGTTTATTTATCAATTACAGAGACATTTGAGAGCTTATTATCTCTGTACTTTCTAGTGGCCCCATTTTATGTATTGTTCATTGTACAGGGAAACTGGAAAACAGTTGTGAGTTATTTCTACATATTTTCCTGTGTGATCCAAATAACACCTCCCCTACACAGGCAATACCAGGATTCCATACAAGACATTGTATATACTCGAGAATAAGCCAAGTTTTTCAGCAGAATTTTTTGCTGAAGTTTCCCCACTCGGCTTATACTCAAGTATATAAAAAATGTAACTGAATATTCACCATTCAGAAGCTCCAGGCAGCTCCTTTTCTTTATTCATGTGCGCATGAAGTCACTATGACTATGATGTCAGCAGCGGCGCAAATCGAGAAAGAAGATGAGCTGCCCGGGGCGTGGGATGTGAGTAATTTTTTTATATACTGTAGTATAAGCCGAATTTTTAGCACAAAAATTGTGCTGAAAAACTTGGCTAATACTTAAGTATATACAGTGTCTTGTATGTAACCCGGGGATTGCCTGTGTAGGGGAGGTGTTATTTTTTATGTGCTAGGCATATTGGAGGCTGTCAGGCTATCCTCTCCAGGGGGCTGGCTATATACTACATGGGGCTGGCTATATACTACACATGACTGGATATATACTAAAGGGGGCTGGTTGGATATACACTAAAGGGGGCTATCTGGCTATATACTACAAGGGACTGGCTGTATACTACAGGGGGCTGGCTATATACTTTAAGGGGCTAGCTATATATGGCAGCAGGCTAGATATATATTATAGGGGGTGGCTATATACTACAGGGGATAACAATATACAACTGTAATGGGACCAAGGATTAGCAATAAAGCTTCATTACAGACACCTTACAGCTGATCATTGCAGCCTGGAACTATAGTAAAGCATCCACAAAGCTTCACCAGAGGTCAAATTGGGCAGAGAAGTCTGTCTGTAACTAGGGGTTTTCTGTAAGATGGGTGCCCTTAAGTAACGGCTGTCTGTATTCATTTTCATATATTTCATATATTTGTATTTATATAATTGTTTAAATAAAAGTTTATACTGTAAACCCTGCAGCTGCATTTTTCTTTGTTTAACCCCTTCCCGACGCGCGCCGTACTAGTACGGCGCGCGCCGGGTCCCGGTGCATGGAGAGGGCTTGCAGGCCGAGCCCTCTCCATAGCCGGTAAGTCTTTGCTGCATATTGCTAGCACCGATATTGCTAGCACTGATCGCGGGTGTTTTCTCCACGATCGCCGCCGCCATCTTGTTGTGGATCGCTGCTCCCCGATGACATTCCGAACACCCGAGGCTACTTCGTTTTAACCCATGCATTACAATGTGCTAATTGCACATTGTAATGCATGGGCAGTAAAATCCACATATACTGCCATACTGTAGTATGGCAGTATATGATAGGATCGATCAGACTACCTAGGGTTAGAGTACCCTAGGGAGTCTGAAAAATTGTAAAAGTAAAAATAAAAAAAAGTTTAAAAAAAAAAAAATTATAATAAAAAAACCTAAAAATTCAAATCACCCCCCTTTCCCTAGAACTGATATAAAAATAAATAAACAGTAAAAATCATAAACACATTAGATATCGCCGCGTCCGAAAATGCCCGCTTTATCAAAATATGATAATGTTTTTTCACTATGTTTAACCCCGTAACGGAAAATAGCGTCCAAAGTCGAAAATGGCATTTTTTTGCCATTTTGAAAAATATAAAAAAATTAATAAAAAGTGATCAAAAGGTTGCACAGTCCCAAAAATTATAGTAATGAAAACGGCATCGAAATTCGCAAAAAATTACACTATCAACAGCTCCGTACACCAAAGTATGAAAAAGTTATTGGCCCCAGAAGATGGCAAAATAAAAAAAAAATATTTTGTACAGGAGGTTTTAATTTTTTTAAATGTATGAAAACATTATAAAACCTATACAAATTTGGTATCCACGTGATCGTACCGACCCAAAGAATAAAGTAGACATGTCATTTGGGACGCAGAGTGAAAGCTGTAAAATCCAAGCCCACAAGAAAACGTCACAAATGTGGTTTTTCACCATTTTCACTGCATTTGGATTTTTTTTCCCGCTTCCTAGTACACGCCATAGAATATTAAATACCGTCACTATGAAGTGCAATTTGTTACGCAGAAAATAAGCCATAACACAGCTCTTTATGTGGAAAAATAAAAAAGTTATAGATTTTTGAAGTTGGTGAGTGAAAAATGGAAGTGAAAAAACTAAAAAAGGCCAAGTCGTTAAGGGGTTAAAGATCCACAGCTACTGGTGGGATTAAAAGGTTAATAATCCTATAACTAAGAGAGGCACGGCTGGTAGCCTGTCTATAATAAATCTCTAACCAATGAAGGATTTATGATACATATGCTGCCAGACATCAAAGAAGATCAAAGTGTTTGTTCACCCCCTTTCTTATGGCCCCTGTTACAACTCCTACCACTTCTATGCCAAGTCTCTAGAGGTGTTGACTGTCACAATACAACATACCAACAATTACATAACAACCATAAAAATAACACTCCAGAGTTTTTTTTTTAGAATTTGCAAATAACTCATAACGCCCACAAAATAATGTTCTCCGCAGGGGGTGTTTTTGGTTGGGTAAATATGCCAGCTATGGCACTGAATTCAAAGCACTTTCTCCTTACTTCGTGAATAATTAACAATGCAGTCACTACACATAGAATGCAACTGGATTTCAGCTCTGTAATCTCTTGTTATTCTGGTTCTGAAATGGATGACTTATTCTATGGATTGGTCAAAAATGTGCGAAAGCTGAAAAAACCTTCACCAACAGTGGTTAATCTACTATGTTTCTGTAATTTTTGAGGATTTTACTCAATGTATTTACTGAATACTTGTTACAGTGACTAAATGTAGACAACAAGAGAATGTTCTAGAGCTCATTTAAATAGATGGGAGTTCAGAATGTAGGAATTCAGACTATAGTTACTTAAGTTTTCCTGTGCAGGGCTAAAGAGGAGACGACAATACGGACAGTGGCAAATAAATGGCTGTGTGGAATGTATTCAGCTTTCTATCACCCTGCGTAGACTGTACATGTCTTTGCAACATATTATTTACTGCCTCCTCTTTGATTCTTCCATTGCTATGTGACTTTTATTTGCCCTACTTAATTGCAGTTATTTTATGTAATCTTTTCTTTTAAGAACGACTGCAATTACAGCCTAACACTCTTATAAATCTCGACTATCTTGTGGCTGTTTTCAGCAAGCGAATAATTTAATGCCCTGAATGTACAAAGGCACAGAATGAATGTGTCACAAGCATTTCTTCCCCATTCTGAATTATGGGGCATCACATAATTGTAAGCAATGAACACAGGAAACAATTATGCTGCTCTTACATGTGCTCCCTCTATTCTGTTATATGTTATATTCTGAATATCTAGGCACATTATTTATAGGGGTAAATTGGTGGGATTTTATGGTCAACCAGAACAGAAATGTTCTTTAATATAGCTTGTAAGTATCAGTATGTTGCTTTCTCGGGTAAGTGTATTAGTGCAGTGAGGTCTAGGCACAGTATGTTTATGGAGGAGCGCTCTCATGTTCTGCATTTACAGTACACAGTAATAGTTATACTGCTGTGGAGGCATATTGAGGCACTCAGAGCTTGAATTTGGTGCTAAACTCTCTTTTATAAAACCAATTTACATTTCACCGCCAAGGAGACTTCCTGAATGATACTAAAATACTGGGCCATGAAAGAAACATAAGATCTGGATGATGTTAAGAGAACCTGCCATTTAAATTACCCCAATTAAATTACCTAATTAAAAACTATGATTTAAAGGCTTTGCCCTCATCCCTAAATGGTTCTTTTCCATGGCTATAATGTTAAAAAATCAGTTTGTAAACTGATATGCAACTCACCTCATGTGAGTCCAATGCCACTAAGTAAGTCATGCATATTTAAATTTAACTTCCATTGCCCTGCCTCCTTGTACCTAATTGACAGGTCTCACTACTAGGACATGCTGCTGTGAGAGACATTGAGAGAGCTCTGTTACACCATTGGAAACTTCATGTCATGTGACTAGGGTGATGGCATCTAAGGTCTTTTACCCAGTTACATTTACAACGTCAATGTCTACTCCAACGTCTACACATGAAATCACAGCATGCTTTCATGGAGGTAAGGGGAGGAGTAGAAGTCCTTGGAGGCATGCTGTGATATAATGTAATCAGATACATACATAGGGTACACGTTACAAACGTAACTGGGTAATTAAGTGCTTAATGCTGAGAAGAGGCATGGAACATGGTGAGAAATAGATGGGAGGGGCTTGCTGGGCAGGAAAGGCCCCCTCTGGTGCAAGGTAATATAAGATAAATTCAATTTATGGGGATGGAAGTTAAACTATTTTTAGCTAAAAGAAGGGCATCAGTTAGTAAATAGGGCTCTATGGGAACCTGTCACCAGCCGTATATGTGAAAATGTGGTGACTTGTTCCCTTACTTGTCGGTAGTGATATCTATGGTTAGTTTCTGATGACAGTTTACTTTTAAAGTGTAAAAAAATGATACATTAGACTCCCCTCTCTATTTAGCCAGTGCAAAAAGTCAGGTACCTTCCCCAGGTAACATGGTAAATCTTGATAAAGATTTATATCACAAAGTGACTAATTTGTAACAGAACAACTTTATTCCTAAAAATGTTTCCAATACCCTTAATAATACACCTGATACCGTGCAACTTGTGGTGAAATTTGTCAAATGTTGATCCCGCCTGGTGTTAATGAACAGCTGTTGTTTACAAACAGCTATTTCCTAAGGCAACATGAAGCGAGGCTGGCAGCACTTCATACAGGACAAAGGCCATAAAACAGGGCATGATGGTCTGGTAATGATATAGTCAATATAATTGAAGCCTTATTCTTTGGCATTTCTCCGTACTTTCTGTAAATAAAATTACCTGTGATGAGTAATTGGGTTTGTACTCAGCCACATTAGCCTTTGTTTTACCATAGAGCAAGAATGTTGATGATGGCTAGCTTCAGCACTAGTGAGATTAATGGGACGTTCTAGCGTGCTAACCATTGTCTACCTCTCTGCTCCAGTACACAATGTGGCAGACATATTTTTCTTTATGCTATTCATTGTAATTTTCAGTTCTTAAAAGGAACGATAAATTACAAACATAAGAAATGTAATAAAACAAAAGCGTGCTATAACATGCCTTTACAGTTATTTGTTAGAGGCACTCCATGTCTCTCCTCTATTGTTGAAGGAAAACGTAATTCACAAATATAACTATGCTTTCACGTTTACTACAATGAGAGGGAGGTCCTGATGACAGCTTTATAGCGGATCTGTCAAGTAAGAATATGAGCAGGACAGGATATGCCATGACAAAGGAGGAAACCTAACTTATAAAAGGTGACATTCAGGTAACATGTTTCATAAAGGACAGATGCAAAATACCATTAACTATTTTTTTTTGCCAATTTTAATAATATTGTACTTGAATGACCTGCAATCTAATTTTAATATAACGTACATTATAAACTTAACTAATATTTAATTGAAATATAACACAGAAGAAGGGAGAGTGTAATGTGATTCAATGAGCCAATTCTAAATCGGCAAGCAGATTGTCAGAAACTGTTGTGCTAGCATTGCTTACCAAAACTGATAGTGTTACCGGATTATACAGTATGTCTTAGGTATTAGTATCTTAAGTAACTGTATCCTCTTCTCTAAGGATTATTTCCCTTTCCTTTTACTAGTGAATAGTCTTTGGTTTGATTTGTTTCCAATGTGTCAGGATTGTGTCAGAAATGTTGACATTATTTAGAACTATCATTCTGATAAAAGCTTTTAATTTGAAAGCAACCACTCTACTTTTCAGGTGTTAGAGTTGCACTAGTTTTAGAAACTCTTCTACATTGTGGATGACTAGCCACCGTGGCATTGCAGACCATACATGTATAGGGGTTTATAAATGCAACGGCTACCAATACTTTATTGTACCACATTGAAAAATCCTATTGAACATTAAAAAGGACCTGTCACCCAAAAAACACTCTAGGAGCTGCAACTAGTGCTACCCCATTTATAGCATTGATAAACTGCTAACTTTATCAGAACCCTCCAATAAAGCTACCAGACAATGCAGTGCCGTACAATAGGAACGCCGGACCAGCTCACAGTGGTCCGGCGTATTCATGAAGGGGTGGTCCGAGGTTCTGCATCTTCCCTGGACCACCCCTAACACCATAGGTCAGCGGTGACTGTCGGGCAATCACCGCCTTCTAGTCCCGCCCCCTCATGAATAGTCCGCTGTGAGCTCAGTCCAACATTCCTATTGTATGCTGCTGCAGTGTCTGAGGGTACCAATAAAGCTTGCAGTTTATTACTGACAAAAATGGGGAAGTGCTAGGAGCTGCTTAGTAAGCAGCATCTAGTGCGTTTTTTCGGGGGTGACAGGTACTCTTTAAGTATGAGTGAAGCAGCCACAGGGCTACTACTAAAGGCTACAGAACCCTACATACAAACATAATAAATATGTTTCGGTTATACTATCAAAACCTACTCACCTGAGCTTTGGGAAATGTTCTGATGGAATCAATTCTTGCAGAGCAGTATTTCCTGTCAATTTTAGATGAGTCAGACCATGAAGACCAGTAACAGGAAAAGAGGTCAACTGGTTGGAAGAAATATCCCTGGGAAAAGAGAGATTATAAAAATGAAACCTAGTGCTTGTAAATGCTGTTCAGTGTGTGCTTAAGCAATCTGATTCATTTGGCTTTCTTTAAAGAAAGCTGCAGCCAGTGTTATGTATTGTCCCTGAAGATCTGTGTTGCCATACCTTTGTGTAGGTTCTGAGTAGTAAAAGGACTGTGAAGCTCTTGGTGGGTCCTGCTGCTCCACATCCCCCCAGTCATTTATAGCAGAAGGGAGGGAATGGAACAATTTATTGCAAAGAGCAGAAAGCTCTTCAGGCTTAACGATCCACCCAGAGCATGTGCAAGTTGCAAACCTGGATTAAAAGTTCACTTTTCACAGACCTGCTGCTACTCGCTAGACACACACTAGGGAATGGCTGCCATACAATATAAATGGAACATGTACTGCTAGTATACATACAATATCAAAGACATGCCTACCATACATAGAGGTAAGGCACTGTATATATAGGCTACATATTATATATGCTGTATATGAGTACTATAGCTGGACTAGTCTATTTAAGTTGCCTTGAAAGGATGTATTATTGATGTATTTCCAAAATACTTTATGCCAAAGGGGGTGCCTCAAAAGGTAGCAAAAGAGGTGTGGTTTTCCTTGTTCAATCTAGGAAAACGTATTTGCATATTTTCCAGAATCCAGAAATTTCCCTAGTAGAGCATTAATGGTTATAAGTCTCCCAACACCTGAAAGGCCTAATTGTGGGGTTTCTTTGAAAACTTTCTTTGAACTTACTCCCTGACCCTAGAAAAAACCCTCTCACTCAGGCCAAACCAGTTCCCTACACTGTAGTGAAGAGACGCAACCATGTTGAAACAGTGCTGTCTACAGTTGGGAAGCTGTTCCTTCTGGAATAGATATACTGGTTTGGCTTAATCCCGCATCATATCATATGGCTCCCTTAAAGTCATGATTGATGTTAAGGGTATGCCTTACAAGGTAGCAAAAGAGGTGCAGTTTTCCTTGTTCCATCTAGGAAAACCTATTTGCATATGTTCCAAAATACATATACATTTTTTGGTATGAGGGGATAAAGATATCTGTAGGGCTATGCCCATGATATTTTAAAGTCCTGGCATGGAACATGAGCTGGTAGTGATGCATCAATGGGTCATGTGACCTGTTAAATATACCCCCTGGGCCTATGAGTATTTATAGCCCTGAAAATTAGCAAGTGAGAAATTCATGCAACAGCCCAAGTTTTTGTAATTCGAGGACCTTTAGTCACTTTTCAATAAAGCACATTTTTTGTAAATTTGAAAGCTGGATGTCATGTATGAATTCTATTTCCATTTTCTGGAATAAAATGCTCACACAATACTCAGAAGATAAATTAATAGTGACAAGTTATGAAGCTGCCATTCCTGTCATGACATGAGAAAAATGGCAATAATGATCAAATAAACTTTTTTGTTTTGATTGTTTTGGATTTTGGTTGAACTGTGATATGGAAGAAATAAGTATTATAAAAATCCTACATTTATGGTTAAAGTTGCAGATGTTGTATTACTCATTTACCTACTTGCTCTTCAAATCTAGCATCCTAGACAAGTCCTGTGCTTTTGAGACTTGATAAATGAAGCCAAATAATATCTGTGGCCATATGTGATGTGGTTATATCAGATTCCCATGCCTTTTATTCCAGTGCTTTACTATCAATGTACATTATCCTGGCGAAGATTCCAGCAGACTATATAGTACAAGATAAAATTTAGGGTTTCTACACATTACAATAACTTCCACTTCAGGAGATAATTGAAGGGAAATAATTGAAAACTAGATATTTCTGAGTATTGCTGATTTTACACATTTTTGTTTTTGGCATGTCTTTTGTTTAGACATTTATGTTTGAAAAATAGGCTCTTTACACGCGAACATATGCTATGCCCGGATCAGGACTCGGCATAGTATACTGCTGGCTCCTTAGAGAGCCATGCCAGCCGGCCGTATGTAAGTTTTTTTCTTTGTACGGTGGGCAATATGTATTACCATTCAAGTGAATGTGGCTGTGTGCTACCCATACTGAAATGGCACGGTACAGGTGGCACGTGGCTGTATTAAATCGTTTATGTGTGTGAGGCCTTAGGTGTACATATGGATGGGTAGTTTGTCATGAAGAGCATTCAGCCAGCAGCAAATTTTAATAAATATATATTGTATAAGATCACGTCTAGGCTTGTGTATGCATGGGCAAATCAGTGCATTACTACTAGTACCTTGCATTTATATGGGAACAGCACTGTACTTCTACTCCCATCCTGTATATATATATATATATATATATATATATATATATATATATATATACACATTTACACATTTATATGTATACCCATACATGTATTAGCCTTCATCATGTACAATAAAAACTGTGGGGCATATTTATTAGGGCCTCTGCGCCATGTCAGTGCTGTAGAAGCCCTGAAATAATCACAAATGCTAACTTATTTCTAGCACTTGAGATTATTTAGCCCTCTAAAAGGAGGGCGTGGACGGTCGGGAGTGGACCGGTGCGGGGCTTTACTGTCCCTATGCCTGCGCACTCTCTGCAGTCGGCGACTCTTCACATGTAATAAGTCACCGGCTACGTTTATTTCTACCCTCTTGATTATTGAAGCCTCTTGATGTATTGCACTGCGAAAATTCAGTGGCAGGGCTATCGTATGATAAATATCCCCCTATATGTGCAACTTTCTTTTATAGAAGCATAGAGTACAACTACTTTTTGACCCAGAGAAATGGGTGTCATGAGGCTGCGGCCCCACCTAAATAGTCTTCATTCCCTGATAAGCCTTCCTACTATAGGTAAGCACATCTATATTGAGATTTTATCAGTTTATTTTACTCTGCACTTGAATCTAGGTTTTTTAAAATCTCCCACTTCCTATAAACATTGCTCTTCACCAGCTATAGCTTTTCAGCAATATTTAAGGAAGTGTTGAGAATGGTGGATTAGGAACACAAATGAGACCTGAACAATGGTAAATCAACTTGGGACTTATTACTATTATTTATCTACTTACAATTTGATAAGAGAAGGCAACGATGAAAATGAGTGAGGATGAACATATGCTATTTTATTCCAGGCCAAGTCCCTGTGTAAACAAAAGGAAAAAAAAATAATATTAGGTATATATAGGAGCAAAATATTGCAAGTATAGTGCCTTCATGGTAAATGCCATTCAAAATAAATCTGTACAAACACTGGAAACTGGTGGACAGTTCATGTTCCCTGTTTATTAACATATTAACCAAATTTCACTATATATTTTCACTATAAAGTACCCTTAAGCCCAATAATTTTAGAACAGATAGCGTAGTTAAGGAGAACCTGTCACCAGAAACCCCCTCACAGACCACACATTTACTAAAAACAGTGCAAACTGCACTATGTGCAGTTTGCCTATGTAATATGCAGAGGGCACCAGATGCAGGATTTATGGCTTCCATCCTTCATGAATCTGCCCCCCCCTGCACTGCTCCGGCAGAGTGCACTTTTTTGGGGGGGGACCTTTAACACACTTCTGTCAGACTTTGCATGATAAGTGTGGAGAAAGGTCTGACTGAGCACCGGAAAACCCATTTCAGTGACGAAATTTATGTTGCTTAAGTATAGTGCATTCACCACACAAAAGGGTTGTATGCGACACAAATGTGGCAGCGACACTTTTTAAATACATGTCAAGCAGCTTGCACTGAAAAGAAAATCTGGTCAGGCAGAAATCTGGTGCAGGGACCTTAGTAAATGTGCCCCAGTATCTTTTAGATGTCTTTATACATGTTCCACTGATGCCTATATCAATGGGATTAGAGCCAGCATTCTTTTAAAAAATACTTTTATTGATGTCCTCTGCTCCAGTCATGGAGGCAGGGAGCTGCAGTATACAGTATACCCCACCTCCTCACTGAGGTTGATACTGATAACTCAGCCCCCTCATGAATGAGAGAGACAATGAGGTTGATTTCATACAGCCAGGCCCATCTTAGCTTCCACCTTCCTGAGGGAGAGGTTAATGATGTAGTACTGTGTTACACACAACCCCTGTCTGTCTGTCTCTCTCTCAAAGTTCCAGCATTTGATACACTGCCTGCTGGGGAAAGTAAAGGAAGCTGTATTAGTCAGTAGTTGCATGTTCGCAGACGGTCCCTAAGTACTAGTTCCATAAAAGCAGCATGTTGGTAGTAGTGAAATCTGTCAATCAGGAACAGGGAGGCAGCGCAGTGAACAATTAATATGAAGGACTCACATTAATATGAGTTGCATATAAGTTTATAAACTGATGTTTTTAACATTGCAGCCATGGAAAGGAACCATTTAGGGATAAGGGTAATGCTTTTCAATCATAGTTTTTAATGAAGTCTTTATTTTGATATACCGTACATACTCAAGTATAAGCTGACCCGAGTATAAGCTGAGGTACCTAATTTTAACACAGAAAACTGGGAAAACCATTTAACTAGAGTATAGGCCTAAGGTGGGAAATGCATTGGTCACAGCCTTCATCCAGTTTATAGCTCACTAGCCTCCTGTCCCCCAAAATAAAGCCTGACAGCCACCTGTCCTCCAATGTATAGCCAGCAAGCCTGCAGTACATAGCCTTCTCCTGGCCTCAGTATATAGCTAGTCAGCCAGCCACCAGTGTCAGCCCCTAGTCAGCCCCCCCGAGTATAGCCAGCCTGCTGCTGCCCCCCCAGTATATAGCCAGTCTGCTGCTGCCCCACCCCGATATATAGCCAGCCTTCTGCTGCCACTCCCTGTATATAGGCAGCCTGCTGCTGCCCCTCCCTCCCAGTAGATAGCCAGCCTGCTGCTGCATCCCCCCCAATATATAGCCACCCAGCCCCTTGTTCAACACATACAAAAAAACCCACTGTACTTACCTATCAAAGACCCCACAGGTCCTCGTCTTGCTTCATGTCGGTGACCGGTGGTAGGTCCAGCACCTTGTCACCACACAAGGCCTTTCGTTACCAGCACAGTGAAAACTCAATTCGGCTTACACTCGAGTCAAAGAAAAAATAAAATCAATACTCACCTTTCCGACACCCCCGTAGGTCCTCTTATTGCTTCCTGTCAGCAGCAGGTCAGCTTGCTGACATCATAGTGTGTGTGCCGGTAGTGATGGGCCATGTGTGATGGCGTCGCACACTGTAATGTCAGCAAGCTGCTGACATAAGTGGGTGTGCTGCGGACCAGCACAAGGACCTGCCACCGACAGGAAGCAAGAAGAACTACGGGGAGGCGTCAGAAAGGAGAGTATTGATTTTATCTATTTTTTTACTCAAGTATAAGCCGAGTTTGGTTTTTCCAGCACATTTATTGTGCTGAAAAACTTGATTTCTAATCGAGTATATACGGTATATTGAGTGGGTCAATTTGAATAGAAGGTTCCCTTTAAGCATATATACCGGTAAGTATTTAGCTATCCTAAATATTGCATATATAAAATATTGTAAAAAATTATGTATTTGAAATGGCACTGTATATGTACAACATGTCTGATAGGGGTGACATGCTAACCATTTGTGCTGTGTGTTGACTAGTATATACGTACAAATCACAAAAAGGAACCATAAGTCTCAGCACAGTAACCATTCAATTTAATTTTTGACTAAATGATTTATTTATATATTTAAAAATATTCACAATCCATCAAAATTCACCAAAAATTCACAATCCATCAATGGTGGTATCACATATACCTATCTTAAAAGACAAATCTTACACTTGTATAAAACTTACCGTAGTAAGTTTTTTACATTTTACTAAAATCTCAGCATGTAGCTCATTGTTACCAGGCCAAATATGTCCAAATATACCAGAACTGTCTATCTGGCGGTATAATGACTAATAATGTAAGCATGAATTGTGGCACACCAAAGTTTCCCCCTTGTGATATATATATATATAACCACTCCTCTAATGTAAATGATATAATTGATAGTGAATAGTTGCACTAATCATATAGTTACACTTATCAAGTATCTTATATATAAACAAATCCTTTAGTCAAAAATTATATGTAGCGGTGAATATCCTGACACTTATGGTTTTGTGATATATAAAATATGACAGTATTTTTTAGGCCATTGAGTGGTGTTTAGAATGCACAACATTACTCCAAACATAGGTTTAAAAGTTGGTCAAACAAAAGTTGCATCAAATGTTTGATACATGAAACATTATGATAAACATTGTGACCAATTTTGTGCATTTTGTCCCTAATTTAATGTAATGTAAACTAAGCATCACACTAATGTATAGATTATGTAGCCAATGAATTGCCATGAGAAACTACAAGAGGAATGTGTCCTTTTTTAATATATTGTTAGCTTCATGCTATATTTAATTATAGTGCTTAAAAGCCTTAAATAAAATAGGATCAAACAAGGGAAAGCTTTAGAAAGCACTTACAAGGATCTCAGGACAGTAAGCTGCTGAAAGGTGCTGGATCTTATTTCATAGATTTCATTATGACGCAGATCTCTGC
Organism: Engystomops pustulosus; assembly: GCF_040894005.1. Classification (NCBI taxonomy): domain Eukaryota; kingdom Metazoa; phylum Chordata; class Amphibia; order Anura; family Leptodactylidae; genus Engystomops; species Engystomops pustulosus. Next base: position 91,163,219 of record NC_092414.1, on the reverse strand, counting down.
AATGACAGACAAATTATAAGTGCGGAGTTGGAGCGTGAAATTTCATAACAAACCTTTCTACACAATCATATCACCTTTAACCCAAAAATGATGGGGCTAATTGTATTAAGCAGCTCATGATTGAAGTGATATGGCTTGGAAAGCTTAAGTGGCAATGAAAGAATTAACTGTAAAACATCTGCACTTGTAATAAATACTCACATCTTCTGAAGTCGCTGACACCCCGAGAAGCTGGGCAAATCCTTTATAAGATTATATGACAAATCTCTGTAAAAAAGAGAAATCGCAGGCATTAGCACTAGAGCAATGCAACATATTGGCACATTTATAAATGGGGGGACAATGGCTAATAGATAACGCAAAAAAAATATTAATAGGAAAAAATACCAGTTATGACATTTGCGTACATGTATCCATCCATGATGGCCTGAGAAGCACTAGAGTTAAGTTTAGGACTGTAACTCAATACAGGCACATCTAAGAACGGCAATCAAATTACATACAGATGAAGCTCTCACATAAATAAGAGCTTTCTGTGCTTTTTCGGCTGCTTCAAAGCAAATGAAATTACCTCTTAAGTGCTCTAATGCTACCTTGCATCAGAGAAATTTACTATAGAACGTAAATAAATATCAGTATTCACAATTAATCATAGTTATGGAGGACTGGACAGGAGCCAGGTATAATTGAACGCATGTCAGACACATCTGGACTGCTTTATCGTGGACATGTTTAGTGATCACATTGTTGGAGTCATACCTATTACTTCATTGGATGAGCTCAAGCACATACCCTGGGATTTGGGATTTTATTTTATTTTTGCTAATACAAGACACAATATCCTCATCACCAAATCTATCTTTAATACTATTCATTTCTATTATTTGTAGTCAAACTTAGAAAGGTTTGCCATAAGATTTGTGTCTGATATAAATGTAGATGCTAAAACATCTGTCAGGCATCTGGGAAATGGGTCTGTTGACCCTCTGGACCACCGCGGGAGATGGTGCTAGCCGACACCTGGGACCGGAGTCTAAGTGGCACCTGGTCTTCAGCAGAGCCCGCCGCAAAGCGGGATGGTCTTACTGCAGCGTGATACCACCAGGTTGTTCCACAGGTACGACTAGCCCACAGTGGCAGCCAAGGTAGTACTGAAGAATACAGTCCGTGCCCGGGATGTCAGAAGGAGTACAGCGCTGGAAGGAACCCTGGAACTCACAGCAGGAATGCAGGAGCAGGCACACGGAACTGGAAAGCTGGAACGGGAACATAGGAACGGGAATACAGAGGAACACTGGAAACACAGGAACACAAGAGGGCTTTCACTTCACAAGGAATGGCTGAAGATACAGCTGGGAAGGATGGGAGCCTCTGGATTAAATAGCAAACCGTAAGTGACCAGCGTGCACGGCCCACTTTGACGGGAAGTAGGTTTGTGGCGAGGTAAGTGCGGGTCGGAGGGAGCCGGGCCCCCAGGAGGGCACAGGTATTCCTGCGATCTGAGATATGGATCACGGGGACACCCGTGACAATATCTATATCTACAAAATGTTGCAGCTGTAGACTAAAATACAATGGGGAGGCTATATCACTACATTGGCTGGTACTGGTTGTTCTTGTACTACTTTTTGTTACAAGATGAAACTATGGTCTCAACTGAGACAAAAAAAAGTCTTAAAATTTAGTACAAGAAACCAGACAACATGGCATTAAATCTCCCCCAGTGACCTGTTGGTAACCAATGTCACAAGAGCAATAAGTTGATAATACCTAATATGTTTATTTATTATTTAATAATTGGAAAGGGTCTTGACTATTCCTTTAATATTGTCCACTCCCACTCACATCTAAGATTTTGTTGTTGTACCCATGGAGAAGGAAATCCCTGGGTACAAGGTGAAGAGTCTGAAACCAACACTAATATTGTATTCAATATTGTAATAAAATTTATATAGAGCTAACAATTACTCTTTTTATGTTGTACAGCCTTTTATTTCTTTTATCTAGTTACAGAGAAGGAGAACACTTAGAGCTATTTCCATAAAACTTGACATCTGGATGTTGGATAAAAATAAGAAAGAGGAACTTTTGATGCACATTGAGCAGGCCACATATTTTTGTACAAATCTACCCATGTGTTTATGGAAATAAACTAGCACAAAACAAACAAACTTCCATCTATATTGTTATCCTGTGTCTCCAAACTAATAATAGAGTAAATAAAATGATGAATGTAATAAGTATAATAAAGATCTGGGCCTAATAATTTTTGCTTGTAAATGCTCGACATTTTTGGCTTTCAGATCATCACAATGTGCTTAATGTTTTTGTAAGGCAGTCTTTTGTTTTTTTGGAACCCTGAACTTGGATCGCATTCACCGCACACATACAGGCGTTACAGACCAAAAACACAACATGTCTATAAATATAATTTTTCCTCCTTAAAACACAAATGTGTATGGCGTATTTGTGGAAAGTTTTACAACACTGACACTAGTAATAAAGCAATAAATTGTAATCAGTGTTAATATAGCAAATGCCAAGTCAAGGAACACCACATGCATTCACAATGATCTAATAGCTGCTGTCATAAATTATCTTTTTTTTTTCCCTGTGTAGGTCAAAGACATAATAAATTGTCACACTGGGAGCCTGCAGCTAAGTCATGCATGTCTAATCCTTATCAAATGTCATTTGTACATAATGATATATGCACCGATTGTGCTTGGTTACTTTATACATCCCGGTTCCAGATTGTACATTGCTATGACTGATCCTCAAAGTTTTTATGTGCGCACAGATACAGAGAGGATTTATGCTATTGCTATTGATGTTGGGTAGATAGCATCTGAGACTGGAGCTAAGCCATGGAGATAGGTTGCAGTGCCAGCCAAGTTTCATGTCATAAGCCTGGGAGAACATATTGGGTGACAGGGGGTGTCCAGATTCCTCTGCAGCCCACAGCTGGGAAGCTTTGTCTTGAGTGAATTTTAATTGGCAAAAGTGAATAGCAGAGCTCAGGATGGCATGGTGTACAGAAGAGGTGCTTTATGGTGCGCACAGAACACTGTAGCAGTCAGTGATTTTCATACAAAAGAGCTTTGCTCACACACAATGTGAGTTGGGTAAATGAGCAGTTTGGGGCTCTGTGTCCTGTGCCACTACGTTTTTTTCTCTTCTAATTGCTGGAAAGATAGAACAAACTCTGTTCTTTCATGGCTGCTCTCAATATTTCTTGGACCATTCACTACCTTTGAACCGTATCTTAACAAGCACAGACAAATTCCATAAAACAGTCTCCCCTCCCTACTAAGACATTGCATGCACTGAGCTGGGCTAAGGATTTAGTGTAGGGCAGCTATTCCAGTACACTAAAAACTGTTAAATTCCTTCCTAAAGCACACAGATAATCTGCACTGAAATCTGACTCCCCCTCTCCCATAAGAGTGCTGCACTCCCAGCATGAACTGCCAAACACAGTCCTGAGATCAAACCAAGTGTCACATTCATGGCAAACTATTCTTTGATTCCTATGATTTATTGTTTTTATTGGTAGCAAATAATTCTCCTCTAATAGCCAGTTACTGCATATATTTTAATAATCACATGAAAGTGCTTACATTACTCTTTATCTTTGCTCCAGGCACATTTTCCCCTGAATAAAACAACAGTTATATGAGAAGGGGAGGATGTGTACTTTAATCGTGGTAAAGGAATTATTCACATAAGGGGATTGATTTCCTAATACCGGCCGAGGTGTGAATATTACATGATATCCATAAAATAACACTTACAGCATCTGCAGGTTAGGCAGCTGATCACAGATCACACTCGGGAGGCTGACCAGTTGTGCCCCTGTCAAGGTTCTGAAAAAACACCATCATATTCTTATCAGTACAAGGGTGTTATGGATAAGACATACCAGTCATATAATAAATCATCAGTAATAAGGACTTACAGACTTTCCAAGCTTGTGGTTCCAGTTAGGTCAGGAAACTCTGTAATTTGAGATGCCCCATTAAGGATCCTATAAGTAAATAACAGATATGGCTTTAAAGTGATGGCGGGGAAGAAAAGAAAAACTTTGAAGACCAAAAACATAATGTAAAATGAATATATATTCAAAATGCTAAGTCCAAAAAGTTGAGTTTTCACATGCCTTTTTTTGGCGAGGGGAAGATATCATGTACCATGGAAATTGTTTATTTGTAAGAATAATAAACCTTATAATAATAATAATTATTTATTTATATAGCGCACACAGATTACGCTGAACTGCACAGAGCTTGTCACATCAGTCCATGTCCCCATGGGGCTCACAATCTAATCAACCTACCAGTATGTTTGGAGTATAAAAATACATGTTTCCACTTTTCACTGTACAAAAAGCATATTTTGTCCGTACCTTTCAATAGAACTGCCAAAAGTTTGGCATTTAGAAATGCAATATAGGAAATAAAGTGTCGCTAAATTTTGGGCAAACATTTTGCCGGTTTTGTATTTACCAACTGCTCCAGGCTATGCCAGACAATTACTTCTCCAAAACAGTAACCAAACTACCTATGGATAGGACCTGAAAGGGAACCTATGATCAGGAGGTAATTTTTACATGATGATCGGCCATTCTGCAATTCTGAACAATTGTACTGCTTTTAAAAAACTTTATTTTACATTACGTGGCTTGGCTTGTGAGCAGTGTGTGGTGAGTCTTGGGAGAAGGGGGGGTTCTAGCTCCCATGTCCGATGTTTCAGTTTTGTCGATGCCCCCTTGCCTTCTCCTCACTAGTCCCTCTGCCTTTACCTCTCTCCTACTAAACCATCTTGCTCAAGTCACCTCACTGCCGTAAGGAATGAGCAAAGGGGAGTCATCGATAAGACTGAGATATGTGCTGCCGAGAGTCACCGCATGCTGAAAGCAGGGAGTCAGGGAATGCAAAATATTGACCTCTATTATGACAGATTCCATTTAAGTCCCAATGCCCAAGAGTTTGTTGCTGAATTTAATTCAGGGAATATGTTCAGTTCAGCAGTTGTAGGTTTGGTCTGGAAAATCCTGGATGAATGCAGAGTAAGATTGTCAGATAAACCATGCTCCCTATGGAGATGGGAGGGATTATAAGCACTCATACCCCTGTTTCCACCTGGTCAAAAAACATGCTGCAAACTTCACCCTGTTTTTAACACTTTTGTGTACAAGGTAGGTGTTCATGTAGCCTAACTCCACTGTCCATCTTTTAGCCAACCCAAGGAAATGAAGTGAATATGACCGCTGTGCCGTATGTATTCTGCAAATAGATAAGCATGATGCTGTTGGGATATTTTCATCTCAACAGTCTACTCTTATTTCTATTTAAAGAATAAAGGCATTGAAATCAAAATCAATATGAGCAACCACAAGAAATACCCTAACTGTTCTTTCCAATCTGGTGTCATTTGGTTATAAATTGTTTACAGTAATGGATCTCATAGAAACTGAACTACACTTATAAATTGCATTCAAAGGAATGTAAAGGAACAAATAAACTAACAAACATGGTGAACGGACATCTACCACCAGAATCAAGGATTGTAAAGCACACTTACATGAAGGTGTATGCCCCTCTAGCAGGATCCACTGTTGTTGTAGGCCATTATGCCCTTGTTTTGCACAAAAAAGATTTAAAAATGATGCAAATGAGTCTTTGGGACTCAATGAAAATCTCGGGAGCCCCAAAGCCCATCAGATTTATTTGCATAATTTTAAATCCTTAAAAATAACTGGCATAAAAAATGGCATAAGAAGCAAAAAGAATAGTGGATCCTAAGATCTTTTATATCTCGTATGTTAGTTTTCCAGAAAGTACTACACAAGTTAAGAACATGGGTGTTCTTTCCTCTTGTCATTCATTGTGGTAAGTCTGAATGTTTGGACATACAACAGACTTTCAGAAACATAAAGGCATCTCAGGAGCGACAAATACTCTTGAGTGTCTGGTATAATATCCAATCAAAGTCAAAAAGTGAGCTAGACATGTAGAACAAAATACCAGTTAGAAAACATTATTCCATAGTTTTGTCAATGAACTTGTTCTCCATGACAGAATGGATTGTCAGCCTTTCTGAATTATTTATTTAACAACTCACAGAGTCCGCAGCTCCGGCAAGTGCTGAAATGCAGATCTCCCAACATGCTGAATAGGGTTGTCATAGAAGTGGCTGCATGGAACATAATGAAACACACCATAAATCAGTGATCAACAAGCAGTATGTTATAAATCAGAAAAGCTCAGCAGATTAATATATTGATCAGTGGAAAAATATTTAGTATTACTTGATATTTATTGATTCATATATTTTTGAATACTGTATATACTTGAGTATAAGCACAATTTTTGTGCTGAAAATTCCCCATTCGGCTTACACTCGGGTAAATAAAAAAAAAATAACTGAGTACTCACCTTTCCAACACCAGCTCCAGGTCAGCGACAGGTCCATGTGCATAAACTACTATGTCAGCAGCGGCGCACATTAAGTAAGAGGAGGATCTGCTCTGGACCTCTGGATGGGTACTCAGTTTACTCCGTACTCAGTTTATTTTTTTATATGCTGGGCATAGTGGCAGGCTATATTCTCCAGGGGGCTGGCTGGCTATATACTACAGGGGTCTGGTTGGCTATATTCTCTGGGGCTGGCTGGCTATATACTACAGGGGCTGGAAAGCTATATACTAGAGGGGATGGCTATATACTACAGGCGCTGGCAGGCTATATACTACAGGGGGCTGGCTATATATTACAAGGGGGCTGGCAGGCTATATACTACACAGGGCTGGCTGGCTATATTCTAAAGGGAGCTGGTTAGCTTTATATTACAGGGGGCTGGCTACATACTACATGGGGCTGGCTGGCTATATAATACTGGGGGCTTGCTGGCTATATACTGGGGAGCCTGTGACCAATGCATTTCCCACCCTCAGCTTATACTCAAATCAATAGCTTTTCACAGTTTTTGGTGGTAAAATTAGGGGTCTCAGCTTATACTCGAGTATATACGGTATGTTAGGAAGTCAAGAAGACATACCTATCACTGGTTGACTGCTACATCTGTTTACACCGGGAATCAATATAACAGGAAATACATAAATTACAAGTTACACTGGTGTCTCCCTCCCCAAAAAACTATTGATGAAATTTCTCAGCTCATTCTGTTCTGTAACATGCTACATGCATAACATGCTATAAATTCTCGGTGATGGGTTACCTTTCAAATATATCAATCATTGGAAATAAAAGGATGGTTTATTTTCAGATAGGAAGCCATAACTAAATAAGGTAACATTTAGTGGCTCGTACGTACAGGAGGATTAGGAATAAATCGAGGAATGGGGAAAAAAAAAATCTCTTTTAGAATAAAACAAAAAAAGACTGGTAAGGTAAGGGTATAACAGAAATATGTAATCTACTGATACATACCATGTCTTATTATATACAGTAAAAAAAAGGTGGTCTACACATAGCTAATGGCCACAATTTCATTTAGATACAGACGGTCAATAAGAAATTTAATATTTTCATTGTTGCTGAAGGGGTTAATTTTCATAATTTGGGTGTTCTGACCCTTGGGGTTGTGCTTTTCAACGTTGTGTGCTGCTCAGCATCTGAATTACAATTGTCTTCTTTGATTTAGCAGCATAGTGAACTGTTTTATGTCTTGCTCAATTGCCTAATCATTCCAGTGTGGAATGTGGTTTTGGTTATAGGATTATATAGCCACACTGTGGTAAATTCTGTTTTTTCTTTAAATGGCCCTTACGTTCTGTAACAATCGTTTCAGTTCAATCCATGTGTAGCACAAAGCCTGTATCTAATGTGATTATGTCAAGCTGGAATATGTCAATTTTATTTCCTATTTTGTTTTACATGAATCCCATTCTTTTCGGTCCCATGTGGAAACGACAGCAATTTAAGTGACTTTGCGTTATTGGTGCTCCTTTACACACGCAGATTTGCAACCATAAATCCCATTGTCACAGCATTAGAATGTTTCATGCATTAATGTAACTTGAAGAAAACTTTCAACCGGGACTAATATTTGTTTTATATTTATCTATACATACAATATTCAATATTACACATTCTTATTCAAAACTAATATGTTACATTAATTATTACTTATTATTTAAAAGTAACTTCTATATATACTTTTCACATTTTGGTGACTTGTTTAGGCTATATATATTTACCCTTTTATTTTAAAAATAAATTATGTTATTATGTTATGAATAATCATAAATCTGAAAAATAAATATTTCATACGTAGACAACATATGCAATATTTACTTACATTGTAATAAGTGAAGGGTTCCCAATAAATGCATGTTCAGGAATAGATCTGATATTGTTGCTATGGAATCCCCTAAAATGAAAGCCGAAAAAAATCTTAGAAATCATACTTCTTTCTGTAGCCAATAATATCAGAGAAGGCTATATCTTCAGTTACATTTCAATATTCAGTAAGAAATTTGTATTATCTAGATTGTAAGAACTCTAGTAAGGACCACATTCCTATTGTTTTAATCTCAACGTTCCGTTACTGTGTAATTTCTTCCATTGTTTATAAAGTACTCCATAACCTGTAAAGGGTTACTTACAGCTCTTTGAGGTTCCTGAGGGTTTTGATAGCAGCAGGAAATTCATCTAGATTATTGTAGTTTAGATCTCTAGAATTGAAGAGACAGACACTTTGACACATGTAATCCCAGCAGAGGGCGTATTATTGCAAACATTTCCACACTGTGCTAGTAAATTCTTACAAGGCATCAAATACTAAAAAACTCCCAACAACAATTGCTTACTTCAGATGTTAAGCCAGACAGTTATAATAAGCAGTAAACTGTTGGTACTCTTTTTAGAATTAAGAAACTTACCAGAAATGAAATCTAACAGTAAGAACTAAGAAATGTCACCTTGTGAACTCAACAAACTATATCATCTGTCAAGGGTCATAGAATGGATCTAGTCCACATACAATGAATCTTCATTGGTCGTAGTTGAGATGAATACTAGGATAATGTGTATCCCTTCTAAAGTGCTTATAACACAGAGTGAAGTGAACTCCCAGATGACAAGATGGGAAAAAGTTATCACAGTGCCTTTAAGGCAGCGAAGCTGACCAATAATTTAAAGGGCCAGTTTAATTGAATCTGTCAATTTAATAATTAATACTAATAATTAATAATTAATCATTTAATCTGACAGTTTGGGAACACCATCACCATTGTGCCTTTATACTGCTGGGAATTAGGGTCCAAAACATATTCATCACACCTCTGCCCATTGGGTTTGATGAGATGGTTTTGCATGAGGGTCCAATGCATGCACCCTGCAGTACATCACGCATCACTGTGCATGCTCTACATACTGGGTGACTGTCTATTGAGGCGAGATGCACTGTCCTCTGCTTCATCTGGAGTACTGACTCAGGCAGACCAATAAGGGGATGACTCATGACTACTTTTAATCCAGATTCCTTTTCATAGAAGAAATGCATAGAGATGAAAAAGTTTGGGACCCTATAACTGCCTGACAGGTTCCCTTTAAAAGAGTTGTCGTATCGTTGTGATATCACACATTGTTGTGATTTCATTTGTCACAAGCCCTGTGCACAGCAATGTAAAAATGCATTAAAAAAAACATACATGTTTTATTTAGATACATCAAAAGTTGTCAACGGACAAAACTGCTGTAAAGACATTTTTACTTTTAAACAAAAATAAACCTGCCAGTGAATTGTCTTTCGGCTGCAATATGCAGACAATATAAATAAAAGCATTAAAGAAGGAAAGAAAGAAAGAAGGAAATTTATTGGACAGCGGACTGGGAGTCCTTTTTGCACAAAAATTTGCAATTTTTTTTTAAAAAATTGCATCCTCCAAACCAGGGAGTAATTTTACAAGGTGCAATTCAACAGAAGGAGAACTCACGTAAGACAAATAAGACTAAGAAACTAGACAACAAAGGAACTAGACAAATAGAAAACTAGAATGAGAAAAGATAAATCTCCACCAATGGCTCTTCAAGAGTCAGATACCAGACAATCCCTTTAAATCAATACAGAATTAAAGCAGTCAAACATTTTAGGTATTGAATGGAAGTGAGGAGGGTCTTGCATAATCTTTCCTATCAATTTAAAGTATAAAATATTGTATCAATTAAGTTTGTTGTTTATTTTCTATGGTGCAGTAAGATGAGGTCCCATTTTGGAGCTGATGATTTTCATGTGCACATTTGAAGCTTGTGTGGTACAAAGAGCACAGATCTCTCGGCAGCTAAATGAAAGGCCTTGCCCTAGAATGTGCAATCTTCTTTTTATCACTATATTATTTACTAGGGAGGAAACTACACTTCATTTTGGGATTTAAGAGCTATGTTATTATAAACACAGTTAAAAAAATCACTTTTCAGAGTCTGCAAGAAGCTTTTATGTGCATAATCCTTGTAAAAGAAAACGCTACTGCTGAGAATGTGCTGCCAAAAAAACAAAAAATATGTACTTTGTTTAAGCCTTTCTAAGCTGACTGGTGCCACTTCAGAGTTAAAGAGGGTACAATTATTTCAGGAGACATAATGCAAGTTTCACTTCCACCTTACCCAGTTCAGATTAGAGTGGAACAATGTATGACAGCCTCAGAAACAATCGCTCTTGACTATGAGACTTCTACATTCTATATAGTGGATATCCTGCACATGACAGGTGCCTGCAAGGCTATATTTACACCCCCAATAATATTGATTATCATGATTTGTTCATTAAGTAATTATTATGATAATTGGTCAGTGCCGGATATGCTGCTTGATGGATTGCTTGATGATCACAGCCATGCCAATTTGCTAGGGATGTAAAGCTGCCTGATTGGCTGCTCTAATGCCTCTGGCAGGATCCACTCTTATTTAGCTTCTTAAGCTATTGTTTTTACATAAAAAAATGCTAACATTATGCAAATGAGCCTTAGGGGCTTTGGCCTTCCTAGATGGAGCCTGGATCCCTCAGACTAATTTGCATTATTTGTAATGCCTTATTTTTCTTTAAAAACAAGGGCATATGAAGCTTAAAAAAGAGCGGATCCTGCAAGAGGGGACACACACCAGTATGTCAGTGTGCTTGGTTTACAGTCCTTCATCCTGGTGGTAGATGTCCTTTAACACATTATTCTTCATGAAATAATTCCAGCCAGAATTTTAAGGAAGATTGCATGTGTGTATTTTTGTTTCAGATCCATGTGTCCATTCTGTGCATTCTATGTATCTATTTATTTGGTAACATTATTATTAGAGATGAGCGAACACTAAAATGCTCGGGTACTCGTTATTCGAGACGAACTTTTCCCGATGCTCGAGTGCTCGTCTCGAATAACGAACCCCATTGAAGTCAATGGGAGACTCGAGCATTTTTCAAGGGGACCAAGGCTCTGCACAGGGAAGCTTGGCCAAACACCTGGGAACCTCAGAAAAGGATGGAAACACCACGGAAATGGACAGGAAACAGCAGGGGCAGCATGCATGGATGCCTCTGAGGCTGCATAATCGCACCATTATGCCAAAATTATGGGCAACAGCATGGCCATGACAGAGTGACAGAATGAAGCTAGATAGCATCTAAAACATCCAATAATTGACCCTGACACTATAGGGGACGGCATGCAGAGGCAGCGGCAGCAGGCTAGAGAGTGTCATGGCGACATACCCTAAATGGACTCAGGCTTCAAACCAATGGGTGGCAGAGAGGAACCAAAGGAGGTGAGCAAGAAGCGCTCAAATAATATCGGTACATGATAAAAGTTTGCCAGTATATTTTGTGGATTACACAGCAGGGTGGCGACAAAGTTAACATGGAAGCCATGAAAACAACCCAAAATTCTGCCTGACACAGCTCGTTTGATAAGGGGACGATGTATGGAGGCAGTGAACTAGTAGTAGATTAAAGGTGCTGCAGTTAAAACTATGTTAGTTGGATCTTGGCATGGAGCTGGCGCTCCGCTGCCAGGCGAGCTTTCGCCAATCCAAGCCCCTGTCTATAGGCTACTCCCCAAACAGCACTTCTAAGAACCTTTTGTATAAGATCAAGTGTAGTAGCGTTCTTATAAGTTTAGGATATGGCGGGTGAGGGGAATGTAAACAGATGCGCAAGAAGCGCTGAAATAATATCCCTAAATGGTAAAAGTTTGCAAGTATATTTTGGGGATTACACAGCAGGGTGGCGACAAAGTTAACAACTTTGATGTGGAATGCCCTGTAATAGCTCTTGGGCGGTGTGCCTTTTATCGCCTAGGCTCAGCAGTTTCAGCACCGCCTGCTGTCGCTTAGCGACGGCACTGCTGCTGTGCCTAGAGCTACCGACTGATGGCGCCATGCCCACGGATGGTAATTCGGAGGAGGAGGAGGTGGAGGAGGGGTGGGAGGAGGTATAGTAGGCCTTTGAGACCTGGACCGAGGTAGGCCCCGCAATTCTCTGCGTCGGCAGTATATGACCAGCCCCAGGGTCAGACTCGGTCCCAGCCTGCACCAAGTTAAGTGTAGTAGCGTTCTCATAAGTTTGGGATATGGCGGGTGAGGGGAATGTAAACAGATGCGCAAGAAGCGCATGATGCGCATGGAGCTGGCGTTCCGCTGCCAGGCGAGCTTTCGCCAATCCAAGCCCCTGTCTCTAGGCTACTCCCCAAACAGCACTTCTAAGAACCTTTTGTATAAGATCAAGTGTAGTAGCGTTCTTATAAGTTTAGGATATGCCGGGTGAGGGGAATGTAAACAGATGCGCAAGAAGCGCTGAAATAATATCCCTAAATGGTAAAAGTTTGCCAGTATATTTTGTGGATAACACAGCAGGGTGGCGACAAAGTTAACAACTTTGATGTGGAATCCATGAAAACAACCCAAATTTCTGCCTGACACACCTCGTTTGATAAAGGGACGATGTATGGAGGCAGCTATATGGACGACTTTTGGAGGTAGCAATGGAGACAACGTGTGGAGGCTGCTATGGAGACAATTTAATTTGGATAGTGCCTGTATGTGGCAGTCCCAAACATTTTTCAAACCAGAGGAGCAGGTAGGTGGCCCTCCAGTAAAATGGGATAGATTGAGTGCCTGTATGTGGCAGTCCCAAAAATGTTTCAAACCAGAGGAGCAGGTAGGTGGCCCTCCAGTAAAATGGAATAGATTGAGTGCCTGTATGTGGCAGTCCCAAAAATTGTTCAAACCAGAGGAGCAGGTAGGTGGCCCTGCAGTAAAATGGAATAGATTGAGTGCCTGTATGTGGCAGTCCCAAAAATGTTTCAAACCAGAGGAGCAGGTAGGTGGCCCTGCAGTAAAATGGAATAGATTGAGTGCCTGTATGTGGCACTCACAAAAATTGTTTCAAACAGAGGACCGGGTAGGTGGCCCTCCAGAAAAATTAAATGCATGAAGTACTATAGCAAGAGCCAGTGGGCCCTGTCAAAAAATAGCCAGTTTCCTCTGCTTTACTGTACAAAGAGGAGGAGAAGGAGGAAAATGAGGAGGAGGAGGAGGAGTGGATCAATTATTCAGGTTGAGCTTCCTTCACCTGGTGGAGATTGGAAATTCTGAGAAATCCAGCCTTTATTCATTTTAATAAGCGTCAGCCTGTCAGCGCTGTCAGTCGACAGGCGTGTACGCTTATCGGTGATGATGCCACCAGCTGCACTGAAAACCCGCTCGGACAAGACGCTAGCGGCAGGGCAGGCAAGAACCTCCAAGGCGTAGAGCGCCAGTTCGTGCCACATGTCCAGCTTTGAAACCCAGTAGTTGTAGGGAGCTGTGTGATCATTTAGGACGATGGTATGGTCAGCTACGTACTCCCTCACCATCTTTCTGTAAAGATCAGCCCTACTCTGCCGAGACTGGGGACAGGTGACAGTGTCTTGCTGGGGTGACATAAAGCTGGCAAAAGCCTTGTAAAGCGTACCCTTGCCAGTGCTGGACAAGCTGCCTGCTCGCCTACTCTCCCTCGCTACTTGTCCCGCAGAACTACGCACTCTGCCGCTAGCGCTGTCAGAAGGGAAATACTGTTTCAGCTTGTGCACCAGGGCCTGCTGGTATTCATGCATTCTCACACTCCTTTCCTCTCCAGGGATGAGAGTGGGAAGATTTTGCTTGTACCGTGGGTCCAGGAGAGTGAACACCCAGTAATCGGTGCTGGAATAAATTCTTTGAACGCGAGGGTCACGGGATAGGCAGCCTAGCATGAAATCTGCCATATGCGCCAGAGTACCAACGCGTAAGAATTCACTCCCCTCACTGGCCTGACTGTCCATTTCCTCCTCCTCCAACTCCTCCAACTCCTCTTCTTCTGCCCATACACGCTGAACAGTGAAGGACTCAACAATGGTCCCCTCTTGTGTCTCGCCAACATTCTCCTCCTCTTCCTCCTCATCCTCCTCCACCTCCACCTCCTCCGATATGCGCTGAGAAACAGACCTCAGGGTGCTTTGGCTATCAACAAGGGAATATTCTTCCCCCGTCTCTTGTGACGAGCGCAAAGCTTCCGACTTCATGCTGACCAGAGAGTTTTTCAACAGGCCAAGCAGCGGGATGGTGAGGCTGATGATGGCGGCATCGCCACTGACCATCTGTGTTGACTCCTCAAAGTTACTCAGCACCTGACAGATATCAGACATCCACGTCCACTCCTCATTGTAGACTTGAGGAAGCTGACTGACCTGACTACCAGTTCTGGTGGAAGTTGACATCTGGCAGTCTACAATCGCTCTGCGCTGCTGGTAAACTCTGGATAACATGGTCAGTGTTGAATTCCACCTCGTGGGCACGTCGCACAACAGTCGGTGAGCGGGCAGTTGGAGGCGGCGCTGCGCTGCCCTGAGAGTGGCAGCATCTGGGCTGGACTTCCTGAAATGCGCACAGATGCGGCGCACCTTCGTGAGCAAATCAGACAGATTGGGGTATGTCTTGAGGAAACGCTGCACTATCAGATTTAACACATGGGCCAGGCATGGCACATGTGTCAGTCTGCCGAGTTGCAGAGCCGCCACCAGGTTACGGCCGTTGTCACACACAACCATTCCCGGCTTGAGGTTCAGCGGTGCCAGCCACAGATCAGTCTGCGCCGTGATGCCCTGTAATAGCTCTTGGGCGGTGTGCCTTTTGTCGCCTAGGCTCAGCAGTTTGAGCACCGCCTGCTGTCGCTTAGCGACGGCACTGCTGCTGTGCCTAGAGCTACCGACTGATGGCGCCGTGCCCACGGATGGTAGTTCGGAGGAGGAGGTGGAGGAGGGGTGGGAGGAGGAGGAGGCATAGTAGGCCTGAAACACCTGGACCGAGGTAGGCCCCGCAATCCTCGGCGTCGGCAGTATATGAGCAGCCCCAGGGTCAGACTCGGTCCCAGCCTCCACCAAGTTAACCCAATGTGCCGTCAGCGATATATAGTGGCCCTGCCCGGCAGCACTCGTCCACGTGTCCGTGGTCAGGTGGACCTTGTCAGAAACGGCGTTGGTCAGGGCACGGATGATGTTGTCTGACACGTGCTGGTGCAGGGCTGGGACGGCACATCGGGAAAAGTAGTGGCGGCTGGGGACCGAATACCGAGGGGCGGCCGCCGCCATGAGGTTGCGAAAGGCCTCGGTCTCTACTAGCCTATAGGGCAGCATCTCCAGGCTAAGCAATCTGGAGATGTGCACATTAAGGGCTTGGGCGTGCGGGTGGGTTGCACTATATTTGCGTTTCCGCTCCAGCGTCTGGGGTATGGAGAGCTGAACGCTGGTGGATGCTGTGGAGGATCGTGGAGGCGACGATGGGGTTTTTGTGCCAGGGTCCTGGGCAGGGGGCTGACTAGCAGCTGACACAGGGGAAGGAGCAGTGGTGTGCACGGCCGGAGGTGAACGGGCTTGTTGCCACTGAGTGGGGTGCTTAGCATTCATATGCCTGCGCATACTGGTGGTAGTTAAGCTAGTAGTGGTGGAACCCCTGCTGAGCCTGGTTTGGCAAATGTTGCACACCACAGTCCGTCGGTCATCCGGTGTTTCCTTAAAGAACCTCCACACTTCTGAAGATCTAGCCCTCGCCGCAAGAGCCCTCACCACGGGAGCTTCACTAGTTGACAGTGGCGCTGATGCACCAGCTCTGGCCCTGCCTCTCCGTCTGGCCCCACCACTGCCTCTTCCAACCTGTTCAGGTCGAGGACTCTCCTCCGTCTCAGAAGCACTGTGTTCACCCGGCCTCTCAACCCAGCTTGGGTCTGTCACCTCATCATCCTCCGATCCCTCAGTCTGCTCCCCCCTCGGACTTCCTGCCCTGACAACAACTTCCCCACTGTCTGACAACCGTGTCTCCTCATCGTCGGACACCTCTTTACACACTTCCACTACGTCAAGAAGGTCATCATCACCCACAGACTGTGACTGGTGGAAAACCTGGGCATCGGAAAATTGCTCAGCAGCAACCGGACAAGTGGTTTGTGACTGTGGGAAGGGTCCAGAAAACAGTTCCTCAGAGTATGCCGGTTCAAATGCCAAATTTTCCTGGGAGGGGGCAGACTGGGGGGGAGGAGGCTGAGGTGCAGGAGCTGGAGGAGTGGCGATTTCGGTGACATGGGTGGACTGCGTGGAAGACTGACTGGTGGTGGACAAATTGCTCGAAGCATTGTCAGCAATCCACGACATCACCTGTTCGCACTGTTCTGGCCTCAACAGTGCTCTACCACGAGTCCCAGTAACTTCAGACATGAACCTAGGGAGTGTAGCTCTGCGGCGTTCCCCTGCTCCCTCATCAGCAGGTGGTGTCTCACCCCGCCCAGGACCACGGCCTCTGACCCCTGCAGTAGTTGGACGCCCACGTCCCCGCCCTCGTCCTCTACCCCTAGCCCTCGGGTTAAACATTTTTAAAATGAGAGTTATAACTTTATTTTTTTTTTTTTACTTTTTTTTGTTTTTTTTTGTGTTTTTTTTTTTTTTTTGTGTTTTTTGTTTTTTTTTGAGTTTTTAAAACCAAACAATGCTATCCTATTGCTATGGCTATTTTCTAGCCAAGTATCAAAGCACACTACTATGCCAGATGAGATGACACTGAGTTATTGGCTAATAGAAATCCAACCCCTACTGAATTTTGCCACTTCGGCCTTTGCTATGGATATGTGCGCCACTAAGCGCAGAACACAGCGGTCGCAAGTCTCACTACAAATTGCTCAGAATTGGCAAGTACATGCACTGCAGAAACTACAGCCACCAGCAGATCAACCAGAAATCAAATATATAGAACGCTACTGTAGGCTTCAAGAAGCTGTTTGTATTCTCCTATGGCTATTTTCTAGCCAAGTATCAAAGGAAGCACAGTACTATGCCAGATGAGATGACACTGAGTTATTGGCTAATAGAAATCCAACCCCTACTGAATTTTGCCACTTCGGCCTTTGCTATGGATATGTGCGCCACTAAGCGCAGAACACAGCGGTCGCAAGTCTCACTACAAATTGCTCAGAATTGGCAAGTACATGCACTGCAGAAACTACAGCCACCAGCAGATCAACCAGAAATCAAATATATAGAACGCTACTGTAGGCTTCAAGAAGCTGTTTGTATTCTCCTATGGCTATTTTCTAGCCAAGTATCAAAGGAAGCACAGTACTATGCCAGATGAGATGACACTGAGTTATTGGCTAATAGAAATCCAACCCCTACTGAATTTTGCCACTTCGGCCTTTGCTATGGATATGTGCGCCACTAAGCGCAGAACACAGCGGTCGCAAGTCTCACTACAAATTGCTCAGAATTGGCAAGTACATGCACTGCAGAAACTACAGCCACCAGCAGATCAACCAGAAATCAAATATATAGAACGCTACTGTAGGCTTCAAGAAGCTGTTTGTATTCTCCTATGGCTATTTTCTAGCCAAGTATCAAAGGAAGCACAGTACTATGCCAGATGAGATGACACTGAGTTATTGCCTAATAGAAATCCAACCCCTACTGAATTTTGCCACTTTGGCCTTTGCTATGGATATGTGCGCCACTAAGCGCAGAACACAGCGGTCGCAAGTCTCACTACAAATTGCTCAGAATTGGCAAGTACATGCACTGCAGAAACTACAGCCACCAGCAGATCAACCAGAAATCAAATATATAGAACGCTACTGTAGGCTTCAAGAAGCTGTTTGTATTCTCCTATGGCTATTTTCTAGCCAAGTATCAAAGGAAGCACAGTACTATGCCAGATGAGATGACACTGAGTTATTGCCTAATAGAAATCCAACCCCTACTGAATTTTGCCACTTCGGCCTTTGCTATGGATATGTGCGCCACTAAGCGCAGAACACAGCGGTCGCAAGTCTCACTACAAATTGCTCAGAATTGGCAAGTACATGCACTGCAGAAACTACAGCCACCAGCAGATCAACCAGAAATCAAATATATAGAACGCTACTGTAGGCTTCAAGAAGCTGTTTGTATTCTCCTATGGCTATTTTCTAGCCAAGTATCAAAGGAAGCACACTACTATGCCAGATGAGATGACACTGAGTTATTGCCTAATAGAAATCCAACCCCTACTGAATTTTCCCACTTCGGTCTTTGCTATGGATATGTGTGCCACTAAGAGCTAAACACAACGGTAGCAAGTCCCCCTGCTAATTCCTCACAAAATGGTAAAAGATGCAAATTAAAATAAAAAAAGTAGAACGTTATTGTAGCCCTAAGAAGGGCTGTTGGGTTCTTTGAGAATCACTCCTGCCTAACAGTAAGCTAATAGAACACCCTAACGCTTTCCCTGACCAGCAGCAGCTCTCTCCCTAGCGGCATCCAGAGACAGAATGATCCGAGCAGCGCGGCCAGCGGCTAGTCTATCCCAGGGTCACCTGATCTGGCCAGCCAACCACTGCTATCGACGTGTAAGGGTACCACGTCATGCTGGGTGGAGTGCAGAGTCTCCTGGCTTGTGATTGGCTCTGTTTCTGGCCGCCAAAAAGCAAAACGGCGGGAGCTGCCATTTTCTCGAGCGGGCGAAGTATTCGTCCGAGTAACGAGCAGTTTCGAGTACCCTAATGCTCGACCGAGCATCAAGCTCGGACGAGCATGTTCGCTCATCTCTAATTATTATCAATAGGATAGGATCTATTCAGACTGCTTTTCTTTAATGACAGGTCTCTTCTCAAATGATATAAAATACAGTAATGCTAATAGCACTGGGTAATAAGCTCTGGGAAGCGATTGGTTTCATGAACCATTCCAGGAGTTTGTTTTTTTCAATTTAACATAGAAATCCAGGGCAGCCAACCATAGGTATCTATACTTTCTTTCAGGTTAAATAGAGTTTAAGTCAGATCCACAAAATCCCAGATATTGCAGTGGATAAATACTCAAGCAGATTTTGTAATGGGGCTGTTTTCCAACTTTGAAATATCCTCCTCGTAACGTATCTCATTTACTGTGTAGTTTTGTAATTAAGGTCTTTTTTAATCGATTTCTTGTGGGTAGAATGAATAAAATTGTGGGAATTGCTATTAAAGGTATTGTGCTATGGGTGTTCATTATCTCTGATACTGACTACTCAGTAAATCAGATACTTTGCGGGGGGGATCTTTCAAAGTTGGAAACTTGTGGTGATATTTATAAAATTCTTAAAATCCCGTCCCATCGTCTGGCCCAACTGTCCATTCTCCAAAGAACATACTACACACCACAAAAAATCTCAAAGTTCTCTGGAGAGACGGTTTGTTGCAAAAGATGTGGTAAAGAAAAAACCGATGATGTGCATTCTCTCTGGTTTTGCCCCTCGATTGAAAACTATTGGAAGGAGGTCATAAGGGTCACTGAGTGGTGTTGTGATTCCCGGATTTCCTTAGATTTTAAAGTTTGTGTATTGGGCATCTGGCAAAGAACTGAAGGTTCTGGTAGGGGAAAACTAGTAGCAAAAAAATTGCTGTTTCTTGCCAGATTTTGTATCATTAAAAAATGGTCCTCAGTAGATCCGCCCTCAATAGCTCTCTGGAAGCGTACAACCAATAAGACAATTTTGGCGGAGGGCCAGGGAAGGGGTATAAAATCTAAAGCAACCTTTTTTAAGCTTTGGTCTAAATGGCTCAACACCTATTTGTCAACAGAGGAGGAGAGAGTGTTGGGATACCCAGCTTAATTGGTTTAGGTGGGACATGGATACCGGGAGAGAGAGAGCCCCCCCCCCTCCCCTCCCCTTTTTTTTTTTTTTTTTTCTCTATCTTTTTTTTTAATCTTTTTATTAAGATTATAAAGTCGAATTAAGTGTTTATTTGTTGCGGGTGGGTGGTAATGAATTTAAAAGCTACTAGCTGCTTTGTTTATGTTGTACAGGCTATTATGAGTGGTGGTGGTAAGGGGTTTAAAGGTATTATATGCAATAATCCAGGTGGTAATGGTGCCATGTGTAACATTGTTTATGTATGTAAGATCTCAAGATTTTTTTTTTTTGTACCATATATACCTTTTTCTATAAAAAAATAAAAAATTTTTGGGTAAAAAAAAAAAAAGTTGGAAACGCAGCACCATCACAAATTCTGAACAAGTATTTATCCTCTCCGTTATCTGAGAGTTCATGGATCTGACTTGGACTCTTCTCAAATTAGTTTAACTACCATCCAACTCAATAATGGTTCAGATTCCTCATAGATGTAGCCTAAAGTGCATTCTTCTTTTCTCATCTTAAAATGAAGTGGCATAGCAAACTATTCCCATCAAATACAATATGCACTGATCATGCAAGCATGGCACCGCTGTGGTTAATCATTGACTGTAGTACGTCATTATTAAAGGGTTATTCCAGAAATAATCATAGCATAGCATAATTCATATTCAAATGGGTGATTTAAATATAAGCTAAAATGTGTAACTTGTTATTTAAAATTTTGCTCCCCTTAGCAGAAAAATTATGTGGACATAGACTATAATGTAGAATTAAAATGCTACTAGCCCTTTAATCGATCCATTGATTTACTCTCTGTGGAGCAGACACATGATAGAAGATGGCTGCTGGTCACATGTCCACATCACATGTCCTGCACCTACCAGGGCAGGTCATGTGATTATCACTATGTTTGGGTTTAATTGGTTCCTTGCAGTGCATCCAGTATGGCCAGTGTTATGGTGAGATACCCTCTGAGTGAGGTAATGTGCAGTGGTGGCAGATACACACATCATTACTAGGGTAACAGAGAAAAACAGTCTGTGAAATTACCACTGGGAGCAGAGCATAAGAGGAAGGAGCTGCTACTGAGAACTGACGGATCATGGGAGTTGTAGTATCCCATGGTAGCCATCTTGGAAATAACTGCATACTTTAGAAAGCCCATAAAATTGTATGAATCATAAAAACTATTTAAGCTCTGTTTTATTATTAATTACATTGAGCTTTGTCTCATTCATTTATTTATAGCATTATGGGTTTTTGTATCAGAAGTTCATATTCACGGAATACCCCTTTAAAGTCAATGATTGAGTGTTTTGTTAGAAAGCTCTTGTTTCAGGCATCATCATAGGACCATGTAGTGCAGAGAAGTTAAGGGAACTGACAGCATCTAGCATTAAAAATAAAGAAATCTGATATGTGAATCAGATTTTTTTTATATTTTGACAAAACTGGTTAGAGTATGTTATATTTTTTCAGTGGACAATCCCTTTAAATCCAGACTCTTGCATTATATTTCTTGCCAAAGGTTTTGAACATTATTGTACACAGTTCCATGAAGCTTTTTTACAGTATTAGGGAAAACAGGTTTTATTTCAGAAACAACTCTAGTCTGAAAAGTATGGGGTTGAATCTGCAATACCATACACTGCCTATGGACAGGGACGGCACTGTTTCAAAGCAGTAAGTTGACTTTTTCATTTATTATGGAAAAACACTACCAATGCTAATTGAATTCTTCCAGCCAATGTAAAGTTTGATAAATATAGCTTCAGAGTAGATCTTATAGTGCTCCTCCATCATAATGAGTTATAGCTTAGAAGTGGTACAGAAGGTATATCTCCAAAGCATTGTTAGTAGATACAGGATTTGTTTTATACAGTCATCATATGAACAATTGCACTAAACACTTGGCAATTAGGCAAGCCAAAAAGCATGTTTGGCTTTTGAGCTATTTTTATTCTTTTTAGCATATCAATGAAAACAGTGAAAGGACTGAAACAAATAAGAGGTCAACTCACAAAGTCTCCAGACTGTGGAGCCCGTCAAAGCATTTCTTTCCCAGGGAGTCGATCCTATTGTTATGGAGATGTCTGCAGGGGAACATTAAAAGCACAGTCAGGATAGCATGCTGCGCACAGTGAACCTATGCAAGCATCTTCAATGGAAGCTTCTAAAGAAACGTGTTTTCAACCATGCACTTATTGTATACAAGTCAAGCACTGCCAAAGAATTTATTGGAGGGCATGCTCCCGAGACTTTCACTTCTCTCCTTCAAAAAGATTGGCAGCTGTTGTAAAAGAATATTTGAAGTGAAGAAGCGCTGTTTTTCTTCTGCTTAGGGTTGTAACTTTAGGGAAACTGAGTGTACAGTAGCTCCCTTGCCTATCAGGCTAAGGAGGCTTAAATAAGGTGTCTATTCCCGATGTCAGGAGTACTATAAACAATGTTACCAAAAAAAAGGACCAGAGCGGCAACCAACACTAATTTGTTAAAATAATACTCTTTATTGAAAGTAAATACATAAATTCAGCATATATATCGCTCAAATGGGAAAGTATAAACGCAATGTATGGGGGACACAAGTAGCCCAAGATAGAAAAAAGGGCAGCACAGATGACCAGTGGCTACCCCTATTGGCCCAGGGTCCTAATAGTATTGTTGACAATAAATAACAGTGCAGTCAAATATTAGACCCAAATAAGTAGGGGATATAGTGGCAATGTGCAGTGAAGGTAAACCATACACAGAACTGGAGGTACCATCCAGTATTGAAAAAGTCATCTTGCTATTGCACACTTACCCGAAAGCATGGTGAACTGACACTGGGCAGATCAGGGGAAAGCCAAAGGATGCACCCCGACGCGCGTTTCGCACAAATGCTGCGTCAGGAGCATTTGTGTGAAACGCGCGTCGGGTGCATCCTTTGACTTTCCCCTGATCTGCCCAGTGTCAGTTCACCATGCTTTCGGGTAAGTGTGCAATAGCAAGATGACTTTTTCAATACTGGATGGTACTGAAAATTGGTGTTGGTTGCCGCTCTGGTCCTTTTTTTTTGGTAATCTTGAATATATAGTTGGAGAGGCATATATGATCTGTGAAGGAGTATAGGGGTAGATTGGTTTCGTACTATAAACAATGTACTATAGAGGAACAGCCTAATACAGAAAAGGCCGTTGTGGTCCAGAAGCCTCATGTTACACCTCTGTACCTTCTTAATTTGTCATAAAAATACCTAAAACAGAATCAGTATAGTAAAACTTTGTACAAGCAATCGATCCAGTCCTAGAATTGTGATGTACGTGACAACAGTCTCAGAAGGTGCAATTCACAAGTGGACTCACAGGAAAAATGTGTCAGACACATTACTATGTCAACATTAGCTTTTCTGCAATATCACATTTATCATAAACCTCTAAAATTGGGTCTGTTTTTGAAATTTCTCTTACATTATTAGAAAAAAAACCCTCAATAACTTCTTTAAACCTGTAGAAGAAACGTTGTAACTCAATGTTAATAAGTAAAATGTTCTTATGTGTCTCATGAGGCTCTTGCAACTAAAAAAAACAATGTAATGTCTGCCTGCGGCACATTTTACTTGGGGAAATATTTCCACCAAAGAGAAATGGAAATTCCTGCTGGCATCCAATTTCCTGAAAGGTGTATTAAAATGCAGCAGTATAATGTGCAAATCTACAAGTCTCAAACAAGATGGCCCATTGTAGCATAGAGTTGTCTTACCTCACTGCACAACAGAACCATGAATTTGTTAGAATGTACTGTATGTTTATCCTTAAGTCAAGTTGTAGAAATCAAGATATATTCATATATGTTCAGTGTAACATGCATGTATGCAGAATTATGATCTGCACGTTTTATTAAACATGTTTGCTTCTGAATAGTCATTAATGTATTTGTCCATAAAAACGCAGGACCTAAGTGATGATAAGTGATGATAAGGACATGGTATCCCTGTTCTGCTTTAATACTGCTCATGGATATCTTCCATTAAGTACCAACAATTTTAATCCGAAGATATAGATTGTTTGCACTCGGAAATCAAATGCACAGGTGGATATACTCACAAGACCACAAGACTGGAGAGGTTCTTGAATGCATGATCTGGTATGTGATGAATCTTGTTTAATGCCAGTGTCATTGCCTGAAGAGCTGGCAAACTTTCCAGTGCCCTAATGGGAATTTCGCTCAGAGAATTGTCGTCCAACCACAGGTGACGAAGGGAATTCAGTCCAGTAAAGCAGTTTGGTGGAACATAGCTGATATGGTTGGCATCCAATCGCCTAGCAGAAAATAGGATAATTTTGTATTATTTGAACTTTTTGAGTTCCCTGATTCATTTGATTTACTGTTACTATTAGACCTTATTTAACATGATTCCCAATTCAGCTTATTTGACATTCTAGATGTGGTTGTTGTTTAGCAGTGGTTGGTAATTTAAAGACAATGTCAGGACTGACAGAGGGAATGTTCCTTGACTTGGCTTCAAAATGCTGATGCACAAAAATTAACACAACTTTTATTGTGAATTGACCCTTAAGACCATGTTGATTTCCCCTGCAAGATACAACGATCAACTACGGTCATGTGCCTTGAAGTCTGCACTACTGAGTCTGTGTGCTGTCCATTGCTGAACACGTCTGCCTAAATTAACCCTTAATAAAGCTAAACATTATTTCACCAGGTTAAAAGAATACACTATGTCAACATTATAATACTATCACCAAATTGTCCTTCTACAAAGATTGTATGCTATTAGGCACTTTCTGCTAAGACCAAAAGGGCCTTGATACTTGAGAGTGGAGCTCTGTATTGTGCCATTATTCTTATTTAAGAACAGTTTTCTGCTTTCACTACACGGGAGGCAGAGAGGTCATTGTATAACATGCTGCAATTTGTTTCCATAAGACCTTCCTACATGGCAGCCTTTCACAAAGCACAGCACTCATGACTTCTGACCTGGACTCTAGACCTTTCAAACAAAAGTCACCAATTAGCCAATAATTGCCTGAAGCTAACCAGTCATTGAGACACTAGAGATGGATGCAATAGTATGAAAGCACATTGCAGTCATATGTCCGGCATCTGAAATAGAACCTGCATTTGACTCCACTTTTGGGTGGGATTATGTGAAGGACTGAAATGATTCACAAAAGGTATGTTGGTTACTAGCTCTGTGCTATGATTCTGAAATTTGACTACCTCCTCATAATCATATAAAAGAGTATTCCACAGTATTATATATTTTCAAGCCCAATAATATATGAAAATATTTCTCACCCACTTTAACAGTCCCACATTAGTCTCTACTGCATGCTTCCTCTGAACATGTAGAAAATGACTGCATAGGTGATCACTGCAGCCACGGCAGCTCATGTGGTCAGCCACCGTCTGAGAAGTCATATCCTGCATGTCGAGAAGGCAGAGGAAGTAGGTCCGAATGGAAGCAGTGAGGGATCTTTAAGAAAAGTATGACTTACTCTATTATCTCATACCATTCCGAGCCTATGAAACTTTTATCTACCAGACAACCTGTTTGAGCGTTGTTTCATTTTTGGGCTAAAATGGCATTATTCTTGTGTCTTGTCAGATAATTATACACTCACCGGCCACTTTATTAGGTACACCATGCTAGTAAAGGGTTGGACCCCCTTTTGCCTTCAGAACTGCCTCAATTCTTGGTGGCATTGATTCAACAAAGTGCTGGAAGCATTCCTCAGAGATTTTGGTCCATATTGACATGATGGCATCACACAGTTGCCGCAGATTTGTCGGCTGCACATCCATGATGCGAATCTCCCGTTCCACGACATCCCAAAGATGCTCTATTGGATTGAGATCTGGTGACTGTGGAGGCCATTTGAGTACAGTGAACTCGTTGTCATGTTCAAGAAACCTGCCTGAGATAATTCCAGTTTTATGACATGGCGCATTATCCTGCTGAAAGTAGCCATCAGATGTTGGGTACATTGTGGTCATAAAGGGATGAACATGGTCAGCAACAATACTCAGGTAGGCTGTGGCGTTGCAACGATGCTCAATTGGTACCAAGGGGCCCAAAGAGTGGCAAGAAAATATTCCCCACACCATGACACCACCAGCCTGAACCGTTGTTACAAGGCAGGATGGATCCATGCTTTCATGTTGTTGACGCCAAATTCTGACCCTACCATCCGAATGTGGCAGCAGAAATCGAGACTCATCAGACCAGGCAACGTTTTTCCAATCTTATACTGTCCAATTTCGATGAGCTTGTGCAAATTGTAGCCTCAGTTTCCTGTTCTTAGCTGAAAGGAGTGGCACCCGGTGTGGTCTTCTGCTGCTGTAGCCCATCTGCCTCAAAGTTCGACGTACTGTGCGTTCAGAGATGCTCTTCTGCCTACCTTGGTTGTAACGGGTGGCGATTTGATTCACTGTTGCCTTTCTATCAGCTCGAACCAGACTGTCCATTCTCCTCTGACCTCTGGCATCAACAAGGCATTTCCACCCACAGAACTGCCGCTCACTGGATGTTTTTTATTTTTCGGAGCATTCTCTGTAAACCCTAGAGATGGTTGGGTGTGAAAATTCCAGTAGATCAGCAGTTTCTGAAATACTCAGACCAGCCCTTCTGGCACCAACAACCATGCCACGTTCAAAGGCCATCAAATCACCTTTCTTCCCCATACTGATGCTCGGTTTGAACTGCAGGAGATTGTCTTTACCATGTCTACATGCCTAAATGCACTGAGTTACCGCCATGTGATTGGCTGATTAGAAATTAAGTGTTAACGAGCAGTTGGACAGGTGTACCTAATAAAGTGGCCGGTGAGTGTATATGGACTGTATATGAAAATTTTAAGATTGTCTTCATTGTAGTTGTAGGTAATTGTAAGTGTAACCTACGAATTGTAGAATTATGGTACGCATTGTGGAATAGCAGTTCATTGAATGAAAGTTACATACCAGTGGGTAATAAAAGAGCAATCCTGCATTATATACAGAAAAAAGGGTTTGCTTCTGCACTTCCTTAATGTCTTACCCCTAAGAATCACACCAGTTCTTCACAATGGTTTAATTCTAAGTGTCAAAATTCTGACAAATGTTTGCAATGAAAATGTAGATTATGAATCCAAACAAGTCAAACTTCTATCAACAAATGGACAAAGCTGAAATGTTTACATGCTTCATCCAGATGTGTCTTGAAGGCAAGAATTGTTTAGTTTCACTTGCTGGAACACTCTACAAGATGTATGGACATCGCCAATAGACATATTATTGTGACTTGTAAATAAGTGTGACAAAAAGGTGCTCAGAAGTCACTTGACTCATCACTCATGAAAAAGATCATCAGATAACAGCCAACCCAATGTCATTCAGATCTTCCAGATTTTAGTCAGTTTAGGCACTTATCTGTCATTAATGACCAGATATTAAATGTTTGCCAGATTTACTATAACTGCTCATTCATAAATGGATACTACAAGATAACACTATTCTCTGAGATTCTTCTAGGTCAGTGATGGCTAACCTATGGCACTGGTGCCAGAGGTGGCACTCAGAGCCCTTTCTGTGGGCACCCAGGTCATCACCAGAGATGACTCCAGGTATCTTCCTGCATTCCCAGACAGCCCAGGACTTGCTGTGCACAGAGCCATTTTAAAGTGACAGCTGTACCTGGGACTATTTTCTGCTTTATTTGTGTCCTCAGGGGCTGGTATCAATTAAAACTGACAGAGAAGGGAGTATAAATCACAAATTAAATTTCTGGCACTTTGTGATAAATAAGCGGGTCTTTGTTGTAGTTTGGGCACTCGGTCTCTAAAAGGTTTGCCATCACTGTTCTAGGTGCTAACATTAGAAAGCATGTTATTAATGGAAGCTATGACACATATGTGAACAGGGCCTATCATCACAAATCTCTCATGGTGGAAAATCCACATGAAAATATAAGATAAATGTACAGTATAAATGTTATGATATTCACCTCTAGAATGACAACATCTGCATTCTCTACATGCAGAAGAAACTGGCAGCATGTAACATAATAAAGTATAATGATGTTTAGTTACTACATCAAACTTTGTGTAAGAGTCCGTTCACACATGGTGGAATTTGATGTGGAGTTTATACAAATTTGACACAGAGTTTACACAAATCCCATCCACATGCTGTTGATAAAAACCTACAGTAGAAAACAATTTCGGCAACAGCTATAGATATTGCAGCAGGTCAATAATCGCAGAAGATTCTGAATGTGAAATTCAAACTTTGCAATTAAGAAATTGAGCACCCCCTAAAAATGCATGCTCTTTTTATTTGGGAAGATATGTTTTGTCATAAGTTTTGAGAATGATTAAGAAGTTAAAACACATGAAGAAACAATGCGGGGGGTTTATCAAGAGCTAACACATAGCACACTGGCTCTTGATGTTCTTCCTGCCCCACATGTCACACCAGATATACTAAGGCCGTCCACCCAGATTAAATGCACTGTAATCTGGAATTGGCACAGGCTAAAGCTAATTGCCCAGGATGATACCTATTTCAGAAGGACGCCCAGTGTTGGCCCACTCCGCCCCCTCCATGCTCCCTTGCAGTGGAGGTGGCATAAGGGGAGAGGACTCCAGTACAAGCCTTAATACCCCCCCCCCCCCAATTGTGTGAACCCAGCCTAGTCTGATTCACTTTCTGATGAATTCACCAGAGAGATAAAAATAGCCCTATCACTGCAGTTGATAGTAATGTAAAATGCATAGCTCATCTTTGGGAGTTACAGCCACAGACAGTGTAACAGTGTAACCCAGATTTTTCAGTAACTCCTGGCTTTGTACTAGAGAGAAGTGTTGCCATATTTGGTCAAGAAGATACCGTTTTAAGGTTTAGATCATACCACTCGATTGTAATATATATCCTACCTGTCCTGTATTCAGAAGGACATTCCTAGATTTTTAGGTCCGTTCCACTGTCCCAGATTCCAACTCTCTCTTGATGTTTGGAACCAGGAAAGGTAAGTATCTGATTATTTTTTAATTTCAACAGTAAAAATTAATGGCTGGGGTGGCACTACAATGAGGTGTGAGGTTACAAAAACTGGTATTAAAAGAAGGAGCAGGCTACAAAAAAAGTAGGCAAAAGGAAAGCGGCATCATAAATAGGAAACATCACGGGAAGCAGTAAAATAGGGGGAATAATTAGTTGATGGAGCACATAAGGGGGCAATGTAAGGTAAGGGGTCACAATAGAGGGCCTTTATTAGTGGGGACAAACAGTGGGGCCTTTTACATTGTGGGGGTCACATGAAGGGGGGCATTAAACTATGTGGGGGCCTCTAACAGGGAATTTTATAGTATAAGGGGCCATTAATGGGGTATTTTACTATAAAGGTGGACTAGTTGGTGGGTTAAGGTTTATAGCATAGGGCCTTTGTAAAGTTGTGAAGTATACATACAGTAATGTTTATGAAGAATCTCACCCCAAACTCTGTTATTTCCTACTGAAATGCATATTAGGCCACCAGCAAGTGTCCCTGGAGATACAACGTAACAGACTTCTTCTTCTTTTCTGAATAGTTAGGAGTTTAGTTCCTCTCAGGAATTTTTCCATAATAGACAAATGCAAGTCATTTTCTTTTTGGACAAAGGACAAGATAGCAGTTGTGATAGTGAGTTAACTACCATTTACCATTTCTCAGCTGCTCCTGCCTTTAAATAGGAGTTACCTGATCTTTGCGAATTCTACAACACAATGGACACAAAACATTGCCTACTTCAAATGCCGATTCTAACAAAAGCCTCCTTTTGGGGGGAACATTTCTGTGAAGGTTACTTTGTTGCCTTAAAGCTCTTAACCCCATCCACTGTCCTCCTAATTGATTAACTTGTTCCAGAAATTGCATTCCTTGTTCAATACCAAAATGCAAGAGGCACCTGGTAAGCAGCATGAAATAGGAAACTAAAAAGCGCCCTGCTTTTTGTGAGGGGCACAGACTAGATTAAAGGAACAAAGTAATCCAGGTTACAGCCAACATGCCTTAGTGCCCTTTCTGTTCTAAACTTTATCATCCAATCTCAGGGCTGTTACATCTGTCGAGAAATGTCAATGCTTACACAAATGGTGGACCTAATACTAGATGACGCCACACCAAGACAATTTCTGAAGAGCCAAAATGGGCTGTCATCATCTCCGGCAACCATTAGGCTTACATTCTATTCCCTTATGGATCCATGGAATTAAACCTCTGATTTCTGATTATTTTTTCAATACATTAAATGAAAATTATTATCTTGTTGTTCAATGTACCCTCTACATCTAACCCTCTATATTTTTGGTTGTCGATTGTTGATGACTATTAATGTTTCCTATGCTAATGTATAACATTTGATTTTTAAACTTTTGAACACTTTCTGTATTGTTTTCTTATATTTGATTAATAAAGTTATTATATTTCACTAAATTGTTTATTTTATATTTTTCTTTAAATTGTTTATTTTATATTGTTTCTCTTGTGACTAAAATATGGATTTTGCAATTGTTATATACAAAAATCTAAATTTATTTTGTAATAGCCAGTAATAGTAATAGTATGCAAGTAGTAAGATTCTACAAACTTTACTATGAACATGATACAAATTTATGTCTATTCTCCTCCAAGTTGTTCAGATTGTTTTTTTTAAACATTCTGCTTTTAAATAACCCAGAAAGATATTTATAGTCGTAGATATTTATGGCATATTCATCTTGGAACCAGCAACTGCAGGCCATTGGACTTCCTGATTATATTACTGTAGGTGTGACTGTCACCTATTGGGCATGTACAACATACAGTATCCCATGGATATTGCAATAATTCCTCGGCTGGGAATACTCATTTAAAAATAACCTTACATCTAAGGGTGCAACTAAACGGTGTGGCTTTGACACAGATGCGATGTGCCGGAGTCGTGGACAAGACGTATCAATTAAGAAATTGTGACCATCATTTTTAAGGAAAATATTATTTAGTAACAGTTTCGCATATTGTGAACATGAAACAGTTACTAAATAATTATTTTGGTTATGAATTATGATCATAATTACTTAATGGATGCGGCTAATCGCAACAGCGGCGTCACATCCGCATCACAGACGTGTCACAGCCACTTCATGGCCGCGTCACAGCCGCATCAGAGCCACACAGTTTAGTTGCACCATTATTCCATTTGTAAAGTGTAAGGTTATTTTTAATGTTTAAGACAATAATGTCATTTTTTTATGTAATCACCTATATATTTGTCCCAGTACGTTTAGACAAAGTTGTCATCTGATTGTACTTACAGAGACTGAAGGTTACGGAGGTTATGGAAAGCATCACTTGGGACTTGTTTTAACTGGTTGTTCTGCAGCATCCTAATAAAAAGACAAAAAATGTATATAACATCATTAAAGTTATGTACATTGTCTAAATTTTCAACATGTTAAGGTATCACATGAAGCAAACATTAGAAACAATGGAGTCAGTTTCATTCTTCAATATTTAAACACCAGTCTGGGCATCCTCCAAAGGATTCCGGGACCTAAAGATAAACTACAGGAGGATGCATCAGCAAGCAGATTCCTGTAGGTCGCTGGCAGGTATTCGCCTGTTTGGAAACAAAATGAGCTCAATAGCAGTTGCTAGTTACACAATAGTAATAACAACACACCATACAGACATATTTACTCAGCTGCATTTTCAAAGGAAGGTATTCTAATGTTAAAATCTGCATAATGCACTGCAAAATGACAGTAGATTCAGTCAGTGTCTGAATGTCATTGTGTAGACTGTCTGAGGTTAGGATTCAGAACTGTTACAATGCAATTCCTATTCAACAACAAGGCACAAATAGAGAAATAATATAAAGTTCCATAGCTTGTGAGGATGAAAAAGATATACCATATATACTTGTGTATAAGCAGAGTTTTTCAGCACAAAAAATGTGCACGAAAAACCTCACCTCGGCTTATACACGAGTCAATAAAAAATAAAGTTACATACCCAACCTCCGGCGCCCCGATGCTTGGTGTGGCTCACCACTGCTGATTACATCATAGTGTGCGCCGGCCGGCAGAGCGCATGGTCGCGTCTCTGACGGGTGTTACAGCAGAGAGAATACAGAAGAGGAGCTGAGGGGACGGGAGCATCGGAGTACCATGCCAAGCATCGGGGTCCTGGAAGGTGAGTATGTAAGTTATTTTATTTATTTACTGGGCAAACTGGGCTGGCTGTTTACTAAAGGGGCTGGCTGGCTGTATACAAAAGGGGCTGGCTGACTGTATACAAAAGGGGCTGGCTGGCTGTATACTAAAGGTGGCTGAATACCTATATACTAAAGGGGGCTGCTGGCTATATACTAAAGAGGTCTGACTGGCTATATACTAAATGGGGCAGGCTGGCTGTTTACTAAAGGGGACTGGCTGTATACTAAAGGGGACTGGCTGTATACTAAAGGGGGCTGGCTGTATGCTACAGGGGGTTGGCTGGCTGTGTACTACAGAGGGCTGGCTGGCTGTATACTACAGGAGGCTGGCTGGCTATATACTACCGGGGGCTGGCTATATACAACAGGTGGCTTGCTGGCTATATACTGGGAGGCTGTGACCAATGAATTCTTACAGTAAAAATAACCCCATATGAATGTGGAAAAAAAAGGACATGAATATAATACTGACACAACAAGAACCAAAAGCGGATGCATTTTTTGTGAGTGTAAATTGCAATCTCAACTAAATAAGCCTCAGCGTGAACAGAAAGCCTTGGCAAAGAGCAGCTCTTGCTGAACACTGACACCTACTAGACACCTACTAGACTATAATAGGGTTAATCATATTTTACTTAACCTGGTAAATTGTGTGTAAAGCCATTGCAGTGGTTGGAAGGACGTGCCGGGGAAAACCCTTCCCTCTGCCTGCCTCCTTAGCTGCCATAATCAACGGTGATCGCAGCAGTAAATTTCCCAGTGATTTATCTGTTGAGGGGAGTGTATGCACTATATAACAGTTGACCTCCTGATACATATCTATCTGTTATACTCACAGTACAAAAGGCGAAAATCTTGACAAGTATGCTTGTCCAAAAGTGCTATCAGGATGAGCATACTCGTCCTGAATTGCTAACCAGTTAAATGGTTTACGCTGGTCTTCTCACCAGATGCAAGCCATGATCACAATATATCATGGATATTCTTTTTTTCTGTATTCTCATGCTTTACATCATATTTAGAGGCCACAACATATCAATTTCTTTGCTTTCCTGTTCAGACTACATACAGAGTCCATGTGCTATAGCGAGTGCTCTTGTTTAGTGCTCCAGCAATTTAGGCAATAATACAATAATTAGCCGGCAATTAGGGACAGTAATCGGAAATATACATAACAAGAGCTTGATCTACTTACAGAACTTTGAGACTGTTGAGTCCAGAGAAGGCTCCCTTGGGAATGTATGTCAAGTCATTTCCTGCAAGACGTCTGCATAGATTTTAAGAGAAAAAAAAACACAAGTAAATCCATTTCTCATCATGTGGAACTCATTTGAGCAGGATTCATCTTAGCGCAGGACATCTAGTCAGTAAACAGACATGCCAGGCAGAACTGTCTTACCATCCTGTCTTGTTATGACAAAACCAAGTAAATAAATTGGAGTAATCTCTCTAAGTAAGAGGCAAGACGAAATGTAAATGTTTTCTGTTTACTGTTGTGTAAGTTGTGTACATAGTCTCATATATGCTTTCAATGTGTGTCAAGAGAGAGGTCAGTATCACTCACTATGACCTGGCAGTGCACTCAATGTTGAGGGAATGAAGTAAGAAAACATATCATATGCCTTTAGATGACACTTTCCCATCATAATAGTCATTGGATATTATTCATGACATAATTTACACGTTTTAGGCAGCTTGGCCACTGGAACTTAAAGCCCCAAAACAAGGAAAAAACTTTTACTTTGCACAAGGCCACTCCTGAGACAGCATGCTTACAATCCATCTCTTTACTTATATAGCTTTCCTTTACCTGTCATTTGTTGCTCTCAATTTTCTTGCTAATATTATAACTTTAATGTATTATAAATTCTTAATCCTAATTATGTCTTTAAATGTTGATTTTGACTGTTTGTGATTTCTCATGAAACACCATTTTTTGGTTCTTATCTTTTTCTGTATAGTAAAATATACATAGCCAATATATCCCAATCTATTTTATCCTCTTCAGTTTCTATCTTGTCCCAGTAATTTACTCTCATTGGGCAAGTCCAGAAACAGTTCGCTACATTTAGGGCTTTTTATTCAGTTCTTGTTCCCTCCATATCTCTGTTATAGTTGTTATAGTTTTTAAGCCACTTAATAATCTTGTATCTATATTCTCAAGGCTTAGAATTTTCATGTATTCTCTTTAATGTAATCTATAGCTGGATTCATAAAATGCTTTAAGGTCTTATACTTGTAAGATATTTTTACTACCTTAAGGACATCTACCACCAGGATCAAGCATTGTAACCCATGTACACTGACATAGTGGTGTGTGCCCCCTCTGGCAGGATCTGCTCTTCTTTTAGCTTCTTATGCCCTGGTTTTTACAAAAGAATGCTTTTTAAATTATTAAAATGAGCCGGAGGGGCTCCAGGCTCCATAGGTGGCCTGGAGCCCCTCTGGCTCAATTGAATAACGTCTTAAACTTTTTTTTCTTAAAAACAAAGCTATAAGAAGTTAAAAGAAGAGGAGATTCTGCTAGATGGGGCACACACCAGTATGTCAGTGTGCTTGGGTTACAATGCTTGATCCTGGTGGTAGATGTCCTTGAACATCACTGAATAATGTTTCTAAGACCATGCTCTCGATTGCCTTGATTGATTTTAACTTCCTTTTTTTGTGCGGTACCATAAGACTATGACAATGTTTTTTTATAGTGTAGCAGGGGATTTTTTATTTCATTAATGTTTATTTTTAACTATTTAGCAGGGGATTTTTTATTTCATTAATGTTTATTTTTAACTATTTATTAATATTGTGTGTGGCTGTGATTTTTTATTTCATATGTCCCCCATTAGGTCATAAAAGACCCCTGGGGGACATTTTTACATGCTTGTCTTCCCACTACATCTGTTCTCATGACTGTGGGGTTCTCACTGATCAGCTTGTTGGCCTCTGTTCTGTGGATACTGCAATGCAGTGCATTATCAATTGGAATTGTAAATGGAACTGCTTATTCTCCATATTCCTGTTTGCTGGTACATTTACAGTTATACTGGGCATATATGTTATTCCATGACTAAAATGCTCTTTGATCTTCTGAACATTGCATTTACATCATATTTTGTACTATAAGATTGTTACTATAAGTCCAGTCTACATTTGCAGAAACTGGGGATGTTCTTAGAATTGCATGAGTTAGTGGATCAGTCAATACATGCAGCCTTTCAGATGATGCTATTTTAGAAGTTATATATACATCCTCACACATGTATCTATGCTGCATTCAATAATGTACTAAGGTTGATTTTGTCCAAATTAGAAAATCTCCAGTTTTATACTAAACACTGTGATGACAACTTAACCCTCTTCGTTTAAAGATACTTGTAACTTAATAATTGCAATGACATCAGTCAAGAAACAAATGAGATGTACAGCTGCAAGAGATAACTCTGGAATGTTGTGGTAATATAACTACTATGGAACAAAAAGCTGGAAAACATTTTTCCCCTCAATTTAAAAAATGTATAATGCAGGTAATAAATCACATCATCATACATAATAGCCATCCAGTCCAATACTGGATGCTCAAACATAATAAAAATCTGGACATTGTATGACCTCATTTGGCAGATGTGTGAGGTCATCAGGTGATCCATCCACTTAAGCTTAATATACATTTCACTGGACCAAATGGTAAGTCTTTGATAAAAATCCCTAATGTACTTCTCAAATCTATGGTATGTTTATGTCATAGTATGCATGATACTGTTATGTCTGCTAATTTACTCACTGCTTACCGTAGATTATGATTTTTACTCTCTCAGTAATCATCAAACAATGGAATTCTACTCATTCTGGTTACTAAATGTTTAGCATATAGAGTCAGGTGTGGTGTAGTTTTCTTCAACCTAAAATGAACACACACCACACAAGGACACACCACATTTAATGCCTATAAGTGAATCAGCTGAATAGAATTTCACTTCAAACAAATCTTTTTAGTCCTCTGAGGGTATTTCAGAGGGTTCATTCACACGTGGCATCAAACCGCAAGCATTTTTATATTACTATGGGTTTCCCACCTTTGAAAGCATTTTTCTTCATAGATTGAAGTGTAATCAGCTGTGTTAACATTGGGTCGCAGCTGCTTACACTACAGCATTGAAAAGTCTTTATTGGAAAAACGCATAATAGCATGAATACGAGCTATGACACCACGTGTGGATGAAACCTGAGACTGTTGATTCATAGGAATCGGCAATAGTTCCATGAAGTACAAGGATTGAATAAAATCACACTAAACATCATAACTCATTGGCCCACATTTATTCAAGTGTTTGCACCAGTTTTCTGTCTGACTTTGCACTGAAAAGAACGTTAAACCTGCTTCTACGTGTTTTTATAAAGTGCCTGCGCCAGTTTTGTGTTGCATCTGCACTATGTCCGACAAGACAGAAAAAATGTGCACCAAAAGGGGCTTGTTAGTGATTAGTTGGCCTGGGAGTGACAATTCTGCAGCATGAACAAAGTTAAAACAAAAAGTGGTGCACTCTGTCGGAGCAGCACTGAGGGCACCAGAATCATGAAGAACGTGCACCACATTTCATGAATCTGGCGCAACCTGCACACTTCACAAACTGCTCATAGTGCAGTTGGCACAGTTTTTGATAAATGTGGGCCACTGTCTGCATTGGTCACCTCTAGGATGCCATTTCTATGCACACTTCACACAGTAGGAGCATTGCATTTATTGGGCAACATTTTTTTTTGTTTGCACCACTTTTTTTTCTCTGACTTTGCATTTAAAAGAACATGCAAACTGTTTGCACATCTATTTATAAAGGGGCACATTTAACATTTTTAACATGCGGAGTACGACAAAAGTGTATCACACACCCCATGTTAAAGGCACACCAAAAAAACAGTGTTGCACTCTGTCGGAGAAGTTAGAGTTTAGAAGAATGGGTTAGAGTTATGAAGAATGGGCACCAGAAATCATGAATCTTGTGCCCTTTGCACACAACACAGGCAAACTGTACATAGTACAGACTGCACTGTTCTTAGTACCTTTGCCACTATTGTGTTAAGTCTGCACTATGCCCAACGTGCCACACAATTTTGCACCTAGAGGGGCTTTCCAGTGCAGAGTTGGACTGTGCACCACATTTATTACTGCAACTACACAGAATTGTGTTGCACGTCCTATGTTAAAAGTGCACAAAAAAAAAGTTGGTGCACACTTCCCGAGCAGTGCAGGGTGCACAATATTAATGAAGACCATGCGCTGGTTTTCATGAACTCTGCAAACTCCAGAGGCATACTGCACATGATGAAGTTTGCACTACTTTTGATAAATGTGGCCCATTGAGGCACATTTACTAAGAACAGTGCAAACTGCCCTATATACAGTTGGCCTGTGTAGAGTGCAGAGGATGCCAGGTTCAGGATTTCTGGAACACGTTCTACATG
Source organism: Engystomops pustulosus (assembly GCF_040894005.1). Taxonomy (NCBI): domain Eukaryota; kingdom Metazoa; phylum Chordata; class Amphibia; order Anura; family Leptodactylidae; genus Engystomops; species Engystomops pustulosus. Next base: position 91,125,391 of record NC_092414.1, on the reverse strand, counting down.
AATCTGGTGCCCACTGCACTGCACCAACAGAGTGCACCACTTTTTTTTGGGTGCATCTTTAACATAGGGCTTGCAACACAATTCTGTTGGACTTTGCACAGTCCGACTGAGCTTCAGAACGCATGTGTCGCATGAAGACTAGAGCAGCTGCACCACAAAAGGGCTGTGTGTGACACAAATGTGGTGTAGACACTTCTTAAATACCAGTGCAAGCAGTTTACATCTAAAAGAACATACAAAGTCTGATAATAAACTGGTGTAAGGGCCTTAGTAAATGTTCCCCATTGTGTCAAAAAGTAGCCTGAAGAAAACAAACATGAGGTTATTATATATCAAGCTTTATTGTGATCTGGAGAAAACTAACTAACCAGACCTATGGTAACTTGGTATTAGCCCTGACATGTCTATTTTACAAAATGCTTTAATTCACCACTATGTTGTGTCATTCCTCTATTATTCCTAATAGAAATAAATTGATAACTGTTTGCTAAAAATCAACCCTGCCAAACAGGTAAGTGCTTTCATTTCTGATGCTTTCGAATAGTGGTATCACAGGGAATTACAAGAAGCACATGAGGAGAACATGTTCACTTTAAGCAACTTTATCGCAGGGATCAGCATTTGGGGGTCCTTCTGTGACCAATATTACATTTGAGTTGAGCATTAATAGTAAGCTTAGATGCATCCCCTGATTGGTAGAACATGACATTCTGCAGACAAAGTTCTGAAAGCTCATATAGTTGCATTTGGAATGAGTTTTGCAGGGATTTCTAAGAAAATGTAGTCATCAGATGTTTATAGTAGATGCAAATAAGATTTGTCCAAAATTATACAGGACATCTCAGATTATTACTCAAGAAAATGCATTTCTTTTTCATATTTCTGGGGTTCTTTTCACACAACTCTCTCTTCAGGTCAAGCCCCAGCATCTCGATAATGTCTGGTCTCTGACTATTCATTTCAGAAGACCATATTTTTGATTGACTTGCTTTTTCCTAATAAGTTATTGATTCATATTCTTGCAGTTATAAAACAATATGAATTAAAATCCAAAACAGGGAATTTAAAGGGACCTGATATGCTATATGGTGCCACATCTCAGAGGTGTATTCAATGATACGAATGAAAAGCTGCAGGGTTTCTGAGTCAAGGGCAGTGACACTCTAAGGGAGACAGTGGGAGACCTGCTTACTCCACCCACACACAATACAATTGATATTTTTATGTGTATCAATGTACACATAGCCATCTGTCAATCAACCTGTGTAATTTATATACATACACAAAGATTGATCTAAATAAAAATGGAATGAACATTGAAAATACAGTATATTTATGTTTGCACAGTACAGAAGTAAGCCTGAATATAAAAGTTAAGACAATAGTATGTAAGATAAATATGACTCATAAAGGAATCATAAAGAGTACAGAAAATACTGGGTCAAGCTGTCGCCTTATAGAGCAGTGTAAGACACTTTCCCAGGAGTCAAAATACAGACACAAATACAAAAGAAATGAAAATCGTACAGACAGTATTTACGATCTGCCAAGGATTGAGAAGAATGACCATGTGGTATTCTGCCAACAATTCAGAACAATGTCTATATGCATTGCCAGCCTGCTCCTCACACACTTCAATGAACCCTATCCTTGGATCCAGTTCAGTATTGTGGATCATGTAGCTAGTATGTGATATATTGCAGGTGGACATAAATTACTCCTATTTCAAACAGTCCATGTTTTATTTATGAGCAATTACTAAGAATGGCATAATATTTTGGGGAAAATGGTTATATGTCACCCCTATAATTTGCTTTCTAATGAAGAAAACCATGTTCAAAGGGGCATACCAGCTTAATAACAAAGTGTTGATTTTCTTGTTTGGAAAATCCAACAGCAAATTATGAGAATAACGTATGTGCAATTATATATGGAATCAAGCTAGATATTTTGGTTAAAAAAACAATATGTAGCAGTATACAATCAGTCAAGGTTTGACAACCAGACTCCACTCTATTTATCGTTCCTTTCACCCTACTTGAATCTGTTTACGGGACGTATTTTATATGCAAAGAGGCCATGGATAGCAAATATAAGAAGATTACCACAGCCAAGTGCCTTTTGAGTAATTGTCACTGGTTTATCATGATGGATTTCGATGGTAGAATATCTGTAAGAACTTATGTACCAAAAATTCTTTCTTTTCAAATATGTAAACAAAAGTGATTACATCACTCGTGAGATTTTATACTTTACAAATGTATTTGTACGTTACCTAAAATCAAAAGCATTCTATACAATAGAGTTACCAAGAAATATTGCACAAACCACATTCTAAACAGCATGGAACACCCATGTACTTAGGGTGTACTTTTCAGCTCAATTACAACGTGTAAGGCAACATGCACATGACCGTGTTCTTACCTGGGGAAATTCCTAAGTGGTAACACACAGGCAGGTGCAGAAGAAGAGGGAGATGAGCAATCTGCTTCCCCTCCCATCTCCATAGAAAGCAAAAAAGCGGTGACTGCTTTCGGGCAAAAGATAGGACATGTCCCATCTTTTGCAGCGCTGTCGCCCTGCCACGTTACGCTGTGCTGAATCACTGTGGCTTACAGCACTGTAATCAGGTGCCATAGACCTCGATTGTGTGTCAGATCATGGTCACAAATGCAGTCCTGTGTATGAAGCCTTAGGCTCACCTGGCCTGGATTCCCTCTCCATAGAAAGCCAAGCGGCCGTGCCCGTATCCCAGTAAAAGATAGGACATAATTACCCTGAGGTGAGACACTGTGTCTCAACTGCACTGTGACCGGGTGCTATAGACCTCTATTGTGGCTGTGATCTAGCCGCACCAGACCACGGCCACAAATATGGTTGTGTGCATGTAGCACTACTCTTTATCAGATACTGCCCCTTGTACACTCACCGGCCACTTTATTAGGTACACCATGCTAGTAACGGGTTGGACCCCCTTTTGCCTTCAGAACTGCCTCAATTCTTCGTGGCATAGATTCACCAAGGTGCTGGAAGCATTCCTCAGAGATTTTGGTCCATATTGACATGATGGCATCACACAGTTGCCGCAGATTTGTCGGCTGCACATCCATGATGCGAATCTCTCGTTCCACCACATCCCAAAGATGCTCTATTGGATTGAGATCTGGTGACTGTGGAGGCCATTTGAGTACAGTGAACTCATTGTCATGTTCAAGAAACCTGTCTGAGATGATTCCAGCTTTATGACATGGCGCATTATCCTGCTGAAAGTAGCCATCAGATGTTGGGTACAATGTGGTCATAAAGGGATGGACATGGTCAGCAACAATACTCAGGTAGGCTTTGGCGTTGCAACGATGCTCAATTGCTACCAAGGGGCCCAAAGAGTGCCAAGAAAATATTCCCCACACCATGACACCACCACCACCAGCCTGAACCGTTGATACAAGGCAGGATGGATCCATGCTTTCATGTTGTTGATGCCAAATTCTGACCCTACCATCCGAATGTCGCAGCAGAAATCGAGACTCTTCAGACCAGGCAACGTTTTTCCAATCTTCTACTGTCCAATTTCGATGAGCTTGTGCAAATTGTAGCCTCAGTTTCCTGTTCTTAGCTGAAAGGAGTGGCACCCGGTGTGGTCTTCTGCTGCTGTAGCCCATCTGCCTCAAAGTTCGAGGTACTGTGCGTTCAGAGATGCTCTTCGGCCTACCTTGGTTGTAATGGGTGGCTATTTGAGTCTCTGTTGCCTTTCTATCAGCTCGAACCAGTCTGCCCATTCTCCTCTGGCATCAACAAAGCATTTCCGCCCACGGAACTGCCGCTCACTGGATGTTTTTTTCTTTTTCGGACCATTCTCTGTAAACCCTAGAGATGGTTGTGCGTGAAAATCCCAGTAGATCAGCAGTTTCTGAAATACTCAGACCAGCCCTTCTGGCACCAAAAACCATGCCACGTTGAAAGGCACTCGAATCACCTTTCTTCCCCATACTGATGCTCGGTTTGAACTGCAGGAGATTGTCTTGACCATGTCTACATGCCTAAATGCACTGAGTTGCTGCCATGTGATTGGCTGATTAGAAATTAAGTGTTAACGAGCAGTTGGACAGGTGTACCTAAAAAAGTGGCCGGTGAGTGTATGTGATATGCATTGCATACACAAGTTGTGTATGCTGCCTAATATATATATATATATATATATATATATATATATATATATATATTTGGCTCTTTGGTATTTCACATTTCACAAAGTTAATCACTTTCCCAAGCCTCTCTTTATCACTTTCACTGGTTATTAAATTTCAAATGGTTGTGACTGAGGGCCATTAGGATGAAAAAGAGAAAATCCCGTATACCACATGGGCTGTCTGTGAAATTCCAGTGGTTTTGACACTGGTTATACGTCCAAATTTGGAACAGCACCAAACATATTGTTTTCTTCAACCTAAAATGACCTTAGCTAATAGGGGGAAAGATTGGATGAAGCAGCTGCTCGATTCACTGTAGTAGTGTAGTGGTACAGAACCGTTTTGATGTGGCAGTTGGTTACAGTAATAATTCTTTTCACTACAATTCACTATAATAGCACTTTATAAAACTTTGATATGATTTGCTACAACTTTTAGGCTTTCGTAACATATTTGGGGCTCTTTACTTATGACTGTCATCTTCAAATATACCCCCTTCCACAGGCAGAGTGGATTTATAATAATAATAATTCTTTATTTATATAGCGCACACAGATTATGCAGCGCTACACAGAGCTTGCCAAGTCGGTCCTTGTCCCAATGGTGCTCACAATCTAATCAACCTAACAGTATGTTTGGGAGTGTGGGAGGAAACTTGAGGATCTGGAGGAAACCGACGCAAAGAATTTATCAAGCACAAAAGGGAAAAATCCTTGTATCACATGGGAGAATTTGCCTTTTACTTTCCTAAGAAAATAAGGATTGAGTATGTTGAATTTCCACAAGCTTGATCTTTCGCTCCCCATCTTCTTTTATAGGTGAGTCATGAGGGCATATTAGATGTTTAGTGGGATGTTTAGTGGACAAAATTCACAGCTTTAGCAGACAGACATTTGTATAGAGGATCTGAAGTTGACATTCTGGAATTGGCTTGTCTTTGTCATGTTGAAATCATTCCCCCACCAATTACCAGACCAGTTACTAAAACAGTAACAGACCTCTGTTACAGACAGATCTTTAGGTGTAGGAGTAGTCCATAATTCTCTGTAAATGATTAATTGATCAATTAATACTTCTCTGCTATTTAATATAAAAGCAACATCCAAATACACATGTTGAAAGTAAGCCTTATCTATGACTAAATATTGTACCTCTATTGTTCATAGAGACATATTTTATATATTGTTTTATATTTTTTTCACCAGAAAAATATCTATATTTTATTCTTATATGTTCTCTTGTATTTGTAAATTAAAAGAAGCCCCGTAATTACTATTTAGAATTATAATTGATGTATACATGTATAACCTCTACATCGTATAAGGAGTGGTTTGAACATGAGTGTTTTAAGTAAAATGGTTTTCAAGGCCTGGGTGGATGGTAATCTTGAGGCAATTAAGCAATAGATGTAAAAAAGAATAAAAATAAAGTAGAAAATCTGCTACAAAGTAATGGAAATCTCAAATAAAACGCTATACAGCTGCCAAACCAGCACGTACCAAAAATCTATAGGCCATAAAGGCCAAAGGTAACCTTCTCATTAAGGGTTAATGTGTCTGTGGTTTTATTTTATGATCTGTACTTGTTATAGCTTCATAGGGAAATTACCTGGCTGTTCTCTGGAAGCACTATGGCTTCAATAAAATATATAACCTTGACATTTTGTGTTGTGAAATTGCTGGTTGTAATTTGTCTGGCAGGGTGTTTGTCTTGGAGTATGTGTGTCTATGTCTGGGCCAAAATGAATCCTGCTAATGAAATATACAGCCAGTACCCAGGTTACGTACAAGATAGGTTCTTTATGTCTGTTCTTAAGTTGAATTTGCATGTAAGTCAGAAGAGGTATATGTTATAATTGTAGCTCCAGACAAAAAAATTTTTGTACCTATGACAATTGGATTTTCAAAATTTTGTGTTGTCATGAGAATAAGGATTATCAATAAAACTTAATTACAGATTATTAGACAGCTTACAGACAGCTCATCATTGCCTGGGACTAAAGTAAAGCATCCAGAGAGCTTCACCAGAGGTCACAGTGGGAAAAGAGGTCCGTCTGTAACTAAGGGTCAACTGTAAGTTGGGTGTCCTTAAGTCGGGGACTGCCTGTAATTATCTTGGGGGAAGTATTAAGACCTTTTTTCATGCTTGCCTTATTACCCCTTGACCTGGTGCATGTCTCAACATAAATGGTGGTGGTGGGTTAAAGGGGCTTTCATGGATTTTAGTGAGAATTCATCCCAGTTTTCTGTCTTAAAAGATCCAGAATCGAGGAGAGACTGAGGGGGCATATATTTTTATGACTCGTTTTTTGGCACAATTTGTGACGCAAAAAAAGAGCAGCTAAAAACTTGTTTAGGGAGTTCTAAAGCTTTCAGGCTGTGCGCCGATTCATTAATCCCTTGTTCCACTGAAAAATATAGCATGCTTCCAGCACCACCCTGTTCCGTAATTAATAAATGTCCCTCTTCATGTCCAGTCCAAGTGATGCACTAGAACTCTTAAAATGTTGGTCTGGTGCCAGCTTACAAAAGCTTAGTCTTAGTAGATCATCACCAATGTGTAACACAATTGCGCCTAATTTGTGGTGCAAAACTCTACAAAAACTAAGCCAACTAATAGGTGGCTATAAATCTAGAATATGCTGGTTGCATTCATTGTTCATCATCTGCCACTGTGATAAATCCCAGGAATTTCTAGACTGTCTAGTTAATTCTGTCTAAATCCTCAAATTAACGTATATTCTTTAATATTTCTAAATCAGAGTATAAGAATAGGAATATCGATCTTATGTTATAATTTCGATAGACGAAGGACGCTTTTGCGGTTATAAGTGCCCTTATTTGAATAGCTAGCTGGATCCATTTTCTATATAACTGATGTAAGCTTCTCCAAGTGAAATAAGATGAATGCCATTTCAGGGATCAGACATTCTTGGATTGTTGAGTTTTACAAACAATGTTTTGAAGAGGGGATATGATACAATATTTTTATGAATTAACTGTGCATTTTAAAATGTTCCTAGGTTTTACTCCATCAACACTTTACAACTTGTAGAGGTAGACAATTCCTTTAAGAGATCCTCATACAAATAAATAAAGGTATAGCTTAATTCTTACATAAATATCAATGCCTTAGGAAATCTCTTTGGTGCATGTGCTGCTCTTGAAGCTAATCCTTATATAATTGTAATAATGAATAATTGCCAGGGAAAGGGTCATGTACAGCTGGATAAAGCTGTGGACATCTTAAATGCAGCACTTTTATCATCACAAAGTGTGAGATACTATCTGCTTGTGCTTCACTAGCTTGAAAAGATGAAGTCATTTGCTGGACTCCAAAGTGCTTCATTCATCTTACACAAACTATCTGGAACATATTTCTCAGCATTCAACAGCCCTGTGAGATTCCTGACATAAAAAGCTCTTGATTTGTCTTCCTGAGATGATGGCTTCTCTCATGACACCTCATGTATTTTAAAAGGAGTACTGACAAGCTATAACAAGCCTCGGGCTATAGCATATATATAGAAATATGTAAAAGATGCTGTGCTGGATGAAAATAGTAAACTTTACTAACTTGTTTCTAGTCCTAGAGTTCATTTCAAGGCAATGAACAACATCATAATACATTTGTAATGGCTCAGAGTATAAAACCTACCTATATGTGAAACTCTTAATCCTTTCCAAATATTACATGTCTGTCTGTGCTTAAGTAGAGACAGAGCATAAAAAGTTATATACCGTGCTTAGATTTGTTGGCAGACATTAATCGGTTCTTAGTGTGCCTTACTTGGTTCAGCAAACATTTTGTATTCATACAGTATGCCAGACAATTCAGCAATGTCTGAATAACGCCTTGCCAATGGGATCAACAAACTGTTTGTAGCAAGGTGAATTAATATCTGAGCAGTGGGACTTTGAAATGTTAATGCTACATATATTAAAACAGATACAAGACTGTACATTTCAATTATGGTCATCTAGTGCCATTTGCTTGCCATATACTAATATGAATCGTTCATTATGATAATTTGTACTTGATGCTGCGTCCGGCAAGATGACAACTTTGCTTGCATAAAAGTTGATTCACAACTCGTTTCGGCTCTGGACAGGAGGCTTCGTCAGATGCAATTACCACGAATTGCACCTGACGAAGCCTCCTGTCCAGAGCCGAAACGAGTTGTGAATCAACTTTTATGCAAGCAAAGTTGTCATCTTGCCGGACGCAGCATCAAGTACAAACGAGAGTCTAAACTTGTTTGAAGCCAGATGTTCGCCATTCTGGGTTAGCGGACCTAGCAGAGTCGTCACCCATCTTTGTGGACTCACAGAAGTCTGATATACTCATAGTCCAACAAAAAAATGTGAGAGTCACTTCTCTTCACCAATAGCTATAGGTCAATGTTTATGTATATGTAAATGTTTGCTTTACAAATATTCTAAAACATGCATCTTAGTAATAAAATATATATTGAATTTGTGTATTTATGTATTAGGCAATTTTTTTTACTACCCTAGCAGGCTTTTTTATTCTTCCAAGCTGTTCATATCTTTTTCCTGAGAAATTAGTTCAAAAATGTCTATATTTTTGCTGTAATAAATTGTGTTGTGGGTGTACGAGCATTCTTAAGCTGATTATACTTTTGAAACAACTATTGGCTGACAGCTATCTCTCAACACTTCGCTATAGTAGCCAAGCATGCATGTATTATGAAGGGGAAGAAAGGCAAAATCTGTTGGCAGACAGCTCTAGCAGAATTGAACACACTCAATTCCAAATGTCTGATATCAATCCCTCATTATTTTTCTTTTCAGGAGGGGGGAGGCTCTCCATATACAATACCCAAAAATAGTACGGACGTTTATCTCATAAAGCTGATATCTGATATTTATACATTTAGGCTAGGACTAGATCTATCCTGGACACAGATCCTTAAAAATTACTATATAGCAAAGAGTGTTATATTGCTTTTTTACCATCTTGAGTAATGTTTGCAATTTTTTGGGTTGTGTCCACTTTTCTCCAAGTTAGTTTATTGATGGAAATGAAATGAAGGCATTTGTGAAGTCAAAACCTTAGAATCTTGAAGAGATTTTCAGCCTACGGTCAGTGATATCCATGTGATAGTAGTGTGGTAAGCAGTGTTGGACCACGAGGTCTGGGGTCCATCCACCATCAACCACTAGGAAATAGAGTAGCCCAGTAGCCTCCAAGACCTGCATGGTTTTCTGTTCGCCTGTGGGGTTCAGTATTGGATTACAGTCTCGATCCTCTAGTACCCTGGTAAGTCAGTCAGACACTGGTTGTAGGAAGTCTAGATGTGGCCCTAGCTAAAGTATGTCTTTTCAGTGTTCTGGTACAGATTTCTGTGCATGTGAAGACAATTGAAATGTATTTTATGCTCTAGCAATATGTCTCTCATCCCATGGTGTTACATTCTTCAAACCATTAGCTTGCTCTCCCAAAACATCCTTATGAACAGGTTTTTACGTCATCTCTGAAATATTTCCGGACGCATTATGATTCATATAAAGCAACATGAAAATATTTATAACTAAAGAATTTACCAAATCTCTTAGAAATGAAAGAATTCCTTTTCTGTCCAGCTGCACTAGCTTGGGATATAGTGTAGGGCCTCCTGTCATCTTTAATTTATCTAAAAAGTGTTGTTATTAACTTATAGCTAATTTGTATAAGGATCATCCATAACACCTACATATTAGAGCCGCTATAGGCATATGTTTTCACTTTTCTCCCTTGTTCTATGCAAGCACCTGCTCCCAATGTCTGCACAATGGTGATGAGGAACACAGAATCACTTGGCCGCTCTCCAGCTCTGCCCTACCTTTGTGTGAGCAGAACAAACTCTTTAATATCTCAAAAGAAAGTGGATATGCCCCCCTTTGAACAATGATCAACTGTTTTTGGCAGCATATCCTTTTGGCTTTCTTCATTAGACTTCACAGATACTCTGATTCGTTTAGTCAAGTTTTTTTTGTAGGCAACATTTCAAAGCTTGAGTTACTATCAGAAACACTCCTTGCCTGTTTCCACAGTCTTTATTTTCACTGCCATTCTTATCAGACAGGATATCTGCGCTTTGATTAAACACAGGAAACATAGACTTGTATAGAACCTGAGATGCTAACAAACAGGTACAATCCATTTCTGCCTCAAGGCCTGCAAAACAGTTTTCTGGAGTTAGTGTCACACCTGCTATTCAAGGTAGAAAGTAGAATACTGACCTAGTTTTCCTTTATATTCCTACTTGTAATACAACATCTAATATAAGAGCATTTCCTTAGCAGCTAGGTGGACAATCAATGGTTGCTAAAATGTTCTATTGTACTTCTATACTGTATATAGGAGCAGGATAATTCTAAGAATAACAAAAATAAAAATGAAGCCTATATTTGACATCCACATCACATCACTATTTGATGTATACTCCTCTTTATACAAGGGGATATTAGACAATACTATTACGTTCTACGCAGATACATCCTATTTTTGCCTTCCATTGTACCTACAGATGACCTACCCCAGGGAGACCTTCTTTTTAGTATATGCAGTAGCCACATGCACCTAATAGACTTTATACTATTTAAACCAATACACAATAAAAAAAGAAGTTATGAGAGTTGACCAATGCAAGACATTGTTTTCTCCACTTGTTATTTTTTCCACACCTATAAATTGCTTTCCTCTGAATGTTCCCAAACAATTTACTGTTTACTGTAATAAAGGCTCCAAATAATTATCATGTGTGTACAAAGTGTATACCAAATTCTATCATGTGGATCAAGTCATTAAGTGTCTGCCAGCTAAGAACTCTTCACTACCCGTCATCAAATGTATTTCACACCATCTCAGGTTTATTTATGACATCCCAAACCCTTAACTCAAGTTTTTTGCTCATCACAAATTATAATCACTTAATTATAGGTGTGGGTTCCCATCCAGCTCGTAGTAAACTTGCAGAACTCCATGACCTAGAAGATGTTAATGATACCACTGGAAGTCCTACTTTACCTTGAGAAGGAACAGCCTACTTCCAAAAATGATGGAACAAGAATAAGTCCAGCTACACCAAGGGCTTTTATAGAGATCAATGTTACAATACTACATGGATCAAGTTTCAGGGAAGAGCAAAGATCTGTTTGATGTCAAAACACTTTAACACACTCCTTTCAGATGTGATATCATTTTATATTTAATGTATATATTTATGTAACTGCTGATGCTTCACATTGCAGACACCCTTCACTCCCATATTTTACTATTGTAATACATTTTATTAATTTTCATTGGAAAATCTAAACATAGCTAAGTCATTGAAGAGGAAGAGGGACGTCGCCATTTTGATACAGGCGGAAGCAGCAGGAGAGCATGCGCCATACAGCAGGTCACTCAACTAACCAGATTACTGACATACATTTCCACCTATCACAGCATCCCTAGCAATCACATGTCCGATACCCATGGCCTTAAATAACCGGACATACCTCCTAGTTAAACACGCCTCCTGAGGAAGCAATAGGTGAAACGCGCGTCGGGGCGCGGGGTAGACAACAGCCATAGCAAGAAGGTAATAACCTGTACATTGTTTATTATGGAAATAGATGTTTCCTATCAGATGCACTGTTCAAAAATGTAGTATTGGCTTGTTGTAGATGGGCTGTTAAAGTCTCCCCCACTATCTTGGGATCATTTTTAGTCTTTATACAGATTTATGTTTGTATTGGTTTTAATATATATGAAATAAAGGTTTAGAATGTTTTTAAACAAATTTTTTCCGAGTTCCCCTTATTGTAGGGTGTTTGATTGGAGTTAGGGGGGAATTCATCCTAACTAAACTCAAGGACGCATTAAATTTGGGTTATATATATATATATATATATATATATATACATATATATATTTGATATACACAAATTCTGCTTACCTATTTTTCTACTTACACTCTGCTTACAAATTCTTGCTTAAAGGGAACCTGTCACCAGGAGCCCCATTTTTTGCACCTCCCCAGTCCATTCATACACGGCCAAAGTGTTTTTGTATTAAAAATTGGTTTTTACAGAAAAAAAGATATGTTATATTGAACCTTTCATTAGCCTCTGCTGTGTGACTAGGCAGTTGCCAAATAGGAGGGTCTGGAAAGGAGCAGTTCCCCCCCCCCCTTGGGGAACAGCTCCTCCATGTGACCTTTTCAAATATATGAAAACACCCATCACTGGGCTTAGCGACGCCCCCTGCTCCTCTACAGCCAATCCCGAAGTGAGGGGAGTTATTCATATATTTAAAAAGGTCACATGTTTCCCAAGGGTGGGGGGAACTGCTCCTTTTCAGCCCCTCCCAATAGGCAACTGCCTAGTCACACAGCAGATGCTAATGAAAGGTACAATATAACATATCTTTTTTTCTGTAAAACCTATTTTTTATACAAAAACACTTTGGCAGTGTATGTACTATGCTCTGTGGGGACTGGGGGAGTGCTAAAAATGGGTCTCCTAGTGACAGGTTCCCTTTAACAATAGTAAATGAAGATAGAAGATAGATGCTGCATTAGATGTACCTGTTCACGGCATAGACTATGCAGTGTAATGTGCTGTTTATTGTAGTGCAGCTAGGAGGCTGTCACAATCATATTACTTATCTGCTATTTTGGTTCTGAAAGCTTTTCCCTGATGCAAACAAAAAAACTGTGCTCAGACATAATTTTTTTTTACTGTAGACTGACAGGAAAATAAACTCTTACCATAACAGGCATTTGACTCTTGATAAGTCAAAAATAGAGCTACAAACGTGCCGAATCTTGGCTGTGAAAAACTGACATTTTCCTCTGTTCTTCATAGCCAAATTGTATTAGTCTGGCAATCCGTTCTTAGCGGATCCTCATAAATTATAGCCTCTAAGTAATCCATGAAAAACGGTTCCAGGACATGCTCTACTTTTTAATGGATCAATCACATGGTCCGTAAAAAAAAAATCGCCTTGACCATGATTCATTAAACAGTCATGTGCATCTGCATCAGTCTATCAGTTTTTGTATGAGGGCAGACTACATTTGTCTACAGTGCTTTATTTTTAAGTCCTTGCACTGACTTGTGTGGTTATGAAACTACAAATTCAGAGCTCCATATCCTGTGTAGCTTTCTTTTATATTTTTGCTTATATTTATTTAAATTTATACTTTTTAATGTATTTTTTTAATAAAAGTGCTGGATGCTGGAGTTTCCCTTAGATTGTATCTCATAAGGCAGAGACCATCCAGGGATTTGGAGCTGGACCAGGAGTAGGGGGTAAGACTGTGTATAATTTTGTGAAATTGTTTTACAACATTCTTTTTTACAACCCTTTTTTTTTTTTAGCAGAAAATACCTTAAAATGTGCATATGATATATCTCTATAAACAGGCCTGGAATTATTAATAACTCTTTGTTAAAGCAGATACATGAGCACTCCAGTGTTGACCACATTTGTTTCATATCCATATGTTAGAAACACATTTTCCATGTCAGTGCAGAAGAACATAAATCAGGGTTTCAAAAGATAATACTGTGTTTATACAACCTTATGTGCCATCATCTCTCACAGACTTGACAGGGGAGGAATAACTGTCAAGGATATTTCTTAAATGATTGTAGGAACAGGATCTGGAAACGCTGCTGCTTAACAACCCTATTTGTTTTCAGCCTCATTCCCTCTAGATTTTTCTGCTTTTTTTATTGACATTTGTTATAAAAGAAGTAATCAATCAACCCACCGTTTTTCAGACTCAACATGGTGCTAAACAATTTCTGTTCATATGGTTATACAAGTGGTCCCTTCTAAATGTCATACAGACAACTATTGATATATTGGGTCTGTTTGCTCCTCACTCCTTGGGAGATTTATCATGTATTTTAATCCAGTTTTCCTGTGATATATATGGTAAACATAAAAAATATTGGCGCACAGTTTTTTTTTGGTCAAAGCTTTTCTGAAAGTGCCCAACAGGTTTTAATCCTCCACAGTCCGAACACGTGTCATATTTAAAAAGCTTGGTAAAAACCAACACTGACATTCTGTTAAATGGGTGTGTAACCCTGAAGAATAAAATGAAATTCACTTTACAAATTTGCCACTTTAAAACACTCAGTCGATGCCACTCAAAGCAAGCTGACATCATGGCAAATCAAATGGCAATATAAACTAGTAGCTCTGATTAGGAGATATTGTGAAATGTATGATAGTTGCCATTAGATAATAACATGTGATTTCCCAATATGCAATTCTCTTGTGTATAAAAGAGCTCCAGTTGACAGCTATGGGAGAGGCACTGCTTAGCTTTTAGGGTAAGGATAGAAATTCTCCAAACCAGCTGTGGATTTTAGAGAGTCAATAGATGTTTCAATCCACTTCTGGGTTTAGCTTAAAAACTTGATTAAAAGCCTGAAAGTTGCTTATGAATGTGTGCATCCAGTACAAACTTACCCATATGTTGGTCCTATCCAAAGGAGTGAGCACATTGCGCTGAATGGGATACACAAATATGATGCAAGGACTCCCTGTCTGCCAGACGAACTACAGAGCTGACATTTTAACAGTTCTTACAGTACTGGCACTGCGGTTTAACAGCAGGCAGAGAGTACTTACATCATATTTTTGTCAGAAGTAAGGACTCTCTTTCTGTCCAGTCTGTGGGATCATGCAAACAAATTGGTCAGTTTCCATTTGTGCTCACATCTGCAGCTGGCCCAAGTCTGTTAAATAGTTCAAGATGTATATGCCAACAAAATCTTGGACCCACATTTATGAAATACAGTGCAAACTGTACTATGTGCCTGTGTAGTGTGCAGATAGTCCCAGTTTCAGGATTTCTGGTGCCCGTTCTTCATGAATCTGATGTTTTCAACACTGCTCCAACAGAGTGCACCTTTTTTTTGGTGCAACTTTATCATGTGGCATGCGACATGCTGCTGTCGGACTTTGCAGGGTAAATGTGGCGCATGGTCTGAATGAGTACAGGAATGCCCATTTCAGTGCATGCAGTTTGTCCTGAAAAGTATGTGCACAGTCAGACAGAAAACTGGCCCAGGGGCTTGAATAAATCTGGGCCATATCTCTCTCTAAAGTGAACTTGTCATATTTAAGTGCAGTCTTATCTACAGCCTGCATGGTAAGTATCAGTAGCAGCTGAGCTGATCTATAGCTTTGTTGGAAACATTGCTGCAATAGTCATAGTTTTTTATTTAAATGTCTTCCCAATATGTATTTACGGATCATGTGGGCAGTCCTAGGCAATTATTGGAGCTATCTCCGGGTGCCTGTGAATGCTCATTAAATAATATCAAGTCGTCAAACACTGACTACAAGGTGTCATTTGAGCAGAAACTTAAATCAAGAAATGACACGTTATCCAGAATGTGGCACACACACATCTACACATCAGTCTGTTAAGCTCCTCCTGTCCTACAGCGTGCTGCCTACAGTTAACATTGCAAATTTGTTTTGACAGGTTCCCTTTAAGGCATCTAGTAGTGCAAGCATGCTACATATTATCTCCGAAATGAGTAATAAAAATACGTGTGTGGATCTATATAAAATCACATTTATAGAGAGAAATTCTTTATTGAAAGAAATTAGTTTGAGTTAAGCTGTAATAAAACTTATGCTTCAGCGTTCATGACATAATCAAACCCAAACAACCGCTTTTCATTAGAACTTTACTGTCTATTTTAATAAACATGAGCAGTCATGAAATTTTTAATATCCTGCTGCTTAAGTATTTCCAAGAAACTTTCCAGTTTAGGTTTTAAACTTTAGATTTGCATGATTTAGCCACTGCTTGCGAAAACCTATCGTCCTGTCCCTCGTGTATTTTTTTTCTCTCTAGAAATCACAAGGATGTATTTTTGTTGAACAAATGTTTCCAATGTGTCCCCTCAGTGTGTCAGTGCTGACAGTTTCTGTAATTTTCTATTTCAGTCTCACAAAAATACAATAATGTAGGTCCATAAAACTGTAAACACTTGGAAAATATACTTACAGTTCCTCCAGATAATGTAAGGTGTGCAAGGTGCCAGAGGGCAGCTTGGTTATGTTGTTCATACTGAGATCACTGCAGGAAAAGAAATGAAATTGAGTTAGTAACTTACTCAAAATGCAACATTTTCACCAATTTGGCTCTCACATTACACTTGTAAGAAGTAAAATACTAATAGTTTCTGATTTGTTTGGTTTCTGAGATATAAGTCAATCATTCCGGGTGACTTTCCCTATGTGTTTGGGGATGTACAGAGTAACACACAGCGCCAGACAAATTAGGGTCCGTACCCAATTTGGCGGTTTGCACCCACAGACCTTGAGACAGAACATACTCTGCTGTTTGTGAACCGGGTCCGTATTTGGGTATAGTGCGCCAAGCTGCATGATAGACTGCTGAGCGGCCAATCAAGCAGCTTGCAGCCCCTTAGCAACCACAGGCATGTCCCCTGTAGGGATTCCAGTCATTAGCCAGGCTGGGCATGTGACCCTGCTTCATACTAGCAGGCTGATACATCCGCATGCCATTACAGAGGAGACAGTGTAGGGAGAGATTGCTGCTCCTTGTAGGGTCAATCACAGAGACAGGGGCAGTGATTGCACTTCTGAGGGCATTTGAAGAGAAGGCTGTTATTTTTACGGACAGGTGGAAATCAGAAATAAATGCCCTTATTAGGGCACTCTGAAGACCTGCATTAAGATACTGATAGGCTGCTGTAGTGCAGAGATATTCTTACTGCTTTTACAGCATTGTACAGCAATATATGGAAAGATGAGACTTGGGAATATTAGGAATATATTAGCTCCAGAAAAATCCTGAAGGTGTTGCTGACAGTGAATACTTTGCAGTAGTACATATATCTTAAATGAAATATCATTGAATACTTTTCAGTGCTCTGTATATCTTTAAAGAGGACCTGTCATAAAAAAGACACTAAAGTAAGCAGCCCCTAGCGTGCACCCATTTTTAGCAGTAATAAACAGCTAGTTTTATAAGAACCCTCCGATAAAGCTAGCAGACACTGCAGGGTAGTACAATAGGAATGCCAAAGCGCTGTTTCTCCCTTGGACCAATACTCTCACTCCATAGGCCAGCGGTGACCGCTGGGCTTCATGCGACAATCACCGCCTCCTAGTCTGGCTCCCTCAGACTATATATTAAAGGTGCTGTCAGCAAATACATTGAAAAAAAAAATTTTGCTTTGCCATTTTTTCTTTCATACTTTGATGTACATAGCTGTGTTGGTTGTCATTGTTTGCGAGATGAGCTGATGTTTTTATTGCTACCATTTTGATAACTTTTGCTAACAACCTTTTGATAACCTTTTATTAAATTTTGTATGTGATGCAAAATGGTGAACAAATTGAGTTTTGGACATTTGAACCCTACTTTCTGGTCTGAGGTTTACCACCTGGAAAACTATTATTATATTTTGATAAATTGGACATTTTGGGACACTGCGATACCTAACATGTTTATGATTTTATTTTTTTTATTTATTTTTATGTAAGTTCTAGGGAAGGGGGGTGATTTGAACTTTTATTTTTTTAATTTAAAACATTTTTTTTTACTAATTTTTAGACACTCCTTGGTACTTTAACTGTATAGATTCTGATTGCTACTACCATATACTGAAATACTACTGTGCATTATAGTGCATTATTTGGAGTATTTGCTATAGATCTGTGAAAGTGTGCCACTGACACAGAATTAAATATCTTCAGCAATGACAGGTCCTGGAGTCTTACAAAGCCATCAGGCTGTTATAGTAACTTATTGTCGCTCCACAATGATGTCATGGAGAGTGACGATCAATACAAATATGGGGGTGCCTCCGTCGCAATTAAAGGGTTGACACCCTGGTGCTAGTAGCGATCATGGGTGTTACCAGTTACTGGTCTGCTGCAATATGTGTTAAAATTTCGGTCCCCATTAATTTCAAAGGGGTTTATGGGGGAGATTTATCATTAGTCCTATGTAGCTCTTTGGCGTCTAATTGTTGCAAATTTTTTTTTCTTTTGCGCAAGTTTTTGCTAGTGTTTTTAGCGAAAAAAAACCCCAACACTAAAGTCACACAATGGAAAAAATACACCACAGAGTGTGCAACACCACATTTATCAACTGAGAATATTCAAAAGAACGCAAATTTTATCACAAAACTACACCACACAGGAGGTGGTGTATGTGGGTCCATTGCTACTACAGGTGCTACTATTTATCTCAAACTTGTTCAATTTTAACATTTTTGCTTAATTTTGAAGTTTTTGCTCAATTTTATGTTTGAGGTATCTGAGAATTTCTTGTGCAAAAACATTGCAAAGCAGAAATTGAATAGATGTTTAACATACGTGCGACTGGTACAGTCTATTCACATAGAGCACACACAGCTGATACTCACATCAGAAGGCATTAAACACTGCACATACACCGGACTATAAATCCGACTGGTGGAAACCTGCCAGTCTAACACATAGACAAGTGCTCAAAATCCTGCCTAATGATAAATCTCCCCATAGGTTTGGGTCAAGTTCATGATGAACAAAATTTTTCCTTGATATTCGGATGAATTTAACCAACTGTCCTCTATCCAGGACTCCATGTGCACACCATCACGGCCTAGACTGCTAACCCCTCATGAGTAAGTATGGCTAGCTCTGACCCTTATTATTATACATGATTTCCTATCTTATTATTTACAGTGTCTTCTTTCATTAACATATACACTCACCGTCCACTTTATTAGGTACACCATGCTAGTAACGGGTTGGACCCCCTTTTGCCTTCAGAACTGCCTCAATTCTTCATGGCATAGCAACAAGGTGCTGGAAGCATTCCTCAGAGATTTTGGTCCATATTGACATGATGGCATCACACAGTTGCCGCAGATTTGTCGGCTGCACATCCATGATGCGAATCTCCCGTTCCACCACATCCCAAAGATGCTCTATTGGATTGAGATCTGGTGACTGTGGAGGCCATTTGAGTACAGTGAACTCATTGTCATGTTCAAGAAACCAGTCTGAGATGATTCCAGCTTTATGACATGGCCCATTATCCTGCTGAAAGTAGTCATCAGATGTTGGGTACATTGTGGTCATAAAGGGATGGACATGGTCAGCAACAATACTCAGGTAGGCTGTGGCGTTGCAACGATGCTCAATTGGTACCAAGGGGCCCAAAGAGTGCCAAGAAAATATTCCCCACACCATGACACCACCACCACCAGCCTGAACCGTTGATACAAAGCAGGATGGATCCATGCTTTCATGTTGTTGATGCCAAATTCTGACCATACCATCCGAATGTCGCAGCAGAAATTGAGACTCATCAGACCAGGCAACGTTTTTCCAATCTTCTACTGTCCAAGTTCGATGAGCTTGTGCAAATTGTAGCCTCAGTTTCCTGTTCTTAGCTGAAAGGAGGGGCACCCGGTGTGGTCTTTTGCTGCTGTAGCCCATCTGCCTCAAAGTTCGACGTACTGTGCATTCAGAGATGCTCTTCTGCCTACCTTGGTTGTAACGGGTGGCAATTTGAGTCACTGTTGCCTTTCTATCAGCTCGAACCAGTCTGCCCATTCTCCTCTGACCTCTGGCATCAACAAAGCATTTCCGCCCACAGAACTGCCGCTCACTGGATGTTTTTTCTTTTTCGGACCATTCTCTGTAAACCCTAGAGATGGTTGTGCGTAAAAATCCCAGTAGATCAGCAGTTTCTGAAATACTCAGACCAGCCCTTCTGGCACCAACAACCATGCCACGTTGAAAGGCACTCAAATCACCTTTCTTCCCCATACTGATGCTCGGTTTGAACTGCAGGAGCTTGTCTTGACCATGTCTACATGCCTAAATGCACTGAGTTGCCGCCATGTGATTGGCTGATTAGAAATTAAGTGTTAACGAGCAGTTGGACAGGTGTACCTAATAAAGTGGCCGGTGAGTGTACATTGTCTAATATACAGTAGTTATTACATGAGTATAATCTCTGTTTTGGCCACTGTAAATAAAACAAACAACATTAAACATTTGTTAACTGTGAGCATCTGCACTATGACTGTGTGTCACATGTTGAAGGAAATGATTAATTTTATCCATTCTTATATCAATATGGAACTTTACAGACTCTGTGCTAGTGTTGTTTTGGAGTACTATTGTTTGGTACTGAATCAGTGTGTTAGGCCATAGTCTTACATCCATTCTGGTTCTGAATAGGTAATCTGTTCCAGTTTAAGACTGTCTGGTCTTACTTTACAGCTTCTATTTGTTGGCTTAGTTCATGCCACAACAGTTAGATGAAATTTCAGAGTAAAGGCACAGTTTTTGTCTCATACCATATGGTACTTTTTTAATGTGGTTAAATGCATTTTAGCTTTTGCACAAAAGCTGTGGTGCACTTCTTAGTCAATCTCCCATATTGTTTGTAAGGGACAACATGCTGCCTATCAACATGTGGGGGTTATTCATCAGGGCTTCTGCCTTATTGCTAGCTATTGCAATATTTTCCCCTTTCCGCCACTTCCTCACCAGTGGGGGTCATGGATAGGGCATAAAGAAGGGGGGCGTATGTTTATTTCTTTTCTAGGCAGGTGCCCATGACCCATTTTGCCTATTATACAGTATTGTAGTTTAGTAAGGTAAAACCTGGTGACAGGTTCTCTTAAAGTAAACATAACAGAAACAATTTCTATATTTTTTGGGGGTGGGGTCGAATTGTGACTTTAGCCATAATCTGAGTCTTGTTTCTTGTTCTCACTTTGGCATAGGAAAAGAACAACTCCTAGTTGTCCCCCATCCTCTTAGGATACGCTGAGGCAAGCAGGCAGGTGGCAGATTTGGGGTTCACTGTCCTTCCTGTCCTCCAGCGTCATCATTACACCATGTTTTCTTTTTAAAGTGATGCAGCACTACAATTCTTTATGAAATAAATTTCCTTGTTTAATTCAATTTTCGGCAGGTTTGTTTAGGTGACATTAAGTATGCAAGGTCATCTATAAAAAGGTAATGAAATAAGATCTTACTGTGGAGAATACTTCCTGATCGGGCTGCACAGTAGTTCCTGGCAGAGGAAACCACAAGTCATGTCTACAGGACTCAGTTGGGCCTGAATAGCTTCCATGTAGCTTGCAGTTCTTTCCCAATTTATTGGAAAGTTTCCCACAGTGTCTGCCTTGTAACTTAAGCAATAACTTCACGGCTCACACAAACCATTGTGATAAACCTCAGTAAAACATGCTGCTCAATCTGCGTTGTTTCCCTTATTAAATGTTTGCAACTTATGCTTCTAATGTGTCACAGTGATAGCTGCAGGCACCATAAAAACTTATTTAATAGGTAACCAATGAAAAATAATGCTCCTTTAGAAACACTTTTTCTGACAAATGTTGAGGAATAAAATGGTCATATTATGTTCATGCAAGGAAATGAGTTAGTCAAGGGAAAGTTAATCTGTAACCAAACCAAAACTACAAGTCTTTGAAACGTAAACTATGATTTGGAACGCGGAGAGTTGGCAACCAAGCCATGTCCTCTAAATTCTCTAAATTTCACTTAAAATATAAAGTGGAAGTACTCTTGCATTTGATTGTAACTCCCAACTACAGAACTGCACCTAACAAAGATGAATATTTTCCAGTACCACTTCTATGATGCTGCCAGGATAGTTCTTACACATTTTGTCAATGTAGCAGATTCTGTAGTCACTATTTCAACTGAATCTCTAAATTGGTACCAACATTATCTATGAGCAATGATACAGGCAGTCCCCAGACTTAAGTAATCCCTATTTACAAACAAATCCTAGTTTTAGTAAGAGTTTTATTGTTAATTTTTGTTACCGCGACATCCTGAAATTTCAAAAATCCAAATGTCACAGGGACAAAATAATTTTGCCCGGGCTTACGATTACAAAATATACCTATTCTGAGCTACAAAGAATTACAGTTCAACCTAAGAACAAATATACAGAACCCATCTTGTTCCTAACCAAGGGACAGTATGTGACATTATTTCTAGAAAATTTATTTTCAAAAAATTCTGATTCAGATTTTCTTATCTCTAAAGTATAAAAACCTAATATACACTTTTAAAAATATCTTAATCTTAAATATTTTATCCAAAATCAGATCATAACTGAACATATGGGTGGCGTTATGATAATTGCCAAGGCAAAGATATCAATTTTCTACCTCTATAAATGTGAACTTCCTAAATATCAGCTGGAGAAAGTTAATATTATCGCAGGAAAAGTCATTTGTAAATTAATATAATTCACACATGTACTGAGTATTAAATAAGCATATGCAAGTGCACATTTCAACCAATTACCTAAAATTGAGGGTCAAGGCTACTTTATTAGATGCATTTGTCCTTGGTGGATTTTACAAGCTATCAGATGGATCTAACGTCATTGCCAGATGTAAAGATATGTAACAATTTAGAGGCAGGAAATCTTGTCTGCACATATGTATTACACATTTCTTGTAAACACAAATCAGGAGCCATATTGAAAACTTTTCAGACCTGCTTTTTAGGGGGTCAATTATAGTACAAGATGTAGGACATCCAATTACAATGCTTTATGGTTCATATTAATATCAATGACTAGCCTAATCTTATTCCATCAATGCCAGCACGGTACATATGGTAGATATCATATGCATTATAGCAAAAAATCTTGCTAATAAACACAGCAAAAGAGTTTTATTCGTTTAAAATCTTCGAGAATATTTTTTATATAAATTGACTTACAATACTTGACAAGCAAAAGATATCAAGCACTATGCTTATGACACAGTTACAACACATGGTAAGCTAAACCTTACAACATGCTTACTGATAAACGCCCATGTAAGGCCATATTCAGTGAAAGGGATAAAGGATGTCCTCCAGGCAAGAAAGCTAGTTCTTATACAGGTTGCCTTGGGTTGCACTGTGATCATCACCAAGTAAATCCAGACACTCTCACCAATTAGATACAAAAGCTAGTGATATCAGATGTCCCTTGTCTTCTCTAGTGAAATCCAATATGACAACCACACCAAAAAAACTAAATAATTTTAAGAATGAGACCGATTTTGTGTTTTTGTGTTCTGTGAGAACTTTGTTCTGCTTTCAATTCGGATATACAATTGTTAGAGAACAATCTGAAATCATAGCCACACGCCCTCCTTTGACAAAAACTGGACATAATAGCCAGATCTATCCCATCCGGTGATAAAAATACATAAGAATAAATAAAAGTCTAAAGTAGATCCTGTGTTTTGTTTTTTTCGCCAGTTTAAGACGAACCCTCCCTTCCCAATTGACTTGCACAATAAACCGGAAAACAACTTGATGGATAGGTGACTTTATTATTGAATAGTGACAAGAACATCTACTTGCATGTTATAGTGTAAGACACTATACAAGCCTCAAGCACAAAACCTGAATCACAGAAAAAAGTCACACTTAGAACATACCAAGTTTTAATAAAATAGAAAAAAACACTTGTATGTCCACATTTTAATGGCACGTAAAAAGAACCTGCCATTTAAATTAACCGACCCAAAATAAATACTTCATTAAAAACTATGATTAAAAAGCATTGCCCTTATCCTTAAATGGTTCCTTTCCATGGGAGCAATGTTACAAAAATCTGTTTGTAAACTTACCTGATGTGAGTCCATCATAATAAGTGAGTCCTGCATAGTAAATTTTACTTGCATTGCCCTGCCTCCATGTTGCTGATTGACAGGTCACACTATTAGGATATGCTGCTGTGTGGAAAATTGTGAGAGAGCTCTCTTACATCATTGGTCCTGTTACATTTGCAACTTCTACCCCATGTGTGTATCTGATCACATGAAATTACAGTATGCCTGAGGAGGAATAGAGGACCATGAAAGCATTCTGTGATTTCATGTGACCAGTTACATACATAACGTAAACGTAACTGGGTAAAGGACCTTAGACGACACGACCATGGTCACATGACATTAAGTGCTGACTCCTGAGAAGAGGCATGGGAAATGGGGAAGAATATATGGGAGGGGCTGGCTGAGAAGGACACGCCCCATCTGATGCCAGCTAATATAAGATAAGGTTGATTTTTGGGCTTGTACGGGAAACAATTTTTAGCTAAAAGAAGGATGTCAGTTAGTTAATGGAAACCTGTCACTAACTGTATTTGTTAAAATGGGGTGACAGGTTCCCTTTAAAGGGACTCGATTTGGGCCAAATCCAGCTCATGGTGCTATACTCTCAAGCAAATGTGATGAAAAACTCTATTTTAATCTTGGCATGACTCTATTCCTATAAATGAAGATCAGCACATGTACTTAAAGGGAGTCTTCCTGCAGTTTTTCCATAGAAACAAAAGGAAAGAGAAAAATTACTCTGACCGGCGCTCCAAAGTTCTTTATTCATTCCTTCCGATTCAATATCTAGCAGGTCCATTACTTGGTGGCTAATTTTCTCTCACAAAACTTTGCACAACTCCACAGAACCTCCGACAATAATAGGTCACCATTCAGACCAACACCATCACGTTATTTAATCCTCCTTTCTTGCCATTTTTCCTTATAGCAAATCACTAGAAGAAATATGCGTATGAATAGCATAGTATGTTCTTAATATTTAAAATTTATTCAGATAAAATACTCACAAAATATCCTTAAAAATGTGCATATCAATGTACAAACAGAAAGCCAGTCTCACATGTCTGCAGAGAAACAAATAGTTTTGTTTTAACTTTGGGACTTTTATGGACCAGTCCTGAGCCGTTGTTAGCTTCTAAGGACCATGTATGCAACACATTAAGAAAGACTTTGATATTGACCATACAAAGCTGCATTGTTACATAGCAGCCCTAGTAGCAGCAGCAAGGATTCTAGAGGGCCCTGAAAACTATGGGAATCTTCTCAAACTGTTCTATTACCTCCCCTGAAGACTGCTATAGCAGTGAACTACAGATGATGGTAGGGACTGTACTGTGTACAGTGAAGTGGGCTTTCACAACAGTGCACCACAGTGCTGCAGGTCCAGCTACAATCCTGGAATATCCTGCTTTTTATCACAGCCCTGCTTCTACTAACAACATACACAAAGGTATAGTTACACGTATCTAGAGAGCGGCTAACAAATACTGCCCTCAGCTGTACATGGTAGACTCCCTTTGATACTCTCAAATCACAAGGAAGCAAATCCGTTGCAGTCTTCCTAGAATTATTCATCTGTTGTCTTTGTTTTGTCATGTAGCAATTCATTAACTTTAATTGACAATGCTACACAATCAAGAACTGAGCAGAGACAAAGTTCTACAAGGAACAATATATTCTTTATTCTGTAATCCAGATATATACATATCGCATGAGGAGATCTTTCACATGTAAATGGCAGACATCTTTGTGGATTTATTCTACACAATGGCCCACATAATCAAAAACAGTGCACTGGACTAGGTACAGTTTGCCTGAAGAGTCTGCAGGGTGCGCCAGATTCATGAATCTGCACAATTCTGTGGGACACTGCATGATAAATGTGGCGCACAGTCCGACTGTGCCCTATTCAGTGCAGAATTTTGTGTTGCGTCAGGTATAGTGCAGCTTTATAAATACAAATGCAAGCAGTTTGCACTGAAACGAATGTGCAAAGCCAGTAAGCCAGTGAGAAAACTGACGCAGGGGCTTTAATAAATGTGGGCAATGTAATTGGAGCAAATCATGAATCTGGCGCTCTCTGCACACTACACAGAATCTGGCGCTCCCTTGAACATTGAACATGCACCTTGGGGTGTGCAACAAACTTCTGTTGTACTCTGCATGATAAATGTGGTGCACAGTCTGACTGTGTATTGGACCACGGACCATCTCAGTGACGAAATTTGTGTTGCATGAAGCATTGTTCATCCACGGCACAAAAGGGTCGTGCGCGACACATATGTGGTGCGGGAACTTTTTAAATGCATTTGCTAGCAGTTTGCACATGAACAAATGTGAAAAGTCTACCAGAAAACTGACGCAAGGACCTTGGTAAATGGGTCCCAATAACTTCCAATGCATTGTAAACCACCCATTTCAAAAGTAAAGTGTTAAATGTCGAGCTAGAGTTTGCTATATGAGTAAGGCTGTTCTATGTTTTTTTTATTTGCATTAATTCGTTCATTGTGATGAACTGTTACTGAATATCCTAAAAATGTTTTTTTTTAATCTGTTACATCTAGGGTATACTTTAGTTATATAGACATATCATTTTCATACAGCCATTGCTTGTGGTGGTCTCATCCCCATTCAGTACATACTATAGCTCCTTGTAAACATGTGGAGACATATAGTACAAATGTGTTTGCCACAACCAGCACTGAATGTACGATCCTACTGAAAGTAGTTTCTAGAGGAGATTTAATAAGTCTTGTTCATCTGGGGTAATGAAACAGCCCCACCATATATCTAATATACTACATGTAATACGTTGTACTTTTATATTGGCCTTTCTTCTTACAAAATAATGGTATTCTGGGATTATGAAATAATCCGTTCCCATATGTTTTGTTGCAATAAAGACAAGACGTTAATAAAATTCCTGATACAGTACAAGATCGGGAACCTCTATGATGCACCAGACAGGGTTGCCCATTCAATACATTAATTATTTTCTTGCTTTCATACTAACAATATTTATTATTAGTAGTAACTTTTCAATGAAAACACATCCTTTAAGGGATGTAATATGAATGTCCCCTGGAGGTTTTTTAACATATTTATAGGTTGCAGCATGAATGAAAAATCTTTTAAAATCTTTTGTAGGATGCATTCAGGCAACCCCGCCTCCATCAATCAGCTAAAAACACCTCACGCAGTCAGGCAACCCCGTCTCTTGCAGTCAGTTTGCTCTGCCTGCTCAATGCATCTGGTGTTGCAAGGTTCCCTCCTAGATCTCCACATCCAAGGGGCAGGGCTGGGATGCATGACAGGTACTGTGCAGATGCATGAAGTGGGCAGAGCAAACTCACTTCAGAAGGCGGGGTTACCTGACTGCAGGAGGCGGGATTACCTGACTGCAGGAGACAGGTTTGTCTGTCTGCATTGTACAAAAGAATAAAACATGATTTTTCTTTCATGCTGCAACCTAGAAATATGATAAAAATACCTCCTGTGGAAGTACATATTACAGAAGAACATATTGCCTGTGGGCTTGGGGAGGTGGGGGGGGGGGGTTAGTATGGTGACAGGTTCTCTTTAAATTCATGTTTGAATACATTAAAAGGTTAGTTACGGAAGAATAAAAAAAGTGCCATTATTGGTTCTATCCCATTTCCAAGTGCATGCACCTAAGTGCTTTGTCTTATAGAAGACTTTTGGAATGAACCTGAATTCCTTCCATTTGGCATTTATTTAATGTTTTCTAGACTTTGATAGCAACAGCATATCCAAAGACGTCTTGTAAAACTGTCGGACTCTGCAGAGGATTGCTCAGGTTACCTTTTGTAAAATCCATTATAAAGAAAAGGGAAGAAAAAAACTTCCTTTGAACATGAAAGACTATTTGCATCAAAGAGTTAGTGGGGCTCAGCAGACGTATGATCTGTTTGCAAAGCAAACACCACCTAACTGGTTAATCTTCAGGAAACTTTTTTTTTATTCAGTTGAGCCAAGACTCCAGCAGAGGGAGCAGGCAAACAATTAAGAAGAAGAAAGGAAGGATCATAGGGTAAATAAAGGGAAGCACGGGAGAAACAAAACCCTGAACTTTACTGACAAAATAGGAAAGGTTCTGCAGGTTGAAATTACAAATAGGTTTTTTTATGCATATTATATCACACTTTGTTAGTTTGAGTTTGTTTTCTATTTTAAATAAATATCAGTATCACAACATATTATCTACTCAATCTATTAAATCAGAGTTGTCACCACTCCTGAAAAGTTTACGTTTACAAATAATTGTTTAACCCATACAATAAAAATACAGGAGCATCATTTTCACAATTTTTACTTGTTCCGTTATCTTTACAGAAACATCTTTGAAATCTGTATTTTACCAGTAGTAGGCGTTTCTTCACACGGTGACATTGACCAATCAGTTGACAGTGCCAGACAGTAGACCAAATTTATTAAAGTGTTTGCGCCAGTTTTCTGTTCGACTTTGCACTTAAAAGAATGTGCAAACTGCTTGTATATGTATTTATAAAGTGTCTGCGCCAGTTTTTTGGCACGACTGAACTGTGTCAGACAAGACAGAAAAACGTGGGGCGTGTCAGTTGGAGATTTTACCAATTCTGCAGCAAGAATAAAGTGCACCACACTTTGAGAGCGCCAGTTAAATGAAGACCCGGCGCCAGTTTTAATGAATCTGGCGCACTCTGCACACTCCACAGGTAAACTGCACATAATACTGACTGCACTAGTTTTCATAAATGTGGTCCAATGACTGGACACACACCTTTGTCAAGAATAATAATATTACAAAAGTTTCATTTTCTATAATTTCTCAATGAATGATAAAAGGACAGCAAAACCTAGAGTTGATTTTAAAAAATGCAGCAGAATTGTTAGTATATACAAATGCATAGTGTTCTTAAGCTAATGGGTAGTATTGTAGTAATTTTGGAAGAAGAATAGACATACCCAGACCCTTCTTCTCCCCTTCAAGTCCAATGGCATCAAACATTAGTTTCCTATATCTTCTGTTATCCTGATGTGTTCAGTTCAGTCCAATATAGAAGTCTTAAAGTCCCTGTTTGCTGCCTTACTCTGTTAAAGCTGTTCTCTCTATCAATGGACTCTATTAAAATCTATGGGGCTGTATACACAGTCAATACAGATTGCAATCAAGTGATATGGAGGAAGTGGTTGTACAAATTGTGGAAGCTTCAGTAGAAACAGAACATCAGATTAAATACAACAAAGAAAATCAGACTATAACTGTTCTTCTAAATTATTGGGCATTAAATTATGTATTTCCAGACAAATTAAAAGGATGGAAGCAATGTCAAGGTTGATCAAACCCCCATAGTGTATGTGACAATTGTATGTTCAATCACTAGATTAAGCTGACAGATAAATGCTTTGGACTGAATTTTTGCATTGGTCATTTCCTTATTATATGCAACATTCAAATAGTCTTTAATAAAATGCTTCAGTTTTTTTAGTGCCAGTTTTTTAATTGTCCATTACCTTGCTAGTTGTTCTGATGGTTCTGAGCTAGATCCAATGGCACACCAATCCTATATTGGCCTTCTCTGCTCTATACAGCCACATTCTGTGTAGCTTGTTCTAGACTTTAGATTATTGTGTAGCACATCACATGACATTTGGCCATTTCATCAGGACATTTAGAACTCATGTATAGACAATTCATTTGTGCTTGACCTGAGGCCACCACTTGAAGTATATTGGCTGCTTCTAGTGATAACTCAAATAGTTTATCCAAAAACAATTAAATTAAGATAAATGCATAATATTTCCAAACAATTGTTAGTTTAAATTTGTCCAGGTGGACAGGAGATATAGTCTCCTGTGGCGTCACAAATATCCTTATATTCAGTAAAGTTCTCCAAAAGAAGCCAAAGTCTGTTAAACCCTGGGCTGAGTTAAGAATGGTGGTATGGGATTCAACATTGACTGGATCTGATGCTTGGGAAATGTGGTGCAAAAGAACTGCTGTACACATCATCTTATTTTCTTGCAGATTTAAGGCAGTTTTACTGCCTTATAACGTTATTTCTCTGGGAAATGGGAAAAAAAAGTAATAAAGAAATCCTCAGCATTAATGCCTGTTGTCACAAGTTAATGGAGATTCCCCATGGGCTATGAATGGAAGAATCAATATTATATGGAAAAGTCTTTAAAAGATTTTCCATGTCAAACGTGTAAACAAATTTTATTTCATTCTTACCAAGCCCTTCCTTGTTTTTACTATAATGTTCAATAGTCAAATGTTTTTTCAAGATCTACAAACAGCCAGGTAATACATCAAAAGGTTCAGTTTGGACTGCTTAGGCACGCACACTAACTTAATATCCTAATGCCATTTATCTTAAGAATCCTCAACTCACCCAAACCTCCAGGCAATTTAATTTTATAATATATCTATAAAATTCTCAAACAGTTTACATAAGACACTACAATACCTAATCCATGTATAGGTCTAGGTCTTCTGAAGGGTGCCTTTATTCGTCCTCTTCCTGAGCCTAATCAGTCGTCACTTGTTTTGTAGTCAATAGTATTCCCTGAATAGGTAAACATATATGCAATATCTGCTGCACCCTTCTATGAGGTCTCATCAGCTCTGTAAATACATCAATTATGCTGATGATGCTAGACATCTCGCGGTGGATGCTAGACATCCACTAGTGATGGACAGCGCTGGGATCAAGATAAAGAGGAGCAGAGGTGAGTATTTGTTTTTTTGTTTTTTCAGTGGTCATTTTTCTTTATTACATTTCCAATGTATTTGCAAAGTTTTACTTTTTTCAATTTTTTTCTTCCTTAGTCTTTACATTTATAGGATTAAAGTGTTTTCAATAAATAAGTAAAAAAATGACTGTAATATTCTATGAATCAAGGTCTAGTCAATCCATTCACTTGAACAATAGAGCACTGGCAGTTTCTAGAAAAGAATGCCCTTTGCCTTTTTTCTCCAGCCACACGTTACAAAAACCAGCACTTGGAAGTAGGGCTGTGAAAGAAGACTGCAGCAGAGATTCTTTAAAGTTTCCCATATTCTACAGTGGGAGGACACTTTCCTTCAAGACCTTCAATGACATATTGATGGCATTGAAGGTTAAAATGGTTTTCGTCAACCATCAGTAAACCTTTAAAACTGTTTCGGCAAATAGCTGAACCTTGAGACTTTGCTTTTCCCATTAATCTGTACGTACTTCCACTGAAAAGTTTTTCAGCAGCAGAATAATGCCGCCATTAATAGGCCCGTTCAGAAAGAATACTTTAGCATTCTTCTTGTGTACATAGCCATTTCACTAGTGGCATTCATGTGATGTTATTTCAACTTGAAGGCATAGCTACAAACAAGACATTCTGCAACAAAAGCCTGGAAGGGTCATTCTACTGCAAATTAGTAAGACCTGGCACCTCCATTTGTCTTGTCTTGTTATTTGATTTTAACTAAAGCAATCAACTAAAACAGAAATTTTTAATGAATGGCTTCCACATGAACATTTGTACTTCTTTTCTATCCAAATAATTCCCTGATTGGAGCCAGTAGCATGTTTTACTAACTTACAATTTCTTTTTGTTAAACTGATGACCCTGTAAAGATTATGTTTTATCATTTCGGAAGATTTAAAAAAGATGTGTTTTCCAAACTGAAAACATACATGCCACATTAAGAACAGATATAATGAAAACTGAATGTAAGGAAATCCTGACAAATGTTTCCTCCCTGACTGTATGATCATGTCACTAACAGCTGAATGAAGATCCAACAACAATAGGCCTACAGGGGATTTAGTAGCTGATGGACATCTCAAAGTCGACTAGTGTTGAAGGACAATGACCATCTTTGGTACTGCATAGCCTGACAGTGTATTTGGTAACAAAGGTTTATAGGATCCTCCACACTAAATAGGGTTAACTGCAGATCCAGACATAACTAGCTTTAGGCTGTTTAACATCTAAATCAGTAAGATGCTCTCTATGTAATTTATATGATATAATATTATAATATTTTATCATAAAATACATTATATGGAGAGAAAATTCTGTCTCTTTCTAAAATACTTTAGAAACTACCACAAGCCACACTACTATTAGTATTAAGGTTTATTTTGCAAAGTATTTTACCTAATGACATATATTGTCATATGTGAACTGAAGACAGGCATAGCTTATGGCCTCAAGTGGCTGCATGTCACAACTTCCGCCAATGGTATGTCACCAGTCCTTTACTTTAATAGATCTGAGCCCTATCAGTGTGCTGTCTGTCTTCTTCACAAACCTCACATATGTAGTTCCATCATAGAAGCATATTATTAGAACTTGATACTACATTTTGACAAAATACACTGTATTTAACTGTAGAATGTGCTGATTTTGGAGGGCGAGCCACAACCATCTAATGTGTATGGAGAGCACGAGACTTCCAATGAGCTCAGATGTTGAGAGAGATAAGGTCCAAGAAATTGGATTTCAGCTGCCCAATTCTTTTGTTCTTGAGATAGAGAAGCCATTGAGAGACCTGTCTGACAATATCCCATCTCCTACCATTCACAAGATTTGCACTTCCCAGCTAAGCCAAGCTTGCATATGTATTGGGAGAACAAGTGAGATGGCTGCTGGCCGAATTAGCAATTGATTGGCTGCCATCTTTTGAAAACTTTAATATGGCATAACTTAGACACATGCAACTGTCAATATTTTAATAAACCAGCCAATGGTAGAAAATGATAACTGTTTAAGGCTCTATGTCTGGTTCCAGTTAGGGTTCAGTATGGGACAGGGTTCTCATGTGGAGGCAGGGATCCCTGAAGCATAATGCACAGTGTCCAAGATGGTAAATATTGCTGACATATGGACCAAGTATTCTGGCTTTACAAATTCTTTGGAACTATGCACTGGTGTTGATATATACTCAGGCTGCAGGAGTGAGTATATATTCACCAAGCCATGATAAGTAACAATTACTATTGTACACTGTACTCTATTATAACTAAAATACCCAATATCAGTTGTTGGTTACCAAGAACAGCTGACTGGATTTGTCTTGCTTTCCTTTGCTTTTTTCAACAACAATGGCCTCAGAGGATCCAAAAAGCAATAGGCTTTGCTCTTACCACCCCAATCCCTGCTCTCTTTTATGACCCTCTCTTTAAGACACATAAAAGCATTGGACTGCTAATTACTTTGATCCGGCATATAAGAAAATTAGTTTATCTTCCTGATCAAAGCAAATTACACAGATCATGGCTGATTAGAATGCAACAGTAAAATCTCCATACTTTTTTCTATTCCATTGCCTTTTCTCTCAGAAACAGGGCTTGTGTCAAATATGTAGGTATTTCCCACGGCCAGGCCGGACTCTGCCTCCGACAAGCTCTGCCTTTGAGACAATGGTGCTTACACAGACACTAAAGTTCTTTAGTTCAGTCATTGTATGAGCAGAGCACTGGTAACCCTTCGCCAGCATTTGATGGAACATCTAGATTTACATATTTCTCTAATTGCATTTCTTGAATGTGAGTAAGATTTATCTGAGCAGAGTTAAATGCTTTCTTTCTTCTCTCACCAGCACACAGAAAACTGCCTAGGAACTGTGCAATCTCTTGCAGATTCTCCATGTATATCTCTTCATTTAGAAGGGCGCAATCTTTTACTTTTTTCTCTAAGGGTTTTGTGAGGGTACAGACAGGTGGCTGGAAAAAATAAACATTTCCCTCTACCTTTCTACCTTTAGAATAATGATTTGCTTTTACTGTGTTAGAGACATGGGGCCATTATATTTTATATGAGAAAAATTCTCCCTTAGTTGTTGCCATTGCATGCCATAAAAAGCCCACAAAAATTGCCCTCTTCAGAATTCTTATGGCCATGGCATGTGTGCAGTGACTGAGAAGATGTGATGTAGATTAACCCAATCTTTATTTATGGTCAATTACTAGAAATTAATAGTAAAACGTACATTTAGCTGTATTTAGCACAACCTTGTCAGCTGCCTATTTGGAAATAAAATGGTTGGCTTTTTCCACCTCCTTGGGCACAATACAAAACATCTATTGAGTGTTCCTTTTTACTTCAGCTGCCGACTTTTAACAAACCAACCAAGCGGAATAACAATGCAGCTGCAACATTTTATGGTATTTCTGCAAGTCTTCTTCCTAGACTGAAGGTGTTAATTAGGAATGAAAGAATCAGGCTCTCTCACCAGCTATTCACTGGCTTCTGCAGGTTTCACAGGGACAAGCCTCTTGTAAATGGGCAGAGTTCTTATTTGCCATAGCAGTAACTCTTCTTTAGGATCTTTCTTCAGCATGTTTAAGTCATGGTAAAATTTCACAATGTCATTCTTGTAGGTTACAGAATCATAATATATAAATATGTACAGAGGGAAATATCACTATTTCATTTAAATATCCACATTTAAAGGGCATTCTAAATATTTCTGAGTCAAACTTTAGTTCAGAAAATGATATACACTGGAGATCAAAATTAGAGAACAACACACAATAAGAGCAATCAAAGAACAGGAAGAGGTAGAGATCGGCACTCTAGGCTTTCTAAAACATCAATCTTCTTTATTCAAAAATCCATAAAAATATACAAGGTGGTCATAGTGCATGGTCCACATGGTCTTATGGACTATGCACTATGACCACCTTGTATATTTTTATGGATTTTTGAATAAAGAAGATTGATATTTTAGAAAGCCTGGAGTGCCGATCTCTACCTCTTCCTGCTCTTTGATTACTTCGGGCCGTTCCGCCAAGCCCACTTTGAGATACGTGCACCGGACTCCACAGAGGTGTTCCCTACGGCTTTTCAAGGTCCACGTGAGTGAGCGGCATGCTCTAAGTGTTGTTGCACACAATAAGAGCACATAAGAATCGTGAGATCTAATTAACTGCCGAAGGAGCTCAGAGACAGAATTGTGGAAAGGTACATATCTGGGCAAGGTTACAAAAGAATTTCTGCAGACCTCAAGGTTCCAAAGAGCACAGAGGACTCGATAATCCTTAAATGGAAAAAGTTGGGGTTACCACAACTCTTCCTCAACTTAGATGTGTAGCCAAACTTAACAAGGTAAAGGTAAACTGAGAAAGGTAAAAAAGAACCCCAAGATCACTGTGGCTAAGTTGCAGAGTAGCAGTGCTGTAGGGAGATGGGAGAAATTTCCTGAAAAAGTGTGCCAATGGAAGCCATTCCTCAGTGCAAGGCATATGAAAGCCCACATATAGTTTGCCAAAAACACATGATGGACTCCCAGACTATGAGAATTAAGATTCTCTGGTCTGATAAGATAAAGATTGAACTGTTTGGTGTTAATTCTAAGCAATATATGTCGAGAAAACCAGGCACTGCTTATCACCTGCCAAATACAATCCCAACAGTGACACATGATGGTGTTGACATTATACTATGGGGGTGTTTATCAGCTGCAGGGACATGATGACTGTTGCAATTGAAGGAAAAATGAATGTGGTCAACTACAGAGCTATCCTGGATGAAAATCTCTTCCAGAGTGCTCTGGACCTCCAACTGGACCAAAAGTTCTCCTTCCAACAAAACAATGACCCTAAGCACACAGCTAAAATAGCAAAGCTGTGGTTTCAAACCAACTTTGTGACAATTGTTGATTGACCAAACCAATTAAGCATCTCTAGAGATACTTGAAAATGGCTGTCCCCCAACATTCACTATCCAACCTGAGGGAACTGGAGAGGGACGAGGATCCCCAAATCCACATGTAAAAAATGTGTTGCATCATTCCCAAGAAGACTCATAGCTCACAAGGTGCTTCTACTCAATACTGAGCAAAGGGTTTTTTCTGTGATGCAGAGTGTACATTAAAGAGCAAAAAAATGACAGCATTGAAACAAAATAGGAGATACTCTTTAAGAGTATGGTGAAACCCTGATTTTGTAAAATTATTATTTAAATTATATTATAAAATTTAGAGTGTGCTTTATGGCTATTTCACTCAATCTACTTCTAGAATTCTCCAAGGTTTAAATTTCATGATTAAATTATTTCAAGATACTGTCCAAACTGTTAGTAAAACTACAGTATTGTATCTCTATAACCTAAAGTATAAAGCAGTCCTTTCATGTTGCTGTTTCTGGACGACATAGATCTCACACTTGTATGGCTCAAAGAGGGCAAGTTTCATCTGATAAATGTAATTGCTGAATGAATGCTTTTAATCGGATCTGTTTATTTATGCATACATAAATAATATTTGATCCTTCTCTGTGGTATCATACAACCAAAAGGTAACAGCATGAAGTCATTACCTTTAGACTTGAAAGCAGAAAATAAAGTTATGAAGTTATCACCAGTGGGAATTAGTCAAGCTTGCTAGCGTTCTCAGCAAGAGGCCCTATAGCACGCAGCACAAGCACTGCCAAAACACATTACTGCAGCCCTTGTAAGAGGCTCAGAAGCTCTGCTTGTTGATTTAATGTTAACAAACTGAATGGACATCTGAGGCTACCTGCCGAGTATATGAAACGAAAAAACAAATGAAGTCACTCTGAATAACTGTCAAAAATGTAAATTATAATAGACATGCAGGAAACAATCACCGTGCCACAATAACGGGGGAAAATCTCCATCTCAGAATTGCCATTTTGAAGTGATTGCTTCATAAGAAGATGAAAAAAAATGTGTTACTCTCCAGAAACATTCATACTCTTGTCTGTGGATAGGTTGAAGAATTAAGGTTTAATGGAAGTCAACCAGTAGGAAAAAATTTTAAAACATTGAAAATACTTACCTACGCTTCTCTTTATCTTGATCCTGTCACTTGTCTTCACTAGTGTTGACACACTGGAATCACCTAAAAAAGGACTTCTGAAAAGCTGACCAGAGCGCGGGACCAAGATGTCCGGCGTTCCAGACTGTTAATTATGCACTCCGTCACCTTGCTGGGAGAGGGAGGTGACATCACGTGAGAGGTGGGAATTCACGCCTCCTGTGTGATAGATGGTCCATGTTGGAGAGGTAAATTACATCACGCAGGGGGCGTGCATAATTATCAGCCCAGAGCACCAGACATCATGTCCCTGCACTCCTTGCTGCTAATCATAATTGGTTGATTTCCTTTAACTCACACTCTTAACTGACCTGAATATGAAATACCAAACACTATCCATAGGCAAGAGTAGCAATACAATACAACGCCTTTAATCGTTACTGCCACGTATCAACCTGGTCTAAAATTGTTGCCATGGTATAGACTGCCATTTGACTTTTGTGCGTTACATTTATAGAAAGAATCCAAATAACTCTAAAACTTTCTTTTTTTGTGTCAATTAAATGATCCACTGCACAGTTCTTTTTATTATTGGATCATAAACAGAGAGAGGTCCGTGAATTTAAAATACTTAAAGTGTATGGTAAATAACTTTGGTGGAGGAAATAAGAAAGTCCCAGAAAAATATGAATGAAAAGCTGTAGAAGCAGAGAACAAGAGATGTAGCTGGTTTCAGTCATGTCTTCTGTCCTTGCTTTTGTCACCTGTTGATCCATTGTTAACTCCCAGGCTGACCCAGAAGTGAAGATGAAAAGGACCACACATGCGAAGCTTGTTTTCCCATGTTTTTGTAATTTTATGTTAACACCAACTTGGGAACTGAGCAATATGTCTGGCTTATTTCTTTCTTTCTATTCGGGGAAATATGATTGCAGACTTGAGCAATATGTTTTCAATTGCTGTGTTTTTCCACTATATAACAGCCAGCAAAATTTGATGCAGATCGCTAATCTGTATAAACAGGTTTACACAACCATCACATGTGACAGGGTGTTCCTGTAGAACTATTCTCAAATGGACAAAGCCTAAGGTGAGGATACATTGTAGAAACCATGTGCTTTATAATATACTTCTCTTTTATATGGGAGTAAAATTATACGGAATAATAAGGGTTCTTAGGAAAAATTAATGTGGCACCTCCAAAGAGTTGAAATTGCAATGGTGTTAGAAAAGGATATAAAATATGTACGGTAGTTGAGATACCTAACATTCAGTTCTTAATTATGGTATAGCCATGTTTAATTACTGAACATTCGAAAAGCGTAGATTTCTCAGCAATGGTGAATGTCTTGTATGTAGTTGAAATGCCTCTGGAATAAAGTTTTGAATTTTAACTTTTTTGTGGTGCCACACCAATTTTTCGCAAGAAACCTTGGACTACTGTCCAGCCAGATGGTGGTCTGCACTCCAGTATCTGTAAACTAAACAAAGAAGTGGGTAATGTTGAGACTCTAATCTTTTATTCCTCAAAATTCTTCACAGACTATATGCTCTATATCAGTGGCTAACCTATGGCACGGGTGCCAGAAGTGGCACTCGGAGCCATTTCTGTGGGCACTCAGACCATTGCCCCAGTTCACCAAATATGACCAAATCTTCCTGAAATCCCAGGCAACTTAAGAGATGCTGCTCTCAATGCTATTTTAAATCGACACTTCATTGGCTGTTTGGAACTGCAGGAAAAGTGAGAAGGTGTTGACAGACACTTTGGAGGTCTTCCTGCTGGACCCACCATTCTTCCTCTACAGAGAGAACCTGGAGAGAAGATATAATGAGAGTATGAATTTGCCATTCTTCTTTCAATTGTATTGGTGGCCTCAGTGGGCTGATACAATTGAAAGATGTGGCAATAAGCTACTGCTTAAAAAGCCATGTAGGCACTTCAGGGTAAATAAGTGGATTTAACTTGTAGTTTGGGCACTCGGTCTCTAAAAGGTTCACCATCACCGCTCTATATATTCGGTCCCTAGTGGACAAACAACTTGGGTCACAGAGAACATCCTATGCAAGCCTTACATTTTGTTAAATTTAATAGGAAAACTATGAACCCAAGGTTGCAACCAAAAAGCCAAGAGTAATTAATAACTAGAAGCATGGCATTTGGATATTTTTATATCCACTGTGGTAAGGAGCATGATACAGGTGCATTCTTCCTACTTCCCTCCAACTACATTGGTTTCTTTTCACACTCCACAATACATCCTAATAGGTAAATATGTAAAGAAATGCAAAAAAAAGTTACAAAAAATTCGGTAGGTTACATCCCCATGAGGTCGAAGAAGCAGAGAGTAGATAATGTGACTGTATCTCTGCATAGTGATGCAGTGCTGGAATAATGACTGGCCAACTAGTGCAGAAAATGTTGTCAAGAGTAATGTTTTCAAAGCAAGATGAATACTTGTCACAAATTTAAGATGAAAATCATCAGTCATTTCTGATTATCTGTTCATAACTGAGAATAAAAGTACAGCTAGAAGTATGATGTTCATTTAAAGCCAGTCTATGCATACAGATATCATGCTGCCATCATATTATTATTAGATTGGTCTCACCAGATCATTGAATGTACTTAAGTTGCATATGCGAATAAGTTTTATTCAGCCTAAGTGGATCATTGGCGCCTACGTTTGGCTTACTTTGGTTGATGATGCTAGTGCCAACTTGCAGCTAACCATTTTTCCAATCTGATAAATCATATTTTTAGGATACAAAGTCTCATCTTTACATCAATACTAAAATATACAACTTTTTATAATTTTTATTCTGTGGACTAAACTAATTTTTAATGGGAAAACTATTTTTTTTAGCTTTTTTAAGCTTTAAAAACATTTGCATTCTCAACGGAGAGCGTCAATCATCTATGTAGGGTAAAGACCCAGAGGTAATGTGGTTGTCCACTTTCAGCAAATAATTGATATAGTTTATGTAAGGAAAAGTTATAACATTTTCCATCATACTTTCTGTATCGATTCCTCATGGTTTTCTAAATCTCTGCTTACTGCCCTGCTATGGACAGCTTCTATGATTACTTCCAATGGATAGAAATCTGTCCACGTGATGTGATGGACACGCAGGTGCACGAGCCGTTATTATCACTGAGAGTAATAAGTGATATGAACATTTCATGCACCTGCATGTCCATCACCATGGATAGATTGCTGTACACTTGAAGTAAACACAGAAGCTTTTTCTAGAAAAACGGCAAGCAGAGATATAGAAAAGCACAAGGAAATGATACAGAAAGTGTTTTGGAAAATGTTATAACTTTTCCTTACACAAATCATATCAATTATTTGCTGAAAGATTTAAGCAAGTCCCCATCACCATGACATCTGCAAGCATTCAGGCCACGCTCCTCCGTTTAAAAGTGCTTACTTTCTTTGTACGGTTAGGTATGACTAAGGACTACACTATGTTTTTGTCCAAAACGCGTTACCGTGTACTTTCATAAGTGATGTCACTTTTTTAATCGTATGGATTAAATAAAGTTTCCTATTTTTTACATCCATTATCAGTGAAGGTTTTTGATATTTTTTCCTCTTAAACATACCTACCTTGGATCCAGACTAAGCGATTTTCTATATCTAGTTCGACTGCATCGTGGGATGAACCATTAAGTGGTTGAGCACCGGCACATAATTTTTTCCTTTTTCATGTGTGACTTTTAAAGATATGCCAAATTTGTTAAACAATGGGTAAAATTTGAAAAATTTGGCACAAATGACAGCACTTCTAACTCCCACAAAATGGACTAGCCCTCATGATAACCATCCCCCACTTTATTTATGGAGCTTTCACGTGTTTACTACAGTTTTACTCATCCATAAAACAGCTGGAAACAGATTCTGTGGTTGACTTTGCTCTCAATGATTTAATTGCAAGATTCCTTCCACTAGTTCCTGAAATGACATCTTAACCAGGAGTTTCAGGCACTTCTTAATTGTTCCAAATACTCTACCATTAAGAGATAAAAGAGGAAATATGTGTACAAAAGAAAAAGTAGCATTCACTGATGTCCCTATTAAAATATATGGCTGGTTTCTGTAGCTCAATGTAATGTGTGGCTGCCAGGATCTGCATAGACTGTCACTTACACTCTATGTACGCTGGTGGACAAGGAGGATAATTTGTCACTTGAGTTAAATGGCATCTCATTAGATCACTCTGTCTGTTTCTTTTAAGCAAACAATGGTAATAAAGAAGCATCACTAACAATTAATTTACAGATAAAGGAAATTAGCAAAATAAAGTGAGGCCACCATTTTATTACTGGTCGCATTTAAAATGCACTAAAACATTTTAGTGGGACATTTGAATGGGACATTTAATATGACTATAAACCACTAGTAAAGAGCACAGAAGAGCTGTTCTGACTTTGAGAATGAGATGAACAATTTCTAATTCCATAGCCATTTTGATGGTTTTTATATGACTTCGCTTCTCATACTACTCAGTTAGCTCCAATAGTTAGCTTCATATTTTCAGCATCCAATAGTAAACCCT
The DNA here is from genome assembly GCF_040894005.1 of Engystomops pustulosus. NCBI lineage: Eukaryota > Metazoa > Chordata > Amphibia > Anura > Leptodactylidae > Engystomops > Engystomops pustulosus. Next base: position 91,084,214 of record NC_092414.1, on the reverse strand, counting down.
GTCTCCTGTCTCTCAGTAAAAAGACTCATGTCAATGGAATGATTATATCAGGTGCCAAGTAAACATTCAGTTCTTGACGTTGATATATTAGAAGCCAAAAAATAAAAGTAATAATGTCCTTAAAGGAAACCTACACTAAGGACCTCATTTTCACTAAAGGCAGGTTACAGAAGCCCATTGCAGTTCCACTGCAAATATGCCTTTCTACTTTCTTTAAGCATTTGCATTACAATATAATTGTGTGTTATAACTTACCTTGCACCCTGACAGAATCCTCTGTGTAGACCCAGGGGTTGGGCTTTGGTTTGGCTGCATTTCAAAAAGCAACATGTGACTTGTCTGTGCTGCAGACTGGTCAGCTCCTCCTTCCTGCTCCTTCACAGAGCTTACAGCCTGGTCAGTGAGAGAGGGAGCTGTACAGGAGCACAAGGGTGGGGAATGAGAGCTGAGCAGTCTGCAGCACAGACAAGTCACATGTTTTTTGAAATGCATCCAAAGAAAATCCCAAACCATAGGACTACACAGAGGATTTTGGCAGGGTTGAAAGTAAGTGATAACACACAATTATGTAGGAGCAATGGCTAAAGGCAATCTGGAACTCAAATAGAAACCTGCTCTGTACAAACCATATAACCAACCTGTTTAAATTGCGTACCAGATGGTACCTGACCCCCCAAAAATTAGCCAGAATAAATTCGGATTGTAATGACCTTTGCTGGAGGGGGTGTATGGCCACTGCGACAACTGTACATATGTGGTGGGAGTGTGTCCAGGCGGCCATTATTTGGAATTATTTCTTCGAGCTCATTTCAAAAATATGCAATAGGTTCATTGCCCCATGTCCGGTTTGCGCTCTCTTGGATATCTATACCAGCACTTTTTCCGAAAAAGAAAAATGGTTAATTAGTAGGTTATGTGCGGTGGGGAGATTGGTAATTGCTAAACAGTGGAAATCACTAAATTGTACTAACCTAGACATAATAAGGGAAAATATGAATGAGTGTTACCACTATGGGAGTATGGTTTAATACATAAAAAAAATTTTAAACGAAATTGGGATGGTTGGCTGAAGCTGATATTTGAATGATGGTGAAGGGTGCGTAGGAGTATTATATCGAGCAGTATTAACCTACTAATCTAATACTAGCTCAAGATTTATCTATGTAGCGCAGAGTACCATATTTGGTAGCTTCAATTGATCAATTCAATAAGATTAATAGCTGAAGCCGTATTTAAGGCGTCCGCAGCTAGATGTAAACATCTTCCTCTAGGACGCTTGGGAAAATACGACGTTGCCCCATTTCCCTCCCTTTTTCTGGCCTCTGCATCTTCATTTACAACTCTCCTTTGCCCAAGCTAGTTCTAAATCACCCCCATTCCCCTCTCCACCCCTCCCCCCCCCTTTCCCTTTTTGGTAAAGTGCCACCTAGGTATTCCGATAGTTGGAGAAGTACATGTTTGAAAGATTTTTCTTTCTTATTTAACTATGTTTATTTGATATGAGCAATAATAATGATATTTTCAACCTCTTAACACACAATTATATAGTAATGCAAATGCTCAGAGAAAGCAGAAAGACATATTTGCAATGCAGCTATAATAAGTGAAAATGTTGGTGACAAGTTCCCTTTACGCAAATTGTGTTGCCTATAAAATTGGATTTTATTTGGTCATGAAAGCCCATGGGGCAATACTTTTGTTTTCCAGAGGACTTTGCTTTCTGTGTGCTTGGAGGCAACGCATTGGGTGAAGTTGTCTTATTATCCAGAACTTCCAATCACAGAACAAGGGGAAGCTAGAACGGGGTAACTAACTTTTTGTTTTGTTCTCATGCACAGTTTAAGGCTGTGCTGGCACAGATTACAGCAATGAAAATTGGGGCAAAAATAGGATTAGCTCTATAACTGGTGGCGTGGCCACCCCGCTTCAGTCATGGTGCAGTGAGACAAGGTGACCTCACCGCAAAGTGACCGGTCTAAATAGAAGTGAGAGCTTTGCTGATGGATCCTGACCACCATTATTGGTTGTGTGCATGAGGTCTTACCATGGCTTCTTGGATGTTTTCCATATTCATGGTAAACACCTTTAATGGCAATATTATGGTCTTATGGCAGTGGTTTCTTTCATCAGGATAAAACATCCAGCCACTCTATAGACTATTTAACAGGAATGTTAAAGGTTGATTTTATGCTGTGCATCACAAGACTAAATCAGAGTTGCTGAAACTTTTTCTCTGTTTTCTATTTTTGAACAATAAAAATCACTTAAGTTTTGAAAAATAAAAATGTGGGTTTTTTTTGCTGCATTAAAAAAAATTAACATTTTAACTTTCTTATCCATAGAAAAGGATGAGAAGATTTTTTGTGGGATGACTTGTGGATACCAAAAAACTTTTTGTTTTGCATTCATTGCATTTCAGACAGGTGGATGAGTAGGAACAAATTAATATAAACATTAATTTTATTTTTAAAATATTCAAAGCCTGGGCTAAATAACAGGTTATCTTAATTGTTTCAGTATAAATGACAGTCATCTCTGATCTCAACAATTAGAGTGGGGTATCAACCATATAATACAGTTGGGCAAAAAAGCTGTGATACATGTAAAACCTATGTGCCAGTACCATCATAAAATGTTGAACGTTAACCACCTTATCCAGCAACTTACAGTTAGGGTTAAGCTTATGGCTATCCTGTGTCATACAAGAGCAAATCTGAAAGCCATCCACAAATATCTATCTGTACTAGCTCCTTGGCTATTAGGATTCTTTTCAGCTCTACTACCAGCTGCACATGTTGAAATCTTAATAGGCAATTTCCATAACATAAGAATCTACAGTGAAAAAAGTAAACCACAATTTGCATCCAAAACTTTGCAGCCCCATGATTCTGAATGTTTTAGGATTCCTTCACACTCACTATTTTAAAAGGTTTTTTTTATAAGCAACATTAAATACAGCAAAGATTTTTTGTAACGTTTTTATTGTATTACATTGGGTTTTTTTTCACCATTTTCTAGAGTCAATGGTAAAATTTATAGGTAAAAAAGGAGAACCAAAATGCTGTAAATAGTTTACAATGGTTTACTATAGACCATAATGAAATTTCCAGTCACAGTGTTTTTGGCAAGAATTATGGGGTGTAATTATGGAGTGTAATTATAGAATTAATGATTCCTAAGAAAGTGCAGGTACTATGCAAAGAAATGTAGTAAAAGTTGATACATTACCTAAAATATAATATGTAATAAAATAAGTGTTTAGTTAAACTGCTAGTGAATGAAAGAAAAGAAAAATTTCCAGTGATAAACAAAAATACCTTTGTTAGACTGCATTAGGAAGAAATCCACAGAGTATCCAATGTCCTCGAGTATGGTTGGTTATATTTGGAGATAAATTATAGTATTTGTGGGTTTATTTCTGTACTGAAAATTGCTATTTTTCTATGAGAGTCCCTGTACTTAAAATATTCCCTTTACACTTGTTAAATTCTACAAAGTCTCCTGTTACCTTCTATAGAAGCTACTGCTGCAATCTAGAGAAAATATTATTACGCATTTGTATATTCACAAATATCAATTTGCCTATTTTGACATGAACTGGAAATCAAATGAAACTGTAACATAAAGGGGTATTTAAAGATGATTTAGACTCGGGAAATAACTGAACGTGTCAGCAAAGTGGCTCAGTACTTCTAAATCTTGTCTTGCAACACTAGGTTCCTGGGTTTGAATCAAAACAAACTCAGCATCTGTGTAGAGTATTCACACACAGAAATGCAGCAATTCCCAAAATTGGCCCCAGTCTGACAAATAAAATTGTGAGACCCAAAGGAGGCAGAATGTTAACAATCTCTGCACCATACTGGTGAATTAAATAGCAGGTACTAAACGCACTCAGTGGTCCAAAGATGCAGAATATTTAGCTTATATAATCTCTTATCATTAAAGAAGACAAATAGGGTGCAAACTTTCAGCTGGCAGAGGCCAGTTTTAGGACTGAGATTGTGATGTGTGTATAGATTTTAGGCACTTCTTAATGCTATTCTTAATGCTATACAGAGGCAGAAGAGAAGCAAAAATTGTATAATGTTATACAATATTGGTAGCCTATATGCAATAGTTCTATAAATGCTGGTGAATATAGGATGGTAATTCTTGCCAATGGACACTACAAAAAATAATAAATCACTTCTGTTGATATCCTGACACAGTATAATGTCAGCGCTTGCATCTGCCAGCAGTGGATTCTAATACAAGCATCTCCAAGGTGAAGCCTTCTAGGGGGCCCATGCCCACCCAACCTACCAACAAAATTCTATACCCAGAGGGACCTTCACCTATGAAATCCTCATACATCAGTTCCTCCTTTCAATAAACATGTGCACAACAGCCGTTTTAGGACCCTTGAAGGTCCTGAAACCACAGATTAAAATCAGGCAGACACATCCTTCATTTCCCAAGAAGCTTGATTCTAGTACAATATGTAAGGCGTTAATTCCAGATTTATAAGGGCTATAATATTCATACAGCCAGGGCCCGTGCCAGTCTTAATCCACCCCTGGCCATCTATATAAATGTGTATTGAGTCCAATGGGAGAAGAGTGCATTAGACATGTTTGTTGTTGTATTGTCAGTTCAGTGCGTATATACATGAATGCACAGATTTTAGAAAGAGAGATGCCATGTCATTGTAGTATATATTAAAAATTATCATATTTAATAGATATACAGTACATAGTATAATAAATTGACTTTTCTTTTGTTCCATAATCTGATAAAAGATCATAAAAGATAATCTCATAAAAGATGTAGCACTAGAATAAAGTAGCACTAATAGTATTGTTTTTGTTTGCCTGTGCATAGACTTTCCAGACCTAAGAAGTACTCTGTTCCAAAGCAAATAGCATAAGGAGGAAGTAAATTCTGCACATGTTTATTGCCCACAAGGCAAAGCAACAGTATGGGGAGAATATAAACTAATATAAACAACATAAAAAACCCACTTAACCTGTTCAAAGGGTGTTCACAAATTACAATGCATAATCACATATAAAGCATGCAAACGAAAAACGTCTATTAAAAGTATATGATTGGTTTTTAACACTAGTTTATATAGATATATACCAAAAATTTACAAATACTTCGGACAGGATTTTTTTTTATCATGCAGCTTTTTGAAGTCAGTTTTACAGGAGATTCAAAGATGCACCAAATTCATGAACGGTTTTACTGAAGTAAGACTGTTGATAAATCTGGCTCAACGAGTTAACCAGGCACACTTTCCCTTCTAAAAACTAAAAACTTTCCCTTTTAAAAACTGGAGAATAAGTGTTTGGTAAATGTCTTCCGTTGTAATCTAATTATTTTTGACCTACAAGTTTTTATTGGTTGTTGCTGAAAACAGTTGGAAAATTTACTGATACATTCCTATTTTTGCAACCAAAATACAATGTGCAGCTGTAATTTAGGATCATTACAAACTATTCAAAGAAACAAATTACAAAGTTTTACAACTTTGTGTACTGGTTAATATTTTATCTTCCCAGATTTACAAGGTTTACTCATATCTCTGTGTATAGAGGATCCCCCATATTCTGCACATATGGAAAATCTGATCTGTGAGAATGTGGTGTTCAGTACTGTCCCACCTCCGTGAAATCAATGCATCAGAAATATGAAGGAGGATGGAGGATAGGACGCCACAATATGAGAAGGATGGAGGACTGGTGCCCACAATATGAGGAGGTGTCCACTGACTTAGAGTACATCATGCGCTACCAGGGGATTCCCCCCTCCCCCCATGTTAGTGCCTTTATTTCACGCACAACCTGTATAGGCACCTTGTTTTTGTGCTTGATAGACCATTGTCTTTAGCATATGTGTAGGTATCTTCCATGCAGCTGAGTCTACTATTTTCTATGACTGTGTGGTATACAAATATTTCAACTGATGAGCCTATACTGAATAGGCGAAACATGGCATGTAGGGTTCTGTGACCTGCATTGTTCTTTTAAGATACTTATTTCTTTCCCTTGGGGTACTCAACAATAGTACCACCTTTTAATTAATCGAGATTAGATGAGTAGGACAGTGCGCCCAGTTTGGGATATTTATTTAGGAACATTGCAACATTTCAACATAGAAGTCTTTTACAAGCATCATGATTGAAAAAGATCTCTACGTCAAAATGTTGCATTGTTTTGTGAATAAAGGACACCAAAGGAGTGCCGCTGCATTTCTCTCCCATATACAAAGAAAACACTCAGATTCCAAAATAGGATTTGGGGATGTGTGTAGCCTTATTTTCTACAGCTAGCATGCACAAGACTGTGGATTCCATGATCCAGTGCTGGCAGTATTTTATTAATGCCTGTCAATGCAATGCAGGACCATTGTTTGCAGCTCACCTCTTCTGCATGTCGCTATAGTCAGGCTGCCTCAGGAAGTGCTGATATGCAGCAGAATCACAGTGGAGTGTTTCCACCAGGAAATTACTTGAGCTTTCTCTTATCAATGGGAGAAAAGAAATCCTCAGTGTATATGAAGCAGAATTCACATGAAAATCTGAACAAATCCATAAGTAACACATGCAGACTCACAGTTGGTTTTATTGGGGATTTCCCTGCAGATCAGATAGGACACAAAGCACAGTAGATGCATTGAACTCTCATCCTCCATGTGCATATGATAGGGTAGAAGTGTCTGATCTGTGGGGAAATGTCTTCACACATGATATTTGCAGCCTCTGATTCTCAGGTGGGGAGTGGGGGTTGGGCCCACAGCAACCAAACACCTTCTTGTCCATAAAAGTGTCATTTTTGGACAGCCCCTTTCAAAAATTGTACAAGGGAAGAAGGAGTCAACATGGTGAGCAAATAAAAATAAAATAGGGTTTGTAATGCAACAGTTTATGAAATATCTCTAAATGTAATTTTTTAAATAAACTGTTCATAATTTTGTGCTTAAGAAAACATTTGTGTTTTACACTCGTATTATATAAGAAGCCCAACAAACCATCCTTCTAAATGAGAATGAAATTGCTGGCATGACATTCATTCAAAAAGCCAGGAAGATGTGAAATTCTGGCTTACCATGGGGAAGAGACGCTAGGTTATTAGGGAACACTTGTGGAGACTCTAATCTAGGTTGGCGTGTAGACTAAAGAGGTCAGCTTGGTGCACGCGTTAACAGCTGGAAACAGGCTCCCTACGCCAGGACAATTGTCCTCCGCACTTTAGGTTCCAAAACAGATTTGGAGCTACCTTGTCATGCAACCTATTAACGTTAATATACAGAATTATGTTGTATTATATTGTGATGCCCATAAACTATCATGATGGATAAAGCTTAATAGACCACTAAAAAGAATAAGACAGAATATATCCTGATACCAATAAACACTTACAAAGATAATGCTTTTTCTTACAAGATATTGCATGAGGTTTGATTGAACACATTGACAGAGGCTAACATAATGACTATAAATCTGTATATATGTAAAGTTATACTAATATGAAAGGATTGGCATTATGAGACCTTTCTAACTATCAAACATATTCAAGGATTTTTTACCTAGAAGTAGAGACTTATTTGTAAATCTAGCTTTATATAGTAAATGGATCTTACTGAAAAGAAAAAGCTAAATCTTGCTATTAAGAGTTAGCTAAGCATAAAAAATATTACATGGAGTTTATTTTATTACTATATAAATGCATAAAATAAGACAAATGTCTGATTTATTGAACTATGTAAAAAAAGAATTCTACTTTTGCATTGAACTATGTAGACCACCAAGCCTTGTATAGTGGAATATAAATAAATAATTTAAAAAAAGTTGTATATGAGCAGGCACTGTACATATACTGTATATAGATATATATATATATATATTATGGAAAGTCCAGTTCAGCACCGTGGGAAAAACATGCTCCTTAGAAGGAGGGGTGCAGCACCCCTGTGTGTCCAGCAAAAGACCCCTGGTTATGGTACCTAATTAACCAGGCACAATTTTTTTTCTCTGGTCCCTGAAATGTCTTACAGAGCAATCCCAATATTCACAATATAGTGTAGACAATACCATATAACAGTTATGTACAACATAGAAAATGTACTGAGCCACTTGAATGGTTCATTAGTGTCAATTACCATCTAAGTACCATCTAAATTCCATCTAAGTAGTATCTAATTGATAAGATGTGCTTTAACCAAAAGTTTACTTGCTTGGTTAAATAATTAACATTCCATGGAAAGACCCAGTAAGAATAGGAAGCAGTGCTCTCAATGTTCTAAAGTAATACGTTTACAGTGCATATTTCTATAGAAAATATTTTTTTCCCACTTTCCCTCTTAAAAAACTTGATGTATTTCCATATTCAGTTAACCATACCCTGAAGGACTCCATACATATTTAAGTATGTGTAGATTTTTGTTAGATTAGCTGTCTCAAGGGTTTCTGCAGATGATGTTGGGAGAAAGGCATGTTGGCCAGTTTTTTTATGTCATATAAGTTACCAAAGTGGACTGGCAGAAGCTTATTCAACTATGAAAAGGTAAATGATGGGCTCCTTAAAGAGGACCTGTCACCCATAAATTGGGCACTTGGAGCTGCTTACTAAAGTAAGCAGCTCCTAGTGCTTAAACAAACAGTGTTAGAATAATAGGACTAACGGAAACCTCCGGTAACGCTATCTAACACTGCGGCTGAGTACAATGTATTCATGAGGGGGTGGTCCGCGGCGCTGCCCCTTCCCTGAACCGCCTTGCTCGCTCCATAGGCCACTAACCATGCCCCAACCCTGCCCCCTCATGAATACATCGGACCGCTTGGCGAACGGTCAGGCATTTACATTGTACTCTGCCGGAGTGTTAGATAGCATTACCGGAGGTTTCCAGTAACACTAACACTGCCGCATTTGTTTAAGCACTAGGAGCTGCTTAGTTTAGTAAGCAGCTCCTAGTGCCCAATTTATGGCTGACAGGTCTTCTTTAAAGGGGTTGGCTGTATCAGTCATGTGAGGATGACTGGAACATTATCACTGCTATACCAGCAGTGCCGGAGACCCAAATAGCAAAGAACTTTGGAGTTCAACTATTCAGGCAACTTCAGCAGTCTCAGCGTCTGCACAACTTTATACCTGTGACTGTACTACCACAAAAAACGGAGTTACAGCATTCTTTAGTAAAACCAAAAAATCTATATCTTTATTTAATACATAAAACAACACATAATGTTATTGTCATGAAATAATTAGTGTAACAGAGGAATTCCAAACAGTAAGTCCGATAAGACAAAAACACATGACCGCATTATAGGGTATATTGCTCAGTCCCTTAGGTGACACATCAACAGTTAGTGCTATTTCCACAGCCGTGTATATCAGCTCACAAATAAAAGACTAGTGTCCTACCCATATCATGTAGTCTATGGTTGCTTCTCAGACTCCCTAACGCGTGTTTCGCCCACGCTTCTTCAGACCCCCTGAAGAAGCGTGGGTGAAACGCGCGTTGGGGAGTCTGAGAAGCAACCATAGACTACATGATATGGGTAGGACACTAGTCTTTTATTTGTGGTAGTATATTTGCTATGGTGGAATAGTTCTACATTTTGAATGTGGAAGGTTATATGCCGAGTCCCTAACCTCAGCAATATGAAGGCATTTAATTTATACCTGTGACTGGTTGCAATTTACTTTCCATTCAATTTTCCCATTCACAATTGCCAAAACAACTCTTATTTAAAATAAATAATAATATTAATATATTTCAATAATATATTTTAACCCCTTCAGGACTCTTTTTGTTTTTGCGTTTCTGTTTTTTACTCCCCTCATTACTAAACCAATAACATTTTTTATTTCTACGTTTACAGAGATCTGTTAGGGCTTGTTATCTGCTGGTCGAATTGCACTTTTTAGTGGCGCCATTTGATATTCCATGGAATGTACTGGAAAGCTGGGACAAAATTCCAAGTGCAGTGAAATTGACAAATAAACACATTTGTGGCGTTTTCTTGTGGGCTCTGTTTTTACAGGTTTTATTCAGCGCTCCAAATGACACTTTCTCTTTATTCTTTGGGTTGCTACCATCACAGGGATACCAAATTAATATAGGTTTTATTAGGTTTTATTCACACTTTGGTGTACCGCGTTATTTTTTGCGGAAAGTGCTGGCATTTTAATTTATATCAATTTGGGACCAATGTGACGGTTTGATCATTTTTTATTCAAATATTCATCAATGGAAACATGGGGGAAAAGTGGCTATTTGGACACTTGGCCGTTCTTTTCCGTTACAGTGTTCACGGCCGGGAATAATCTTTTTAATATTATGATAGAACAGGCATTTTGGGATGCGGAGATACCTATCATAATTATGATTTTTACTGTTTATTTATTTTTATATGTGATCTAGGGAAAAGGTGGTGATTTAAACTTTTCCTTCTTTTTTAACAATTTTTTATATTTTTTTACCATTATTTCAGACCATCCAGGGTACTTTAACCCTTGCTAATACTTTATACTGTATATAGCAATATTACTGCTGATCTCTAATAGCTGCCATCTGCTGGATATTAGAGATCATTACACATGGCAAGCCTACGAGTCTCAATAAGACTGTAGGGTGCCATGGCAACCGATCGCACCCTCCGATGACATCACAGGGGGCAGAGATAGGCCATTGTAGGTAAGTTAGGTGCCACGGTCAAACCTTAATAGTAAAAATTAATACCAATAACCATACCCACTTCTACTGTATATGATCCCTATACTGATCAAGCAATAATTACCAACATAAGTATAAAGGACCAAAAAGTACTCACAAATCATATAACCAATATCAGCAAAGTAATAAGATACAAACGAAAAAAGGGGGAGGTAGACGTGGCACATCCGATAAAAATTAGCTTTTATTTTTCTCACATTAAAAGAATTGTGCGGTGCATGTGTAGGCGAGCCACCTACGCGTTTCGGCTTGTTCCTAAGCCTTACTCATGGTGAAACGCGTAGGTGGCTCGCCTACACATGCACCGCACAATTCTTTTAATGTGAGAAAAATAAAAGCTAATTTTTTATCGGATGTGCAACCTCTACCTCCCCCTTTTTTCGTTTGGATATACAAGCCAGCAAGACGCCGAGCATTCCCAAACAGCCTTCCACCACCTCAAGATCGCCTCAACATGGGTATGTGAGACAACTTTTTTATGTTTTTTTTCTCTCTATATAATAAGATACAAATCTTAATTGATACACACAAAGGAAATCAAAAAGGACATTAAAAACAAACCTTAATAGTATTCTGTTGCGCCAAATTTACCAGTATCTGGTTTAGTTTAAGACTGGTGAGTTGTACTTTGCATCATCTATTAGTTGGTCTAGTTTACAGCGCCAAATTTTGCTTCAATGACTTTTTGTCACAAAGCCACTCCCCATTTTAAAAGACAACATCCCTTTTCACAATAAAAGCTGTATAAAACCCTTAAAAATGTGGTGCTAGGCATTGCAGACAATTTTATAGTGCATATTACACCAGCACTATGCAGCAAGCATTTTCATACATTTCCCCAGTGTATCTAATGATCAGCAGCTTATTTGCCTTGTTGCCAGAATCCATGCGCCTTATGCCACACATGCTTGTACCATTCCAGTGTATCCAATGAGCATGTGGAAAGAGAAAAGTGCTAGATGCTATTGTGTTGCATACTACATAAAAAAAATCTTTTTTTACAGAGCTATAAACTGTCATTGATTAACAATAGTGTGTAAGGCTCCAGGATGATGATTAACTGCACACAACCTCTCCTTACTCATAGGAAAATACTACAAAGTAAATGATTATGCAACTGCACTTACTATGAATGCTGATAGTGGTGCGGAATTAAATAGAGCAATGATGCTTTCAGCATACCTCGCAAGAATAGCCTGGAACAAGAACAGGACTGCTAAAAGGTGTGTGCAGCGCACAATAGCTGTCACACTGAGATTTCCTATTTTCCAGCGTTTGATGCAAGATCACATAACGCTAATGCTCAAAGTTATTGTTCCTTCTTGGTTCTAACCTTTTCTGGCTTTTTACAGTATGGGAAAGTGAAGTGGGGTAAATCAATCCATTAACATTGCAGTGGGAAGAAACTGATAAACTGTAAGAATGTCTAAAATGACAATGTATTCAATAGCACACAAGAAATTAAAACATATCCTTTTAAATCCTATGTGATATCTAGCTCACATTCAAAAGCTAAATAATTAATACAATACATAATAATAATAATAAAAATGAAACATGCAATTACCATAACACTATATCCAACCTTTACTAAAGTATAGGCTTGCTTTAAATATGTAGCACCTTTGTGGAGAGATATCAACAGCCTCAAGTATCCACACATATTTGCCATCAAACTGTGAACAGACAGAATTATGTAGTGTTTTAAAAATATAAAATGTGGCAACCTAATTTATTAGTAGTAATGTTCAGTCACATGCTCCACACTGTATTAATAGCCAAGTATGTAGCTAATTTCACTCGAAAAAGAACCTATTTGTCTATTTTTATGGAGCTCATGTTGTTGCGGTTGAAAGTCACACCATGATTCCAACTATTTTGCCTGCAGCATTCCACGTATTCATTCTTTATGGGATTGCTGCGACATTCTAGATAGTATAGCTACATTTTTAAAGGGTTGGTATAATGGAAAAAGTTACAGTATGTGAGCCTCTTCCATATTCTTAATGGAATTCAAGTGAGTAAATTATTGGATGACATTTTATATCACAAATAAGCTTTGAAGGCCACAGACTTTAGCTATGAAAGTGGATATCACATTAAAACCCTTGAAAATAGTTTGCCTATTGGTAGGATTATTTCATTTAAATCCCAGTCAGCTTCTTGTCATCTTTGGCAAGTCTCATTATCCCAAAATGCTTCAGGCACCGTAAATTAATTTGTACATGCTGTAGGATTACACCTAATGGATTACTCTTCAGAAGGTCATAAATACAGACTATTATTCCGTTAACACAAAATAATATTCAGAGCCTTTTTCTTCTTAAAGAAAAAAGTGCGGGAGCAGAATAATCACATTTGTACAATACATTCATTGTCGGGTTAAAGAGTGAAGTTGAATTTCTAAGGAGACACCTGAGTGGCCTTAGACGCGTCTTTGATCTATCTAGAAGTTACCAGACAAAGGTATCATGTTTACTCAAGCCACTGTTGTCATTGTGAACATCTTCCCCAGCTTTAATAGCACCTCATCTGTAGCAAGGAATCCGAGCAGAAATGAAATAAAACAACATCAACAACAGAAATTCATTGCATATGGAACATTGAATGTTCTTCACACAAGAAAACAGGACCCTGGGATTAGGGCATCAAAACAAACACATAACATTGAAGCAGGATGTTGGGAGCGACCACACAAGCATAGAGAAGAAGCTCTTCTTCATAACAGAGACGTATCCTCAGACACATAAACTGTGGGACAACGCAGACTATGGACATTGTTCAGAAACATAATAAACACCATGGGTAGCCCTAAATAACAACTAACTGTCTGCTTCATGACTGCAGGCCCAGAAGTAGTAAAGGCCAATGCTAGTAAGACAAATAACACCAACCCGACACTTTTCAGCCCATTCTGAGAAATTGTTTAAAAGACTTGCCTTCTTAATAAAATGTACAAACACCCCTAGAAACATAATGCATAAGATACACAGGGTAAATACCACTATTGTTAGACAGGATATATATATATATATATATATATATATATATATATAGATCATGGATAGGTATCTGTGACATAAAGGATTAAGTAGATAGATACTGTATATCTTTATATATAATATTAACTTATATGTATATCCATCTTTTTATCTTATGTATCTATCTTGAAGATGGAAATAGAGTGCAGTAATACACTGTAAAGTTCAAATACCAAATTAACAGTAAAATGTATATACATCACATATTGCAAAAGACATTCTACATTTAGTAGTTTCTCTTTTTGGATATAACTACTTTCGCCTTTTTTTATTCATTTTTAGTAACAGAAAATGTTTCACTGTAGGGGGGTGTGATGTCTTTCTCCTTATTCTCTTTCTTATCCTATCTCCTTATTCCTTGCAGCCTGTTGTCCAATATTGCTGCCGTGACTTGCTGAGCACCTGAACTGAATAGAATAAAGGACCCCATTGTATATATATATATGACCATGTGGATTTGTTTCTATTGCTAGGAATTGCTCATTTCTAATATTTGTTACTGTATATACAGAATGTGAATCTCTTTTGGATTATCAATAAATTGATATCTTTGAAACTAAAAAAAAATTGGTTTACATATTTTAGTTAATAGTATAATGACAAAGTACGTAATATGTAATTTTGATTTCTTTTAAGCATTCTAGTTTCTTTTACGCATGACAAACTCGAGCTCATACTGTAGGCTTCAATCCAAATGTTAAATTGTTAATAACCCACTATGATATCATGATGAATTGTGCTCTGCTGTGTTGACAAGCTCAGCTCCATCTTATCACTGTCGTCTTAGTAAGGTGCTGTAAGCCTTCCGCAGCCTGTTGCATAGATGTGTACTGAGCGTGTGACAATCATACTTAACATGCAAATCTCAGAAATCCTTGCACGTTTTCCTGTATGGTGACTTCACTTGTCTCCTTTGTCTTAATATCGCAGTTAAAGATTACTTCCACACTTCAAAGACTTGTCTCATAAACCAAAGGTAAAGATAAAGATTTTGCAACTGTAATCAACATTTACCCTTGGCTCACTTGCAAGAGCCCTGACAACAAGGTCTGCATTGGAGATCACCATGAAAGTTTACACTGTAACAACATTAGTGGAGCAAATAATATTACAGCCCCCTGCCGAAAGCAACTAAGTGACCCTTAAATGGACTTTCTTCAACCTTTCTGCATATTACATAAGAGATGGAAAATAAAGAGGTGGACACAGAAATTAGTTCCTGCAACCTTTACATGGCATACAGTGATTCAGATAGTTGTGCCCTTATTCTAGCAGTTTTGGTTATGGCAATTCTTTAGGGGGCACTGTGTATATTTTAACACTTAAGCCTTAAGATTGCATAACAAATATCTCACAAAGGTGTAACTACTAAAGATCAATACAGCTCCTTGGAGAAATCAGTCTAGGATCTAATTTTATTACACCACACGATAAGGAACTTATTTATAATATACTAGCTCGTGGCTGCCAAGTGGCACTAGACTGGCAGGAGTACAGCACAACATTGTATTTGATTTACAGATAACACCAGTCAGAGTTGAAACTGAGATACTGATGAATTCATGGAATCCGCAACAAGCTAAATTGTCAGTGAGGAACCTCAATATAAACTATAGCGGGACACAGAACCTGATCTAGTTTGTTGTGCATAAAATGTTAATTAATAAATAAATATACAATCATACAGGATGTTTTCCCTGATTGTTTCCCCGTCCTTCTTCCACACATGTTCTGCTACTGAACTTGACCCTAGATTAGTAATTTACCTACTTACTACCATTTCATGTGATTTATCTGGCTCATCCGCAGAACACCAGGATCCCTCTGATCTTCCTGACTGATCACTGATTTACACAGGGAGCTCATCCCTGATTTACTACAATGCTGCCCTGATGTTACCAGCAGTGATTCCTGTTATAATCTGATAGTCCTCACTTTTTCTGACTTGTGAACCCTGACTTAAAGTAGGGGCAGCTGGATGCAGTAAATATGCCTCCTAGATTTACAGTGATGTAATATATATTGCTGAATCTGTCAGCCACTTGGCATTTGGAATTGACTTGATATAAGACACATACTGGTACCTGCCTGTATTATCCTGTAGTAACCAAAGTGACACCATTAGTTGTGCACTACCATGAAAGTATTTGGTTACAGATGAATTTGCAATCTGTTTTAAACTATACAACATAAAGTTTGTGTGTAATTATATTCACACTATAATTAGCATGTAGGGGCGATACCTGAGAATTTACTATAGTGATTTCTCGACAGGTTACAGGAGATTATTAATAACAATGAGCATTTGTTTAATAAAATGAAGATGCCCATGAGATGCCAGTCTGGAAGACAGCAAGTCTATTATTCCGTTTTTACAGTGGTATTGATATATTTCATAGGGGTTAGTAATTAGGTGGGAATATCAAGTGATGTATCAGTGATGATCACTGACTTCATCATACAGTAGATGGCACCTATGGCCTGTGTCATATAAATCAATTATAACATTGACAACTCTCTATAAATCACCACAATGATAAGTAAAGACACTCTTAAAGTGTTGGAACTCCTTGAGGAGTGGGCATATGTGCCACTTACAGGTAGGATGTGAAGATGCTAAGATTGGCTGGCACGGCAGTGAGCCCCCGGTCTGAGCAGTCCACTCTCATCATCATCTCGTCTTGTTCACACAGGCAGGGGCCAGGACAGTTCCGATGCTGCTTGCCCAGCCTGGCCGCACAAACAAACTGTACGGCACACTGAAGTAAGCACAAGAGAAGGCAGAATTGAGAGGTGTCCATGCTGTCCGCTAAGTCCTCAGTCTAGTAGTCTGGTGTAGCACGCATTCCAGGGTAAACAAGGATAACTCTCAATCACGTGGGTTAAGGCAGCACTCTCACGATGCAAGTATGTTACCAGTAGGGTACCAGAGCAGGGTAGTCCCCCTCCGCACCACTATGCATAGGTATCCAACTCACAAAGAAATGATCGTCACTCCAATACAAGGTGAATTATTGTTTCATATTAGTTTTATTGATCCATGTGAGACAAACATTGCCATAAAGTGAATAGCAAAATTTCCTTTTTCAGGCTGTAAAGAATTGAAAATAATGTGATCAATATATAAGAAACATAAGGTAAAGATGTACAATGACAAAGTTTTCAATTTATAACATACAGAAACTAGAACAATATTAACTTATAATTATATACATCAAAGTTTTCAGTTTATAAAATACAGAAGCAAGAATAATATTAACTTTTAATTATATACATATGGCATATTATTATATGCTTGGGGTATCACTAATTGTCTGGCTTGGGATAAGTATCATAATATATAGTAGAAGGCATTCTATATGTTTCATCATACAGAAATAGGCTCTATTTGAGGGATCCTGTAAGGTGGACAAATTCCTGTCTCATATAATAAGCTTTATGATTAACAATGGTGTTTAAAACTGTAAAAGGGTGTAATAACTAAAACAAAAAGTAATTCAATTATGTACATCAAAACAGATAAACGTCACATTTTAGGCTCTTTTTAGATCCTTATAGTATAACTTATAAAGGGTCTACTAATAGCATATGTTAAATCTGTATAAAAGATGCAAACAGCAAGATCCCTGTATTTTATATTAAAGAAACAAGCAGCAAGACCCTTTCATCAAAATTAGCCTACTATAAAAGGTATCCTGTTTACCTGGAGCCTTTAAATGGAGGCTCAATTACTAAGGGGTTAACAATCCTGTGTGCAAGAAGCACACAGCCCAAGAGGTTAAGACTCCGAACTAGAGTAACCCCAGCTCGCAGCTCCCAAATATAGTTTGGACAAAAGGATGTAGTGTAGTTCTCAACATAACATACCTTGCAGCTGCAAGAAGGTCCACATGTGTGCAGCAGTGGTGAGCACCATACTACTATGCCATTCCCTTATATCAGTCAGCACAGGGGAGCAGAGCCGCCCTACTTACAACTGATTGGAAGGGAAGGCACAGGGCGTAGTTACAAGACCTGAAAGCATTGTAGCTGCTGTGAGGGTGTGGAGAGAACTATCCACTACAGTGTAAGCTGTGTATACGTCCATGAGCTCAGGGAAGAGAAGACCCGAGGAGCAGTCATCTCAGTGCAGATTGTGTGTACATCCATTAACTGAGGAGAATAGACCCCAGGAAACAGTCATTTCAGTGTTAGCTGTGTGTACATCCATGAGCCGAGGAGAGAATAGACCCCAGGAGCAGTCATCTCAGTGCGAGCAGTGTGTACTTCCATGAGCTCAGGGAAGAGTAGACCCCAGGAGCAGTCATCTCAGTGCGATCTGTGTGTATGTCCATGAACTCAGTGGATAGAAGACCCCAGGAACAGGTCCATGACCTGAGGGGACAGTAGATTCCAGGAACAGTTCCTACAGTGTGAGCTGTGTGTATGTCCATGAGCTGAGGAGAGAAAAGACCCCAGAAGCAGTCATCTCATTGCGAGCTATGTGTACATCCATGAGCTCAGGGGATAGTACACCCAAGGAGCAGTCACTACAGTGCGGACTGTGTGTACGTCCATGAGCTGAGGAGAGAATAGACTCCAGGAGCAGTCATCTCAGTGCAGATTGTGTGTACATCCATGAGCTGAGGAGAATAGACCCCAGGAGCAGTCATCTCAGTGCGAGCTGTGTGTATGTCCATGAACTCAGTGGAGAATAGACCCCAGGAACAGTAACTACAGTCTGAGCTGTGTGTACGTCCATGAGCTCAGGGGATAGAAGACCCCAGGAACAGGTCCATGACCTGAGGGGACAGTAGATTCCAGGAACAGTTCCTACAGTGTGAGCTGTGTGTATGCCCATGAGCTGAGGAGAGAAAAGACCCCAGGAGCAGTCATCTCATTGCAAGCTATGTGTACATCCATGAGCTCAGGGGATAGTACACCCCAGGAACAGTCACTACAGTGCGAACTGTGTGTACGTCCATGAGCTGAGGAGAGAATAGACCCCAGGAGCAGTCATCTCAGTGCGAGCTGTGTGTACGTCCATGAACTCAGGGGAGAATAGACCCCAGGAACAGTTACTACAGTCCGAGCTGTGTGTACGTCCATGAGCTCAGGGGATAGTAGACCCCAGGAACAGGTCCATGACCTTAGGGGAGAGTAGATTCCAGGAACAATTCCTACAGTGTGAGCTGTGTGTATGTCCATGAGGTGAATGGAGGATAGACCCCAGGAACAGTCACTACAGTGCAGACTGTGTGTACGTCCATGAGCTGAGGAAAGAATAGACCCCAGGAGCAGTCATCTCAGTGTGGATTGTGTGTATGTCCATGACCTGAGGGAAGAGTAGATACCAGGAGCAATTCCTACAGTGTGAGCTGTGTGTATGTCCATGAGCTGAGGAGAGAAAAGACCCCAGGAGCAGTCATCTCATTCCGAGCTGTGTGTACATCCATGAACTCAGGGGAGAATAGACCCCAGGAACAGTCACTACAGTGTGGACTGCATGTACATCCATAAGCTGAGGAGAAAATAGACCACAGGAAGAGTTACTAAAGTGTGGACTGTGTGAATGTCCATGAGCTGAGGGGAGAATGGACTCCAGGAACAGTTACTATAGTGCGGACTGGGTGTACGTCCATGAGCTGAGGAGAAAATAGACCCGAGGAACAGTTACTAAAGTGTGGACTGTGTGAATGTCCATGAGCTGAGGGGAGAATAGACCCGAGGAACAGTTACTATAGTGCGGACTGTGTGTACGTCCATGAGCTGAGGGGAGAATAGACCCCAGGAGCAGTCATCTCAGTGTAGATTGTCTGTACATCCACAAGCTGAATGGAGGATAGACCGCAGGAACAGTCACTACAGTGCGGACTGTGTTTACGTCCATGAGCTGAGGAGAGAATAGACCCCAGGAACATGAAATGCATTGGATACACAAACATTTATTCAAGTGACAGAACTGAAATGTGTTTAATTGACTGGACATGATTAAGAAAAGCACCCACTTGTGTATATAAGAATCATGAGGTCTAAGGAACTTTCCAAGGAGCTCAGAGACAGAATTGTGGCAAGGCACAAATCTGGAAAATATTACAAAAGAATATCTGCAGCACTCAAGGTTCCTTAAAGCACAGTGGCCTCCATAATCCTTAAATGGAAGAAATAAGCAATCATGGGAGAATAACCATGGTGAGAGAGGTAAAGATCAACCCCAAGATTACTTTGTCTGAGCTCCAGAGATGCAGTATGACATATGAAAGCCTGCAAATAGCTTTCAAAAGAACACATGAAGGACTCCCCAACTTTGAAAAATCTGATTTTCTGGTCTTATGAGACAAAGTTTGACATTTTTTATGTTAATTCTAAGCGGTTTGTGTAGAGGATAAACAGGCACTGCTCATCATCTGTCAAATACAATCCCACAGTGAAACATGGTGGTAGCAGGATCATGCTATGGGGGTGTTTTTCCACTGCTGGGACTGGATGATTAGTTGCAATGAAAGGAAAGATCAATGCGGCCAAGTACAGAGGTATCCCGGATTAAAACCTCTTCCAGAGTGCTCTGGACCACTGACTGAGCCGAATGTTCACCTTCCAACAATACAATGACCTAAGCACACAGCTAAAATAACAAAGCAATTGCTTCAGAACAACTCTGTTACCATTCTTGACTGGCCCAGCTAGAGCCCTGACCAAAACCCAATTGAGCATCTCTGGAAAGACCTGAAAATGGCTTCTACCAACATTCACCATCCAACCTGCGGGAACTGGAGAAATCTGCAAGAAAGAATGGCAGAGGATCTCCAAATCCAGGTGTGAGCAACTTGTTACACAAAAAAACTTCACAGATCCAGCTTTTAGTAATGAATAAAACTGACTTTATTCCTCATTACATGAGCTGGAGGAATCCCTAAGTGTGAGTAACTTGTTGCATCATTCCCAAAGGGTGTATATGACAATATATATATATATATATATATATATATATATATATATATATATATATATATATATATAGTGAATGAGAAAGCAAGTGCAATGTGTTTGGAATAAATCCACTTGTTTTCTCATTCACTACTTGGGTACTGCTGAATTCTTTGTATATATATGTTTATATATGCATATAAAAATATTCACCTGCACTAGTATAGTATAGTGCAGTGGTGGCGAACCTATGGCACGGGTGCCAGAGGTGGCACTCAGAGCCATCTCTGTGGGCACCCAGGCCATCACCAGAGAGGACTCCAGGTATCTTACTGCTTTCCCAGAGTGTCCTGGGCTGTGCACAGAGCTATTTTAAAGTGACATCTCTACCTGGGACTACTGAAGGGAGTGGGAATGTGTGGACAGCTCTGGATTATCATTGTAGCTCCTGCTCTAGCACAATTCTACCTGTTTAGGGAATCCTGGAGGGAAGCTACAATGAACATCCAAATTTCTCCTATTTTTTGCTTTATTGGTTTCCTCAGGGTACTGACATGAATGAAAGCTGTGACAGACCTTGGAGCATAAATCACTTATTAAATTTCTTTGTGGGCACTTTGCGATAAATTAGTGGGTCTTAGTTGTAGTTTGGGCACTTGGTCCATAAAAGGTTCGCCATCACTGGTATAGTGGATGCTCAGCCAAAGCTTGATAAGTAAAAAGAGGCGGTACTCTGAAAAATATCCAAATTAATGTGGGTTACTTAATTCCATCGTGCAACATTTCAGCTCCTTATCAGAAGCCTTTCTCAAGCAGGGAAAGGCTTCTGATAAGGAGCTGAAACGTTGCACGATGGAATAAAGTAACCCACATCAATTTGGATCTTTTTTGGAGTGCTGCCTCTTTTTATGAAATATATATATTTCTAATTATAGTGGTGGTAGTGATGTGTGGATCTCAGCAGCATTGTAGTTTGGCATCATTTTTGTGGTTTTTGGAACTATTAACTTTAACTAGAATTTCTCTTTAAACTCCTCCTAAATATGTACTGGCCCAGGATTGAAGACTCAATTGATATTCTAGCCTAATCGTGGGTGTATTTGCAGTAATACTGGTTGACACATTCTTTAAATAGTATATACGATGCTTTCTTCCTTGCCTGCAACTCTTTATGAATGAGAAGTGAAATAATGATTACATGAAAATAATGACACCTCTCTAATACTGTAGTGTAATATAGAGGTTAGCCATTTATGACAATGAGTATAGGACATACACTTCCAAAGTGTAGTGAGCACATTTCTAAATCATCTTTTTGCTTGAATATGATTTGCCAAATTGATGTAAATCCTTGAAACAAATAGCTCTCAGGCTGAGAGTAATGAAGAAGTACAACAGGCCCTTAAACTCTTAGATCATGCTATAAACAATGGGAATTAAGAGGGCCATAGGGGAATTGCTAAAAGTTTTATCATGTGTTCAGAGGATGTAGCATTGAAAGCCCACACAAACTCATGGGAAATTCATATTTTTATCTGAAAACCTTTCTGTTTTTTCTACTTTATACCTTTAACATCTGCCCAGTTTAGAAGTTGTCAAAACAAAATTCAGTCTGACTTGAGGTGGTTCTGTTTACAATAGTTCCTTTGTTCATGCATTTGAATGTTTTCAGAATTACATGTTTTTCAAGTACAGTTATTGATCCAAATGCTTCTGTCAGCATTGCATCAGCGGAGTGCAGGTTCCAAAAATTGGTGCCTGCATTCACTCATTCAAACTTTTAATTTCTAAAAAAGTTATTTTCAGTTCTGTGTAAGAACAAGGCAGGTGTGTACTAATGTGATTCTGAAATATCATTAGCATGAAGAAGAAAAAATCCTAGTAGTGATAATATGTAGAGTTCCAGGTGGACACATTGGGGCACATTTACTAAAAACAGTGCAGTCTCTACTATGTGCAGTCATAGATCTATGATTAAGGACCTTCGTTTTTGCACCTTATCCTTGCACTTTGTATTGTCTCATCTTGGATGAATAAAGCTGAACTATTTTTAACGGAGCTTGTGAGTGCCAATCAAACTCCCTTTTTTTTGGACTTGCATTTGCTCATGAATAAACATGCAAGGTCCGCCAGAATACTGGCGCAGGGGCTTAGTAAATTTTTCACAGAGTTTTGGAGCTAAAACAAATAGTAAGGTGGAGTTGTAGACCTATGGGAGAAATAGAGATGGGTCAAGAGATGTCTTTAGGATGAGTGCGACAGCTGCATGTTTAACCCGTTCACGACCCATGACGTAACAGCACGTCACGGGTCGGCCGCGGGTGCATGGAGAGGGCTCACGTCATCAAAATCCGTACAACAAAGTATAAAAAAGTTATTAGCGGCAGAAGATGGCAAAATCCCCCGAAAAATGTTTGTACAGGAGGTTTTAATTTTTTTAAATGTATGATAACATTATAAAACCTATATAAATTTGTTATCCCCGTAATCGTACCCACCTAAACAATAAAGTAGACATGTCATTTGCGGTGCACAGTGAAATCCGTAAGATCCAAGCCCACAAGAAAATGGCACAAATGCGTTTTTTTACCAATTTCACTACATTTGGAATTTTTTTCTCGCTTCCCAGTACACAGCATGGAATAATAAATACCATCTCTATGAAGTGTAATTTGTTACGCAGAAAACAAGTTGTCACACAGCTCTGGACATGGAAAAATACAAAAATTATGGATTTTTGATCATGGGGAGTGAAAAATAAAAATGAAAAAACAAAAAAGGGCCAGGTCCTGAAAGGGTTAAAGAGAACCTGGCACCACATTTTTCACAAATACAGCTGGTGACAAGTCTAGTGACATTAACTAAATACCACACTTCTTTTAGCTAAAAATTGTTTTCCTCACATGACCATAAAATCAACTTTTTTATCTTACCTGGCATCAGCAGCGAGTCAGAGGGGGTGAATCCTGTGTCCTGAGCTTCTCTCCATGCCCCCTCATCACCATTCAGCACTTCACATCAGGTGACCAGGGATTGTCATCTAACGTCCTTTACCCACTAACATTTGCAATATCTCCAGTATTATTTGGGGCTCATACAGGTCTCTATTATTATTAAAGGGACTCTGAAGGGTCTCCTGTATTATTAGCTTGGCTTCAGTGGGGTCTTCAGTTTTATTAGGAGGTTCTGGGTGGGTATCCAGTATTACTAGAGGCTATGGGGGTCTCCAGTTATTATGAAGGTGCTTTGGGGGTGTCTCAGTATTAATATGGGGATCAGAGGGTCTCTAGTATTATTAGGGGAGCTCATGGGGGATTCTAGCATTATTAGAAGGGCTCATGGGGGTTTCAGTATAAGAGGGTTCATATTATTTAGGGGCCTCTGGGGAGTCTCCAGTATTATTAGGGGGTTTCCAAGATTACTAGGTGGTACTGGGGGGTCTCCAGCCTTATTAGGGGAGGTGGATTTTCCAATATTAGTAAGTGGGCTCTGGGAGGGTCCAGTATTAATAGGGGTCTTTAGCATTATTAGGTGGTTTTGCCGGTCTCCATTTTTTAAATTATTGTCTACTCTGAAGCCTCCAGTATTTGTCTGCTCTGAGGGTCTTCAATATCATTGTTTGTCTGCTCTATGGTCTCTATTATTCATTTTCAGGTTGTTTTGGTTGTATTTATTGGCTAGTCGGGGGTCTGTATTATTATTTATTCTCTGATCTGGGTATATATTAGTTATTGTCTGATTGCTTTTTAACCCCTTAAGGACGCAGCCTGTTTGCAGGTTAAGGCTCGCAACTTTTTTTTGAAATTTGACCAGTGTCTCTTCCTGTGGTAATAACTTTTCAACGCTTTAAGATATCTCTGTGATTTTGAGATTGTTTTCTCGTGAGACATTGTAGTTTATGTTAGTAGTGTCATTTCGGTGATCCGTTCCTTTTTTGGGGGGTAAAAATTCAAAAATTTAGGAAAAATTTGAAAAAAATGACTATTTTCAAAGTTTCAAATGTTATACTTTTTAGACAAAAAGTGATACCACAAATTTTTTTTGATGGAAACCTTTTGCCATTGGTCTTCTTTTTATATCCATTATTTGTTTTAAGTTTCCATTTTTTTTATGGATGTGAGAAGGTTTGAATTTTAGTAGCAACTTCTCAGATTTTCTTGAAATTTGAAAAATGCGAACTTTTTGGTGATCAATTCAGTTTGGAAGTGCCCTATAAAGACTTATGTACTATATACCCCCACAAGTAACACCATTTTATGAACCTAACATCTCAACCTATTCAAATCAGCATTTAAGAAGTCTGTTAACCCTTTAATTATTTTTCCGGAAGCATATGAAAATGGAGTGGAAATTTTGAAATTTCAATTTTGGATTTCAATCTTTCCAATTTAGCTCTAAAATGGATACATTCAGAAGGAATTTGAGGTAAATATATATTCCTAATTTCTTGCCCTGCTTCTTCCGAGTACGGCGATACCAGACATGTGGATGTCAGCTGCTGTTTCCCCGCACAGCGATGTCCAGAACAGAGTTAGCGATACTGGGAATTTGGAAAGCCAATTTGGCTGCAAATATTTTGTGGTGCCACAGTGTAATTGAAGAGCCCCTGAAGTAAAAGTACAATAGAAAACCCCCCAAAATGTCACCATTTCGGAAACTAGACCCCTCAAAGAATTTATCGGTGGTTGTGGTGAGCATTTTAACCCCCGACACGCTGGTCAAAATTTTATGCAAAGTAAATGGTGCAGAGTAAAAATTGCGTTTTTATCTCAAAAATGTCATTTTAGTGCCTCATATACTGTGCCCAACCCATGCCACTTTAGACAAACACCCCAAAAATCATTCTGCGGGTTGTCCCGAGTACAGCAATACCACACATGTGCCAATACTTTACAGACTAGGCACACAGAAGGGATGAGAACAGAAGGAGTGAAATTTAGATTTTCCATCTCCGTTTTCACAAGTTTGGATTTGGAGTGCCATGTCATGTTGGCAGGGCCCGTGAGGTGCCAGTGCAATAGAAACCCCCAATAAATGATACCATTACGGAAACTAGACCCCTCAAAGAATTTATCGGTGGTTGTGGTGAGCATTTTAACCCCCGACACGCTGGTCAAAATTGAATGCAAAGTAAATGGTGCAGAGTAAAAATTGCGTTTTTATCTCAAAAATGTCATTTTAGTGCCTCATATACTGTGCCCAACCCATGCCACTTCAGACAAACACCCCAAAAATCATTCTGCGGGTTGTCCCGAGTACGGCAATACCACACATGTGCCAATAATTTACAGGCTGGGCACACAGAAGGGATGAGAATGGAAGGAGTGAAATTTTGATTTTCCAGCTCCGTTTTCACACGTTTGGATTTGGAGTGCCATGTCATGTTGGCAGGGCCCGTGAGGTGCCAGTGCAATAGAAACCCCCAATAAATGATACCATTACGGAAACTAGACCCCTCAAAGAATTTATCGGTGGTTGTGGTGAGCATTTTAACCCCCGACACGCTGGTCAAAATTGAATGCAAAGTAAATGGTGCAGAGTAAAAATTGCGTTTTTATCTCAAAAATGTCATTTTAGTGCCTCATATACTGTGCCCAACCCATGCCACTTCAGACGAACACCCCAAAAATCATTCTGCGGGTTGTCCCGAGTACGGCAATACCACACATGTGCCAATAATTTACAGGCTGGGCACACAGAAGGGATGAGAATGGAAGGAGTGAAATTTTGATTTTCCAGCTCCGTTTTCACACGTTTGGATTTGGAGTGCCATGTCATGTTGGCAGGGCCCGTGAGGTGCCAGTGCAATAGAAACCCCCAATAAATGATACCATTACGGAAACTAGACCCCTCAAAGAATTTATCGGTGGTTGTGGTGAGCATTTTAACCCCCGACACGCTGGTCAAAATTGAATGCAAAGTAAATGGTGCAGAGTAAAAATTGCGTTTTTATCTCAAAAATGTCATTTTAGTGCCTCATATACTGTGCCCAACCCATGCCACTTCAGACAAACACCCCAAAAATCATTCTGCGGGTTGTCCCGAGTACGGCAATACCACACATGTGCCAATAATTTACAGGCTGGGCACACAGAAGGGATGAGAATGGAAGGAGTGAAATTTTGATTTTCCAGCTCCGTTTTCACACGTTTGGATTTGGAGTGCCATGTCATGTTGGCAGGGCCCGTGAGGTGCCAGTGCAATAGAAACCCCCAATAAATGATACCATTACGGAAACTAGACCCCTCAAAGAATTTATCGGTGGTTGTGGTGAGCATTTTAACCCCCAACACGCTGGTCAAAATTGAATGCAAAGTAAATGGTGCAGAGTAAAAATTGCGTTTTTATCTCAAAAATGTCATTTTAGTGCCTCATATACTGTGCCCAACCCATGCCACTTCAGACAAACACCCCAAAAATCATTCTGCGGGTTGTCCCGAGTACGGCAATACCACACATGTGCCAATAATTTACAGGCTGGGCACACAGAAGGGATGAGAATGGAAGGAGTGAAATTTTGATTTTCCAGCTCCGTTTTCACACGTTTGGATTTGGAGTGCCATGTCATGTTGGCAGGGCCCGTGAGGTGCCAGTGCAATAGAAACCCCCAATAAATGATACCATTACGGAAACTAGACCCCTCAAAGAATTTATCGGTGGTTGTGGTGAGCATTTTAACCCCCAACACGCTGGTCAAAATTGAATGCAAAGTAAATGGTGCAGAGTAAAAATTGCGTTTTTATCTCAAAAATGTCATTTTAGTGCCTCATATACTGTGCCCAACCCATGCCACTTCAGACAAACACCCCAAAAATCATTCTGCGGGTTGTCCCGAGTACGGCAATACCACACATGTGCCAATAATTTACAGGCTGGGCACACAGAAGGGATGAGAATGGAAGGAGTGAAATTTTGATTTTCCAGCTCCGTTTTCACACGTTTGGATTTGGAGTGCCATGTCATGTTGGCAGGGCCCGTGAGGTGCCAGTGCAATAGAAACCCCCAATAAATGATACCATTACGGAAACTAGACCCCTCAAAGAATTTATCGGTGGTTGTGGTGAGCATTTTAACCCCCGACACGCTGGTCAAAATTGAATGCAAAGTAAATGGTGCAGAGTAAAAATTGCGTTTTTATCTCAAAAGTGTCATTTTAGTGCCTCATATACTGTGCCCAACCCATGCCACTTCAGACAAACACCCCAAAAATCATTCTGCGGGTTGTCCCGAGTACGGCAATACCACACATGTGCCAATAATTTACAGGCTGGGCACACAGAAGGGATGAGAATGGAAGGAGTGAAATTTTGATTTTCCAGCTCCGTTTTCACACGTTTGGATTTGGAGTGCCATGTCATGTTGGCAGGGCCCGTGAGGTGCCAGTGCAATAGAAACCCCCAATAAATGATACCATTACGGAAACTAGACCCCTCAAAGAATTTATCGGTGGTTGTGGTGAGCATTTTAACCCCCGACACGCTGGTCAAAATTGAATGCAAAGTAAATGGTGCAGAGTAAAAATTGCGTTTTTATCTCAAAAATGTCATTTTAGTGCCTCATATACTGTGCCCAACCCATGCCACTTCAGACAAACACCCCAAAAATCATTCTGCGGGTTGTCCCGAGTACGGCAATACCACACATGTGCCAATAATTTACAGGCTGGGCACACAGAAGGGATGAGAATGGAAGGAGTGAAATTTTGATTTTCCAGCTCCGTTTTCACACGTTTGGATTTGGAGTGCCATGTCATGTTGGCAGGGCCCGTGAGGTGCCAGTGCAATAGAAACCCCCAATAAATGATACCATTACGGAAACTAGACCCCTCAAAGAATTTATCGGTGGTTATGGTGAGCATTTTAACCCCCGACACGCTGGTCAAAATTGAATGCAAAGTAAATGGTGCAGAGTAAAAATTGCGTTTTTATCTCAAAAATGTCATTTTAGTGCCTCATATACTGTGCCCAACCCATGCCACTTCAGACAAACACCCCAAAAATCATTCTGCGGGTTGTCCCGAGTACGGCAATACCACACATGTGCCAATAATTTACAGGCTGGGCACACAGAAGGGATGAGAATGGAAGGAGTGAAATTTTGATTTTCCAGCTCCGTTTTCACACGTTTGGATTTGGAGTGCCATGTCATGTTGGCAGGGCCCGTGAGGTGCCAGTGCAATAGAAACCCCCAATAAATGATACCATTACGGAAACTAGACCCCTCAAAGAATTTATCGGTGGTTGTGGTGAGCATTTTAACCCCCGACACGCTGGTCAAAATTGAATGCAAAGTAAATGGTGCAGAGTAAAAATTGCGTTTTTATCTCAAAAGTGTCATTTTAGTGCCTCATATACTGTGCCCAACCCATGCCACTTCAGACAAACACCCCAAAAATCATTCTGCGGGTTGTCCCGAGTACGGCAATACCACACATGTGCCAATAATTTACAGGCTGGGCACACAGAAGGGATGAGAATGGAAGGAGTGAAATTTAGATTTTCCAGCTCCGTTTTCACACGTTTGGATTTGGAGTGCCATGTCATGTTGGCAGGGCCCGTGAGGTGCCAGTGCAATAGAAACCCCCAATAAATGATACCATTACGGAAACTAGACCCCTCAAAGAATTTATCGGTGGTTGTGGTGAGCATTTTAACCCCCGACACGCTGGTCAAAATTGAATGCAAATTAAATGGTGCAGAGTAAAAATTGCGTTTTTATCTAAAAAATGTCATTTTAGTGCCTCATATACTGTGCCCAACCCATGCCACTTTAGACAAACACCCCAAAAATCATTCTGGGGGTTGTCCTGAGTACGGCAATACCACACATGTGCCAATAATTTACAGGCTGGGCACACGGCAGGGGTCAGGAAGAAAGAAGCACAATTTAGGTTTTCAAGCTTCGTTTTCACTAGATTGGTAATGGGGGGTACCCCCGAGGTACCAGTACAATAGAAACTCCCAAGTAGTGAACCCATTTTGGAAAGAGCACCCCTCAAAGAATGTATGTAGGCTTGTATGATCATTTTAACCCCCAACACACTGGTCAAAATTGAATGCAAAGTAAATGGTGCAGAGTAAAAATTGTGTTTTTATCTCAAAAAAGTCTTTTTTGTGCCTCATATACTGTGCCCAACCCATGCCACTTTAGACAAACACCCCAAAAATCATTCTGGGGGTTGTCCTGAGTACGGCAATACCACACATGTGCCAATAATTTACAGGCTGGGCACACGGCAGGGGTCAGGAAGAAAGAAGCACAATTTAGGTTTTCAAGCT
Organism: Engystomops pustulosus; assembly: GCF_040894005.1. Classification (NCBI taxonomy): domain Eukaryota; kingdom Metazoa; phylum Chordata; class Amphibia; order Anura; family Leptodactylidae; genus Engystomops; species Engystomops pustulosus. Next base: position 91,054,267 of record NC_092414.1, on the reverse strand, counting down.
TCGTTTTCACTAGATTGGTAATGGGGGGTACCCCCGAGGTACCAGTACAATAGAAACTCCCAAGTAGTGAACCCATTTTGGAAAGGGCACCCCTCAAAGAATGTATGTAGGCTTGTATGATCATTTTAACCCCCAACACGCTGGTCAAAATTGAATGCAAAGTAAATGGTGCAGAGTAAAAATTGTGTTTTTATCTCAAAAAAGTCATTTTTGTGCCTCATATACTGTGCCCAACCCATGCCACTTTAGACAAACACCCCAAAAATCATTCTGGGGGTTGTCCTGAGTACGGCAATACCACACATGTGCCAATAATTTACAGGCTGGGCACACGGCAGGGGTCAGGAAGAAAGAAGCACAATTTAGGTTTTCAAGCTTCGTTTTCACTAGATTGGTAATGGGGGGTACCCCCGAGGTACCAGTACAATAGAAAGCCCAAGTAGTGAACCCATTTTGGAAAGGGCACCCCTCAAAGAATGTATGTAGGCTTGTATGAGTATTTTAACCCCTAAGGTGCTGGCTCAAATGTAATACAAAGTGAGTAGTGCAGAGAAACAGTTGTATTGCAATTTATCAAATATGCCATTGAAGTGACAAAAGTATTTTGCCCAACTCATGCCACTGGGGAAAAACACATCAAAAATCATTCTGCGGGTTACCCCGGTTAGGGCAATACCCCATAGGAGGCAATAATCTGTAGGATGGTGACATGGCAGGGCTCAAAAGGGAATAACTTGTTGGAGCACAGACATTGTACTTTTTTTTTTTCTTTTTGGCATCATGAAAGATTTGTAGATGCCAATAGGGGCCAGTACAGTAGAAACCCCTAAGAACTGACCCTATTTTGGAAACTACACCCCTCCATGAATTAATCTAGGGGTATAGTTAGCATTTTAACCCCACAGGTGGACCCCTGAAAAAGTGCAAAATGGATAGTGCATAGTAAAAAATATCTATTATGTCATTTTGTGCCCAGCTGCTGCCATGGGAGACAAACACCCTAAAAATCATGATGCATGTTTTCCCGGGTAAAGCATACGGTACAGTAATCTACGGGCTGGGCACATGGCAGGGCTTAGAAGGGAAGGTGCGGCATGATGTATAAGCTGTGCGTCAGGGTAACAACAGGGTACTCTAAAAATCCAGGGATGTATGATAAATTCGGAAGCAATCTTTCATACATAACCCTGGTTTTTCTGGGCATGTCTCACAGTGATGAATGGTGTCCTTCCGAATGCCATTTTTGGAGCACACCCTGCACCTCTTTTGTGACCTTCCCTTGCTGGCTGTTTGGGGAACTACTCCTGGAAAGTGCTGCCCTGGTACAATACGTGATGTGGCCTCACTTCCAGATGTGCTAGCACTCCCCCCTTCCTGGTCTCCAAAAAGAAAGTACTTTATTACCATCTCTTGAAATTCCAGGAAAGTTCCCCTCTGGCCGGCATATCGATGCAGCACATAAGCATTATACAATGCCATCTGCATGATGTGCACGGCCAGCTTCTTGTACCACACCCTCGACTTCCGCATGGCATTGTACGGCTGAAGCACCTGGTCAGACAAGTCCACCCCTCCCATGTATTTGTTATAATCTAAAATACAGTCCGGCTTGGGGGTTTCTGTACTGGCACCTCGTACTGGGACAGGGGTGGTGGTGTGCTCATGTATTGTGGTTAATACAAGGACCTCTCTCTTGTCCTTGTACTTAACACACAATACAGAGTCGCTGCATAGTGCCCTGCTTTCGTGCCTTTTAAGTTTTTGCCCAAGCAGCGACTTAGGGAGACCTCTCTGATTTCTGCGTACAGTGCCGCATGCCGCAGTATTTCTGGAAGTGAGGCACTTGAACAGGGTGGTGCTGGTGTAGAAATTGTCCAGGTAGAGGTGGTAGCCCTGGTCCAGCAGTGGGTGCACTAAATCCCACACTATCTTCCCTGTAACACCCAGGAAGGGGGGGCATTCTGGGGGCACTATAGTGGAGTCCTTCCCTTCATATACCCTGAACTTGTATGTGTACCCTGATGAACTTTCGCACAGCTTATACATTTTCACACCATATCTTGCCCTCTTATTGGGCAGGTACTGGCGGAATTGAAGTCTCCCTTTGAATTGTACCAGGGACTCGTCTATGCTCACATGTTTGGCGGGAGTATATGCCTGGGCAAACTTGGCACTAAAATGATCTAATATGGGCCTGACCTTAAATAACCGATCATAACTGGGGTCACCTCTGGGTGGGCACTGTGTGTTGTCAGTGTAGTGCAAAAACTTATGGATGGCTTCAAAGCGCATCCTGCTCATTGCCATGCGGAACATGGGGGTGTGGTACAGTATATCTGTGCTCCAGTAGTCCCTGATTGAAGGCTTCTTTACTATCCCCATAAGGAGTATTATGCCCCAATACTTGTGCATCTCTGCTGCAGTGACAGGGGTCCACCTGTAGGGTTGTGCATAAAAGGATGTGGGGTTTTGGGCAATATGTTGTGCAGCGTAGAGATTTGTCTGAAATATAATAATATTTAGCAGCTCCTCATCAAAAAAAAACTTAAAAAAGTCTACAGCTCTGAGCCCTGTCGTGTCAAAGTTAATGCCAGGATGGCCCAAAAAGTCAGGGACCTGAGGGGTATAATTATCTGGGGCTACCCATGTGGGGTCAGTGGAAGCCCCAGACGCTTCTCCTGCAGAAGTCCCAGAAACTTCTCCTGCAGAAGTCCCAGGCACTTCTCCTGCAGAAGTCCCAGGCACTTCTCCTGCAGAAGTCCCAGGCACTTCTCCTGCAAAAGTCCCAGACACTTCAATTGCAGAAGTCCCTGGAACCCTACGGCGCCTTCTTGGGGGTCCTTCCAGGTCACTGGAAGATGAGCAGGAGGATGATGATAGGTAAAAGGGACCATCATCCCCACTAGCTGACTCGGTGTCAGAGGCAAGCATGTTATATGCCTCCAACACGGTGTACGTCTTCTGAGACATTGCACACAAAAAAAAATAGAGAACAAGAAAAATTAGATAATGTGCACCAAACTACACGGATAAACCGTCTAGCAGGCACACAAAAAAAAAAATATAATGCACACCAAACTACACGGACAAGCCGCACAGATGGCACACACAAAAAATAATGTGCACTAAACTACACGGACAAGCCGCACAGATAGCACACAAAAAAAAAAAGATAATGCGCACCAAACTACACGGACAAGCCGCACAGATGGCACACACAAAAAATAATGTGCACTAAACTACACGGACAAGCCGCACAGATAGCACACAAAAAAAAAAAGATAATGCGCACCAAACTACACGGACAAGCCGCACAGATGGCACACACAAAAAATAATGTGCACTAAACTACACGGACAAGCCGCACAGATGGCACACACAAAAAATAATGCGCACTAAACTACACGGACAAGCCGCACAGATAGCACACAAAAAAAATAATGCGCACTAAACTACACGGACAAGCCGCACAGATAGCACACAAAAAAAAAAGATAATGCACACCAAGCCACACGGACCAGCCGCACAGATGGCACACACAAAAAATAGCTAAGTACGGGTACACCTACGGCGTTCTGGAAAAAAATATTACCAGGCACCGAAAAAAAACCTATGTGCACCGCGCAAAAAGGCGCTACAAATGCACCTAGCTTGCCCTAAGACAAACTAACTACCGCTAAGATTGCTAAAGATTCTGTGCAGCGCTATTCACACGGCGCACTGAAAAGTGCGTCCAGTGCAGAACAACGCTAACACAGCGCACTGAAAAGTGCGTTTGGGTTCAGAAGGGACAGACAGGGAAAAACGGAAGACACGTGGGATCACACAAGGCGATCACACAGGGAACACACAGGACACAGGAAAAAACAGATAGGGATGGGAATTTGTAGGGAACAATAGGGATCAGATAAGGATCAGAACACTATTTATAGTGTAAAAGTGTATTTTGGTGCACACAGTAACGCTCTTTCCTCTCTCCAGCGATACCAAACCAAAATGGTGCCGCTGGAGGAAGAGGAAAGTGCTAAAAGCACGTTTTTTAGCCTAAAATCGCTGTAATTGGCCAGTCAGGTTTGACTGGCCAATCACGGCGATCGGCGGGCGGGACCGATTTGATTGGTCGGGTGACGGAGACAGGAACTCCTCCTGCCTCTGTCACCCAAATCTCAGCCCGATGTCACCACGTCTCGCGACGTGGTGACAATTCTAAAATAGTATGCGCTCGCGCAGTAGCTGTACTGCGCTGAGCGCCAATAGTGGGAAGCTGCGCAGTACAGCTACGGCGCGGAGCGCTAAGGGGTTAAGTAGTACTGTGGTTGTTGATGCATCTAGGGTGCTGGATACTGGTGCTGCCACTTAAAATTGAGTGCTATGACAGTGGGATCCTGGGACCAAAAAGGTGGTGTGCACCTGAATTAAACTGACAATGGACACTTTTTGAGAAACTTAGATTTCCTGAATGTCAGAGAGTTTGCAAACAGAATGTGCATTCCATAGAGCACCAAAAAGACATAGTGAATGAGAAGGTGGTACTGTGGTCATTTAGGTTGCAGATTACAGAGGTTACAGGACTTAGAGGAAATAGAATGGTGACAGAGGGCACATTTAATGGTGGGAATTTGTTAAAAAAAGCCTCAGGTAAGAAGGGATAGCAATAGCAGAAATATCACCATACCAATAAACATAGGTGAGAAGAAGAACAAAACATGGGGGCACATTTACTAAGAATGGTTCAAACTGCACTAAGTGTGGCTTGCCTGTATATAATTCTGGGTGTTCCAGATTCATTATTTCCGGCTCACACATGCATTTATAAAGTGTCTGCAGTTGCCGTTGCACTATACCTGATGCTACACAAAATTATGCAATAAAATGGGTATTCCGGTGGACAGTCGGACTGTGCGCCACATTTGTCATTCAGTGTCCAACAGAATTGTGTCACATCCTTTATGTTAAACCTGCACCAAAAAAGTAGTGGACTTTGCCGGACCAATGCAGGGAGTGCCAGATTCATTAAGGACATGCACCACAATTCATTAATCTGGCGCACCCTGCACACTTCAAAGGCAAACTGACCTACATCACTACATGTCTGAATGTATTGCCAATACACTGCTATAATCCTGCATATATGGGCACTGAACACAACTATTACTATTAACCTGCATATATGGCACAGCAAGGCAGTACTTTTCTTATCCTGTATACTTCAGTTATCAATATTACTACTGTTATTTTGTATATATGAGCACAATATAAACTACCAATACTGTAGACCTGCTTATATTAAACAGAACAGTTTGGTTCTGATACTATGAAAAGATAGTGTAAAATCTTCTAAAAAATTTAGTATCCGGAGTAATGGGGCTAAAGGGCACATAATTTGCTTACAGGCCAGGTCTTAATCCACCCCTATTTCACAGGATCTCAGGAAGTCCATGTTCCATGTGGTGTCCCCCATCCCCACCCCCAAGTGTGCTATAATGTTCAGTACCCCAGCTTGCTGACAGGTGGCATTGCACCCCACAACAACCATTGCTCATCCACAGTGGCCCTAGCACAGAAACTGATTACAGAGAGATTCCTCTCATTGGAGCACCAACATACTTGGAATATAAAGTATGAAAGGCCAGTGGGCACACTATACAGTCAGAAATTGCTATTCTTTTCTTGGAAATTTTTGCCCTGATGGCTGATTATTGTTGCCTCCATTGCATGGGTGCCTGCAAGTAATGGGTGGTGCTCCTTTGTTTATGTTGCTCTCTTTGATACAGATGTAGTTTCACCGCTTGTGTCATTAACAGGGAGCCACCAGTAGAGGTGGATAAAGCAACCGATGTCAGCAAGGAGAGGTCATTTAGTTAGGGGAGGCACTTAAGTTTAAACAGGCTTTATGTACTACATTGTGAAGCTCTCTAGTGTAAGTGTACCCGTGACTTAAGCGTAGGGGCTCGTCAGCACAAAATACATTTTAACTCCTTACGATCAAGCACTTTTTCAGTTTTTGACTGCCTTTCTTCCAACAGCCATAATGCTTTATTTTTTTGTTGTTTGCAAGACTAATTGTACTCCCTAGTGACGGTATTAAATATTCCATGCTATGTAATCGCAAGCTGGAAAAAAATTACAAATGCAGTACTCAAAGGTTTCATATTTATGGCTTTCACTATCCTGTCCAAATGACACCACTCCTTTATTCTTTGGGTCAGTATGATTACCTGGATACAATACTTTTTGTGACGTTTTATTATCTACAACAAATATTAATAATCTTTTCGAGAAAAAAAAATGCTGTATTGCCATATTCTGACAACAAACAACTTTATCAAATACAAGTGTATGGAGCGTGTGTGAGGTGTAATTTTAATTTATACCTTTATGAGTACCTCTACAAACTTTTGATCACTTTTTATTCTTCATTATTATTATTATTATTATTATTAATTACAGGCGGTCCCCTACTTAAGGACACCCAACTTACAGACAACTCATAGTTACAGACAGACCCCTCTGACCTCTGGTGAAGCTTTCGGAATGCTTTACTATAGTCCCAGACTGCAATAATCCTTTGTAATAAGTCTGTTATGAAGCTTTATTGATAATACTTGATCCCATTACAGCAAAAAATGTTTAAACTCCAATTTTCACTGGGGCCAAAATTTTTTTTGTCTAGATCTACAATTATAAAATATACAGTTTCGACTTACATACAAATTCAACTTAAGAACAAACCTCCGGACCCTATCATGTACGTAACCCGGGGACTGCCTGTATTATTATTAATTTTTATTTGTTGTGAAATGGTAAAGTAAAGCAGACACCTGCCTATATGGAGATGGCTCAATGTACATTGCTTCGTGACCATTTGATAGTTTTATGCTGACTGGCTGTGAACAAGCTATAAAAGAGATTACTCTTAGATCAATGACAGATCGAAGACCATTGATAGGGCAATAGACTAATAGACTGAGACGAGGGATGAGAGATAGGGAGGTGCATAACTGTGGATACATTTGTGAATGAGGGTGATTAGTTTGAATACCAAAGGTAAACTGCAATCATTTTCAAAGATTGAAATACCTTTCTAAAAAGCACATGTTACTTCTAGTTCACCTCCATACCAGTGATCTAACAAGGGTTGACCTGGGAATAGATACGCTAAGCTTCCTCACTGCTGTCTAAAAAGTACAATCTGAACTTGAACAAGTCGAGTAATGTAGTCTGAGCTCCTAAGCAGCTGCTCATGTTAGAAATATGTTGTCTCTCATTTATAAAACTAGTGCAATTTCCAAAATATCAACCAATTAGATCACAGCTTTAATTACATAAAGTGGGTTTGAAGACGAAATGAGTGACTGGATTTTTAAGGGACATTTTCTCTGTGATTACTTGTGTCTGTTCATTTAAAGAAAAAAAAAGTTAAAAAAAACGAATATGAGTTATATTAGTTATGAATGTAGTAAAAATAGATTGTGTCATATTTTATTGATTCTAGCCAAAGGAGATATGATGAAGGCTGATGAGTTGATGTTGTACAGACCACTGACATGATATATGACCAGACTCCCTGCCGAACTATTGAGTCAAGAAGATAAGTTAACCAAATACATGTTTTGTTTGACCTTTCCTATCTAGTATTATTGTTATATTAAGATGCCGTAAGCAACACCAGATGCTTTAAAATCAACTCATTTCACTCCCCTCCCTCTTCTGCCTCCATAAAATCAATGCACTCACTTGGCCCATAAACAGATACGATTGGCAATGGGTTATTGCCTCTGTGGCTTTTGCTAGTTTAATTTGGCTTCTTCTATCATATTTGCTCTTTGTTGACTGATGTTTGATTCTTTTGTGTAAAAATGTTCAGTGGTAACAATAGTTTTGGGCTAAGGTAGTTTACTTAATCAACATTCTTTTTTAATGTATATTAACTGAGGAGGTCTATGGCCTGTCTCTCCCAACTTTCTGCTCCTCTCCACCTCCCATTGTGTGCTGGAAATATTGCAGCAGCACAGTGAAGATTTTCACTGCTGCCATGATAATTCAGCAGGCAATGGGAGGGGGTAGCAGGAGTAGGAGCATGAGGCAAGGTAGAAGGGCTCCAGGGGGTATGAGACAGAGCCCACAAGCCTCTGTGGTTAATTTACATAAAAATAAATAGTGACTTTTAAAGTAAAATATTAAAGCAGAGCTCCTAATAAACATATGTTTATAATAATGCTTCTGGGATCAATCTTGAAGCGTTAAATGTTAATCCCATTCAAGAACAGGATTTTTTTGCTTTTTGCATTTCTGTTTTTCCCTCCAATCCTCCCACCAGTTATATCTTCTTTTATTTTTCCATTTACAAAGTTATATGAGGGCTTGGCATCTGCAAGACAAATTGTACTTTCTAGTGGCATCATTTACTATTTTTTACAACGTACTAGGAAGCTGAAAAATTTTTTCCAAATTTGGTGGAATTGTAAAATAAAACCTATGGCCCCTTCTACACTTGCGTTGCAGATCACATCAGAGTCTGATCAGGGTGCGATCACGCACTTTGTGCGTGAAAAATGCATTGCACTTGCAATGCGTTTTTGATGCGTCTCCATAAAATTGTATGATGCGTTTTACATGCGCGTGACTTGCAAAGGTAGAGCATGTTGAGATTTAAATGTGCATTAAAAAAACCCACATGTGTATGCATGAAAAAAAATGCACGCATGAAAAAGCCCATTGATTACAATGGGACAGAGTGCAATGCAAGTTCTGAGCGTCAAAAGCACACGCAGAACACGCAAGTGTAAAGGCCTTAGTCAGCTTTATTTTTACATCTTTCAATTTGCGGCAACCCTTCTTTTATTCTTTGGGTCAATGCAATTGAGGATTCATATAGTTTAGTCTTAATACGTAAAAAAATTCAAAAACCTTGCATTTAAAAAAAGTCTTGCATTGACAGAGCTGTGTAAGGTTTCATTCTTTGCGGACGTGAGTACAGTTTCAATAATGACCTTTTGATTTGCAATACTGCAATGCTGTAGTGTTGTAGTATATTGTATAAGTGTTCAGACCCCCTAGTGTTAACTTACCCCAGGGAGTCTAGAAATACCTGAAAAAATTTTTAAAAAAGTAAAAAAAATTAAATAAAAGTTAAAATCACCCCCTTTCCCCCGAATTATAAACATGTCAGATATTTACACATCCCAAAAGTCCCCATCTATCAATATATAAAAATAGTTATTTTCGGCGGTGAACCCCGTAACTGAAAATAGCGTTCAAACGTCTGAAACCCCAATTTTTTGTCATTTGTAACACAATTTTTTTAAAGTGATCGAAAGGTCGTACAGCCCCAAAATGGTGGCAATGAAAACATCATCATACTCTGCAAACAATGGCACCTTACATACACAAAAGTATTAAATCAAATAAAACCAACATAAATTTGGTATCCCCTTAATCACACTCATCCGAAGAATAAAGGGGAGGTGTCATTTGGAGTGCACAGTGAAAGCCGTATAAACAGGGCCCACAGGAAATTGGTGCTGTATTTGGAATTGGTTCCTGCTTTCTAGTACACAGCATGGGATTTTAAATACAGCCGCTAGGAAACACAGTTGGTTATGCAGGAATCAAGCCCTTATAAAGCTCCATACACGTAATCTAGGGGAGCAAAAAATGGAAACTGTGGCAGGAAGGTGTTAAAAAATGTACCTGTGTAAAGATAACTTCACATAAATGTTGTAGAAATAAGATTGTTATACTTAGATACTACCACCAGTGCTGGAGTGATTGCACAAAGAAACACACTGGGGGTCATTTACTTAGGGCCAAATCGCATTTTTCCGTCGGGTTTCCCGAATATTACCGATTTGCACCATTTTTCCCTGAATTGCCCCGGGGATTGGCGCACACGATCGGATGGTGGCGCATCAGCACCGGCATGCATGCGACGGAAATCGGAAAACCCAACGGATTTGGAAAAACCTCCGCATTTTTTTTTAAAAAAGGGTTGCTTGACACGCGCTTACTTGCATCCAGGGTAGGATCGTGAACTTCAGAGGACTTCAGCGCAGCAGCGACACTTGGTGGACATCTGGCACACTACCGTAGTGAATCCTGGCCGGACCCGAATCAGCGTTGGAAAACCTGCCGCTGGATCGCGACTCGACCGGGTAAGTAAATGTGCCCCATTGTTTTTGCATATGAAAAAAACAATGTCCCAAAGCCGTCCTGGGATAATGAGCTGAATTCAGGTGGCTGAGTGCATCAATAGAGCGTGCCTGACCACCACTGCAAGAATGTAGGGGTAGTCGTATCCAAGGACAGCTATTTTGTAAAACATTTCTAATAACATCCAATTGAAGATCAAATTAATTAAATGAAATGTGAATTCCCAAATGGGAACACTTTAATATCGGCGCCTTCAGGCGATGTCACAGGAGGTGGCAACCAACATTTAAAGATGGCGACCCCACAAGTAGACCTATTTGGTGCTGCGCCAGAACAGACCAACACAGTTATTGGCGGGTGTCCGCAGTGTAATACAGCTGATATCGGCGGGTATAGAAATGGCTGTGTCCTTGAGCCCTCTTTATATACCTCTTCATAACCAGCTGATATATATTTATGTTGGCCCGTGTTGAAGGGTGAATAGTGAAATATATGTCTGTCTGTGTGCTTGCATTTTTTCTGCTTTTCCCCTCCTGCTGGCCAGCAAACCTTTGACTCTGTCCTCTATGGAGGATGGAGAACAAGAGACCACAGTATGAGGGGGGTGGAGGACAGGGGGTACAATATAAGGGAGGACAGGAGACCACAATATGAGGGGGATGGAGAACGGGGCCACAATATAAGGTGGATGGAGAAGGATAGGAAGCAACAATATAAAGGCGTATGGTGGACAGGGGAAAATCCAAAAGGGGTTATAAATCAACCCAAAGGCACCATAGCCAGGAGATTAAAATTTAACTTTTATTAGTAATATATTAATAGAGTGACAAACAAAAAAGAGTAAACCCTGTTACTTTAGGGATAGGATGTGTTAAGGAGGTCGCACTGGTTTCGGATGCCATCTTGACTACTGTCCGCCATCTTAGATACAGCGGCCATGTTCCCTGACCATTGTCAAGTTAATGTCATGATTCAAACTTCATTTTATGTAACCTGTTTGCTGGCCTGTCAGCTAATACCCTTTGACATTTAATGAGAAGCCAGTCTGTCCTCGAAGCTGCATAATAATATGATTCTGGAGCCACTTATCTTCTTCTTAGTATAAACAATATCTGTGTACAAGGTCTCTGAGAACTGAGCACAATTAATTCACTTTTTTCCCAGAATATACTGATGTCCAATAGCTTTGCAGTATACTATTCACACCCCTTTGATGACTCTTCTGTCTGATATATATTATGCATTTTGATTATTAAAGGAGGAGAAGATCTTGACTAAGAGATTGACATGTCTTGGTCTCTATGTACAATCATGAAAGGGTTAATTAGGACTCACCTTACAAAAGTCAAGAGGGCTGTTGGGGCCCTGCATAAAAATCCCTAACAATATTTGGCGTCCCTGGGTGGGCTTAGGAGTAAACAACAACAGCACCGAGACAGCCTCCGTGAAGAGTCCCCGCCGGCTCGGTGAACAGAACTGACCAGAGAGCTCTCAGGGTAAGATATTAATTTTTTCTTGTCTACCTTGAAATGTCACTTCTGGTTCACTGGTTGGACGGACCGGGTAAGACTGTCTCTGTGTTATGTATTTGCCACTGTTGTTCACTGTAACCACTTTGTAAGGTGATGGACAGAGACTGAACAGAGACTGGACAGAGACAGATGGTCAGACAGTCTGTGATGTTAGCTGAAGCTGTGGGACAGGGAAGAGTAACCCTTAGATGTCTGCAATGCTAGAGTGGTAGATATTCTGTTGTGATTGTCATAGTGTCAATGATACAGTTTTGTCATTAAAGGTTGCCTACAGATTTTCTTTGGGAGTCTGAGCGGTCTCGTATGACTAAGAACTAGTCGAGTCTGAAGGAGAGCGACTTGGAGAGTCAGTCTGAGGACAGTGACCTGAGAGTCAGTCTAGTCAGGCAGTGATCCAGTGTAGAGTCCCTTGTGGACCTGCAGGGTCAGTCTGAGGGCAGTGACCTGAGAGTCAGTCCAGTCAGGCAGTGATCTAGTGTAGAGTCCCTTGTGGACCTGCAGGGTCAGTCTGAGGGCAGTGACTTATTCTAGCGTCAGTCCAGTCAGGCAGTGATCTAGTGTAGAGTCCCTTGTGGACCTGCAGGGTCAGTCTGAGGGCAGTGACTTAGTTTAGCGTCAGTCCAGTCAGGCAGTGACTTAGTCTTGGGTCCTTTGTGGAAGACTCAGGTGTCTAGTTTCTTTGGGGTCAGTAAATCGAGGTGTCGGCATCCGTTGTGAGACCCTCTTGAGTCTGTGGGGACAGGTTCCTTTGACAGTATTGTGGTTATGGACGCTTATGATGAGTAGTGAATTGGAATAGAGCCAAGTGCATTGCAGGCAAGAAGGAAGATTGTGTCTCACATGAAGGGGAAAGATGCACAGAGATAGAAGGTTGTTGAGTTCAGTAGGACTGATGGAAAAGTGTAAGTTGACATGATCAGACATAAGGGCTGGTAGTTTTGTGTTGAAATGAAAAGTAGGTTTGAAGGTTTTGGGATGTGTCAGATGATCTGATGATTGTACAAGTGAGGAAACTTTGGAAACAGACACTTATAGCCTCTGACTTTGACGGACGGACCAGGACAGAGTGACAGGAATCCTTCAGAGTGCCCAATGAAGAAAGAGACAGGCGATAAGGGACATTTCAAAGTTTTTGATGTGGAAAGAATTTGAGAAAAAGAGATTTTATTATATTTTCCTTGGAGTGAAAAATGGCCCCTGTAATCCAGACTCCACCCCCGTATCTGGTGGTTAGAGAAGATGACACGCCCTACCATTCTTCAGTGGCGGCCATCTTAAGTCAGTTTATTTCTCAGTGGCGGCCATTTTAAGTTATATTCCCTTCAAGTCCCTGAAAGTTGATTGCTGTTGGCAGCCATAAAAGCTGTTGTGGGGCTTTGTAGGATAACAGCTGACCATGCTTGGGGCATCTGCTAGAGGTCTTGGAGTGAGGGATGGAGGTTGTTTGAGTATTATTCAAATTTATTGATCCCGACAATTAGAGAAAAATTACTATGAAAAAGTGTTAAAATGTCTCCGGTACCTGTTTTTTGGCATTTAAGGGGTTAACAAAAGGGTGGGGGCTGTTGGAGCTGCGTTTTGTTTTGTGAAGAACTGACATGTGTTGTGTCTGTCTTATCTACGAGAGAGACGATAGTGACCTTGATGTTCACGGAAAACTGAATTTCTCCATATTGAGTTGCTTGGAATCTGTGTTCTGTTATCTCGTGGTTTACAGGCTAGTGAAAACATTTACATTTGGGAGGGGTAGATCGCTGCGTTTAGACTTCTCCCTGACAATCTAAAAAAAGACTTGAAGGAATTTATTTGATTGTGGAACAAGAATACAGTATGATGTGATGTCCTCCTGTGTACCCCATGAACAGACTAAGCAAGAATGAGCCCCCCAACTGTATTACAGAGCCTATGACTTACTTTTGTTCCTTTTTGATTAAAAACCATCTTAAGTGTACCTGAATTTTATTGAGACGTTGGAGTCTGGCCAGAACTTTATAGGAAGCACAGAACACTGGACTGGAGATGTGGTGGAGGGACTCTGACATTGACGTTCAGAGGGAATAGAGGATGTTTCACAGACCACGCCAAAGTGAGATTGACAACATCTCCGGAAGTCTCAACCGACCAACCCAAGTGGGCGTTGCGGGGAGGAGACATTACTGGAGTGAGTGGCGGAGACGGCCCCCACAGGGCAAGACAAGGGGGGTGGTTACGGACAAGGATGTCAGTGAGAACAGCCCCCCCAAACAGAGTTATCGCCTTGCATTGTAGAACTCTCCTCTGCTAGTCCGATGATGTTTTTAGCCCATTCCTGGTCAAGAAAAGACTCAGAAAGAACAGCTGGATACATGTAGCATGGTCCACGATCTCTAAGCTGCCAATGAGTGCACTGAAGCCCAGTGGTCCCTAGCCCAAACTGGCAGCAGTCCCTGAGAGTGACATATTATTCACTGTTATTGATTTGGCAAATGTTTTCCTCTCTGTGCCCCTACATGAAAATTGCCAGTACCTATTTGCCTTTACCAGTCCAGTATTCCAGTACACCTGATGTAGATTCCCACAAGGGGGGGGGGGGGGTAAAACTCACCCAGCCAATACCCCACGGCCCTACAGGGAGTAGACTGGGAGACTAGCCCCTTACTGGATGTTCTCCTTTTCAGTATGCGGATGACCTACTGTTTTTGTTTCCCAGGATGCATTTATTGACCTTATGTGTTTTCTGTTCCAGAAGGGTTGCAAAGTTCCCAGAGACAAACTCCGGTACTGCCAGGAGAAGGCTACTGCTTCTCAGCCACAGGCAGATACCTGACAGAGGAAAGAAAGCTGGCAGTCCAGAATGTGCCCCTGCCCTGAGGCCCTAAGCCTCTCCACATGTTTCTAGGACTGGCCAGCTCCTGCAGCCTGGGATAAGGTCTGCTGCCCCCAGCCTGATGCTGCCCCTTTCTGACTGAATTGCCTCTTCCCCATTTGCCCTTAGTCAGGAGGCAGTTGATGCATTCCATAGCCTTAAGCTGGTAAATCCTGCCTGCCCTGGCCCTAGGCACATGCCACTGAACCAGACCTTTTATTTTATTTTGCACTGAGTATCTAGGCCACGCCACAGGTGTCTTAGCCCAGGAACGTGGTGGCCTCCCCAGTGGCCCAACTATGAGGCCCGGGTTAGACTCAGTCGTGTGGGGAGCCCCTCATGTGTTAGTAGCTGCAGCCATCAATCTGCTCAGCAAGGCCAGTGAGCTGATCCTAGACCCTAGATCACTCAGTTACTGTGCAAACCCCACATGACTTGCACAGTTTCCTCACCCAAGTACAGCCCAAGCATCTGAGCAAAGGCCAGACAGCTCAGACACCAGTGTGCAGGGACCCCCATTAAGCATGGCACACTGGTTAAAGAGCTCATGGATGACTTCCACAAGAGGTGAGGATAATAAAAGTAAAAGCACACACAATTTGGTAACTCCACAAGCTGAGGGCAGGTATGTGGCTGACGGGATGGCGAAGGCAGCTGCACAGATGGAACCCAGAGACTGTCCTGAAGTCTCAGCTGTGATTTCTGAGCTAAAAGTTTGATCCACAGGTGTTCCAGTCCCTGGTGGCCCGAGAGTCATCAGAAGTGAAGGAAGTGTGGAGGAGAGCTGGAGCCCAGATGCCGATGGGACCTGGATGCTGGGAGAGAGGGTGTGCCTGCCCGGAGCCCTGCACCCGACAGTAAGTCAAGTAGCCTACAGACACATACACATCCAAAATGGCCATGCTAGTGCTCATAAACCACCAGTGGTTTGCCCCGGCATTACTACCCCTGTCACTAGACTAGTGAAAGCCTGTGTAGTCTGTGCCCGCCACAACCCGGGTAAGGTGGTAAAGACCCCACGGAAGGTGACACCCAAGCTGCTGTATCCCTTCCAGAGACTGCAGATGGATTTTATCCGGCTACCAAAAAGTGGTACGTAGGAGTACGTGCTTGTGTGCATTGATCTCTTTCCAGGGTGGCCAGAAGCTTCTCCCATGACCAAGGCTACTGCCAGAGCTGCAGCCAAGAAGTTGGTGAGTGAGATTTTTCTGCAGGTTTGGACTTCCAGAGACCAAAGAGTCCGGTCGCAGAACCCACTTCACTGGACAGGTAAATACCTGAAACCTTGTCCCTCCTGGGTGTAGAACAGGCCCTGAACACCCCTTGCCCTCCCCAAGTTAGTGGTGGGATTGAAAAACTAAACAGCACTCCTAAGTTAGAGATCCGGGAGGCCATGGAAGTAACAGGGAAACCATGGCGAGAGTGCTTTCCTGCTGCCCACCATACAGTTAGGAACACCCCCAACAGAAAGATGGGATTGTCCCCCTTTGAAGTACTTTTTGGCTGTGCACCCAGACTAAGCCCCTACTTCCCACAGATCCTATAGCTGATGGCAGGAAACCAGGTGGAACATGCCACACAGTTGAGCCAGGCCTTGGAAAAGGTCCGCAAAAGTGTTTCTGATTCCTTTTTCAGATGCAGACAGAGACCTCAGGACGCATAACCTGAAGCCTGGAGACTACGGGTGGTGAAGACACACCAAAGAGAGAGTCTGGAGCCTCGCTACGATGGTCCTTTCCAAGTCCTGCTGACCAGTGCCATGTTTGTGAAGCTAGAGGGAAGTCAGCACGCTTCCACGCTTTCTATTGCAAACTTACTTATTCTTCTTGCTAGCTGGTCTCTTCTGACTGACTGTAAGCCCAGGGACACCCCAACCATGACTATCACTGTAACTAGAGGGCTGACCAGGATGCCCCCAGGGTAGGAGACTTTACCTACGGTTGGTGCAACAAGACAATGACCTTCTTTAACATTGACAGCACAGGTAACCCTGCATTAGCAGTGTCTGATGTGTACTGCATTTGTGGGGATAGGAGAGTCAGGTCAGGCCTAGAGGCTGGGAAGGTGAGTGTACGGTGATAAGGTTTGTACATTCCTTCCTCGTGATCCCCAGGGATAAGTTTGATCAGACACATAAGAAAAGGTAGAGAATCCCAAAGGATTCTGGAGGTCTGAGAGAAGCACCTAGATGACAACGTTTATATAGATACAGTGGGAGCACCAAGGGGGGTCCCAGATGAGTACAAGGCCCACAGTAAGATATGGGCAGGTCTAGAGTCCATTATTCCCCAGAGAGCTATGAGCAAAGATGTTGGTTGGGTAACTGTTTTTTTATTGTAATCAACAGAGATTTGTGAATTATATCGGAGATGCTTCCCAGAACCGCATGGTTTTGGAACATGAACCTTGCTGAGAAGGGAGGAGTCTGTAAGATGGTGGGAGTGGCTTGTTGCATGTACATCCCAGATGACATCGCCCCCTATGGATCCATTACCCATGCTCGTGAAAAGATTGAAGGACTGTCCAGGGAACTCAAGAGAAACTCTGGAGTGGACACTCTGTCCTTCACTTTGTGGTTGGGGGATTGGAAGGGTTTCCTTTAAGTGGGGGTGATATTGGGGATTGTGATTTTGCTCTCGTCACTTATTGCGTGTTGTGTGGTCCCCCTCATCAAGTCCACCATGTCCCAGATGTCCGTCCAGGCGGTAAGAACTACGACAGGAGAAGTGCCCGGAGCGGAGGATGATGCTGCCTGTTTACAAGCCTATGGACTATGGGAACTCAGTGATGTGATTTGAGTGTGCGGGCCTGTAACCCCTGAGTGACCAGCCTCCAGGGGATCTGGTGAAGAGTTAACAAGTCCAGCAGTTACGGGCTTAGCCTACCTGTGGGTACCTGGAGCTTGAGGAGGTCGCTCAGGATGGAGTTACAGGCCAGCAAAGCTCAAAGGGGGGAATTGTTAAGGAGGTCGCACTGGTTTCAGACGCCATCTTGACTACTGTCCGCCATCTTAGATACAGCGGCCATGTTCCCTGACCATTGTCAAGTTAATGTCATGATTCAAACTTCATTTTATGTAACCTGTTTGCTGGCCTGTCAGCTAATACCCTTTGACATTTAATGAGAAGCCAGTCTGTCCTCGAAGCTGCATAATAATATGATTCTGGAGCCACTTATCTTCTTCTTAGTATAAACAATATCTGTGTACAAGGTCTCTGAGAACTGAGCACAATTAATTCACTTTTTTCCCAGAATATACTGATGTCCAATAGCTTTGCAGTATACTATTCACACCCCTTTGATGACTCTTCTGTCTGATATATATTATGCATTTTGATTATTAAAGGAGGAGAAGATCTTGACTAAGAGATTGACATGTCTTGGTCTCTATGTTCAATCATGAAAGGGTTAATTAGGACTCACCTTACAAAAGTCAAGAGGGCTGTTGGGGCCCTGCATAAAAATCCCTAACAGATGCGACTAGCATTTTCAGTGGTCCAGACTCTATTGTAGAGCAATAGCCACAGCACATGCACATCTCCCACCGCGATCTGCCCTACTCAATTTTGAGTTACTGCACTTTGCAGGTACACCACTATATTTGTCCAGATTCGGTTGCTAGTCTGGCTACCCGGGAAGACCAGTTCTAGCTGAATCATTAGACTCCATTGGTAACTCTATTACACGACATTATCCTTTTTTGTTTTTGTTATCACATGTATGATTTTTTTCTGTGGGACCAGCTGATGTTTTTATTGATGCCATTTTGGAAACAAACTTTTTATGAGGTTTTTTTCCAATTTGGATGATTGGGTGAAAAAGCATCAATTTAGGCATTTGGATATTTTTTTATGTCATGGTTTTCACCGTATGAGCTAATTATTTTCTTTCTTTGAAACTTTTTTACTTGTCCCACTAAGTGTTTATTCAATTATTTGTTCATTATAATACCCTGCAATACTGAGGTGTTATCACTATCAGGGTGTTATCACATTGCAATTGCATAGGCTGACACACTTCCTGCAAGGTCCTTTGCTGTTGATTTTAGAAAGTTAACAATAGGATAACACCTATAAGAATACTACCACAGTCATAGTGCCTGGATCTATGAGTAAGTGTCCCTGGTTTATCATGATAGATTTTAATGTAAATTTCCTTTTAAGATTAAATATTGATTTTGGCTAAAAAATACTGTGGAAGTAAACTACCAGCCAAAATACTATGAATATGTGTGAATATGGCTGCACGGCACATTCTTAAAGCTCACACCTTTTTAAAGGTATTTGCCTGTTTATCAATATGTACCCTTACCATACTGATCTGCAGTTAAACTTTGACATATTTAGTGGTATGTTAGCTTTAGTGTCACTGAGATAACTTTAATAATTAATTAATGATCCTCATACATACTATTTCTTTATAGATATTAGAAATCTGAAATATATTTATCTTATATATGTAAAATGCAAATATTCCTTTGAGTGAACAATTTACTATTTCCTCATCTTACTGTACATTTATTAGTTTTTTACATTATATGTATGTATTAATTGTAGTGTTGCATTTCTTCCCTCCCACGGGACTCTTTGATTTTTGCTTTCTGATACAGTAAACACTGTGACATTAAGGTGTTAACCACATAATGACACTGAATGTGGGTAAAGGTCAAAGAAGAAAAAGGGGTAAATTTGTTTGTATAATTAAAACTTCACTTTTATTAGTTAAATGATAAAATACAAGTGCTTTGGTTTAGTACTGTGTGTGCAAAGAACAAAAGGGCTGTCAGAACAAATTAACATCGTGATAGCTTAGCTTAGAAGATGAGCCAATGTAAAAGCAGGGAGTCCAAACACGGGGTCCTCTAATAAAATGATGCTTCCTCCTTACTGACAGGTTTCCTTTCTAACACTGACACCTCTGACATTGCAGCAGGGTAATGGAAGGACAAACATATATGTGTTGAGACAGGAGGCTACACTCTAAGCAGTGGAAATATGGGCTGGATAGGTATAGGGTTAACTGTAAAAGTGGCCCCATTCTGTGGGCGGGGTCAAAACAAGTAAGCGTGGCCTTGTGATGTGGGTGAAGTTACTAAACTCCATACAAACTGTTAACATGTACACCGCAGAGAAAGAGACTCATACTGCCTCCTTGTAAAGGAATAACACTTCTATTTTAAGAGCACACAACTTAATAATGCCATATATGTACACTAAAAACATACTACAATACCTTCTCCAATAAACAAGAATGTAACTAGTATAATACTACTGCCCCTAAAGTAAAATATATTGTAATACTGCCCCCCTATGTACAAGACTATAACTACTATAATACTTTCTCCTATGTACAAGAATAGAACTACTATAATACTGCCTCCTATGTACAAGAATATAACTTCTATAATACTGCCCCCTATGTACAGGAATATAACTACTATAATACTGCCCCTATGTAAAGGAATATAACTACTATAATACTGCCCCCTATGTACAGGAATATAGCTACTATAATACTGCCCCTATGTACAGGTATATAACTACTATAATACTGCCCACTATGTACAGGAATATAACTACTATAATACTGCCCCCTATGTACAAGAATATAACTACTATAATACTGCTCCCTATGTACAAGAATACAACTACTATAATACTTTCTCCTATGTACAAGAATATAACTACTATAATACTGCCCCCTATGTACAGGAATGGAACTACTATAATACTGCCCCCTATGTACAGGAATATAACTACTATAATACTGTACCTATGTACAAGAATATAACTACTATAATATTGCCCCTATGTACAGGAATATAACTACTATAATACTGCCCCCTATGTACAGGAATATAACTACTATAATTCTGCACCCTGTGTACAGGAATATAACTACTATAATACTGCCCCTATGTACAAGAATATAACTAGCCAGGCATCCCATAGCCCCAGTATATAGCCAGACAGCCCATAGCCCCAGTATATAGCCATGCAGCCCATAGCCCCAGTATATAGCCAGGCAGCCCATAGCACCAGTATATAGCCAGGCAGCCCATAGCACCAGTATATAGCCAGACAGCCCATAGCCCCAGTATACAGCCAGACAGCCCATAGCCCCAGTATATAGCCAGACAGCCTATAGCCCCAGTATATAGCCAGACAGCCCCTGCCCCAGTATATAGCCAGGCAGTCCATAGCCCCAGTATACAGCCAGGCAGACCATAGCCCCAGTATACAGCCAGGCAGCCCATAGCCCCAGTATACAACCAGGCAGCCCATAGCCCCAGTATACAGCCAGGCAGCCCATAGCCCCAGTATACATCCAGACAGCCCATAGCCCCAGTATATAGCCAGACAGCCCATAGCCCCAGTATATAGCCAGACAGCCCCTGCCCCAGTATATAGCCAGGCAGCCCATAGCCCCAGTATATAGCCAGACAGCCCCTGCCCCAGTATAAAGCCAGGCAGCCCATAGCCCCAGTATACAGCCAGGCAGCCCACAGCCCCAGTATATAGCCAGGCAGCCCACAGCCCCAGTATATAGCCAGGCAGCCCACAGCCCCAGTATATAGCCAGGCAGCCCACAGCCCCAGTATACAGCCAGGCAGCCCACAGCCCCAGTATACAGCCAGACAGCCCACATCCCAGGTATATAGCCAGGCAGCCCACAGCCCCAGTATATAGCCAGGCAGCCCATAGCCCCAGTATATAGCCAGGCAGCCCATAGCCCCAGTATATAGCCAGGCAGCCCACAGCCCCAGTATATAGCCAGGCAGCCCACAGCCCCAGTATACAGCCAGACAGCCCACAGCCCCAGTATACAGCCAGACAGCCCACATCCCCAGTATATAGCCAGGCAGCCCACAGCCCCAGTATATAGCCAGGCAGCCCATAGCCCCAGTATATAGCCAGGCAGCCCATAGCCCCAGTATATAGCCAGGCAGCCCATAGCCCCAGTATATAGCCAGGCAGCCCATAGCCCCAGTATATAGCCAGGCAGCCCATAGCCCCAGTATACAGCCTGCCAGCCCATAGCCCCAGTATATAGCCAGGCAGCCCATAGCCCCAGTATATAGCCAGGCAGCCCATAGCACCAGTATACAGCCAGACAGCCCCTGCCCCAGTGTACAGCCAGGCAGCCCATAGCCCCAGTATATAGCCAGGCAGCCCATAGCCCCAGTTTACAGCCAGACAGCCTCTGCCCCAGTGTACAGCCAGGCAGCCCATAGCACCAATAGACAGCCCCTGCTCCAATATACAGCCAGTCAGCCCATAGCCCCAGTAGGCAGCCCATAACCCTAGTATACAGCCCCTGCCACAGTATACAGACCCTGCCCCAGTTTACAGCTTCCTCTGGTTTACATCCTGCCCCCTGGTATACAGCGCCACCCCAGCGCCACCCCAGTACATAAAACTAAAAACACATGAACTCACCACTCCGACGCCCCGACGCTGCTCCCCTGCTTGATCCCAGTCCTGGCGCGGTGACAGCTACTTACGTGCCGGCATCCCATAGACCATGACGTCGGCAAGCTGCTGACGTCATGGCCTGCGCGACCCCGGCCTGTACGGAGCTGACACCGCGGCCGGACTGGGATCAAGCAGGGGAGCAGCGTCGGGGCGTCGGAGTGGTGAGTTCATGTGTTTTTATTTTTTCACCGACCCCTCCAGTCCCAGACGGGCCCCGGACCGGCCCTAAACCAATTGGCCCACCGGGATTTCTCCCGGTGGGTCTTATGGCCAGTCCGCCCCTGGATGTAGGTACAGGGGGTACTGTGGATAGGGCCTCACTTGTTTCATAGGAAAACCTCTTTAATCATTATTTTCTAAACATCCAATAAGATAGAACATACATTATAAATATTTACTAATTATAATTTGGACAATTTTATTATATATGCCCTAAACATAATGATGCTCAGTTCATCATGTTTTCATATACTATCGGCACTGAAGTCACTGAAAATGTCAATTAAAATATGTGACCTCTGGGTAGAAGGCAAGATCAGGAAGGTAATTGGTGCCACCTTCAGGAGGATAATTCACAGATAGGATAACTCCTACAAAAGTCTAATTTTTTTTCTTGCAGCTGATAATTATCAGTAAAGACTTTCAATTTTGATCTGAAAACCATAACCAAAGACTTTGACATGTCTTTGGCTCCTCAAAAATAAACACAATTGTGTCCTCCTTTTAAAAGAAAAAATTGCTTAGCTAAAACTGCTAATCATGTCTGGGCTTCTTATTGGTTCAAACAATAGTTGCGCTTTTGAATCTCCATAGGGAACATTGTGAAATGGACTTGGCTGCACCAAAAACAGCTTTAAGTTTTATGCTTTGATTTTTATCATCAATTTCCATAATTGACAGCAATAATTAAAATGTTGTAAACCAAACACAAGTGCAAGCTATGTGGCAGTTTTAGATTTTTCAGTTGTAGAGACTGCAACTGTAAATCACTGAAAGTTAACCACTGGTGAATCCAACTCTAGAATTACTGCAGAACATAAGAGGGAGGAGCTGTTACTATGAACTGTTGGATTTAAGTGTGTAATATTGCACATTATGTAATTAGTGTGTACATTTTTACTCTGTAAATGTGTTATCCCATTTTATTTCTGTAATCTGCCACATCTTCTCTACAGGGTAATTTGTGGCGCATTGAGTAAATCTAGGTTCAACTCGCCTAGTGTGCATATTTCTAATGTCAATAAGTAAATATTTAATGAATTATATTGGGAAGAAAAAACGACTCAACTCATTTTTAGCCGGTGTGGAAGGTTAGGGGAGAAACCATCCTGCTGTAAAGAAGTTAACCACCGTAATCATATGTATACCCCTTTTATTAAAATAAGACTGTGCATTGGATACAAAGCTGCTATACAGGTGTTGGATGGTTCTCTTGTGTGGGATATATCTGAGGATAATTGTGTATATTCAGTGAATCTGTACTACAGTGTTCTATTGTGTAGATACTTCATTTATTATTTTTGCTACATTATACTGATACTTTTTAAGTTTGTATGTATGTAGTATGTCTATGATGCTTGTGATACTTTGATTATTTTTTTATAGGTGTTAGACTGTCTTCTCATTAAAATGGAAACAAGAAAACTGTAAAATAAAAATGCTTCCTTCTGTCACTCATTAATGAAGAGAAAAGTAAAGAATATCATTTGAACATTATTTTGCATTGTAATTTTGGAACAGGAGTTGGACGAAATCTAAAAAAAAAAAAAAACTGCTGTCAAAATATTTTAACTAAGGGTACTGCCAGTGCTCTAACCAAAATACATCAAAAATAAAAGATAAAACAAGTTTGAGCAAGCACTCACTAAACTGCTATGAAAGAAAATCAATCCATATGGCAATAAAATATTTTCTAAGTAGACTAAAATATGAATTGACATTTTTGAACATGTGTTTATGGTGTGGTGTCTGGAATCTTTCCTTTTTTTAAGATCAGAAGCATCCATTGGCAGTTATGTTAAAACCAAGAATCCAAAGAGTTCAACATTCTAAAACATAATTGGTGGATGTCATAAAGCTCAAAAGCACTTCACAATTAGAAATTTTGTGTAAAAGGTGGATATTGTTGTCATCTTATGTGTTTTTATTTTGTATTTTTTTTTTTATCAATGGTCCTACACACCCAAAGATAACAAAAGATGTACCAACCTAACTTATGCATCATGTGATTCCTTAAAGGGTAAATATGAAACTAAACATGGAAGGCATTTAGACATCACATTTTCTGCTGCTTCATTGCAACTATGTTTTTATAATTTCTTGCTCAACAATGTGCCAGTTTTGAGTCAATTATTGACTAGTGTAAATGGGCTAGTGTATGGGAGGTTAATTTTTCGGGAACTTAAGGGTTCCCATTTTGTGCTAATACAGAAGTGTGTTCTATACATACTTTAATTACTTCGAATAGCTGCTAAAACATATGAAAATATGTATTGTACTTTTCTGACTATAATACAGAAAATGTCTTGCTAAAAAGTTCCTGCGTATCATAGTCTATAGGTCAGGTGGATACAGGACTGCCAGATCCTCCTGACCGCTGTAATGGAGATCGGGTGAAGCACTGATGAAGCATGAAGCATTTCACTGTCTGTCCAGAGACCAAAGCATCCACACTGCTCTCCTCTCCCTGCCACCCCAGCAGTTTTTCAGTGGGACCTTGAGTGATATAAGAAGCAGGTGACTGAACTCATGCTTCCTGCATCACTGTAAGGTCTCTCATGCTTCTCTGGGACTGGGTAAGAAGAAGTTTGAGTGTGTGTTTGTATAGCAATTCTGGGTTTATTGCTGTCTGAGGCAAAAATGCTGCCCCTCCCTCTCCCCAACCACCCGATGATGATGCTACCTCACACACCAGTAGTCAATTAGTAACACAGACATTAGTGGCATCTAATATCTTACAGGTGATGATCTGCTCCATCAGGAAGAGGACTTCTTTACAATTTCTCCCGGCCATGGTGTATCTCTGCTGAATTCACAGTCAAATGTCTCTATGCAGCACAACTCCACACAGCGCCCCTAAAAATATCACAGTCACTTGCTTTAGAATGGATTGTGTTTCTAAATATATATTATCCTTACAAAATAACTAAGCACACTGGGGGTCATTTACTAAGGGCCCGATTCGCGTTTTCCCGACGTGTTACCCGAATATTTCCGATTTGCGCCGATTGTACCTGAATTGCCCCGGGATTGTGGCGCACGCGATCGGATTGTGGCGCATCGGCGCCGGCATGTGCGCGACGGAAATCGGGGGGCGTGGCCGAACGAAAACCCGACATATTCGGAAAAACCACCGCATTTAAAAACCGAAAAAGTGTCGCTTGGGGAGCGCTTACCTTCACCTGGTCCGAGGTGGTGCATTCCGGCGCGATGAGATGACTTTCAGCGCAGCAGCGCCACCTGGTGGACGGCGGAGGAACTACCTTCTTAAATCCCGGACCCGAATCCAGAGCAGAGAACGCGCCGCTGGATCGCGAATGGGCCGGGTAAGTAAATTTGCCCCACTATTCCCCACATAAAATTTCCTTAATATAGTCCTCCGAATAAATTATAGTATATACAGCACTTATTCTATATACCAGGCTCCCTGAACTACAGCTCCTAACTAATTTATATACATATCTGATGTATTTATATTTAGTTCCCCTAATTTATTTATAACAGCCCCCATATACATACTCCCAAATTAAATTATATACAGTACCCCATATAATTAAAATCCAGCCCTTATAAAAAGATCCCCCATAGCCAGGCGCACACAGTATACACCCCCCAGTGTATACACAGCCCCCCGTGTATATACACAACTTTCCCCATAGTATATACACAGACTGCCCCATAGTATATTCACAACCTCCCCCATAGTATATGCACAGCCTCTCCCATAGGATACACACAGCAACAAAAATAATAAACCTGGTGCTTACCTCCAGAACCCGATGCTCTCTGCAGCTACTTGTCCTCTTCTCCTGGCAGCTGCACTGTCTGTAGTGACACAAGCCATCGTTCGTGATGACACCATCATGCGCACCGGCCTGTGTGCTCCTACATGGGTCCGCAATCTGTTGCCTGAGGCGGGGACTTCATTCCGGCTCATGGCAGATGCGGCTCTGGTGTATAGTGGTGCTTGGTGTGTTGTTGAGTGTATATAGTGGTGCTGTGTGTTGCAGTGTGTATATAGCAGTGTTGAATGTATTGACGTGTGTATAGGGGTGCTGTTTTTTTTGCTGTGTATGTATAAGAGTGCTGGGTGAGTTGCTGCACGTGTATAATGGCGCTGGGTGTGTTGCCATGTGTGTATAGTAGTGCTAAATGTGTTGTGGGTGTGTATAGCAGTGCTGGGTGTGTTGTGGATGTGTATAGCAGTGTTGGGTGTGTTGCTGGTTGTGTAAAGCAGTGCTGGGTGTGTTGCTGGTTGTGTAAAGCAGTGCTGGGTGTGTTGCTGGGTGTGTATAGCAGTACTGGGTTTATACCAGTGCTGAGTGTGTTGCTGTGTATAGCAGTAATGAGTATATTCTTGTGTGTGTTTTGCAGTGCTGAGTGTGATTGTTTCAGTGAATATGTAGCAGCTGAATGAGTGTATGGATATAGCAGCTGCACCACAAAAGGGTTGCGTGGGAAACAATCGCAGCGCAGACACTTCTTAAATACTTGAGCAAGCTATTTTAGCCATGAAGAACGTGCACGATCCAACAAAAGAGCAGCACACGACCATAATTAAATGTGCCCCATCAACTTTACATTGTAGTTCTCAGCAGTATAGAAATAGAAAGAATTAACCTCATGAACGTAGGAAAATGAAGCAAGAAAACAGTGGCACTCACGATTTTAAAAAGCCAATGTTCGTTATTCAGAAGTCCTGGAAGCTGGACAAAGTGCTTGTATAGCACGAAATAGGATGTTGTTCTCCCCCTGTTCCTACTCCACCATTTTGGGTGCTGTTTTTTATGAAGGAAAATAGGTACCTGAGTTTTTCAGAGTGTGTTTGCAAGTGTGTGTCTTTTTATACATCTGTACATCTATTAAAAGTTCTACACCATTTTATTGAAATGTATCCTCATCAGATGCCATTCCTGTCTATAAAATAGCCACAGATGGACGATCATTTGTTCCTTACTGTCCATAACCAATTAATAAACCTGGTAAAATATATTTCTGGACCAG
Source organism: Engystomops pustulosus (assembly GCF_040894005.1). NCBI lineage: Eukaryota > Metazoa > Chordata > Amphibia > Anura > Leptodactylidae > Engystomops > Engystomops pustulosus. The sequence goes on along the minus strand of NC_092414.1, from coordinate 91,027,040 downwards.
GGGCTTTACTTTACATTTCAAGAAAGTGATACTGAACTAATTTACCTAATATCCTTTACAAAAGGATCTTTTAGCTAACACATTACAAAAAATATGGCCAACTCCAACCCCAACGAAAATGGGATGAGTGGACCTGAACTTGCCGTTAAGTTTTGGGAGCGCTCTGCACAACCCAGGCAAATTTACTGGATTGGCTGCTGAATCCAGAAAATTATTTTCCCTAGCTCCCAGCCATGGCTGTGATAGGGGACACCTCTGACCAATCAAAGCCATGGGTAGTTGCTAGGGGCAGTAATATGTTGTATTGGCGTTTTGGCAGCCAATCTGTCCGGGTTGTGTGGGGTGCACCTAAACCCAAACAGAAGTTTAGATCCGCCCATCTCTAGTCAAGATATTGACATAGGAACTAAGAAGAATATCCTTTTCCATAAGCTCACCATTTTGACATTCTATGATGCTTCTTGCTCCTCTGCAGGCTTTTATTTACACTGGAGCACTTTGGCATTTTTTCTATCCTGATGACACATGACCTGACCATAACAGCCAACTGTGGTCAATGATGGTGATGCATCATCCACAGTGACAGTCATTATATGTTATCATGCATGTGGGCACCCAAAGTATTGGCATGGAACCTGGATAATAACAGTTTCAGTAGTTACAAAATCACATTGATAGATCCAATAGATAACTTTTTATAATAAATACTTATATATTCATGTGGGCCTGTTTTTGTTTTTTAGGTGTTTTTAACCAACCTCCAAAGTCCTTATTTATGATCCCAATAATCAAGCTGTTGTTCTGTTAATGGAATGTGACTCTTATTCAGGAAACATATTGGGGCAGATTTACTTACCTGGCCCATTCGCGATCCAGCGGCGCGTTCTCTGCGGTGGATTCGGGTCTTCCGGTGATTCAATAAGGCAGTTCCTCCGACGTCCACCTGGTGTCGCTGCTGTGCTGAAGAGCATCGGAACGCACTGGAGTTTACCGAGCCGGGCTGAGTGAAGGTAAGCACGTGTCCCGCGACACTTTTTTAAAAAAATGTGGTGGTTTCTCCGAATCCGTCGGGTTATCATTCGGTCACGTCCCCCGATTTTCGTCGCGTGCATGCAGGCGCCGATGCGCCACAATGCCATCGCGTGTGCCAAAAACCTGGGGCAATACAGGTAAAATCAGCGCAAATCGGAAATATTCGGGCAACACGTCGGGAAAACACGAATCGGGCCCTTAGTAAATGGCCCCCATTATATTATCCATATCACTTTTTTAGTAGAAAGTTTGTGGATTAGTACCTTTATTTTGTGTTACCACTTCACCATTTTTTATGGGCATTATATATTAATAACCGAACCTCAATAGACATTAGCGTTCCTGACTCTTTTTGTGTATCAACAAGATGGTGCACAACTAAACCACGGTGCAGGACTAAAGCAACAAATAGGAATTCTAAAGCCAAATTAGACAGTGCTAACCCCATTATGTTTTCACATACATGGACGTCATGGGATACAAATAGTAAATGCATGCTAACATATAAGTAAGTGCTGGTGCATATGGGCTCAGAAGCAGAGCCAGTGCAATCACTGTGCAGCCCAGCTATAACTGACATCTGCACTAACATCTGGGATGGTGATAACAGCCTTTAGACACCAGTGTAAAGTTTCATTTCTTGCCTTTACCCTTCCTGTGCGTCGGTTCCTGGCTGCATGTCACTTCTATTACCGTATTTTTGGGACTATAAGGCGCACCCGATTATAAGGATGAATGACCAGCAGGTGGCAGACCTGTGCACAATTCAAGGCAGCTGTTGTCTGTAAGTACGGTTCATATATAAGGCGCACCTTTGATTTCTGAGTAAATAGTGAGCCTTATAGTGCGAAAAATAAGGACTATATGGTCTGTTTATCTGCAATTGTTTGTTTTGTCTGGAGTAGTGGAGGTGGCAGGGTTGAGAGGCAGTGGAGCGTTGGCAGTGTAGGAGGGCCTTTCAACAGAGGTGACATTGCTCTGGCAGCGTCCCGGTTTTTGTCCTCCACTTAGGGTGGAGGATCTTCTGCTGATTTGTCTTGGTCTGCTGGTTTGTGTGGTACCATGGTGTTGTCAGGGGGGTCATCTGGTTGACTTTTGGAGGTGTCCTGTGTGGAGAATTGCCATTATGAATTGCAGGGAAGACTGTAAGATACGTTACTGGTTCCCAGACCTGCTCGTACTGGAGGTAATGCAGTTGGTCAATTTGTGGGATCCGTACTCTGGATTTGATTTCAGTATGGGTCTTAAAGGCACCGTACTTGCTGCAACAAGGTCCGCAAACTGTTTGGGGAAAGCCCTATATCACTTTGTAGTGACACATGGTGCGGTCAGGGGTTTACAGCCCACTGCTGCATTGTGTGGGGACTGCCTATAGACAGTCAGGGAAACCTGTACACCCATCCTTTGTCCCCTTGGTGGTGACCTATGGTCATGGGTTACACCCTAATTGCCAATGTTGCCCTCTTTTGCATTACTAACAGCCTAACAGCTAACTATTCTGGCGTAGCAGATGTCAGTTGGAAGTTGTCTGAAAGACTCTTGCCAACTGCATCAAGGATATACCTTTTTGGGAAGCACTTAATAAAATTCAAGTTAACTTTGTCTAGACCCATGGTAAATTCATTTTGTGTCCCATCTTGTGTGCGAAGTTGGTACTGACTTATAGGGCTGGTATCAAATGTAAAATGTCAAAAAGGGGGATGAGGCCCTTAGTCCCATTTATTTTGATGGATGCTATAGTGACTGATAAGAAAATGATATCCATGTGTTATTTGATCTATTTTCCGGAAACATGGTTATGAGAAAATATCCCGGACAGTGTTGTGACACTCTCTGATTTTAATGTTATAAGAGCTGACAGGAATAGTGGTAGTGGTAAGAAAAAAGGTGGTGGTTTAATGGTTTATATTAAAAAGTACAGGTGCATGGTAATCATATTACTGAGTGCACTAAAATGTGTTCTTGTGATATAGAGCTAATGGTATTAGTTCTAAAGCCTCCTTATTTGCCAACAGAATTGCAGGCGGTGATTGTGGTACTAACATATATTATATTGTGAAGGCTTGCGAAAGCGTGTGTGCACGCAAAAAAGGCCCATCGCCTTGGTGAGGCAGCTCCTCACTCTGTCCTGTACCTCTACAATAATAAAAGAAGCATTTTTACATCATTCCGGTGAGTGCCGCATTTCCCTCTTTTGTTTTGCTTCATCTGTCTGCATATATTGGACGTGCACCCTGGACTGCTTTGATTTCCCTAATGCCCAGTCTCCCGCCTTTGGTCTGCAGAAGGTGTTTGTTAATTTTTTTGGTGTGAGCAGTGCCGGCCTTTGAACTTTCTTTTCTCCTCTCCCTCCTGAATAACATATATTCTACCATCTTTGAATGGAGCAGTAGCCTGTGATTCGTTATTATCTGAAGTTGGTTTTCTCCGGAGCAGGCCTCCAGAAAGAAGCCCTTTGGATTATAACATCTGATTTTAACTGGGTTCCCTCAATTTTGGCAATATGTAACAGCCCCTACAAGAGGTAAAATGGTGTTGGATCTCCGGTTTGCTAATGTTAAGATTGCATATAGGTCAGTTATACTTTCTCCCCTCTGTCGCTCTAATCATAATTTAATATTTGTGCAACCACGTTACTGCCTGGTGAGTTAAGGTATCCAGCCATTACTAAAACTGTGTGTCAGTGGTCAGATTCAGCTGTTGATGAATTATGGACATATTTTGATGCCACGGACTGGGATGTCTTTTTGAATGATGCGAATAAACGGCTGTGTGGATACCATCACAGACTATATTAATTTATATGTAAAGAACATCATACCTGCATAATAAAGCTCGGGTTAATTAAGAATCAAGACCATTGTTAAGAAAATGGAGTCAAGCCTTCTGCAATTGGGATAGTGTAGACTTCAAGATTGTCTCCAAGGAGTTAAAACAAAAATTTAAAGATTGTAATTGTAACAGTTTAGAGATAAACTGGAGAGTTAAAAACAATAACAGGGCAAGTTATGAAAAAGTGTAAGCAGTAATGAGCAAACGCAACTAGTATTGGCAGTTTTGGTTGCATACCGGGGCAATTGGTTGTGGATAAAGTGACAGACCAAATTTGCCATAATGAAATGAGTGAGGTGTAAAAAAAAACAAATTCAGAAAGGCATCAGGTTCAGATAATATCAGTGCAAGAGTCCTTTGTAGTTGTGGGAAATAACTGAGCCCAGTGTTTACTAAGATTTTTAATACTAGTTTACAAAGTACACCAAGCAAAGTTAGATGGCCTACAAATTTAAATGACTACAGACCTATTGCACTAATGGCATTAATTTTGAAGGTATTGGGGCAGACTTATCAAGCTGTCTAAAAGTCAGAATATTCCTAGTTGCCCATGGCAACTTATCACAGCTCTGCTTTCATTTTACCAGTGCTCATGAATATTTAAAGGGGAGCTGTGATTGGTTGCCATGGACAACTAGAAATATTCTGACTTTCAGACAGCTTGATAAATCTGCCCTTGTCTTAAATAGACTCAAAGGGGCATATTTATCAGGACATCTGCGCACCGCCACTGGCGCAGAGGCCCTGAAATAATCGCAAATGCTAGCTTATTGCTAGCTTTTGCGATTATTTTCCCCAATCCGCCACCTTCACGCCAGTGGGGCGTGAAGGGGCGTGAAGGGGGGGGGGCGCGGCCGGACGGGAGTGGGCCGGCGCGGGGCGTTACTGTCCCCGCGCCTGCGCACTCGCTGCTGCCGGCGACTTTTCATACGTGAAAAGTCGCCGGTTGCGGTTTTTTCTACGCCAGGCAGGGCCTGGCATAGGATAAACGCTGCACAACTGGCAGCCCGATACATGAAGAGGCAGAAGCCTCTTCATGTATCGGGCTGTGAATTTGCAGCGGCGGGGCTATCATACGCTGGCGCACGAGCGCCAGCCTATGATAAATATCCCCCAATTTCTCTTATGGGTCAATGTTAGGGACCGTGGATGTGCTGATATATTTACTTAAAAAGATATATTCCCACTTGGATTAGTTGAACAATGCTGTATGATTAACGCTCTTTGATTTCAGTATTGATTTAAATTCTATCATTTCAGAGTTACTGTTAGATAATCTAAGCAATTTATTGTTGGATCAGAAAATGATTGACTGGATTCTAAATTATCTAATGGAAAGACCGCAGAGGGTGAGAATTAGAAGTAGGTGGTCAAGTTTTGTCCAGTGTAGGAGTGCCACAGGGGACTGTCCTTTCAACTTTTTTGCTTATTGTGTATACTGCAGATTTTAGGAAAGGCAACAAGGAGTGTTTTTTTACAAAAAATACTCGGATGATACTATTTTAGTGGGGTTGATAAGAAACGGAGCTGATAAGAAGTATAGGAACTTGATCAGCGAACAGTCTAAAGCTTAACCTTTTGAAAACAAAAAGATGGTAATTGATTTTTCTAGGGAAAAGCAGGAACAAATTGAACTACTGGTTATAGATGGGATGAAAATTGAGCGAGTATAGGAGTATAAATATTTTGGAGTAATACTTGACAAAAAAATTAAACTGTGAATGGGAAGGCAGCGGGGAAGTTGATTCATTATGTTTCTTTGATGTTAATATTAAGCTCCTTACCACTTTTTTGAGTCGGTAGTTATGAGTACGCTATTTTAGGGGGTCTGTGCCTGGGGTTTTTGTTTATCTGCTGGAGAATTAAGTAAGTGTAGCAAAATAGTGAAGAAGGTGAAAAATATATTTGGCTTAAAAAATTGCAGGCTGGGAGACTATGCTACTCTGTCAAGTTGTTGGCAAACCCATCCCATCTATTACCTAATACCATCTTGGAGAAGTAGCTTAAGCGACCGATTCATTTAAATTAAATGTCGAACTGAAAGGTACAAGAAATCATTTGTGCCGAGAACCTGATGCGTACCGGTAACTGGGGTTCAAAACGGGCATAGGAGTAATATGTAATATGTGGGCTAATATGTGTTTAATCAGAATAGTTAGGGTTTGTAAGTGTTTCCATGTCTTTCATATTTTTTCTGTATGTTTTTTATATTGCAACTTTATTGTATGTTGCCATGTACTACCGGTATGTGTTTTAATCAGATGTGACATATTCTTTTCTCCAATGGGGACAATAAATTCTTCTTCTTATTATTATATGATTCCCCTTCCCCCCCTTTTTGGAGGTGCGGATCATGGAAGCTCCAGGCCACAGTAAAGCAAAGGGTGGCTGTTATAGTGTATTGCAAAAAATGAATATCACAGTGTATTAATCTGAACAGGCAATTAGGTTATTGCTTGTTCAAATCCTATAGTGGGTACCAAAAAAGTTTAAAAAAGTGTAAATAATATTCTCAAATATATACTTTATTGGCAACAGAATGTACAAAAAAACTAAATTTAATTGTCAGGGTTCGGGGTCAGTGGACCCTCTAGACTACAGTGGGAGATGGTAATAGCCGACATCTGGGACCGGAATCTAAATGGCACCTGGTCTTCATCAGAGCCCGCCACAAAGCGGGATGGTCTTGCTGTGGCGGGGGCCACCAGATCACTCCACAGGTGCGAATAGCACGCGCTGGCAGCCAAGGTAGTGTTACAGAATCATAGTCCAGGCTCAAGGTCAGGCACAGGTAGGTAGTCAGGGCAGGTGGCAGAGATGCAGAGGTCTGGTCCAGATTCACAACAGGAGATCAGCAGAAATAGGAATGGGCAAGAAAAGGGTACACAGGAACACAGGAACAACGCAGGGGAGCTTTCTCTATGGCCTACACTTAAAGATCCGTCAGGGAGTGATGGGAGCCGCCAAATTAAATAGAAACACAGAAGTGGCCAGCCCCAATCAGCGGTGCGCTGGCCCCTTAAATCTCTGAGTGCCGGAGCAAGCACCCTAGGGAGTGGGGACACGTGCGTGGCCTAGTCGGAATGGGAGCAGGATCGTGGAGAGATAAGTAAGGACTGAGGACACCGCCACGGAGAGGGGCATAAGTGTTCCTGCGATCCATGACATGATCGCAGGGAAACCCGTGACAGTACCCCCCCCCCCTTGGCCTCCTCCTCTTCTTGGTCCAAAGAATCCTCTGGAGGAGGCTATGGTCCTGGATATTCTCCTCTGGCTCCCAGGATTTCTCTTTGGGACTGAACCACTTCCAGTCTAAAAGGAAGAACTGCTTACCTCTCATGGTCTTCATGTCCAACATCTCCTTAACCTCATAGCCATTTTGAGAGTCAGCTTCAGGAGCAGGAGATTGCTGAGAAAAGACGACAGGCTTCAGGAGGGAGACATGGAAGGAGTTTGGGATGCGCATCGATGGAGGAAGGCAGAGTTTGTAGGTCACTGGGTTGGTGCGCTTGATAACTTCAAAAGGACCAAGGAAGTGGGGACCAAGCTTGTAGCTAGGTATCTTCAACCAGACATATGTGGAAGATAACCACATCTTGTCACCTGGAGAGAAGACAGGAGGAGGCCGTAGCTCTTGTCAGCTTAGGTCTTGGTGCTGTCTGAGGCTCGGAGAAGAGACTGGCGGGTCTGGTCCCAAATAAAGTAATAAGGTAATAATAATTTAAGGTCCTCTACCACTGGGACATCGGAAGAAGTAGACAGTGGAAGAGGAGGATGAGGGATTCGTCCATAGACCACAAAGAATGGAGCTGCGCCAGCAGACCCAGAGTCCAGGAAGTTATAGGAAAACTCAGCCCAAGGAAGCAAATCAGCCCAGTTATCTTGACGGGCTGAGACAAAGTGGCGGAGGTAACAGCCCAAAGTCTGATTCACCCTCTCTACTTGACCATTCAACTGGTAGGATGGTAAGCAGAAGAAAAGTCCAGATTAACTTGCAGCTAGTTACACAAGAATGTCAAAACTTGGACACAAACTGGACCCCTCGGTCAGACACGATGTGCAGCGGAAGTCCATGCAGCCGGAAGATATGCCTGAAGAACAAACTAAGCCGTGGAGAAGACGGAAGACCTGGAAGGGGAACAAAATGGGACATCTTGGAAAACCGGTCCATCACCACTCAGATGACAGTACTGCCAGAGGAGAGAGGGAGATCAGTGACAAAGTCCATTGCCACGTGAGACCACGGGCGACTGGGTATCGGCAACTGAAGTAACAGTTTAGCTGGTTTGAGACAAGAGGTTTTGTTGCAGGCACAGGAGGAGCAGGATCTCACAAAATCCCAAACATCTTGGGCCAGACCTTGCCTCCAGTAGGAGCGGGAGATGAGAGCCACAGATCATTGCACCCCTGGGTGTCCAGTCACTCGCTAAGAATGACCCCAAGACAGAATCCTCTTCCGGAGTGCAGGTCTTACATATGTCTTGCCAGGAGGTTACTGCCGAAGATCCAACAGAGCTGCAACAGCAAGTTGTTCAGGAGAGATGATATGCCGAGGAACAGGCTCCTCTCCAATGACGGGACAGTGCATCAGCCTTGATATTTTGTACACAGGGTAGAATGGATCTGCAGGTTGAAGCGAGAGAAGAACAGCGACCAACGGGCTTGCCTGGGATTTAGGTGCTTGGCTGTCTAGAGTTACAGAAGGTTCTTGTGGTCTGTGTACACACAAACAGGATGGAGAGCTCCCTCCAGTAGATTACGCCACTCCTCCAGAGCAAGTTTGATGGCCAACAGTTCTCTGTCACTAATAGAATAATTTCTCTCTGTGGGATAAAAAGTCCTAGAAAAGAAGCCACATGTGAGAGTTTGGCCTACAGGCCCTTTCTGCTCCAGCTCTTACAGAGGATGCATCCACCTCAAGATGAAAGGGTTTCTTTGTGTCAGGCCTAGTGAGAACAGGAGCTGAGGCAAAAGCGGACTTCAACCTGAAGAATGCCTCTTGACCCGCCGGGGGCCAGACACAGGGACTGGCATCTTTCTTTTTCTTGGTTAGTGCCACGATGGGAGACACCACAGTGGAATAAACTGACGATAATAGTTTGCAAAACCCAGGAACCTCGAACGGCTTGTAGGCCTACTGGGCTTGGCCACTGTAGAACTGCAGAAAGCTTATCAGGATCCAACTGGAGACCTCTGTCAGAGATTATGTGGAAGGCTGTGTTGGTGAAAATGACATTTCTCCAGATTGGCATAGAGATGGTTAGTCCAAAGTTGGCCAAAAACTTGCCGTATGTGGGCCATACGAATGATGGGTCTCGAGGTCTGGGGAGAAGACCAGAATGTCCTCAAGGTAGACCACGACACATGTGTACAGCAGATCCCTGAAGATATCATTCACAAATTCCTGGAAGACAGCAGGAGCATAACATAGTCCAAAGGGCATCACTAGGCACTTGAAGTGCCCGTCACGGGTGTTAAACGCTGTCTTCCATTCATCACCCTTGCGGATCCAGATGAGATTATAGGAACCTGAAAATCCAGTTTGGAGAACACCTTGGAACTGCGCAGCCGATTAAAAAGAGTTCCGTAATCAACGGCAGGGGATAGCGGTTTTTAACCGTGACCTTGTTCTGCCTGTTTTTTGGAAAAAACATCAGGAAAGCATGCTGGCAGACCCTCCAGAGACTTGGGAGACACAGAAGAAGTCAGGACAGGTAGAGGTGTCACCATGCAGCGTGAGTGACATTCTGATCCCCAACGCAGGACCTCCCCAGAACACCCAGAAGAAGAGATGATGTGGAGCATGGCAGAACATAGAAGAATGGTCTTTCTTTGTGAAGAGCTCCAATTTGAAGAGATACTGGGGCAGATTTATCAAGTTGCTGAAAGAATATTTCTAGATGCCCATGGCAACCAATCACAGCTCAGCTTTCATTTTACCAGTGCTCATGAATATTTCAAAGGGGAGCTGTGATTGGTTGCCATGAGCAACTAGGAATATTCTGCCTTTCAGACAGCTTGATAAATCTGTGTGGCTGTTTCAGTGTGGTTCTGGACCGGATCAGACAAGATTTGTCCTCTGACTGAAGATATGGCTAGGGGCTTCTCGAGAGGTACCACCAGAATGCGATGCCGGGAGACCAGAGCGGAATCCACAAAGTTCCCCGTAGAGCCAGAGTCCAAGAAAGCAGAAACTTGTATAGGAGTGCAGGTACCAACACTGAGGAGCACAGGAACTGTCAGGCATTGAGAAGCTGAATTCACACCTAGGTACACTTCTTCCATGAACCCTAGGTGCTGGTGTTTCTTGAATGCTGGGGGAGGACAGGACAAACCCCAATGAAGTGCTTGGAACAGGTGCAGTACAGGCACAGATTATCCTTGCAATGTCTGGAACGTTCCTTGGCGGAGAGACGAACCTTGTCCACTTGCATAGGCTCCTCTGCAGACTGTGTGACCGGAGGCTTGAGCTGCCTTTGGAAAAACCAAGCCAAGTGAGGTAGACATGGAAGCCGGGCCTGTGGTTGCTCGTGACGCAACTCTTCAGTGCGCTCCACGAACCGCACATCTATACGAGTGGCCAGGGTAATGAGACCACTCAGAGTAGCTGGCAGGTCACACACGACCAATGCGTCTAAGATGACAGTCCTTTTTAAAATGTTGCGGACAGGGCCGTGTCATTCCAAGAGAGCTCGGAAGCTAGGGTATGGAACTTGACAGCAAACTCACCTATGGCGTAAGTTCAGCAGTTCATCGACTCTGTCTTATAGAGGGGTATCCCAGGCCAGGGCTTTCCCGGAGAGAAGACTGACAATGAATGCCGCCTTGGAGTGTTCGGTGACAAACTGGGAGGGCATCAGTTCAATATGCAACGAGCACTGGGTAATAAAGCCTCTGCAGAGCTTGGGAACTCCATCATTCTTATCAGGCATGGAGAGTCTGAGCCTCAGTTCAACTGCCAGAAGACAGGCCGGTGTGACGGGAGAAGTCGTAGGAACTGACACTGAAGTATTCGCTGGGGCCTGATGCAGATGCTGAGTGGCAAGCATCTGTTGCAGTATGGAGGTGGGCTGGCCAAGCAGCTCTCCTTGCGATACAATCTCCTGGGACTGCTGGGCGACAACATTGGTAAGATCAGCCAGAATTGGAAGCAACACCTTGGCGGGGTCCATGTCCGGATCTTATTGTCAGGGTTCATGGTCAGTGGACCCTTTGGACCACCGCAGGAGAGTACTTGCTGACACCTGAGATCGGAATCTAAGTGGCACCCGGTCTTCATCAGAGCCCGATGCAAAGCGGGATGGTCTAGCTGTGGCGGAGTGCCACCAGTTGAGGCCGTGGTGGCAGCCAAGGTAGCGGTACAGAATCACAGTCCAGGCTCAAGTTCAGGCACATGCACGTAGTCAGGGCAGGCGGCAGAGATGCAGAGGTCAGAGGTGAGATCCAGGATTCACAACAGGAGATCAGCAGAAACAGAAATGGGCAAGGAAACGGGAAAGGTACACAGGAACACAGGAGTAACGCAGGGGAGCTTTCTCTATGGCTTACACTCCCATCACTCCCCGCCGGAATAAATAGAAACCTGGAAGTGGCCAGCCCCAATCAGCGGTGCGCTGGCCCTTTAAATCTCAGAGTACCAGCGCAAGCGCCTTAGGGAACGGGGACATGTGCGCAGCCTAGCCGGGGATGGGAGCAGGGTAGTTGAGAGGTAAGTTAGGGCCAAGGGCGCTGCCACGGAGAGGGACACCCTTGACATTAATATTCATGGCAAAAGCTAATAAATCATTGACGTATAGCATGTACTGATGTATGCAACTATTTTTGTATTGGGGATCTGATGTATGAATTTTATTGGTGTGCTCTCTAAACCTTAGTACAAGCTCAGAGTTTGTTGTTGGAAGATATTTAAATGTTTTAAGTGGTATTGGTATACTTTTTCCTAATGTATAATGAAGGATGAATATTATATTGGCCAGGACAAGGTTCTACCATCACCATGACAAGGATTTTATACTCTGCGAGCAGTGAGACTATGGAACTCTCTGCCACAAGATGTAATGGCTGATAATATGAACATGTTCAAAAAGGGCCTTTTTGTTAATAGTTTCTTTTGATTCAGGGAGTTATTCTGACTGCCATATAAGGGTTGGGAAGAATTTTTTCCTACTTTCAGCCATTTGTCGTTAACTTTCCTTTTTTGGGATAAACACAGTATAGTTTAAAAGGTTGGACTTGATGGACAGATGACTTTTTATTACCTTATTTACTATGATACTAATAAAATAAACTGGCAATTAAGCAGAGTCTCCAGGAACTGACTCCATTTTGATAAAAAAAAAACCCTCAAGGATTTTTTCATGGGGTCTTGTGAACATTTTATCCCCAAATCTATAAATTTGATAAGATTTTAAGAAATGAATGTACAATTGAACATGAAAAGTGATTTTACCTAAGTGGTCACCAGTAATAACATGGTCACGAAACAATTTTGGGAGTGGTTGTCTGTCGGCACAATCTGGGCACTGGATAATGGGAAATGAAATAATATACATCTGGAAAGTTTGAACTTTGCACACAAAACTTTTCTAATGGACACCTGAAGTTGAAATAATAAATGTGGTCCCTAAAACGGGGTCATATTCCGGTTACGTTTTTGTATTTAATTGTCAGAGCCTCTCAAAATCACTTTAAGTTTGAAATTTATTACCACTACAGTATAATATCATACATCAGATTGAAGTAGACAAGCTTGTCCCTAATTGTGAAAATGATCTTTATGGGTTTAATTATCATATAACACTGGACACTTTGATAAATCTGTCCAACTTTGCACTTTGTAAGTTTTAGACAGGTTTAGTAATTCTGCCTCATTGTTTCTGTACTACACTTTATCATTAAATCACAAACAAACGTCTTTCTAAAGACGTTTTCCATGACCTCACTTGTAATTATATAGTACAAGGAAATACATGCATCTTGAATCGTACTCTGTCAACTCTACTAAAATTATGTCAAGCCTCTTTGGGCTGTAATTTCACCAGGGAAGTCTTCAAAACATCCTAAATGCATTTAAAAATAATACCTATAATCACATCCAGCTATTAATTTTTTCTACATCTGCTGTTTGGCTTTGCGGATGCAGGGGTTAAAAGGGGCATTCTAAAATGTTATTATATTGGAAAGGACTAGATAAATATTTCAGACATGCAGTGATATAAATGTATTTCCATTTAAGTATTGCAAATTGTCAAATTTTGCTCATAAAGTCAGTCTTAACCAGCAGATTTAACCATACTACACTGCAGTTAGTTTTAGGTATTGCTCCTGGAGATCCGTGTAATCATACTTTTGTGTTTGTTGTTCGTAGCAGTAGCACTGTGAGCAATGCATTTATACCCATGTATTGTAGCTGGACATGGTGCACTAGGGGAGTCTCCATAAACTGCTGGTTCTTTGATCGCTGCTCCCCAGCCCCTCCCCCTCTTGTGCTATCTACCCAGAAGCCTGCTACAGCAGTGACTCAGAGCAGAGGGAAGGTCTAGGCTGTATTAACTGAGGGCTCACACAGGAGTGCACCATCTTGCACCAATTCCAGTGGCAATCAAGGAATATCAATTTAATTTTCACAGTCCTGCTACTACTAACAACACAAAAAGGTTTGGATACACAATTTTCCGGGACCTATACCTAGCTCTGTCTGCATGTTGAAACAGTTTATTGAAGGAAGATATAACAATAAACAGAACAGTAAACAATACATCAATATTACAGTGGAAGTAATATCAGTATAGAAGTGGATATAAAGAAATAAATGCAGCCAAGCCCACAGGATCGCTATTAGAGAGAAAAGAGAAACCATCTCTTTGCAGGCAGCATATGAGGCCAAGCATATGTAAGCACTCAATCTTAAATGGGGAAAGAAATAGCATAACATAAAAAGATACAATGCATTCATATTGCAATTTTCTATGTTATGATACAACATAATGAATAGTTCCCTCATGGTCTCACTGCTTTATAATGTTTTGCAATGAGTTCCACAAGGGATCGTCACTGGAGGCAGGCCAGAACCTACCGTACTGCAATCCTACCACGCAGGGCGACTAAGGAATTAAGACTGATCATACATCCAGGGAGAAACAGTTGTTCACCCCTGTATCTGCGGTCCCAGCTTCTCATGCCCATAGGGCACCAGAACAAAAGTCATAAACAGAGGGCAAGAACAGAAGATCAATAATAATAAATTAATAATAATAATCGCTTTATTTATATAGTGCACATTTCTGGATCCTGGGATAGGAGCCACAGCTCCACCAGCCCTGGTTTTAAAGGATCTGATTTGAGAATACTTAAAGAAATACCTGTCACCAGATTTTGACCCCCCTGACAAACAATGTCTGCTGATAAAGAGTTACAAGTCCTCCCTATATCACCTAAAATGAGCTGCCAGTGAGATCCTGTATCTTAATTACAGTCATTGTCCTGATATACAAATGAGCTTTTCTGACTGATCTCTGGCAGCCTTAGAGAGGAGAAGAGTCAGAGATACCAGAGAACCACGGCCCATTATTGTGACTGACAGCTCTGTGTCTCTTCAAATCACTGCCCTACCTCCTTAGGGACCATCAGCTAATATTCTACTACAGACATATAAAGCTCTATGTACAGATGGGAAATATTGGGGCAGATTTACTTACCCGGTCCTGTCTGGATCCCGCGTTGCATTGTCCGACGAGGATTCGGGTCTGCAGCGATTCACTTAGATCGTGCGGCCAAGTTCCTGCATCCTTCGCTTCTACATCGAGGTCCACTGGAGTTCACCTGCTTCTTCCCAGTGCTTGTAAGTGCGTGTCTTGCGACACATTTCTAAATGTTAAATCCTGCGTGTTGTCTGAATCCGTCGGGTTGTCCGACGCCCCCCCCCCCATTTCTGTCGCGTGCAGGCTGGCGTTGATGCGCCAAAATCCGATCACATGTGCCAAAATCCTGGGGCAATTCGGCGCAAAACGGAAATCGTCGGGAAACCCAACGAAAATGCGCTCCGCGGACCCTTAGGAAATGAGCCTCATTGTGTACATTTTTTTACACGGCCCTTTGTTACATTCATGACATGTGACCAATGCCTCATCACAGGTCTCTAAGCCTTCTAAGAATAGAAAACTGTACACCATGTATGTGATTACATGAAATCACAGCAGCCTTCATGGAGGTTGGAGTGGACTAGAGGTCCATAGAGGCTGATGTGACTTCATATGGTCAGATACATGCATGGGGCACATTTTGCAATTATTAAGATGCTAAAGGACCTGAGACGATGTCACTCTGGTCACATGACATGAACTGTGACCAGTAAGGAGGCATAAGGCATGGGGAGGATTAGATGGGAGGGGCCTGCCAAACAGGACACCCCTCCCCCCTCTGATGCCAGGTAATATAAGATAAAATGTGATTTCTGTGGATTTTTAGCTAAAAGAAGGGAGTCAGTGAGTTAATAGGGGTCTATAGGAAGCTGTCACTGGCTGTATATGTGCAAAAGTGGTGACAGGTTCCTTTTAAACCACACCGCTTAGGAGTGTCTGGGCGTGGATGAAAATCACTAAGAGGAGACAGGGAAGAACCTTGCAATACATTGTACATCCTAGTGTCCTCAAGGACTCCCCATCTTAAAAAGAATAATTAAGACATTCCCAGGGGAAACCCAGGATTCCAAAGGATTGGTGTAAGGGGGCTGAAGTGTCGAGAAAGAGTGCCTTTAGAGTCCCTTTAGAGATCTGAAAAGGGTCACCTGAGGGGAAATTGAGGAGACGGATTCTGGTGGAATCCATGGGAGTAACTTAACCCCATCGACGCTTGTTTTCAGCTTAGTGACCAGACTCGATTTTTACAATCTGACATATGTTACAATATTTGGTTATAACTTCGGAATGCTTTAACATATCCAGGTGATTTCGAGATTGTTTTCTTGAGACAAATTGGACTTCATGTTAGTAGTGATACTTTTTTGCGTTTTGTTCTGAAAAAAGCCGAAAATATGGCAAAAATTCGGAAAAATGTGTCATTTTCAAAGTTTGAAATGTTCTGCTTTCCAGGCAGATAGTTGAACTACCCAAAATGTTTGATAACTAACATTTCTGGAATATCTGCTTTATGTTGGAATAATATTTTATGCATTCTCTCATTTTTCTAGGATGTGATGAGGCTTAGAACTTTAGGTGCTATTTTTCTCATTTTCATGAAATCGGCAAAATTCACATTTTGAGGGAAAACTCAGTTTTCAAGTGACTTTTAAAGGCATAAATAATAGTAACCCAATAAAAGACCCCACTATAGAAACTACACCCCTCAACGTATGTAAAACAACTTCTATAAAGTCTATTAACCCTTTAAGTGTTTCACATGGGCTAAAACAAAATAGAAACTTGAATTTTTTTTGGAAAATACATTCATTTAGGCCAAAAATGACACTTTCACAGTGAATGAAATGATAAGATGCAAAGTTTGATGCCCAATTTTTCCCGAGTGGTTGTAAACTGCTGTATGGGCACACTGTTGGGCATAGAATGAAAGCATTGACAATTTTTGGAGGAATGCAAACATATGAGGGCTTATTATTTACAGGGTGAGATTATTAATTTTGGGGGGGTCTATAGTTTATTTACAAAATGTTATTAACTATTTCAAGGGGGACACAAACAAAATGATCAATTTTTATTTGGGATTTTTAGCACTTTTTTTCCTCCGCTCACCATAACATAAAAATAATATTTTATCTTTATTCTCTGGTTCACTACGATTATGGTGACACCTCATTTATATAGTTTTTCTTATCTTTGCTCAATTTTACTGAGCAAAACCAATATTGGATAAAAAGCACAATTTTCACTATTGACAACTTTTACGGCATAAATTCTGTATTTTTCTGTTGACAGATCTGGTTGAGGGCTTTTTTTTGGTGAAAAGAGTTTCAGTTTCTTTTCAGTCGTATCATATTAGGGCACATAACTTTTTAAATCACTTTTTTGATGTTGTTCACCGAGCGGATTCAATATTGATTTAGATTTATTGTACAGATTGATAAGAACGCAAGGATACCAAATATGTACATATTTTGTCAGTTGAGGTCTGCTGCTACTGGATCGGGAAATCGTCCCTCACATGTTGTACCTCTGACAGAGGTAAGTAGACTTCTGATTGAGAATAATTGATTTTGAAGTGGCTGAGCTCGCCATACTTCCTAAATTACTGAATGAGAGAGGCAAAAGAAATCCTGCGCTGCAACACGCATAGCAATAGATCATTGGTACTTAAAGCTGCTTTACAGTGACAGGAACCCATAAGGATGCTGTGAACAACAACAAGTGAAAATCCACTCTGTAATCACTCCAAAGGGGAATCTCCCAACTCTCAGCCAGCTCCACCATCCCTCCTTCCTAGGCTTTGGTGGGCAGGGTACCAGAGTGGTCTCTCAGGTAAAGGTTGGGCAGCAAATTGTGGTGGGAAAGGAAGGCCAGACCAGTCCACTATATCCAGATCCTGCATGTCTAAATCAGCTTCCAATGCGTGAATATCAACTAGATGTAGCAGAGTCAGATGTGAGAGGTCTGGTAGGAGCTGTCAAGGAGTGCCCTGATAGGTGTCATTGCCCGCCATTCGTGCTTTAGACATGATAGCATCTTTCAACTGAAAGCAGGGCACTCTGCAAATGACATCCCTAGGTTGCTCTTGGGTTGGAGGGTGGGCTTTAAGAGAATGATGAGCTCTGTCTAGTTATAATGGAGAGTTTGCCAGGACCTCAAGTACGGAATTGAACACCTGCTGTAAAGTATCATGTAGCATGGAATGCTCGACCAACCCTGGAATGCCCCGTATCCATATGTTGTTGCAGCATCCCATGTTTGCAGCATCAAATTGGTCTTCTAGAAATTGCAATTGATAGTCGTGGGTAGATAGAGATTTATCATGTGTGACCTGTGACCAGGCGTTCTCGGTGAGAGGATTGTTGCACTTCAGATGAGGATACTCTGGTGTCTAATCACTGGCTCTCCTCGCTCAATATGTACATTTCTGCAGCATATGATTGCTCCATGACTTTTCATGTCATCCCTAGTGAGAATGGTGCGAAGGTGGGAACTGAGAGCCTGCAGCTTGGCGAGGACCCCTTGTTCGTGAAAGAATAATACGTACTGAGCACAGGTGTCTCTTGCAGGCGCAGGTGTGCTCATTAGGCGCAAACCTTGACGCAAATGCTTGTATCTTTCCAGTGTTGCTGCATGTAGAGTACATCTGAGGCACTGGGTGGAATGTGATCCCTAGAACCTGGTGTAAGCTGCTCTTCAACTGCATTACCCCATTAGGGGACTGGGGTTTGTGCGGTCTGTAGCATACATATAGGGGCCAGTCATGATGAGTGTTATACCCACCATGTTTGCTCGTATGTGCCGCTCCTCTTCCTCTGACGGGCGTGTTTAGTATGTTCAGTATGTGTTGCACGCTCCCTTCATGTGATGTGCGGAGCCATGCACAAAGATGGCACCCACTGCCCCCCCCCTTATGGAAGCGGCAGATGACAGAGGATACGGGTGGTCCTCTCAGTCAGGTGTCGGGTGATTATTTTCTGCACCCGTTCTTGTGACAGGGATGGTTAGTTAATAGGGATGTATTGAGGGTTAGTTAGAGAAAAGAAGCTGAAAGTGGCCAACCCCTTTTAATTGTGTTGTCACAAATGTAAGCAAGTAAGTGTATAACAAAAGGCTGGAGAACATTATCCCAGCCAAGAACAAAGTCTCTCTAAAATAGGCCCAGTGCCCTTTAAGATGAAATGTAAGTTTAAAACAATCCGTTTGGCCTAGAGGATTCAGGGAAAGTGGAAATTCGGATGTGTGATCATTGAAGACACCAAGATGTACAAGTTTCTTTAAAGCAGTAGCAACACAGGGAGTGGGATCTTCTGATAATGTTACATATGTGTGCTCTTATTCCAGCACGTGAAGCACCTAATGTATGGCTTCCATTTTAATGCAGAAAAAGCAACATTTTCTTCTTTGGCAAGATTGGAGTTGGGTGCATTTTATTGTTCAATTCATGTAAAAATTTAAGTTCCCTCTGAATGACCTCTTGGAAAATGTCAATTTCTAGGGTGTGGGACTTAATAGGGTAAACAATGATTTCTTCGTCATACCTCTAAATTAAGTGTTATGTAACTTTTTGACATTGAGAATAGCATTTGGACCAGTGTCCTGTAAATTCATGAGATGTAAGAGATAACTCCTTTAAAAAGCATAGTGATGTTGAACAAATTTGAACACAAATTATTAGTAACTCCAAATTTGCATGCAAATGTCTCATGCAATCGCGTCGACTTTCATGGGACACAAAACGGGGGGCGGGCCGTCGGACGATCCTACGGATTCGGACAAAACCGCGGTATTTAACTTTGTGTCATAAAACGTGCACTTACATGCACCGGGAGGAAGATGGTGAACTCCGGCGGACCTGATCGGGGAAGCGACACATTCAGGAAATCGGGCGCACGATCTTATTGAATCCCGGCATAGTGCATTGTCGTCAGACAACTCAAGACCGGGTAACTAAATGTGCCCTATTATCTGCATAAAGGAAATGTTTTTGACTGTCAGCTGGGGGAATAAATTATCAATGTCACATAGGGTGGTGAACCAATCAGTACAGGAGGATGGGGCCTAACTTAAGCCTTTGGAGAGTATTTTCAGTTGGTTAGTTGGTCACTCTAGAGATTGTATATTTTCTTGGTCTATCTTCTCCCCGCACTCCTAGTCTTGTAGATACATTTCTTAAGAAATGGGGCTGGTAATTTTTTTTAACTTAATGTTGCTGTAAATCAGATGTATCAGTCTCTATATTAGAGGCATCAGCATTGAAATCATCACATTCTGAATATGAAAAAGTAACTTATTCTAAGATCGTTTTGGGGATGTAAGGTATCATAATATAGATCAAGGTTTCCTCCTATCTAATTAATTCCTGATTAAACCTAGATTTTTTATTATCAAAAGTCAAGGGACATGTGTGAAACTGTTTATAATAAAATGTAGACATGTTTTTTCCCCTGGACATCCTCCATAAATACATGATTTGTAGACTTGAAATGTTTGGTTTGGTGGGCATTTCTTATGTGGCAGGACACTGCTAGGAAGAGACCAGTGCTGAGGATTAGAATATGATCTGAAGGCATTAATTGAGTGCAGCATCTTTTTATTTCATATTTCTCTTTTTCTTTATTTTATTTGTTCTCCACTAGGCAACTCCTAACATAACAACATATCAAAAATATATCAAAGAAAGCATGTACTCATTGCATTTTATCCTGAATTAGATGTTATTCATCCAGTGTATGTAGCTTAGCAGTTTGCTTGGTGCTTTTCTGTACACTCAATGGGGGATATTTATCATACGTCGGAGATCGTCCGCCTATTTTTTAATGTCCTGGTGTAGAAGTAAAAGCAGCCGGCAGCTTTTCACATGTGAGACAGTAATGTGAGACATTAATACCCCCTGCCCTCCGCTCAGCTGGCCACGCCCCCTTCCCACCCATTCACGCCCCACTGCCATGAAGGTGGCATAATCGGGCAAATAATCGCAAGTGCTGCGACTAGAGGTTTTCTAGTTATAAATTGGACTGAAAAGAAGAATGGCCGATGTCATTAGATATTGGGGCGCATTTACGAAGGGTCCGCACAGCGCATTTTCGTCGGGTTTCCTGACTATTTCCAATTTGCGCCGCATATAAGTGGGGTTCATGGTGCACACGAACAGATTTTTGCGCGTGCAACACAAATCAGAGGGTGTTGCTTACGGACAACCGACTGATTCGGACTAAGCACGGGATTTACAATTCAAATTGTGTCGCAAGACAATGCACTCACATACACCGGGAAGAAGAAGGTGAACTCCGACGGACCTCAGCGGGATGCGACACATGCAGGAAAATGGACGCACGATCTTGAAGAATTGCGCCGGACTTCATCCTCGTCGGAGAACGCACCTCGGGTATTGCGACAGGATCGGGTAAGTAAATCTGCCCCATCATGTGCATGAAGGTTAATATGTCTGATACAAATATAAAAAAAATCACCTGTCTTTGCTCTGGACACTTACACTCATGTCCTGTCCCAAAGGTATTACATTGTTTGATATATACTTTCCTAGAAGTATGTACCTCTGTATTCTGAATACATGCCACTTTTTATATCTTAACTCCATGTAATAACTAATCTACTTTACTTTAACAGCCTCATGCAGGTGTCCTGTTTCGCAATTCATTTTCCTGTACTTGAGTTAAAGCATCTTATCTTATCTTGAAAATGTTCTTATATTATCTGTTTAATCTTTTGAAGAGTCTTTCTACATATGCTACACTACAATTTACAATAGGCTTGTTAGTTTTGAACATTTATGGAGTGATTAAATATTAAGAAATATTGCTTTATTATTCATATTGCAGATGTAGTTTGTAGTGTACATAATATAAAATCATTCTCAATGATTCCTGAGATTTCCTTGACAATGTAACAGATCATATCACAAATTCTTTTTTAAAAGAACATTAGAACATGAAATTTTAGCATCAGGTACATGTGCCGAATCTGTACCAGAGGTAGCAAATGAATTAGTTATCTTCTATACTGGTTCCGTTACACATACAATAAAAGTAATCGTGATCTTTCCATGCTCAATGTAAATGGATTGTTGCAGAAACTTGCAAAACAGATGTCAAAGAAACAAAAATAATAAATGACAGGAAACACAAACTTTATTCTTATTCCCTGGCATTCAACACGAGAAGAACAAACCTTACCAGTACACTATAGTTATGGTCATTTATACTAAATATGTAATGATATCCACTAAAGAGGCTTGTCCTTGTACAGATAGGGAGCAGTACAAAACATGTAGTACCGTAGAGACCGGTACATGATTTATAATGGAGGTACAGAAAATTGCAATGGATTTACAGGGGGT
Organism: Engystomops pustulosus; assembly: GCF_040894005.1. Lineage (NCBI taxonomy): Eukaryota > Metazoa > Chordata > Amphibia > Anura > Leptodactylidae > Engystomops > Engystomops pustulosus. The sequence goes on along the minus strand of NC_092414.1, from coordinate 91,005,179 downwards.
TAATTGGAGAGTAGAACAGTATTTGTAGTGCAGGTAGAGACAAATGCAATGCATATATAAAAGAGATGGCGAGAACAAAGTAGAGAGTGGCCTGGATTTCTGTAGTGCATTAGGTTTGTGGTTCTGTGAGCTACAGAACAAGAGTTAAAGGGGGTCATTTACTAAAGGCCCGATTCGCGTTTTCCCGACGTGTTACGCGAATATTTCCGATTTGCGCCGATCGTACCTGAATTGCCCCGGGATTGTGGCGCACGCGATCGGATTGTGGCGCATCGGCGCCGGCATGCGCGCGACGGAAATCGGGGGGCGTGGCCGAACGAAAACCCGACGTATTCGGAAAAACCGCCGCATTTAAAAACCGAAAAAGTGTCGCTTGGGGACCGCTTACCTTCACTTGGTCCGAGGTGGTGAATTCCGGCGCGATGAGATGACTTTCAGCGCAGCAGCGCCACCTGGTGGACGGCGGAAGAACTACATTCATAAATCCCGGCCGGACCCGAATGCAGAGCAGAGAACGCGCCGCTGGATCGCGACTGGACCGGGTAAGTAAATGTGCCCCAAAGTGTTTACATCAGTTTTTTGTCTGACTTTGCACTTAAAAGAATATGCAAACTGCTTGCACATGTTTTTATAAAGAGGCTGCACCAGTCTGGTATCGCGGCTGCACTGTATCCGAAAGACAGAGAAATTGTCTAAGTTTGCACTAAAAAAGTATCTTTGAATATGTATTTAGTAAGTGTGTCGCGGTGCATTTTGTCTGACACTTTAGAAAACTGTGCACCTACAGGGCACGGAAGTGTGTGTTCCTAGTTTGCTCCACATTTATTACTACAATTTGACAGAATTGTGTCGGAACAGCATGAAGCAACGTGCATCAAGAACAAAAGGTGCAACTGTGTCACATCCTGAAAACTGACCAGATTAACTAAGAACAATGATACTATTAAATAATGTGGCGCAAAGTGCACATTACCAAGGCAAACTGCACAAAAGCAGATTGCACCAGTTTTAATATATCTGGGCCATTGTGTGCAAAATACCAACAAAGACCCTGTTTAACTTCAGAAGTTTTTGATATGAGTAACTAACCACATTTCATATTTTGTTTCTAATTTTCTGACCAAAGTCTGTACATATCATATAACTGAAACTCACTGTTTGCTGTCCATGTCTAAATTAATTTTTTATAAGTGCTCAATGAATTGGTTTCAAACACAACCGAGCAAAATCAATCAAAAGAAAGGAATTGTTTGAAGGCACACAATTTTATGTATATATACAGTATGTTCATAACCAACCAGCATTCCCAATCTCCATGTTCAAACACAGGAAATGTGATTCCCATCTCGCACTGTTTACTTTTGTTGATGATATATGTAAGTAAAAAGGAAACCTTTTCATTTACTTGAATGGCCTTGCAGTAGCCAAAACTAACAGAAAAAAATTCACTTGTAAACTAAGCAAACAAAGCTTCAAAGGATTATAGTGAATATTTGCGTGGATCACCACGGTTTCCATTTTTATGAAGCAAATTGTTTTACTGGTTATAAGCTGAAAGTTAAACTACTATGACATAGCGTGACACTGCCAGGTTTGAACGTCTTCTTGATACACAGTGTAGCAACAAATAAACTAACCACAGTGTGTTACTATCCTTCATGATGTCATGGATGATAGCACTTAAGCTGACTGTTTTATGTGGGAGAATTGTTTGTACTGACATGCCCCCTGTCAGTACGTCTGTGTGTGCAGTCACATGTATATTGTATTGGACATCTAACCCATACCCATTGTAAGTAAATAAAAATTGCAACTCCATTGTAAGTTAACAAAATTGCAACTCTAATTTCCGAATGTTTTCTCTTTGCTTACCATTAAATGAATGTGTTAACGAGTCAAAGTCATGTTTGTACTTGCAATGTTGGCGCATTTTTGTATGCAAATTTTGTAACCATTTCCAAAGAATACTAGACATTTAAATCTTTCTTTGACATGTTTCCTGCCTTTAGCTTTTTTTTTGTCACTTTCTTTTTATTGTTTTTAGAATTTAACAAACATGTGTGCATTACCGTATTCTAATGAATCAGAATTTGGTTAGGATTTCCGGAAAACGTAAATTCTTTGCAAATCCAAAGTTTACGGTGATTACTGGGAAGTTTTTTTCTCCTCCTTTATTACCAAAATGGGCGCGAGGACAACGTGTTACTTGAGGCAGAGAACTCTGTGAAGGAGAAAGGAACACCCTTGATCACATGTTCAGACCTGTAAGCCAATCAGCGAGCTGTCACACAGCCCCATAAAAACAGGCAATAACGGCATTTCACACTGCATGTGCTGCCTGTAGCGTCCAGCTGCTTGTAGTGTAACATGCTGTAGTAATTTTTGCTCCAAGGGTGTCCGTTTTGGGGGATCTGTATGCCCCAAATAGCAGTTCTTTTTTGTTGCTGAAGTGAATAGGAAGAAATCAGTGTAAAATCCACATACTTTCTGTAGTGATTTCTGCTTCAATCTCTGAGTGTCCTTTTAGGGGGATCTGTATATCCCAAATAGCAGTTCTATTTTGTTGCTGAAGTGAATAGGAAGAAATCAGTGTAAAATCCACATACTTTCTGTAGAGATTTCTGCTTTAATTCCAGGTTGTCAGTTTTTGTGCTTCTGTATACGCCAAATTTCAGGTTTTTCTGGTAGATAAAGTAGATCCTTGTCAAATCAACATAGTTGATTAACCAATATGTCACACAGAGAGGTGACAGGTGGAGCAGGCACAGGTCGCAGCACAGTGAGGGAACACCAATGTCATCTAGTGTCTGTGTGTTGATAAGAGTCTGTGGGTATCTGTGGGTCAGATATAACACTTAGTTGGCATGGCCCAGGAGCAGGTCAGCGGCGCTCACCTGTCCTCAACCAGTCTCTGTCCTGTTCATTTCCCTCAGCCAGAGGTCTAGTAGGTGGTCTGGGCTCATCGCCACTATACAGCGAGGACGAAGTCCTTGAGGACAGTCAGCAGCTGCTTGGCAGTGAAGAGGTGGGGCAGACATCCGCTTCTTTGTACAGTAGGTGGGAATGTAGAGATGTGGAGAGTGGTATGGGAGGTTATGTTGCACTTGCAAGTAGTCGGGCTGTGCATACTGAGACCGTTGAGGAGAATAGCAGTGACAGGGAAACACAAATCAGGAGAAGAGCGTGTCATCTTGCGCGTTAGGCAGCGAAGCAGGCAGTAAGTCGCTACTGTGGCCGTGAGTCAGCAGGGTGGCAGCAGTGCGAAGACAGGAGCCAAACGGCCACGAGGTACAAACCCCGCTTCCCAGGTCCAAGTAAGCAGTGGCACAGGGGCTCAGTGAGGCAGCGGCGTTAGTAGTCATTCAGTGCAGAGTTTTGGCAGTAAAATCAGTCTGGATTATAACTATCTGCCTCCGCCACCATTCTGATGCTGCCACCCGCCTGATGCCACATATCTTCTGCCAGTTGCTCCATCTACCTCCAACCATCTTTACCAGGGATTGGAATTGTCCGCCACCTCCACAATCTGTCTGTCAGCACCTGTCCAGCAACCGCACAACTACAACCAGGCTTGACGCTAGCTGTCAGACTAGGTAAGTGGTGGCGAATACACCAAGCGACGTCCCTGCGGGCTAAGGCTCTGCCTAAAGCAGATAAACCGCAGATAAACCGCCCTGGCAAGGGTGAACCCACTATCAGGAACCTAAAGGTCTGACTTCGTCTGACAACTGCTGGATGGTGGAGAGGACAGGTAATCAGAATACAGATATAAGGATAGTGTTCACACTGGTATACAGAATCCGACACAAGACACTCTATCATTGTGACACTCTGTGGGCTCCTGCTGCTGCTACTGATGCCACCTCCTCGCTCTATCGTTGTGCCACTCTGTGGCTTTCCGTGTTGCTGCCTCCTCCACACTCTGTCATTGTGACACTCTGTGGGCTCCTGCTGCTGCTGACGCCACCTCTATACTCTGACAGAACTAGGAGTGTGTCACAAATCCAAATCCACTGTAAGGCTACACACATGAAAAAACTGCCATGTAAATACCAAGAAAGAAAGGAAACATGTGTCATGTAGCAAAAAACTATAATGCTTTATTAAATACACAAGTAACAAAAACCAAACATGAATCGGACAAGACAGACTATAAAAACAATTAAAAAGGGTGCCAACAAGATGCACCCATGTGCTTGATAACAACTGGAGCCCGACACCTGATAATGTCAGGAACACCAGATCTGGGCCCCCACACAAAGACAGAACCCCCCCACACACACAATCAAGGATGAAAGCAGTGCATAGTGGCACATACAAATAACAAAATATATCACCTGAAAAAAGAAATACCTGTAACATATAACTGCAGATGCCCTATGTGCTGGTAGAAGGCAGAAAAACGCTGTGCAAAATATAGCTATAAGCGAAAGAACAGCTGCAAGAGTGTGTGGTGTGGAGGGAGGATGGAGGCCCAGGAAGGTACGCCCCATGCGGCTTCCTCAGGGGTACCCGAATCATGTATGATCCACATATATATACCTGTAAGGTGCTTGGCTGATGCTGGACCGGTGTGCAGGTGTGATGGCGGCAACCGAGCCGGCGTCCCCGGAAGCAGGGCACGCCACCTCTACACTCTATCATTGTGACACTCTGTGGGCTCCTGCTGCTGCTGACGCCACCTCTATACTCTATCATTGTGACACTCTGTGGGCTCCTGCTGCTGACAACACCTTCACACTCTATCATTGTCCCACTCTATGGCTTTCCATGTTGCTGCCACCTCCACACTCCTTCATAGTGACACTCTGTGGGCTCCTGCTGCTGACGCCACCTCCATGCTCTATCATTGTGACACTCTGTGGCTTCCCATGTTGCTGCCACCTCCACACTCCTTCATAGGGACACTCTGTGGGCTCCTGCTTCTGACTCCACCTCCATGCTCTATCATTGTGCCACTCTGTGGCTTCCCATGTTGCTGCCACCTCCACACTCCTTCATAATGACACTCTGTGGGCTCCTGCTGCTGACGCCACCTCCATGCTCTATCATTGCACCACTCAATGGCTTTCATGTTGCTGTCACCTCCACACTCTGTGAATGTGACACTCTGTGGCTTTCCATGTTGCTGCCACCTCCACACTCTTTGAATGTGACACTCTGTGGCTTTCCATGTTGCTGCCACCTCCACACTGTGTCATTGTGACACTCTGTGGCTTTCCATGTTGCTGCCACCTCCACAATCTATCATTGTGACACTCTGTAAGCTCCTGCTGCGGCTGACGCCACCTCTATACTCTATCATTGTGACACTTTGTGGGCTCCTGCTGCTGACGCCACCTCCACACTTTATCATTTTGCCACTCTATGGCTTTCATGTTGCTGCCACCTCCACACTCTATCATTGTAACACTCTGTGGGCTCCTGCTGCTGCTGACGCCACCTCCAGACTCTATCATTGTAACACTCTGTGGCTTTCCATGTTGCTGTCACCTCCAGACTCTATCATTGTGAAACTCTGTGGGTTCCTGCTGCTGCTGACACCACCTCCACACTCTATCATTGTGACACTCTGTGGCTTTCCATGTTGCTGCAAACTCCACACTCCTTCATATTGACACTCTGTGGCTTTCCAAGTTGCTGCCACCTCCACACTCTGTGAATGTGACACTCTGTGGCTTTCCATGTTGCTGCCACCTCCACAATCTATCATTGTGACACTCTGTAGGCTCCTGCTGCTGCTGACACCACCTCTATACTCTATCATTGTGACACTCTGTGGGCTCCTGCTCCTGACGCCACCTCCACACTATCATTGTGACACTCTATGGCTTTCATGTTGCTGCCACCTCCACACTCTGTCATAGTGACACTCTGTGGGCTCTTTCTGCTGCTGACGCCACCTCCACACTCTATCATTAGGCCACTCCGTGGCTTTCCAGTTTCTGCCACCTCCACACTCTATCATTGTGACACTCTGTGGGCTACTGCTGCTGCTGACGCAACCTCCACACTCTATCATTGTGACACTTGTGGCTTTCCATGTTGCTGCCAACTCCACACTCCTTCACATTGACACTCTGTGGCTTTCCATGTTGCTGCCACCTCCACACTCTGTGAATGTGACACTCTGTGGCTTTCCATGTTGCTGCCACCTCCACAATCTATCATTGTGACACTCTGTAGGCTCCTGCTGCTGCTGACACCACCTCTATACTCTATCATTGTGACACTCTGTGGGCTCCTGCTCCTGACGCCACCTCCACACTATCATTGTGACACTCTATGGCTTTCATGTTGCTGCCACCTCAACACTCTGTCATAGTGACACTCTGTGGGCTCTTTCTGCTGCTGATGCCACCTCCACACTCTATCATTAAGCCACTCCGTGGCTTTCCAGTTTCTGCCACCTCCACACTCTATCATTGTGACACTCTGTGGGCTACTGCTGCTGCTGACCCAACCTCCACAATCTATTATTGTGCCACTCTGTGGCTTTCCATGTTGCTGCCAACTCCACACTCTGTCATAGTGACACTCTGTGGGCTCCTGCTGCTGCTGACGCCACCTCCACACTCTATCATTAGGCCACTCCGTGGCTTCCCAGTTTCTGCCACCTCCACACTCTATCATTGTGACACTCTGTGGGCTCCTGCTGCTGCTGATGCCACCTCAACACTCTATTATTGTGACACTCTGCGGCTTTCCATATTGCTGCCACCTCCGCACTGTGTGAATATGACACACTATGGCTTTCCATGTTACTGCCACCTCCACACTCTATCATTGTGACACTCTGTAAGCTCCTGCTGCTTCTGACGCCACCTCTATACTCCATCATTGTGACACTCTGTCTACACTCTCTCTATCATTGTGCCACTCCATGGCTTTCCATGCTGCTGCCACCTCCACACTCATAGTGACACTCTGTGGGCTCTTGCTGCTGCTGACGCCAATTCCACACTCTATCATTAGGCCACTCCATGGCTTCCCAGTTCATGCCACCTCCACACTCTATCATTGTGACACTCTGTGGGCTCCTGCTGCTGCTGCTGACGCCACCTCCACACTCTATCATTGTGACACACTGTGGCTTTCCATGTTGCTGCCACCACCACACTCTATCATTGTGACACTCTGTGGGCTCCTGCTGCTGCTGATGCCACCTCAACACTCTATTATTGTGACACTCTGCGGCTTTCCATATTGCTGCCACCTCCGCACTGTGTGAATGTGACACTCTATGGCTTTCCATGTTACTGCCACCTCCACACTCTATCATTGTGACACTCTGTAAGCTCCTGCTGCTTCTGACGCCACCTCTATACTCCATCATTGTGACACTCTGTCTACACTCTCTCTATCATTGTGCCACTCCATGGCTTTCCATGCTGCTGCCACCTCCACACTCATAGTGACACTCTGTGGGCTCTTGCTGCTGCTGACGCCAATTCCACACTCTATCATTAGGCCACTCCATGGCTTCCCAGTTCATGCCACCTCCACACTCTATCATTGTGACACTCTGTGGGCTCCTGCTGCTGCTGCTGACGCCACCTCCACACTCTATCATTGTGACACACTGTGGCTTTCCATGTTGCTGCCACCACCACACTCTGTCATTGTGACTCTCTGTGGGCTCCTGCTGCTGCTGCTGACGCCACCACCACACTCTATCATTGTGCCACTCTGTGGCTTTCTATGTTGCTGCCACCTCCATACTCTGTCATTGTGACACTTTCTGATCTCCTGCCACCTCCACACTCATTCTGCCACTCTATGACCTTGCCACTATGTTTGGTTTCTCCCTTCATTTCATATGTCAAAAGGAATGAAAAGCTTCAGGATTGATAGCCAAAAGCAGGAGTGGATACAGAGCACAGAGGACATGCAAATATCCCATTTACTGCTCATCTCTGTTTTGGATCCACTCCTGTTTGTTTTTGGCTTTGACTTTAGCAATACTGATGATGGATTATTGACCGATTGAAAGCAGACACTGACGGATGAAAAGAAGTGCAAAATGATCGGTGACGTCAATGTAAAATTACTGCGGACACCCTCTCCACTCTTTTGGGGGGGTTTCTACATGTATCTGCGTTTAACAGAACAGGTTCTTTCGGTTAATCTATGGAATCATCTGATGTCAGTGTAAAAAGAGTGTTATAGTGGGATCTTAGCCCTCAGCTCAGTCCTTTCGAGATGGCACAGACGTTACCTTGTCAGGCTGTGTTCCCGCTTCACTTATTTGGTTGGCCTCTGTAAGTGCCTATGGAATTGAAGATTGAAGCGATTCTAAGAGCGGAGGCTGTCATGTGCGTGTCATACTAAAACACAGCATTGTTTGAGGACCAAACCATGCTCCCTGTGCATATTTGAGCCTCTACTCACACAACACCCTACAGCAGTGATGGCGAACCTTTTAGAGACCGAGTGCCCAAACTGCGTCCAAAATCCACTCATTTACTGTGAAGTGCCAACATGGAATTTTATACAGTAACTTATTGCTACCTCTTCTTCCACATCTTTCAATTGTATCGGCCGTCTGAAGCCACCAATATAGTTGACAGAAGAAGGGCAAATTCAGACTCATTGTAGCTTGTCTACATGACGTCTCTGTACAGGAACAATGGTGAGTCCAGCAGGATGACCTCCAAAGATAATGAAGTTCTGTCAACACCGCCATGTGCTGGAGAGGAGGAGGAGGTGGCCCCTCTATCCTCCATAAGAAACAGCGGTGCACGGCCGCACACCAGGGAAAAGATAGAGCATGTTCTATCTTTTCCTGGTGTGCAGCGCGGAATGGTGCCACACATGTGTGGCACCGTACAGCCACCGTGCCGCCATTACTGTCTATGGGGGAGGTATATACGGCCGCAAGTATGTCCCCGCAGACAGCCGTGTGAATGAACCTTAAAATAGCGCTGAGAGCGGCATCTCTTAAGTTGAAGATTCAGTGTTTGGTGAACTCTGTCCTTGGACAATGGCCTGAGTGCCCGCAGAAAAGGTCCGAGTGCCACCTCTGGCACCCATGCCATAGGTTCGCAACCACTGCCCTACAGGCTCTCTGCAGCCAGAAAATACCTGTTTTTTAACGTGGTTCGTCATGATTCAATTCAGTTCAAATTTAATTTTTTTGATAAATTCGGCAAATCGGGGGAAACGGATTTCAACATATTCCCCTATACAAGGATAAAGGATAGGCATACAAAAAACTTAGTAAAACAAGTACAACTTATAACAGTGCCTCTGTGTTTCCTTATGTATTATAATTGTAGTGATATGGGTCTTTGCATATAAGAATCATATTGGATGGGCTGAGAGAGATTTAATCCAATCAGTCCATTGTGTTTCAAATGTTTTCCTTGTACCTCTGTTGTTTGCTATTAAAAATTCCATCTTAAAATTCCTGTTTGCATTGTGTAATATTTCATTAATGGTAGGTAACACAGGTTATTTGATTTATCTTGTGGGAAATCTGGCATATGAGTCTGTTGGTTTTTGTTGCAGATTCTTAAGGAAACCCTTCTTATTTTTTTTCCTACGCCAGCAGTATCTCTTTCTTGAGATACATGACCACCATGTATACACAATTTAAGGCTTCATGTGCATTACCTAGGTTGAAGCAAGGTGGAGACGGAGGGATGAGCACTCCTCACCCCTCCGCTCTACATAGGAAGCTAAGTGGCTGCGCTGCAAATGAGGTCCAAAATAGGACCTGCTCTATCTTTTGCGGCACAGCCCCATGGCACGGCCATGGTGCGATGAGATGGTCTGGCTGCAATTTGTTTGTCCAGATCGCATCCCACAATCTGATTGTGTGCATGGAACCTTAGTGCTTTAAGTTAGCAATTATAATTTCCATTAGTTCCAGCTGAATCAGAGTACACACAAAAGGGGTATGTATTGTCACATTTTTGGTATAGGCAAAAGTAAACACTGCTAGTTTGCATCTTTTTTTTTTCTTTTTAAATGTTTAAAAGGTATATTATTTTGTCGACTGATACTTATGGGGCAGATTTATCTTAGTCTTGCAATTTCCATCTACATGTTTTTTTTTGTTTTGTTTTAGCACTTCTGCTTTTTGATTTATGCATGGGCAGTTTTCCTTTAGATAAATCTCACCATTTATATATATTTTTGCACAATTTCTGAAATTTACCACAATTTTGGAACAACCTATACCAAACAGTTTCGTGCTGGGGACTGGAGTGTATTTGCACATTTATTTGTGACATTTTAGTCACAAATCATGATGGCATCATGCCAACAGCAGGCACAGTTCAAAGATGAATTTGACACAAAGCAGGAAAACCAGTGTGGCACAAGCTCCAAGAAGTCTCAAAGAAATATGCAAAAAAAATGCTTAAATGTAAAATAAACACACAAAAGTATAGAAAAAAATATGCCCCATGGTATTTAGAAACACATTGGGGCACATGTATCATTTGTTTTCTTTTTCCTCTTTTTAGTTTAGCAGGTTTAGCAGTGCTATTTATCGTTTTACATTTGCTGTTGTGATGATGTATTGCATGTTTTTTTTAAATGGGGTGGACGCAAAACAAATGCGCCAATACTCCCAAAAGTCTCAAAAAACAAAACAATGTGCAAAAAGAAAAGAAGTCAAAATGAAGATACATGCAACATAAATTGTAATCCACAATGTCCAATCTCATTGCTAATGATAGTAAAGTAACATAAATAATGTTTCTACCATCTGCTCATGAAAATTATTTGCATTGGTTGGATCTCCAGATTCAATTGCATGAAATCCTTAGGTCATCCTTCTGCTAAGACTGTTATGGTCTTAAAGGAAACCTACCACCACAGATCTACCTATTAAGGTAGAGCCGGTGGCAGGTTCCTCTAATATATAGTTGTATAGCCCTTTTTAGGGCTAATTCTTTTGTGGTCGATATCTTTAAAAAATTTGAATTCCCCCAATATTCAAATTTTCTAAAGAGGCTACTGTGGCGTGTTGTAGCTGGAGCTGAGGGTACACGGCGCGGCTGCTCCATGCCCCAGTAGCCTCTTGTGTTCCGCCTACCAATACATCTTCAGTGCGCAGCTCCTGGTAGCTGCGGGGAACTCATCTGTGAAGCCGGGTTCTGTATATGCGCAGTAGGTAGCCACCAGCTACCTGAAGCTGGAGCTACTGCTCATGCCAACTACCAGGAGCTGCACGCTGAAGATGTATTGGTAGGTTTCCTTTAAGTCCCCCTGCAAAATCAGATGTCATGAGTCTACAAAATACCCTCAGTTCACTTCAATTTTTATATTATTGAAGCCAAAAATAATATAAAGTTTCTTTTGTCAATTTCCTGCCAGAGTAAATCTTCTGGTTTCGCTATACCTGAATCACTTGACTGTAAGAATACAGCATCTGTATGTTTAGTGAAGTTGTGTTTAGTGAAGCAGCGACATTAAAATGAAGTTAACCTTGACTTTGCCTTCCCCTAAAGGTGTAAATTTACATTTACTTTCTATTCTAGTTTTGCTATAATTGCAGTATGCCCCATTACTCTTAACAGTGTGACACAGACGGCTGTTTTATTTTGCCAATGAGCCAAAGATGTTGCATTTTTAAAGGAATGCTCGAAGAATATCTTAATTGGGGCTGAGGTCCTCTGAGAAATGAAATAATTATTTCAAATGCTTCTACATATACAATCGATGCTGTATGTTTTTCTGCATTTTAAGAAAAAAAATTCCGTCAATGCAAATATAGATGATTGTTAAAATAAATTTCAAATAGCGCAAATCTTTTGCCACTCAGGCATGACATGGAATGTGTTTGGAAAATGCAATTATGTTTTCATTTGTGCCCATTCTGTTTGCTTTTCTTTGTTTTGTTGATGTTTTACATAATGAATGTTTTATAGTTATGTGATGTTCATTGTAGTTAACAGAAGTTCACTCACAGAGGGTAGATCCAAATATGTGAGGTTTATTCCACATTATTAAAAGCTACACAGTTACACCACATACTCTAGTAACATAGTGCCATTTTATTATGAAAATAACACAATATTTATAAATGTAGTACTCATAGATCCAGGTATATTTTGTAAGTGTAACTCTGGACAATTGGGGAGATTTACAGGCGTATTCCAAAAAAGACAATGAGGCACATTTACTAAGGGGTTTGCGCCAGTTTCTGTCGGACTTCTGTCGTTCTTTAAGGTACATACTGCTTGCACAGATATTTAAGAAGTGTCTGCATCACAATTGCATCGCTCGCAACCGTTTTGTGGCGCAGCTGTACTAGGGATCATGTGACACAAATTAGGGGGCATTTGGCTGCTCAGTTGGACCGTGTGCCAGATTTATCATGCAAAGTCTGTTGCACACCCTGTGTTAAAGGTGCTTCACAAAAAAGTTGGTGAACTCTGCCGGGCCAGTGCAGGGAAGCGACTGATTCATGATTTCTGGCAAATGTCCTTGAGCATTATTACAAGCACCTTTAGTGCAGTTTTCTACATTCTTAGTAAATGTGCCCCTATTTCCTTAAACTTACTCAGGATAACAAAATAACACATTCTCTAATTCACTGTTTTTGGTGAACTTTGTGGCAAAATTGTGGCCCAGACAGACGTATGGCACACATTAGTAATAAATGTAGCGCTAACACGCCCCTTTATGTGCACATTCTTTCTATCTTGTCGGATGCAGTGTAACCGTGACACAAAACTGGTGCAGACACTTTACAAAAATATCTGCAAGCAAATTTTTTTAGTGCTTGCAAACACTTTGATAAATGTGGGCCAAAGAGTGAAAAATTTAAAGGGGTATGAATACTTTCCGTACCCACTGTATTTAATAGTGGCACTAGCGCATTATTATAAAATAATAGTAGCCCCTCATTTATATATAGTTAGCAGTAGGTCCTAATATATATTATTTTAATAGTAGCATGCGCAGAATAGCAGGCCCGTGTCTGAGCGATCACTGCTCCGAAGCCTGCTGTTCTGCACATGCGCAGAAGGCAGAAGAGACTACTGGGGCATGGAGTTACCACACCGTGTAGCCTCCGCTCCAGCTACCCCATGCCCCAGTAGCCTCTTTAGAAAATCTGCATATTAAGGAAATTAAAGTTATTAAAAGATTGCGGGGATGTGAGGATTATCCCTTACGTCACGTAGCCCTATCCTCACGTCCTATAGATGCACCTACCACCCAATCTACCTTTATAGATAGAATCCTACCTTTATAGGTAGAAGGCCCCTGGTCCTGATGGCTTTGTTAATGAATTTTATATTGAATTTGCAAACATTCTTGCCCAACCCTTCACTAACCTCTTCAACAACTTTAGGGAAGGTGGAGAATGTCTAAAAGAAATGGTGGAAGCTATAATAATAACAATCCCTAAAATAGGAAAGGATAAGACCTGCTGTGAAAACTATGAACCAATATCCCTTCTCAATTCAGACGTTAAAATTTTCTCATTATTAGCTGCCAGACTAAAAATGATAACAGAATCCATAATACACTTAGATCAGCTGAGCAATGTGCCAAGGGATGCGATTTGGCGTACAGTTAATTTGGCACAGATTGCAAGGAGATCGGCAATTCTCAGTGTACTCGTGTCAATAGATGTCGAAAAGGCTTTTGACAGAGTACACTGGGACTTTTTGAAGGCAGTTATGATGCATAGGGGTCTACCTGAGACCTTTGTTCTTCTGGCTATGAGACTGTTTAATAGACCCTCTGCCGTTGTAACTAGTATGGGCCTCTCTAGTGGAAGTTTTGAGTTAAGTAACGGTACAAGACAGGGGTGCCCACTGTTACCCCTGCTATTTAATTTCTTCATTGAGCTGTTGGCACATTCAATAAGGTGCAATGAGGAGATAAAGGGTATTAAAACAAATGCATCAGAATACAAAATCAGTCCATACGCAGACAACATCATGATCTCGTGCAGGGATCCGCTAAGATCACTTAGGGCTTTAGGGACTATGGTTAAGGAATTTTCTTTATTATGAAGTGAATGTAGATAAAAGTCATATCTTGCTCTTCAATAGGAGCCCCATACTCAATCAAGAAATTATTGACACGTTTAAATTCATAAGGGCTAAGCTAAAAGAAGTTTTGTAAAACTAGGCATTCAAATAGGACGGACCTTAGATGATAACAGGAGACTGAATAGCCAGCAGTTATTGGATAGGGTTAAAGTACTCTGTAAAAGGGGCTCATCGATAGTGACATCTTTACTTGATAGAATTTTTTTTGTTAAAAAAAATATCCTACCTGTAATTCTCTATAATCTTAGATGTATCCCTACTCCTTTACCCAAACAAGCTATTAAGGATATAGAGTTATATAGCCAAGTGGGCTTGGTCATTTAAAAAACCTAGAATTTCAAGGCAGGTTATGTACTGTCCAAAAAGATTGGGAGGGGCAGACTTCCCCAATATAGCATGTTACCAAGAAGCGGCTTTATTGGAACCTATCAGGAAGTGGTGGTTGGGAGGTGAGGTGCAAGATAGGTGGATGACCATAGAATCAGAAGTGGCTAATGTATCTGCAGAAAAGGCCCTTCTGCTAGGGGAATTTTTGGCTATGAAAGGGAAAAAAAGATTACAAATATCTTGGAAACGACTTAGAATCCGTACAAAGCCTCATTGAAAATCTTGATTTGACGGATTGGATCAATGCTGGCATTAATTACTTGGAGTCTCTGAGAAAGGATGGTAGTTACCTATCCTTCAGGGAGTTGAGGCAGAAATATAATATACCGGTTTCAGATTGGTTTACCTATCATAGACTAAGATTAATAACGCACTTACTAAATGACATTTATGAAATCTGTTAGACCTAATGGGGTACCTCAGCAGCATATAAGCATCTTATTTATTGCTATGGCAGGGGTAAACAACCATATATGCTGAACTGGGAAAAAGAACTAAACTTGACCATGTCATATGAGCAATGGATGAAGGCAATTTCCGACTCAAACAGGAATCTGCTTTGTACAAACCACATAGGTAATTTGTTCAAACTACGTACCAGATGGTACCCGACTCGACCAGAATTAAACAAGACCATAGCAAACACTGCTGGGGGGGCTGTACGGCCACCACTACAACTTTGCATATATGGTGGGATTGTGCTCAGGTGGCCAATATTTGGAACTATACTTTTAAGCTTATTATGAAAATATGCAATACAAACACACACACCCCTGGCCTGCCATTGCACTTCTAGATATTTATACTTTTTCAGAAAAGGAAAAATGGATAATTAGTAGGTTGTGTGCAGTGGTGAGAACAGTAATCGGTAAACAATGGAAATCACTAAGCTATATTGACCTAGATATAATAAGGGAGAATATGAATGAGCGTTACTATTATGAAGGATCTATGTGGGAGCAAGGCTTAATTAGTAATAAGAACTTTAAGAAAAATTGGAATGGATGGCTGAAGCTGGAACCCTAAGTTGTTAATTGGTACTCTTGTTAGTTGGATTGCAGAATCCTGTGTAGGAGCAATATATTAATATTAATAAATCAATTTTATAATGTAAATTGATAAAGGTTAAATTAGGGAGTCCCCGGGCCTGTTGATAAATATTATTCTCCCTGGAGGCCTGGTATTGTATGCTGTAGTCCCGTTGTTTCCTCTCTTCTTTCTTCTCTCTTCTCTATAATGTTGGTCCCCTTCTTCTCTACGCCTCCCCCTTTTACCCCCCACCTCCCTTTCCCTCTCATTAAATTCCTAAATGCCATTTAGGAATTTGGAGAAGTATATCATTGAAAGATTTTTCTTTCTTTAACTAACTATGTGTATGTTGTATGATCAATAAAGAATGTATTATGACTCAAAAAAAAAGTACAGCGTGTCCTGCAAAAAAAGAAGCCATAAACAGCTCGGTAAACAAAATATAAAATTGTTATGCCTCTTAGAACAGGGCAATGCAAAAACAAGCAAATTTCTCCCCTAATGGGGCACATTTACTTAGAAAGTCGTAAAATGCACTCAAAGGGGGATATTTATCAGGACCTCTGCGCAACGCCAGTGGCGCAGAGGCCCTGAAATAATTGCAAATGCTCGTTACTGTCCCCGCGCCTGCGCACTTGCTTATGCCGGCGACCTTGCTTCGCCGGCTGCGTTTTTTTCTACGCCAGGCCCTCCCTGGCGTAGGATAAACGCTTTGCAGCCTCCCGCTCCGATACATCAGGAGGCAGAAGCCTCTTGATGTGTCGGGCTGCGAATTTGCACGAGCGCCAGCGTATGATAAATATCCCCCAAAGTGCTATTTCCTTGTGTAATGCTGTGTGTGGCTATTCACTAAGATTGTGCACCAGAAATCCTGAATCTGTCGCTTCCCCGCACTGGCCCGACAGATTTCACCATCTGTTTTGTGGTGCACTTTTAAGATAGGGTGTGCAACAGAATTTGCAAGTCAATTGTGGGCCCCTAATTCTTGTCGCATGAAGGCTAGTGCAGACATGACACAAAAGAATTGCGTGGGACACAATAGCAGCGCAGACAATTCTTAAATACCTGGGCTAGCTGTTTTAGCCTAGAAGAACGTGCACGGTCCGATAAAAGTGCGGCGCATAGCCCTTAGTAAATGTGCCCCAATGAGTTCTATATTCTGCAAAACAAGTCAATCGAAAAAAGCTCTATAAAATGGGGGATCACTGTAATCATGATGACCCATAGAATATAGATAAAATATTATTTTATGGTATGGTGAATGGGCAACCAAAAAAACCCACTAAATCCCCTAAACCAGAATTCATGAGTTTCTTATCCCCCAAGTAAGAGCTATAAAAATCTCATACTTTAGCTATTGAAACCCTCTAATAATGTACGGTACCTGAAAAGTAGATCTCATCCCAGAAAAAGCAAACCCATGTGCCCTAGTGTTTGTGAGTTCTTCCTGTAATGCAGGACTGAATATCTCAGCTCCACGGCATAAGTCAGAAGATCCAGTGTCAAAAACGAGGGGCAACTGAAATTGTATACAGCAGGACTGACAGGTTGGACTTATATCTGTGAAATGCTGTATTTTTGTTAATAACAGTGAATTAGAGAATGATTATTTTGATGTTCTGAGTACATTTAAGAAACTTGTCTTTGTGGGAATACCCCTTTAAGGGGTTAACAAGGAGCTATTATTAGAACTATATAAATTAGGGGCTACTGCTAACTATATATAAATGAGTGGCTGCGCTGTTTAGAACAAGACAGAAAGAATGTGCACATAAAGAGGCGTGTTATCACCACATTTATTACTGACGTGTGCTACAATTCTGTCAGAGCCACAATTTGGTGCACACTTTCCGAGCAGTGCAGGGTGCGCCAGATTCATGAAAACAGTGCGTCAGTTTTGATGAATGTGGCGCACTCTGCACACTCAACTGTTTTGATAAAAGTGGGCCTTTGTTTCATTGCAGCCAATTAGTAAAATACCAACGAGAGGTTCAGGAAGGCGCTTGGTGCAAACAGCAGACGTAGAGATCCAATGGATAAAGGAATCTCTTTTATTATTGTTAAAAATATTTATCTCATAAAATGAGCATATGCATAACGTATTAAAAATACAGATGCCTGATGAAAGCTCTAGTCCAGAGCTGAAACGCGTCGCACTGTATTTTTAATACGTTATGCATATGCTCATTTTATGAGATAAATATTTTTAACAATAATAAAAGAGATTCCTTTATCCATTGGATCTCTACGTCTGCTGTTTGCACCAAGCGCCTTCCTGAACCTCTCGTCGGGCTCTTCCTCCATTCCACATCGTTCCAGGATCCTGGTCCTTGGCAAACGTGGTCTCCCAGGAGTGGCAGCTGCTGGTAGCTATTTCATTACATGCCTATACCATCTTCATCAAGGTGAGAGTCTTCACTTACTCTTCTACATTAATTGACCATTACGATATCACACGATAGCTGCGCCTCTCTTCCTTTGTCTCTACCTCCTGTCATTCTTTCTGGGACCTGGAGCCTTGCCCCCAGAGTCCCTCGATCCCAGGCTTCCACTGCAATTAGTAAAATACAAAATAGTTTTTTTGCCCATTAATGCAAATCTGCACTCCACCTTGACAGAAAAAACTAAAATGTAGATATTTTTGCTACTTTATTAAACCATTTTGGGACAACCACAACCTGGCCGTCCAGGCAAAAGAAGAAATCATGGGAGAAAAGCCTCGGTGAGAGAGGTTAAGAAGAATCCCAAAGATCACTGTGGTGGAGCTCCAGAGATACAGTAAGGAGATGGTTGAAAGTTCCATCATGTCAACGATCACTGCAACCTCCACCAGTCAGAGCTTTATGGCAGATTGTGCTGACGGAAGCCTCTCCTCAGTGCCAGACGTATGTTGCACTGCAGTTTGCAAAAAAAAAAAAACACATGAAAGACTTCCAGACTACGAGAAATAAGAGAAAACCAGGCACTGCTCATCACCTGCCAAATACAATGAAACATGGTGGTGGCAGCATCATGCTATGGGGCGTTTTTCAGGTGCAGGGACAGGACGACTGGTTGCATACTGAATACCATGTGATATTTCAGTGCTTCTTGTTTAATTGATTAGCATAAATATCTACATTTCCGGTTTATTTCTGTCAAGATGGGATGCAAAGTTTTTCGATCTTACCAATTGGCTGCAATGAAACAAAGCGAGAAAAATGTATAGGGGTTACTGAATTAGGGGTTACTGAATATAAATATTTTTAATAGGTAATATATATTTATGCAGGGGGTGTGGAGGGTCACAATGTATTATCCATTACACGTAGGGAGTAGTGAACAAATTGTGTTACATGCCGTATTTAACGGTTAATGGTGCACCACAAAAAAGATGGCTAACCCTGTGGGGCCAGTGCAGGGAAGCGACACATTCATGATTTCTGGCGCACAAGCTTAGTGAATCGCTGCACCCAGCATTATACACAAGCAGAGCACTTTTAGTGCATTTTCCGACTTATTAATTAAATGTGTCCCTTTATGTATATCTAGTTATTTTGACCAATGTTGGTCTTTTTCTGTTTACATTTTAGTTTTTGTTTCCTATTTTGTGGTAGTATATGTGTATTCTCAAGTATAATGTGCAGGATTTGGACAACGGCAAGGCCTTTGGTACATGGGGTCATGACTCGAAGTGTGCACCAGGGCCCATTACCGTCTTGTTACGTCTCTGTTGTTAGATATGGCTGTGCGGTTGGTACATACCTAGCATATGCTTCCTGTCATTCTGGCTGCTTGTTTTCTGTGCGCAAAAATCTCTTTTTGTAGGCTGCAGCTGCATAATAGCTAGGAGTTTTCTTTCACACTTTTGGTGTGTGCATACCATGCTACTGTGTCTGTAGTCACATGGTATTACTTTCCATTAAATCTGCGCCACCTAGTGGTCAAACAGAATTGTCAACAATGCTTCAAGTGCATTCATCAATGCATTGCAGTGCAGAACTAATGAGATGATGGCTGGAATTAGCAGTTTTTTTAGAAGCCACTATATTTTTATAGGTTGCATGGTCGAGTTGCTGGGTCCATCTAGGAATAAAACCGAGCTGTGTATAAAAACTGAATAGGGCTGTTTATTCTTAACATTGCAGGTGTGCGCGCGTGTCTCCCGATAGGTTCGGTGATACGCGCACACAGCTGCAAAGTGAAGAATAGAATTAAAACATTAAAAACAGTGAAAACACGAACATTTAAGTGCAGAACACATTGAAAGAACACTATTCTTCACATTCCAGATGTTCCGAACATCTCCTAACTTAGCGGGAGACACGCGCGAACACCTGGAAAGTGAAGAATAGTGTTATTTCAATGTGTTCTTACAAGCAAAACATCTGCAAACATCTGGAATATTTTATTATGTAATAAAAATACTGTTCTTCACTTAATTTAATGCTCGATCTCGAGCCGGCGAGATACTCGTCCGAGTAACGAGCCGGTCCGAGTATGCTAATACTCGACCGAGCAGTATACTCGGACGAGTATACTCACTCATCTCTAACTATAAGGATTATAAGGGATTAAAGGGAACCTACCACCACGAATCTACCTATAAAGGTAGATCGGGTGGTAGGTGGATGTATGGGACGTGAGGATAGACCATTTTAGAGCTAATCCTCACGTCCCCGCTAGCGTAGCATAAACTTTATTGCCCTAATATGTAAATTTAATTAAGCGGCTACCGGGGCGTGGAGTAGCCGGACACGAGGCTACACGGCGCGGCTACTCCACGCCCCAGTAGCTGCTTTCCCCCGCCTACCCTGTGATCTTCGGCGCGATCTCGGGAACGAGGCCGGAGTTACTGCGCATGCGCAGAACTCCGGCTTCTCGGACGAGGGCGCGCAGCTGCCAGGAGCTGCGCGCCGAAGATCACAGGGTAGGCGGGGGAAAGCAGCTACTGGGGCGTGGAGTAGCCGCGCCGTGTAGCCTCGTGTCCGGCTACTCCACGCCCCGGTAGCCGCTTAATTAAATTTACATATTAGGGCAATAAAGTTTATGCTACGCTAGCGGGGACGTGAGGATTAGCTCTAAAAAGGGCTATCCTCACGTCCCATACATCCACCTACCACCCGATCTACCTTTATAGGTAGATTCGTGGTGGTAGGTGCCCTTTAAATTAAAATGTTTATGACAAAATGTATTTAATTGTGTGGTTCCAGGGCTTCCATCAGGCAGGCCCGGCTCCAGCACCCGGCATACCTGGGCAAGTGCCGGGGCCCAGAGAGCTGCCGGGGGCCCACACACACGCTGTACACATCTGCACTCTATCTCCCCCATTCGGATAAACACAGCACAGGTAGAAGCTACAGAGCTGCCTGTGTGATGCAGCACATTATGGGTTAACTTCCCCCTCCCCCCTTTTACCTCTTCACACGGAGCTGCAGTACAGCTGAAATCTGGCAGGTCAGAGATCGGGACGAAGAGGTGGAGGAGGAGGAGAAGCCTGAAGACTCCTCTGTGTGATGCCAGGGCTGCTGCAGACACCACAGGGTGTGCAATGGTATGTGACATGTATGGATGTGTATATAGTGAGTGTATGGTATGTGTGATGATGTGTTTGCCTGCATGTGTATCTGTTTGCATGTATCTGTCTGTCAGTGTGTGTGTGTTTGCCTCCATGCCTGGCTATCTTTATGCATGTGCAACATCCCCCACCGGGGCCTAGCCTTTTCTCGGGGCCTGGAGACAGCCTGGGCCCGCAGTACCTGAGTGGCTGGCGGTTGCGGCCTAAGCACGCTTGTGTCACGGTGCTTGGTATGGGGAACCGGAGGGCTGTCCTACAGCCTGGCAGATCTCCAGCAGGGTGGTGTTGGCAAGAAATGATGAGGGAGAGGCTGCTATAGCGGATCTCCCTGGGGCTACCCTTTGGTGTCTAGAGTATGAGTCTCTGTGTGGTGGACAGGGTGCCCGTGATGGTGACAGCTGGAGTAGAAGGGACCAGACGGAGACAGAGGTTGAACAGAAACACTTACAGTTCTTTGCAAAAAAAGAGAAAAGAGAAAAACAGCTCACCCAGATAGAATCCTTGTGTGGCCTGGAAACGGCTATTGCGCGGAGTCCTGGGTCCCATCCGGTATAGGGGCCGCCAATGAGGCAAATGGTAGAAAGAAAAACGACAAGAGTGTGGACTCCAGCAATGAGTAACACGGAGATGATCTTAGGAGTAAAAAATGTAAAAAATTCTTCTTTTATTTAAATCTTCATTAAAAAACTTGCATGTAGCAAGAAAAACATACATGGGTGGCACACCAAGACATGACACAAAACACGTGGTGCTTGCGGTAACGCGTTTCGGACCTTAGGCTGTATGGTCCTTACTCATACCTGACTCAAGCAATCTGACACAGGGCTTAAATAATACCTAGTGGAAACCCTGGACAGGTATCCGGTGAGGTCATGTGGACACACCCCTTCCAGGGAGGTGAATAACAAAGGGAGTATTAGAAAAAGCAGAGTGAAAAGAGGGAGGGGAAAGATGAAATGAAAGGAAAAAAGATGAGGAAAAAGAGAAAGGAGAAAGGGAAATCAGTAGAAATACATAAGATCCTGTTTGGAGTTCAATCCCTTAGGGAAACGAGTTTCGAGGCTGAGGATCCAAAATGCTTCTCGGGAGTATAGCAGTTTTTTCCAATCGCCACCTCTGACAGGTTTGTGAACCTGTTCTATAGCCGTAACACGTAAACCGCTCATGGATCCGGAATGAACTTCTTTATAGTGTTTCGATAGACCTGAGAGGTTGCGTGTACTGGCTATGGTACGGGGATTCGCACCAGTGACATGTTCACTGATGCGGTCCTTCAGCTTACGGGCAGTACAGCCCACATATTGCAGAAGACAGATGGAACACTGTGCAAGATAAATGACATGGGTGGTCTCACAGTTAATGTAAGTGGAGATGTTATAACTTAATTTTGTAGTAACCGAAGTAAAAGATGTAGTTTTACACATATATTTGCAAAGGTTGCAACGACTGCCCCCACAGCAATAACTGCCTTTTATTTTTAGCCAATGTTTTTTGGGATCTTTATCAGAGAAAGTATTGGGGGAAAGAATATTTCCTAGAGTGCGGGCTCGAGTGGATGAAAAGGCAACCCCGTTCTGTAATATTTGTCTTAGTGTAGGTTCATGTTTAAGAATTGGTAAGTGTCTTTGAATAATATTGACAACTTTATGAAATTGTTGACTATATTGGGTAGTGAAAGTGACCCGAGACTGAGTCTGTGTATTTGTTTTTGGTTTTGATGCCAAATAAGTAGTACGGGCTTTGCTGTCTACTATGTTTTTAGCTCTTTTACAGAGTTTGCGAGTATAACCTCTTTGGGTAAGTCTAGTTTCAACATTATGGCTTTCAACAGTGTAGTCATTAGGTAGAGTGCATGCTCGTCTTGCTCTGAGAAATTCTCCAATAGGGAGATTTTTTACAGTGTGTGTGGGATGACAGCTGTCCGCATGCAAAAGAGTATTACCAGAGGTAGGTTTGCGGAAAAGCTTAGTGGTGACAGTAAGTGTTTGACTGTCACCCGTTAACATGATGTCCAGAAAAGGCATATCAGTGGGGTGATGTGAAAATGTGAACTGTAGGTTAAGAGAATTATGGTTAAGGTAAGAAATGAAGTTTTTGACTGTCTCCTTGTCGGAATTCCAGACAAGGAGACAGTCATCTATGTACCGGCCATACCAAGTAATAGATGTGAGAAATGGGTTACTGAAGGTAAAGAGATACGATTCTTCCCAGTATGCCATATACAGATTGGCTAGTGAAGGGGAAAAGATGGCTCCCATAGGACAGCCTAATTTCTGTAAATAAAACGTATTGTTGAATGTAAAGAAATTGTTAGAAAGTAGAAACACAAGAACTGTAATGATATAATCCTGTAGAGTAGGGTCGTAGTTGCTATATTTTTCAAGATGATGTTTGACTGCTGTTTGTGCGATGTGATGTGGAATGGACGTGTATAATGCACTAACATCGCAAGTGAGCCAACTGTATGATGGATGCCAAGGAAAGTCATTCATGGCATTGAGGACAGTTTTGGAATCTAAAAGAAAGCCAGGTAAACGGGACACCAAAGGTTGGAGTAATTTGTCGAGCCATGCACTTAATCGTTCTGTAAGGGAATTAATGTTGGAAACAATGGGCCTAAGAGGTGGGGGGAATAATTCCTTGTGCGTTTTGGGCAGAGCGTAAAAAGATGGAATGACAGGGTTAAGTGGAAAAAGATACTCAGCCATATGTTTGTCAAAAATGCCCAAATAGCAACCTTCCTCTAATAGAGATTTTAGATTGTCTGAAATACTTTGAGTAGGATCAGATGGAATTAGTCGTTCTTGATAAAGGATTGTACAAAAAAGAAGTAGAAAGAATGTTAAATGACCCCCTTGTATATACCCAAATTCCATCTGATCCTACTCAAAGTATTTCAGACAATCTAAAATCTCTATTAGAGGAAGGTTGCTATTTGGGCATTTTTGACAAACATATGGCTGAGTATCTTTTTCCACTTAACCCTGTCATTCCATCTTTTTACGCTCTGCCCACACTCTTGTCGTTTTTCTTTCTACCACTTACAGTTCTTTATTGGAACCGACAGGAACATCAGCAACGTGCCTTTAACAAGATGGTGGAGTGCTGAGATGCAAGTTGGAGGGAGCCACAGGAGGTAGAGCGCCAGCCTGGATGCAGATGGCAGGCTGGGAGGTAGCTGTGTCCTAGTAGGATGCTTCAGCTTTCTCCTGGGTTGCTTCAGGTATCACCCTTAAAGGTAGGATGATACCCCTTTCCTCACTAACTCTTAGCTATTAGCTACACTCTTCAGGCAGGGGCTAGGCTCTTCCTGCTCTGGTCTGGTGTGCTAGCTGTACAGACTCCGAAGAGTCTGTACTGGAGAGACTCCAGTCTGCTTCTGAGCTACTGCTCAGCTAACTGCTCTCTAGAACATTCCTGGCCAGGGGTTTTATTATCTCCCCTTGGTCAGGTGGTGGCTGCTCCTCCAATTACCTCTCAGCTCACAGAGACAAAGTGTAACACAGATCATTGGATAATAGAATATTACATCATACACAGATTAGCTTCTGCCTTGCCAGGCAGGATTAACCACTGCAATGTCCCCTGTGTGATGTGATGACATGCTGTGGGGCTTATTCGCAAGCACTCCTTCGCCATTGCATCGGCGAGGGTGTTGCACATGTACCTGTAGCTGTATGCATGTATCTAACTGCCTGTATATATGAGAAGCAGAGAGGGTTTAGTGTAAGCAGTGATGTGTATTATGAGGTTCCGCAGAAGCTCAGAAGGGTATTAGGAGTTTCCGCAGCAGCTAAGGTGTGCATTAGGAGTTTCCGAGCAGCTCAGGTGTGTATAAGGAGGTTCCGCAGGAGCTCAGGTGTGTATTATGAGGTTCCGCAGCAGCTCAGGTGTGTATTATGAGGTTCCGCAGCAGCTCAGGTGTGTATTATGAGGTTCCGCAGCAGCTCAGGTTTGTATTATGAGGTTCCGCAGCAGCTCTGGTGTGTATTATGATGTTCCGCAGCAGCTGAGTTGAAGTTTCAGTTTTATTACGTGGCAGAGAGGAGGGGCACACATTTTTAGGTTCGTCCTGTTGGTTAAATGATCTCAAAACTGCCCTGACCGTGACACGGATGTTTGGGTTGATAAACTGGGGAATATTTCAGGGAACAGGAGACAGTTTTTTAGTTTTTGAATGTTTAATGCTGGCACGTGAGTTCTCTGCAAAGGGGCCCACTGTGGCGCTGTCGCCCAGGGGCCTACTGAAACCTGGAGCCAGCCCTGCCATCAGGGATGTAATTGTGGTACTGCTGGGCCCAGTCACAGAACTAAGGAAAGGTAGTCTGGTATCAGTACTGACAGGAGAGAAAGAAATTCCTTCAAGTCCTTCTGTGTGATGAATAGACTTTGTTCAGGAGATAAATACGGTAAGTTCATTTCGATTGCTTTATATTGTACTCCATTTTGCCTGCAGTTCATGGTGTGCAGTAAAGATTAGCAGCTTGGTAAAGGCAATGTGTTTTTTTCTTATTCTTTTGTTCTAAACAAAGAGCTCATTGAAAACATCTAGCAAAATTATCTGTACGGCAGCAGTCTTATCATTCATAATATGTTACATTTTACTCCACTCCCTTCATTTTTCTGCCACACATAATGTTTCTTTTCATTTTACAACTGTACTAGATCAAAGCTGTAAAAAGGCAGACATGACCTCGAAGGTTGAATCTACTACTTGTAGAAGATGTATATATTTCATTGCTTTGTCCCCAGTGATCTTAGGTATAGCATATAGGATAGAGTGCACATCCCTGTGTTCAGTGGTAGCACAAGACATAGAGCTGCTGCTTGGGCAGAAATGTTGCCATCTGGCCCCAACTTTAGGCTGATAAAAGAACGTGCTTCTTGAAATCATTATTCATGGTAGATTCAACCATTCTCCAAAACTTCTATCGTGTCAGTTTTCATATTTTAATCACGAGACCCTATTCTTTCCATGCAGCAACCAGATGCCTGCCAATACATTTCTCTTTCGTATATATTCTCCCACCTCATCAAATATCTTTCTACTTTTCCATATGCTCTCCTTCCAATGGAAGCTAGACATAGGGACATTCAAAGAGTTTCTTTAGAAGTTTTTCACTTATCTCCACTTACAGGCACCTAATTTGTCTCAACTGATATTTTGTTGCTGCACAAAACCACACTATCTTTATATTCCAAAATGTCTAAAAAGTGAATACATAATAAAAATCAGGAGTGCAAAAGCACATTTATCTGAAGTCTAGCTTAGTGCGGCAGTATATTTTTCTGCTGGTAAGATGCATCTTAGTGGCTTTTCTTTATTAATACATCTGGTGTTGGTGTTTAAGTGAATTTGTGACTTTTTTTTTAACAAAAGTCTTCAAAAAGTCGCTGGAAAGATGTAAGCTATTTCCTACACTGTGAAGACAGTAAGTAAAAAAGTTTGTTGTAGCTCACCCAATAATGCCTCTGGTTGTTGGGCGTCTCGGATTCCACACGGACAGGGTGCATTTATACAGACATATAGAAGGAATGAATCCAGCGTCTACGTCCAGGGATTTGTTAAAACTTCGTCTTTATTAATGATACATGTTCCAGTATAAAAAATGCAATACCGCTTATGTCATTGTCAGCAGCTGGCTAGATGATGGTGAATGTAGCCTGGCTTGTGTTTCTAGTGTCATCCAACACTCTTACTCATGGCTAATATCATGAACGCCAGAAGAAAGTTAAATGCTATGAGACCGGAAACTTTGGAGGGAATTTCAAAAGTTCTGATAGATACAGGATGCTTGTATACATGTGGGTCCAGAGCTGGTACATATCTATAAGAAGTTCAGGGCTGGAGGCTATTCGAGTAGAGTAGCTTTTCTATGTGATTTTCTTTTTATGGTATTGAAGATAACTGTATATGGGAAACACATACCAAGGTTGGTTTGCCACAGCAGTACTGTATTTTGGTCATTATTTTGCATTGATATTTGTACTACAAACCAGGAGTTTACTATGAGAAAATGTTTACCGTATTTTTCGGACTATAAGGCGCACCGAATTATAAGGCACACCATCAATAAATGCCTGTTAAAACGTCTAGGTTCATATATAAGGCACACCGGATTATAAGGATGAATGACCAGCAGGTGGCAGACCTGTGCACTGTTCAAGGCAGCTGCAGTTCCAGGCAAATGTGTCTCCAGTGCACAGAGCTCAGATCTCAGAGGTATTGGCTTTAAGGGCTCCCTCTCTTTCCCCTGTTACAGGGCTGGCAGGTATAGGGGTAAAATTTCTTACTCAGGCGGCCATTTGGATTGCTGCGTGGTTGGCACTATGGCGCTGGTTGTACTGCTGGCCCTGCCAGTGTGGGGTATTGTGCCCGGTGTACAGTGTGGGCTGGTGCAGGATATTGCTGGTGCAGAGCTCTTAAACACTCTTAAACGTTACACAGTACGTGTTGTCTGTAAGTATGGTTCATATAGAAGGCACAATGGACTATAAGGCGAACCTTTGATTTCTGAGAAAATCAAAGGATTTTTTGTGTGCCTTATAGTCCAAAAAATACGATACTACATTTATATATCTTCTATGTGTAGGATCCAATTCTGATTTTGGGTACAAATACAGAGGTGAAATAATGGCCTGAATGTGTTATATTGATCTAAGACTAGGTTTACTTCATTATAAATTTAGATTAATCTGGTTATCATAAAAGTGAACATTTGAACTCTGTGAACATGTCCATTGTTGACACAAACTTAAAGTGTCCCGTTTTGAATTGCAACAAGTGAGTAAAATGTAATGGCCAATTTCCTTTTGGTGCGTCAACGTCATTTTGTAGATAGTATTGTACAGGCAAATGACGTTTATTGGAATAAAATATTACCTAGCAAATGCCTGCATTGATAATGCTACTTATAACCAGTAACAGACATTCATAGGCCAATGAACAATGTAATCTTTTGATAGCGATGTATATAGTAAATTGGATTTTGCTTAGGTTCTGAATTCTTCTGTTGGTGCAAAAGAGTTCAACTGTACCAATCTGACAGCGGGATACATATTTGTTCATTTACATTATTCATATTTTTTGTCTTTGACAATATGTAAAGATTGCTCAATTGATTTCAGCACATCAAAGAGACTTCTTGAATACTCGCTCAGAGAAGAATGTAACAACTGTGTCTAATGTATCAACTGTTTTTCTTTGTAATGGACATGGCAAGCAAGATCGTGTACTCTAATCACTCACTGAGGGTTACATCACTGGGATGCCAATGGTTCACATCAATTCACACCAGCCACACTGCCGATAAATGCCGTTTGTCATCATACTTTGGGAGATTTCCAGATACATGAATTGTTTAGCATCAGTAAGCAAGCAACATATGATTTTTATTAAGCAATGGGATTTTCACATTTTGTATACATAAGACATAAAGACGAGAGAGAAGATTATCTTAATGACCACTTCAATCTTGTGTGTGTGATTTTACTGTGAATCCATATTGTGCTTAATAGATATGAGCAAATGTGTGGAAATTTGCCATGCTGGCATTTTGTCAATTGATGAATTTACTATAATGGAATCGCATAAAAAAAACACCAGAAAAGCAAATTTAGCATCTCTAGCTCTTTTTGATCTTGGCTTCTGCATTCTGAATCTGGATTTAGGACTCCACATTTACAGTAGATGATGATGTATTATGTAATAAGCTGCCTGAAGAGTTGTGTGTGAAAGAGTAATTGATTTATTAGCAAAATATTTTTGAAACATTCAGGTTAATATATACAACTTTCTAATATATCTTATCAGATAAATGTGCATCTACCCCCACTTATTAGCCCTCTCCTGCCTATAAAACAGCTCAGCTCACTGCTCAGATGTGTCTTCATATGTCGATATGGGGAGGAGGATTTCGGAGCAATCTGCATGGAAGGACAATACATGTGTAACAAACATGTCCAGCAACAGCGCAACCACCACCAGGCTTGGCGCAAGATTTCAGACTAGGTAAGTGGTGGCAAACTATCCCTGTGACGTTCCTATGGGCTATGGTCCTGCCTACACTAGATGACCATCCTGATAAGGGACAGGGACTGGAAAAGCAGGGCCACAGTGGGAGGGGCACAAAACACTGAGGGGCACAAAACAGATACAGACAGACAAGCGGAGTAGGACGAAACCGGGTCAAAACCAAGATGGTGAAAAGGTACCGAATCGTATAGCAATGGAATGGTTGATAACACATAGCTGAAGTCAAATACACAGAGTAGAAAACAAAGCAACAGCACTGGATAGCAAAACCAGCGCCCTCTGAACGAACTGGGCAGACTATATAGGGAGTAATGGACACTGCCTTCAGCACTGACTGGTTCAGTCAAACCATAGCTGCAGGAAAAACAAGCTCAAAATCACATCCAGCTTTTCCTAACGAAAGATCCTGAAAGGGAGGTGCCAAAAAAGGCAGCCTGGAGTGTGGTTTTGAAGCACAGAGTCCTATTCAGAGCTTTCCGAGTTCTGACAACATGTTTGACTGTTTTCTAGAAGTTTAATAAAAATACTCCAGGAGTGTTGAGCAGTTCTAAGCAGTATACTAGTCAATGTGAAAAAAGCTTTGATGAGACAAATATCTTAGCTGAGCAGTTTAGCATGCTGGAGAGAAGTGATAGCTGGAATCAAGCATTTTCCTCTGACAATGTATATTAAGAAATTTCATTGTTTACACAAAATAACAGTTAACCCCTTAATCATGACAGCTCCTCTAGTCACTGCATAGCAC
Source organism: Engystomops pustulosus (assembly GCF_040894005.1). NCBI lineage: Eukaryota > Metazoa > Chordata > Amphibia > Anura > Leptodactylidae > Engystomops > Engystomops pustulosus. The sequence continues at coordinate 90,975,405 of NC_092414.1, read as the reverse complement.
TTCTATTCAGCGGAGGACAGAAGGCAGATAAAGTAATAAACCCCTTCTACATTCTCCCCAGGGTCTCTGATTGTCTGACAGCTGGAGGCCAGTCCAGCTCTTGCAATCACCCAGGCATCAGCTGATGCCTAAAGTCTTTGGGCTGTCGGCATTGTCAGTAAATATATGTGAAATAAGCCTATGTGTGTTATGTATATGCCCTAAAATATATTATTATATAATATTATATTTATGTATATTTCTTGTTTTACTCATCTGTGTTTTTGTATAATAATTTCAACATATTTTTCCTCTTCAATTTCTTTATTATTTTATGATAGTAACAAAAAAATACTTTTTTATCACACTTATCTCTTTGTTCTTACAATTATTTCTGTGTATAAATAAACTTTTCTGTACACAGAAAGGTAGATATTTCCTGTTTATAATGACCTTTTAACCAACAGCAAATAGCCTTAACGTAGAGCATTGTCCTAGTCAGAGCTGTTTTCATGGACCTGTTGTCCAATAGAAGTCAATGGGACCATAAAAAAGCACCAGTGCAGTTGCTAGGATGCACTCGTGAGAGTCATAAAGAGTATCTTAAAATTCATCAGCTTTTTGAACAGACATTTAAAAAAGGATTTCACTCATACATTAAAAATCCAGATCCAAAAGGGAAGCCAAATCAATACAAATATTTAAATGTTTTTAACAGCTAAGTATTAGTTTGTTTGACAGGACTTCATTATCAAGTGAAATATCATTAAGGTCGTAAGGAGTTAAGTCATTAGAAGCTGCAGCCTCCTTTTCCTACCAATCTGTTTTTTGTGCACCAACTCAGATGCATTGATAATTACAGGTGAAAGAGGAGGTAATAATAGAAAAAAAAATTGATTTAATGAAAAAAAATTGTTTAGGTACAAAGGTATGATTTACCAGCTTCTAATATCCATATCCATATATTTTATACATAGAAAAATGCTTTCCCTGTCCTCTTCAAACTTAGTCGTCTGTACCAGACTACAGACCTATACAGTCATAAAGACAAAATATGCGGCTAAAGCTAACGTCTCAACTTCTTACTAGCCTTAATAATATTTCACTGTCTGCAAATTCAATTTTTATAGAAGTAAGAATTTATGGTTCACTAGCGTTTTTACACCAAAGACATAGTTGACGGTCTCCTACATGCTCATCTATTTACTGTACCAATTTCTTTCCTTCCCCACTTTGATTGTCAGTAGTGTTGAGTGAACCCAAAGAGCTATTTTCATTTACAGCATCATACAGTGCTCAATTACACTACCAGTCTTAGTACTATTTGCATCAGTGTTACATTACAGTATCATTCGTATTACTATTTGCATTCATAACATAATACAGTGTTCCATCATATTACTAGTCTTAGTAGTATTTGCATCATACAGTAAAAAGATTTAGTCATAGTACTAATTTAATTTATATCCTCAACAGGTGTCAGGCCAGTCCACACATGTCTCACACGGTGGCCCAGTATTGCACTGTCCAACCATGAGAAAGTTTTGGAATAGAGTGAGGAGGAGATTTCCTCCCAACAGGGTGACACCGGGGGCAGCTCAAGGGCACCACTAAAGCATGACTGGGGGGATGCGGAGTACGAGATTCATTCCACCGAGGACACCTTGTCCTTGTTGGGTGGCTGCCCTGCTGGATCCATGCTACTTCGATAGCATAGAATCCTTCATTCCAGCAGTAGAGGATGAGAGAAAAATAAGGGACTAAAAGAAAGAAAGAGTTCCCATCTGCAATTGAAAGCTCACTGGCAGCAAAAGGAGAAGGAAGTCGTCAACGCAGCAGCAGTATCAGCATCACCTCAGGAAGTTAGCATGACCACAATGTGGAATGCCATGTTAGATGCTTTTCGACCTCCACCACCAATGAATACAGCACATAGTACAAGGTGGCAGACCGTGACTCACATGGTTGAATATTACCTGTCAACATGTTTCTTGGTACTGACGGATGGATCCATTCCATTCAATTTCTGGGGGTTAAACTGGACACATAGTCGGAGCTTACTCTATGGGACTCATTTACTAAGGGCCCCACGGACCACACTTTTGTCGGACATCCCAACAATTTCCGTTTTGCGCCGCTGGAACAGGGATTTAAAAGGGTTTTTTTGCACAAGCGATCAGATTATGGCGCAATCTCGCAGACGATCCAACAGATTCGGACAAACTGCGGGATTTGTATGATAAATCTCCCCTTTAGTTTAATGGTGCACTAACTGTATTTGTATCCTAATTCTGTGTAAATCATGTAATTTTAGTTTTCAAGTTGCAAATATGCCCTACGCCATATATTGTTTAGACTTCCTTTACACACAAAATTTTTGCCTTTTTTCTTTTATTTCTTTAAAATTGTAGTAGGCTGTCTGTAGTGTGTTCCATAAAAGCATGTTGTATTACAGATAACAGCTGGTAATAACCCTTTTGCCAAAAGTGACACAAAAGTGTCAAGCTTCGGCTATAGTAAAAGAAATAATGCTGCAGTCTGTTATTTTTTTTACATTATAATAGTAGTAAAAGAATGACAAAAGGGAACCTTCAATACACGCACATGTATTGTAAATTATGGCGGAAATACTTAGTCGAAGAGAATAACCAAAACCAAATAAGTAGATGCAGCAAGTCAGTCCTGCCCCCCCCTCCCATCACAGAACACACACGCAAATTACCATTGTACAGCATATGACATATCAATGCTACACACATTAAGAGTTTTGTCACAGCACAAATCAGTCACATGTAGCATCAGACAAGTGGCATCTACGAACTTACCGGTGATGATCTGCTTGTCTGGGTAAAGAACATAGTATTTTTTCCCGATCATAAGCTGTTTTTACCCAAGACCCCCGTGTCATCAGCTTCGTGCAGCACATCCTCCACACTGTACAACTATAAACATGACTCACAGGATAGTGTCCCCTGCATAACTATACTGTGCTCCTAAGTAATACTTCCTCCTCCCACCACAACTTACATTACACATTACACAGCAGTATACGCCAAAGTATGAAAAAGTTATGAGCGTCAAAATATTTCAAAAATTAAAAAAAAAATCTTACAAAAAGGTTTTAATTTTTTAAAATATATTAAAACCTAAATAAATTTGATATCCAAGTAGTCACACTGACCTAAAAAATAGAGTGGAAGTGTCAATTGGAGAGCACAATAAAAGCCGTAAAAATAGAACCCACATGAAAATGTCGCAAAAAGCTTTAATAGCACAAAAGCTTTAAAGCTGTTCAGTACACGGCATGGAAAACTAAATACCGTCACTAGGACGTACAATCTGTTATCCACAAAACTTGCCCTTATAAAGCTCAGTACAAAGAAAAGATTTAAAAAGTTATGTTTAAAGTTTTTAAGGAAGGGGGAGCAAAAAATCAGAACTCAAGTTGTATTTTATTATCCTCTCTTTATTGTGGGGGGCTATGACCCTTTTAGAAAACCTAGTGAATTTAGGAACCTAAACCTGATATTCAGTATATTAGCACACTTTTTTTTATCAATTTGTCCCACTATAAAATAACAACACTACTTACCTTCCGAAGGCCTATGGTGGTTTCTTCCTCCAATGCCGGCGCCAGTGCAGTGACATCATGACGCCATCACGACTTTGTGACTTGTGACTGAAAACAGCAGCGCTGCTGCGAAATCCTTGCTCCGGTCCCGGAATAAGTACGATAACAGGTCATAGCGCTAAGAAGAGCACTTCCTTAGCACCGTGATCGGTGTCCATAGTGCAGGCCCCTCCCCCCAACGGGCCTGGTCGTGACCCCTGTGACCGCGAACGCTACGCCCCTGTTTGCAACTAAATCATGAAGAGGCCTTGCTGAAAGATTACCATGGGCTCCTACATAGGACAGCTGACATGCTGACACAGGAACTGCTGTCCTCTATTGAGAGGGGAACTGAACATGCCAGGGACTGTAGTCGCTACTGATCTGGGCATCTTGGTTGACCAAAATATTAGAAATTTATTTGGAAATTGAAGACATATTTACAGATGAGGTTTTATTTTTTTTTAACTTAAAAATGTTTACTTGTTGATTTGATGTATCTTACACTTTCGCCTATTGTATTTTTATTCTCATGATACAGCCAAAGAGAAAATATTTTTACTGGATTTGCCACAATGTTCGGCCAATATAAACAGATTAGGCAAATAAAAGAAATGCCATATATACTGTATGTTTAGATCACAAAAATATATACTTTTTGTTCCATAGAAAAGCAGGGAATGTGAAGAAATATGGCTAAGTGATGCACACCAAGGGATTTCTAATGTAAATGTGTTTGATAAATATGCTTTGCAAGTGAACCTTTACTAATGCAGACATTTTACAGTTTAAAGCATGGCCTATAAACAATGATGTCATGAAGGAATGAAGGGGCCCAGTTTGTCCTTGAGACTGTCTTACAATGCCAAATAAGAGAATGCTTCGACCTATCATATGAGGAAACTAAGTGCAAAATTGGTGTGATGTTTTGACAGCAGACATCATTAGAATACACACATCCTTATGGGGACCAGAGAAGTGATTTTAATATGATGTCACTTAACAAAAATAGAGCTGTACTTATAATGAGTGTTTCCATTATATATAATGAAATAATTATTCAATATTGCTAAAATAGAAATTTAAGTCACCCCTTGGCTGCTATAAATCACTTTATTATAGGGCTTGTCTGGGAAATAACATTGGCAGCCCCCCTTAATATCCATATATTTGTGTATAAGCTGACCCGAGTATAAGCCAAGGTTAGGAAATGCATTGGTCCCAGCCTACCCCCAGTATACAGCCAGCCATTGCATGCCCCCGCGTATACAGCCTGCCGCCCCTGCCCCCAGTAAACAGCCTGCAGGCCCTGCCCCCCAGTTTACAGCCTGCAGCCTCTGCCCCCAGTTTACAGCCCACAACCACTGTCCCTAGTATAAAGCCAGCAGCCCCCTGTCCCTAGTATACAGTCAGCAGCCCCCTGTCCCTAGTATACAGCCTGCAGCCCACTGTCCCTAGTATACAGCTTGGAGCACCTAGTATACAGCCCCTCACCCAGTATACAGCCCCTCACCTAGTATACAGCCTCTGCCCAGCCTATAACAAATAAAAAATAGTGCACCCACCTTCCGACGCCCCAGAGGTCTTCCTCTGTCGATTGATGTTCCAGCTCCCTTTCTCCCTGTGGAGCCGTCGCTCGAGTAGTTCGCTGACATTATAGTGTGTGCCGATGGCAGCGCACACACTAGAATGTCAGCGAGCCGCTGACGTCACAGCTCGAGCGACGACAGAGAGAGGAGAGAGGGAGCTGGTGCCGGAACATCGATAGACAGGAGAGGACCTCCCGGTCGGGCGTCAGTAGATAAGTACACTTTTTTTATGCTGCTTTCTCTACTGCCTCTCGCTGCACAGCGGCCCGTCATCATCCTCTTCCACACCTTGCAATCCGTGTTTGAAGAAGGTCCATAGTAAAGACCGAAACGTTACATGATTTGGATACTTTGTACACCAGTAAAATTCTTGCATCATCATATGGAGTGCCAAGTGTTTTATTATTATACTTTTTTTTTAAATAGACTCAAGTATAAGCAGAGTTAGGGGTTTTCAGCACATTTTTAAATTATTCTTCATTTTCAAAGTTTGAAAGTTCTGCTTTCCAGCCAGATAGTTAAACTACCTTATAAGCTAGATAACTAACATTTCTGGAATGTATGCTTTATGGTAGAATGATATTTTATGCATCCTCTCTTTTTTATAGGATGTTATGAGGCTTAGAACTCTAGGCACGAGTTTTCCAAATTTCATGAAATCGCCAAAACTCACATTTTGAGGGACAACTCAGCTTTCAAGTGACTTTGAAAGGCCTAGATAATATAAAAACCCCATAAATGACCCCACTACAGAAACTATACCACTCAACAAATGTAAAACCACTGCTATTAAGTCTATTAACCCTTTAAGTTTTTCACATGGGTGAAAACAAAATGGAAGTGCAATTTGGAAACTTTTGGATTTTTTGGACAATACATTAATTTATCCAAAAATGACACTTTCAAAATGAATGAAATCATACAAAATTATCAATTTTCATTTTGGATTTTTAACACTTTTTTTCCCGCTAATCATAACATAAAAATAAAATTTATCTTTATTCACTGATTCACTATGATTACGGTGATACCTCATTTAAGAACTTTCTTTCATGGGCAAAGTTTAAGTTTTAGCCTCGGGCCACTGGAGCAAGCTGAGCATCTTTGTAAAAGAAATATCTTTTGTCGCTCTTTTTTTTGAAGGCCATTGCAAAAAACGTGTGCTCTTTATTTTGTAACATTTTAAACTAAGAAAGTAGAGGGAAGACATATTTGTAACTAATGAATTGGTTGCTCTCTTTTATATCACCATTTTCTATCTGAGAATAATGTACATGGGCTTGCTGCATATCCTGGATGTACTATAATTTTGTAAACCAAACTCATAGTGAGTTGTGTAGCAGTTTGTTTTGCAAAAGTATGGTCAATACTTAGCTGATATCATAGCTTTATTAGTCAATGTATGTTGTTCATTTGATGGAGAAAGAAATTTTAAGGGTTGTTACTAGAGATGAGCGAGCACTAAAATGCTCGGGTGCTCGTTATTCGAGACGAACTTTTCCCGATGCTCGAGTCCTCGTCTCGAATAACGAGCCCCATTGAAGTCAATGGGAGACTCGAGCATTTTTCAAGGGGACCAAGGCTCTGCACAGGGAAGCTTGGCCAAACACCTGGGAACCTCAGAAAAGGATGGAAACACCACGGAAATGGACAGGAAACAGCAGGGGCAGCATGCATGGATGCCTCTGAGGCTGCTTAATCGCACCATTATGCCAAAATTATGGGCAACAGCATGGCCATGACAGAGTGACCGAATGAGGCTAGATAGCATCTAAAACATCCAATAATTGACCCTGACACTATAGGGGACGGCATGCAGAGGCAGCGGCAGCAGTGGCAGGCTAGAGAGTCTCATGGCGACATACCCTAAATGGACTCAGGTTTCACCAAAGGAGGTGAAATGATTTCCTATGTGAACAAAAGGTTGACAGTATATTTAGTCGATAACACAGCATGGTGGCGACATAGTGACCAAGTTCCATAACGTACCTGGTGAAACACCCGAAAAATGAGCCTGACACAGCTCTTTTGATAAGGGGACGACATGTGGAGGCAGCCATGGAGACGACTTCCATGATTAAGAGCGACAGTATGGGGCATTCATATTGCGCTGCTATGATTGCAACTTCAGGTCTCCAGCATGGCGGCGACAGATGGGCCGAGTTCCACTATGTATCTGGTGAAACACCTGAAAATTCTGCCTGACACAGCTCGTTTGATAAGGGGATGATGTGCTGCATATCCTCTCGTGCTCCAACGTCTGGGGTATAGAGAGTTGAAATGAGACATTGGTGGACGCTGTGGAGGATCGTGGAGGCAAAATGGACAGGAAACAGCAGGGGCAGCATGCATGGATGCCTCTGAGGCTGCCTAATCTTGGGATGGAGCTGGCGGTCCACTGCCAGGCAAGCTTTCGCCTGTCCAAGCCCCTGTCTCTCGGCTCCTCCCCACCCAAAATGGGCCTGGGGGCCAGAAGCGTTTACTTTGAAAAAATTATAATTTTCAAATCAGGCCGGGTCATTTGAATATTTCACCTAGGAATAATGGAATAGCATAGTGGTTCTATTTTTAATTGTTTTTACGGAAATGGTTCCATGATTAAGAGCGACAGTATGGGGCATCCATATTGCGCTGCTATGATTGCAACTTCAGGTCTCCAGCATGGTGGCGACAGATGGGCCGAGTTCTACTATGTATCTGGTGAAACACCTGAAAATTGTGCCTGTCACAGCTCGTTTGATAAGGGGACGATGTATGGAGGCAGTGAACTAGTAGTAGATTAAAGGTGCTGCAGTTAAAACTATGTTAGTTGGATCTTGAGATGGAGCTGGCGCTCCGCAGCCAGGCGAGCTTTCGCCAATCCAAGCCCCTGTCTCTAGGCTACTCCCCAAACAGCACTTCTAAGAACCTTTTGTATAAGATCAAGTGTAGTAGCGTTCTTATAAGTTTGGGATATGGCGGGTGAGGGGAATGTAAACAGATGCGCAAGAAAGCGCTGAAATAATATTGGTAAATGATAAAACTTTGCCAGTATATTTTGTGGATTACACAGCAGGGTGGCGACAAAGTTAACAAGTTTGATGTGGAATCCATGAAAACAACGCAAAATTCTGCCTGACACAGTTCGTTTGATAAGGAGACAATGTATGGAGGCAGCTATATGGACGACTTTTGGAGGCAGCTATGGCGATGACGTGTGGAGGTAGCAATGGAGACAACGTGTGGAGCCAGCTAAAAAGACGACATGTGGAGGCTGCTATGGAGACAATTTAATTTGGATAGTGCCTGTATGTGGCAGTCCAAAAAAGTTTTCAAACCAGAGGAGCAGGTAGGTGGTCCTCCAGAAAAATTAAATAGATTGAGTGCCTGTATGTGGCACTCCCAAAAATTGCTTAAAACAGAGGACCGGGTAGGTGGCCCTCCAGAAAAATTAAATACATAGAGTACTATAGCTAGAGCCAGTTGGCGCTGGCAAAAAATAGCCAGTTTCCTATGCTTTAGTGTACAAAGAGGAGGAGAAGGAGGACAATGAGGAGGAGACGTGCATACATTATTCAGGTTGAGCTTCTTTCACCTGGTGGAGAATGAAAATCCGGAGAAATCCAGGCTTTATTCATCTTGATAAGCGTCAGCCTGTCAGCGCTGTCAGTCGACAGGCGTGTACGCTTATCGGTGATGATGCCACCAGCTGCACTGAAAACCCGCTCGGACAACACGCTAGCGGCAGGGCAGGCAAGAATCTCCAAGGCGTACAGCGCCAGTTCATGCCACATGTCCAGTTTTGAAACCCACTAGTTGTAGGGAGCTGTGTGATCATTTAGGACGATGGTATGGTCAGCTACGTATTCCCTCACCATCTTTCTGTAAAGATCAGCCCTACTCTGCCGAGACTGGGGACAGGTTACAGTGTCTTGCTGGGGTGACATAAAACTGGCAAAGGCCTTGTAAAGCGTACCCCTGCCAGTGCTGGAAAAGCTGCCTGCTCGCCTACTCTCCCTCGCTACTTGTCCCGCAGAAGTACGCCCTCTGCCGCTAGCGCTGTCAGAAGGGAAATACTGTTTCAGCTTGTGCACCAGGGCCTGCTGGTATTCATTCATTCTCACACTCCTTTCCTCTCCAGGGATGAGAGTGGAAAGATTTTGCTTGTACCGTGGGTCCAGGAGAGTGAATACCCAGTAATCGGTGCTGGAATAAATTCTTTGAACGCGAGGGTCACGGGATAGGCAGCCTAGCATGAAATCTGCCATATGTGCCAGAGTCCCAACGTGCAAGAATTCACTCCCCTCACTGGCCTGACTGCTTATTTCCTCCTCCTCCAACTCCTCTTCTTCTGCCCAGACACGCTGAACAGTGAAGGACTGAACAATGGTCCCCTCTTCTGTCTCGCCAACATTCTCCTCCTCTTCCTCCTCATCCTCCTCCACCTCCTCCGATATGCGCTGAGAAACAGACCTAAGGGTGCTTTGGCTATCAACAAGGGAATATTCTTCCCCCGTCTCTTGTGACGAGCGCAAAGCTTCCGACTTCATGCTGACCAGAGAGTTTTTCAACAGGCCAAGCAGCAGGATGGTGAGGCTGATGATGGCGGCATCGCCACTGACCATCTGTGTTGACTCCTCAAAGTTACTCAGCACCAGACAGATATCAGACATCCACGTCCACTCCTCATTGTAGACTTGAGGAAGCTGACTGACCTGACTACCAGTTCTGGTGGAAGTTGACATCTGGCAGTCTACAATCGCTCTGCGCTGCTGGTAAACACTGGATAACATGGTTAATGTTGAATTCCACCTCGTGGGCACGTCGCACAACAGTCGGTGAGCGGGCAGTTGGAGGCGGCGCTGCGCTGCCCTGAGAGTGGCAGCATCTGTGCTGGACTTCCTGAAATGCGCACAGATGCGGCGCACCTTCGTGAGCAAATCAGACAGATTGGGGTATGTCTTGAGGAAACGCTGAACTATGAGATTTAACACATGGGCCAGGCATGGCACATGTGTCAGTCTGCCGAGTTGCAGAGCTGCCACCAGGTTACGGCCGTTGTCACACACAACCATGCCTGGATTCAGGTTCAGCGGTGCCAGCCACAGATCAGTCTGCGCCGTGATGCCCTGTAATAGCTCTTGGGCGGTGTGCCTTTTATCGCCTAGGCTCAGCAGTTTCAGCACCGCCTGCTGTCGCTTAGCGATGGCACTGCTTCTGTGCCTAGAGCTACCGACTGATGGCGCCATGCCCACGGATGGTAATTCGGAGGAGGAGGAGGTGGAGGAGGGGTGGGAGGAGGAGGAGGCATAGTAGGCCTTTGAGACCTGGACCGAGGTAGGCCCCGCAATCCTCGGCGTCGGCAGTATATGAGCAGCCCCAGGGTCAGACTCGGTCCCAGCCTTCACCAAGTTAACCCAATGTGCCGTCAGCAATATATAGTGGCCCTGCCCGGCAGCACTCGTCCACGTGTCCGTGGTCAGGTGGACCTTGTCAGAAACGGCGTTGGTCAGGGCACGGATGATGTTCTCTGACACGAGCTTGTGCAGGGCTGGGACGGCCCATCGTGGTAGTGGTGGAAAAGTAGTGGCGGCTGGGGACCGAATACCGAGGGGCCGCCGCCATGAGGTTTCGAAAGGCCTCAGTCTCTACCAGCCTATAGGGCAGCATCTCCAGGCTAAGCAACTTGGAGATGTGGACGTTGAGGGCTTGGGCGTGTGGGTGGGTTGCGCTATACTTCCTTTTGCGCTCCAGCGTCTGGGGTATGGAGAGCTGAACACTGATGGATGCTGTGGAGGATCGTGGAGGCGAAGATGGGGTTTTCGCACGGGAGGTGTTTGGGCCGTGGTCCTGGGCAGGGGGCTGACTAGCAGATGACACAGGGGAAGGAGCAGTGGTGTGCCCAACCGGAGGTTAACGGGCTTGGTGCCATTGAGTGGGGTGTTTAGCATTCATATGCCTGCGCATACTGGTGGTAGTTAAGCTAGTAGTGGTGGAACCCCTGCTGATCCTGGTTTGGCAAAGGTTGCACACCACAGTCCGTCGGTCATCCGGTGTTTCTTTAAAGAACCTCCAGACTTCTGAAAATCTAGCCCTCGCCACGGGAGCTTGACTACGGGCAACATTTGGCCCTGATGCAACAGCTCTGGCCCTGCCTCTCCGTCTGGCCCCACCACTGCCTCTTCCAACCTGTTCTGCTATAGGACTCGCCTCCGTCTCAGAAGCACTGTGTTCACCCGGCCTATCAACCCAGCTTGGGTCTGTCACCTCATCATCCTCCGATCCCTCAGTCTGCTCCCCCCTCGGACTTCCTGCCCTGACAACAACTTCACCACTGTCTGTCAACCGTGTCTCCTCATCGTCCGACACCTCTTTACACACTTCTTCCACTACGTCAATAATGTCATAATCACCCACAGACTGCGACTGGTGGAAAACCTGGGCATCGGAAAATTGCTCAGCAGCAACCGGACAAGTGGTTTGTGACTGTGGGAAGGGTCCAGAAAACAGTTCCTCAGAGTATGCCGGTTCAAATGCCAAATTTTGCTGGGAGGGGGCAGACTGGGGGGAAGGAGGCTGAGGTGGAGGAGCTGGAGGAGTGCTGATTTCGGTGACATGGGTGGACTGCGTGGAAGACTGACTGGTGGACAAATGGCTAGAAGCATTGTCCGCAATCCACGACATCACCTCTTCGCACTGTTCTGGCCTCAACAGTGCTCTCCCACGAGTCCCAGTAACTTGAGACATGATGAACCTAGGGAGTGTAGCTCTGCGGCGTTCCCCTGCTCCCTCATCAGCAGGTGGTGTCTCACCCCGCCCAGGACCACGGCCTCTGACCCCTGCAGTAGTTGGACGCCCACGCCCTCGTCCTCTACCCCTAGCCCTCGGGTTAAACATTTTCCAAATTAAAGTGTAAACTTTTAATTTTTTTTTTTTTTGTGTTTATTTTTTTTTTTTAACAAAACGATGCTATCCTATTGCTATGGCTAGTTTCTAACCTACACTGACAGCACACAACTGGATTTTGTGCTGTGCCTGATGACTTTGAGCTATAAAATGAAATAAAGGTAAAAAAAAAATAAATCAGCAGACTCTGCCTAATTCTAATCAAACCCCTAATAAATTGTCCCACTTCGGTGTTTGAGGTGGATATGCGTGTCACTAAGAGCTAAACACAACGGTCGCAGGTCTCCCAGCAAATTCCTCACAATATGGTACTAGCTGCACTACTAATGCCAGCAAGCCCAGCCACAAGCAAACAAAAAAAAGGAAAATATAACGCTATTGTAGGCCTAAGCAAGCCGTTGGGGTTCTCCTATGGCTATTTTGTAGCCTACACTGAAAGCAAACTGCTTTGCAAGATGAGATTGAGCTATAAAATGAAATAAAGGTAAAAAAATAAATAAATCAGCAGACTCTGCCTAATTCTAATCAAACCCCTAATAAATTGTCCCACTTTGGTGTTTGAGGTGGATATGTGTGTCACTAACAGCTAAACACAACGGTAGCAAGTGCCCCTGCAAATTCCTCACAATATGGTACTAGCTGCACTACTAGTGCCAGCAAGCCCAGCCACAAGCAAATAAAAAAAAAATGTATAACGTTATTGTAGCCCTAAGAAGGGCTGTTGGGTTCTTGTAGAATCACTCCTGCCTAACACTATTCTAATAGAACACCCTAACGCTTTCCCTGACCAGCAGCAGCTCTCTCCCTAGTGGCATCCAGACACAGAATGATCCGAGCAGCGCGGGCAGGGGCTAGTCTATTCCAGGGTCACCTGATCTGGCCAGCCAACCACTGCTATCGACGTGTAAGGGTACCACGTCATGCTGGGTGGAGTGCAGAGTCTCCTGGCTTGTGATTGGCTCTGTTTCTGGCCGCCAAAAAGCAAAACGGCGGGAGATGCCATTTTCTCGAGCGGGCGAAGTATTCGTCCGAGCAACGAGCAGTTTCGAGTACGCTAATGCTCGAACGAGCATCAAGCTCGGACGAGTATGTTCGCTCATCTCTAGTTGTTACCCATTTATAAGAATAGGTTTCAAAATAAGGCTGCTTTCACAAGGACACGCCTGGGCCAGGACCAAGCATAACATACATTCTGTTGGAGAGGGGAGGGATGAGCACTCCACACCTCTCCCTTCTCCATAGGGAGACGTGCTGGCGGGCCGTTCTTATGGCAAAGTATAGAGCATATGTGCTCACTGTACTGAGCAGTGAACAATGTAGTTCTATGGAAGCTGTATGCTTGCTGAAATTCTTACGGCCAACATATGGCCACCATAAATGTTTGTGTTAAATGGGCCCAAAGATTGCTGAAGCACTATTTACCAAGCGCATTGTGCGCTTGTCTCACCTCTCCTGTCCCTAGGGCACACACTCGCTGGCTTCTCTAGATTTAAAGGGCCAGCGCGCTGTTAATTGGCGCTGGTCATTTTTAGGAAAACTATACAAACCTGCCTCTTCCTGTGCTACCTGCCGGATCTTCGTGCCTTAGAGAAAGCTGAGTTTAATGCCTTGCGCTATTTCTATGATTTCCTGTTGTGACCTTGGTACTGTTTCTAACTTTGCTGCCTTTGCCGTCTGCCCTGACCTGTTGCTACGTCTCTGAACCTTGAACTTGTGCTGCCTGTCCTGAACTCCTGGCTGTCCCCGACTATGAGATTGCCTGCCGTTTCTGTACCTCGACCTTGGCTTCCACTGCAGACAAGTCACGCCTGTGGAACGACCTGGTGGTACCACGCCGCAGCAAGTCCAACCTGCTTTGTGGTGGGCTCTGATGAAAACCGGGTGCCACTTAGACAGGTAGTGCCCAAGTAGTGGCTTGTATCATCATCCGCCGTGGTTCAGAGGATCCACTACCTCTGAGCCTGACAAGTGTACCTGCTTTTGACTCTGGATATGCTTGTTTTCATTGGAAGGATGATTGGGATCTACCATACTAACGGTTGCTGTCTAACATTTAGTACACATCCAGTGTAATATAGTGCAATAACACAAGCGTTTCATAAAATATAAACAATAAATAACCAGGAATGTAATATTCAATTCATGGACAATTCTCTTGGGGAAGCACCGATCAAAATATCATCAAAAATCATTACATTGATGGTATACATAGGTATTAATACAGGCAGTCCCCGGGTTACATACAAGATAGGGTCTGTAGGTTTGTTCTTAAATTGAATTTGTATGTAAGTCGGAACTGTATATTTTATCATTGTAATCCCAGACAGAACCTTTTTGGTCTCTGTAACAATTGGATTTTAAAAATGTTGGGTTGTCGTAAGAATCAATATTAACACTAAATCTTCATTACAGACACCTGTGATAACTGTTACAGCTGATCATTGTAGCCTAGGACTAAAGTACAATAAATTACCAATATCCAGAGGTCCGTTTGTAACTAGGGGTCGTATGTAAGTCAAGTGTTCTTAAGTAGGGGACCGCCTGTATTTAAATAATTATGTAAAATATCATTAATACGAATGAACTGGATTTAATCTTATTAGCAACTGAATTTGCATGGAGTAAATGTGACTGAAGCCATAATAACAAACAGACAACTTGTGTGGTCCTGAATCCAATAATCAAAATAATCTGTAGACAGAAATGTGAAAAGTGTGTCTAGTTCATGACTATTCTGAAATATCAGTGTTGTGGGAAACGCTCAAATGAGAACAGTTATACTATACAAAGAAATCTAATCCTTCCTGCTTTATAAATATTTCCTAAAACATTGGTCTCCCAGAAACTTTCCAACATATGTAGCATGCTAGAAGGAATAACTGTAAAGTAGGATATAGGGTGCCTTAAAAGCGGCCTATGTGTTTTTTCAAGTACTAGCTAGCCCATACAGAAAAGACATAGGCAAGATTAGAACTGGCATTGTGGCCCATTGCAACCTATCAGAGCTCAGTATATGCATGGCATCATCTTTATTTCATCTCTTGTTAATCATTCGGTCATTTCTAGGGTCATTATACCATTAGGGTTATGATACTCGATGATGACTCAAACGTGAGTGGCCAATTATACAATCTACTCCTTCTGGGGTGATATCTTGTTTGCATTAAACATTGGCTAAAATGCACAGCTTTGGATGAAGGATATTTATATATTGTATTTGCAGCATTTGCAGCTGCAGATTTTGTTGCAGACAGGAGTTTAATTGGCACCTAAAACTTTAAAAAAGCAAACAGAAATGTGTGTGTGTGCAGTATCCAAAGAATGATTTAGGATTAAGTGATTTAAGATTGAGGGACTTTAGAGGTTAACTGCTATAGTTTGGGGTTAATTTGTTTATGTGAATCCGTACTTTGCTAAATGTTTTTTTTTCTTTTATTCCCCATTAGTCAGGGGTGTACCCAGCCTTTCTGCTGCCTGAGGCGAATTGTAGAAAGCACCCCCCCCCCCCTGCATTATACCCCCTGAACGATCAAAGAGTTACATACTGTGCTTAGTGGTAATAATGAATTGGGGAATTTATAGAGAAGCTGGTCACACATTCTCCCTACCATATAATGTACCATTTCCAGCAGCTCTCAGTGTCCACAACAGAGCCCCCTTTAATGAAATGTCAACTGCGGAGCCCCCGTTTAATGCAACGTCCACAGCAGAGCCCCCTTGATGTAATGTCCACAGCAGAGCCCTGTCGATGTAATGTCCACAGATGAGTCCCCCTTTAATAAAATATCCACTGCAGAACCCCCTTTAATGTAATGTCCACTGCAGAGCCCCCCTTTAATGTAATGTCCACAGTGGAGCTCCCTTTAATGAAATGTCCACAGCAGAGTCCCCCTTTAATGTAATGTCCACAGCAGAGCCCGCTTTAATGAAATGTCCACAGCCAAGACCCACTTTAATTTAATGTCGACAGCGGAGATCCCCTTGAATTTAGTGTCCCCAGCACAGTTCCCCTTTAATGAAATGTCTGCTGCAGAACCCCCATTAATGAAATATCCACTGTAGAACCCCCTTTAATGTAATTTACACTTTAGGGTTATTCAGCTCTGAAAAAAGGCAGCTGAGGAGAGACTTCATTACAATGTACAAATACCTGAAAGGTCAGTACATGGATCTTTCTACCCTGGCCTATGCCTAGATGCTGTTCTACTGTCACCATAGACAGGGATTCTTTACTGTAAACAGTGGGATTTTTTGCCACAGGAGGTTGTTAAGGCAGATACTTTGTACCTGTTCAAGAGTGGCCTGGATTCCTTTCTTGAGAACAAAATCAATGATTTACCCAAATGTATAAAGTATTGAAAATAAAAATTGTAGAAAGACATTCTAACATTTGAGTCTCCAGTGTTTAAAGAGGACCTGTTATGTCGATTTGACAACTATAGATACTTATGGACCTGTGGTTTAGGGTGCCAAATCAATCTGTCTGAAAGCTGTAAATGGTGAAAAATGAAAAAAATAAACTTTTATACTAATCTATATGTGAGTCCAATGAGGCACACTGGTACCAAAGGGAATAGGGACAAGGTGAGAATAAAGTTGTTTTTTTTTAACTGGTCGCTTAAAAATCATCCAGGAAATTTGGGACACTAAACTACCTGTGCCACTAGAGAGAAAAGTAGTCTAAAGTATTGGTATGTATCTGAATTAATCTTAAGGCAGGACCTGTAGTGAGGGCTATGAAATGGGGCATGTTTTTCTGTATTTTGTACTTGGTGACATGTCGTTCTTAAATTAAACTACACAAATTAAGCATTTAATTAATTTAAAAAAAAAGCCCAATTGGTATAAAAAAAAACTAATAAGTTAGGGTGGGATGCGATAAAACATCTATTCTTGGCAGATATCCCTGAATATCCATATGCAGATTGAAGAGCTTGCACTTTGGCTTGAGATGCGTACAATTTGTCAGAACTGTAGAATAGATAAGATAGGATGTAGCTCTTCTTTGACTTTATAGCATAATATCTTTTTCTACGGATTGCGGTAATCTAATAGTCTAGTGCAAAGTTCTCACCTTGTTATTACAGTATATGGTATCACTGGTCTTTTGACTATATACTTCTCTTATTGTATAATAGCCAGTGCATATAAAATGCTTACAGAAATATTTACAATAAATGCACATTAATAGCAACTTGCATGTTAAACCCTTAACGATGTGTGACATATTACTACGTCATGCAGCGACTGCGGGTGATTGGAGAGGGCTCATGGGCTGATGTATGCTGTATATTGCATCAAACACCCACTGGAAAATAACATGATTGGTGCTAGCACCGATGGGGGTGTTAACCCTGTGATCGCCGTTGGCAAAGCAGCCGGCTACATGTGGGTGCCACCATGCTGGCTAAGATCGTTGCTCCCTTTGATGTCAATGGAGAGCGGAAATCTGGTGCTATAACAGCCTCGAGTCACTCAAAGACCCAAGGCTGTCACGTTGTACACCATCTATTGCAATGTTCAATTTGCATAGATGATGTGAAAAATCCCCATAGACTGCCATACTGTAGGATGGCAATATATGGTAGGATCAATCAGACAACCTAGGGTTAAAGTACCCTAGGGGGTCTGAAAAATATAAAAAAAAATGTTAAAAAAGTAAAAAAAATAAGAAAAACCCATTAAAAATGTAAAAAAATTCAAATCGATATTTAACTCCGTAACAGAAAATAGCGAACAGTGAAAGCCGTAAAATCCAAACCCATAAGAAAATCGCACAAATGCATTTTTCACCAATTTCACTGCATTTGGAATTTTGCTTCCTGCTTCCCAGTACAAGGAATGTAATATTACATACTATCACTATGAAGTGCAATTTGTTACGCACAAAACAAGCCCTCCAACAGCCTTTTACAAGGAAAAATCCAAAAGTTATGGATTTTTGAAGGAGAGGAGTGAAAAATGCAAACATAAAACAAAAAATGGCCTGTCATTAAGGGGTTAATATGTATGTATAACAGCTGATTGAGATGTGGTAGTTCTGTATGAAGTAGGTGCACAAAATCTAAGAAAAAAAATATCTTAAATAATATCTTAAAATGTTATTCGTAAAATGGAAAACTTGCAGCAAGACAAGAAAGTGATTCCGATGTCTCTGTGAAGCTGTTCACTCCATTTAGAAGAGTTTACAACTTCTTGGGACGATGACAAGTGGTATTACAGGGCAGCTCAAGCATGCAAGTATCTGGCTTGTATCTCTTTGTCAATGTTATTTGATCATATGATGATTTCACTTACATTAGTGCATTTTGTGGCAAGGCTTCAAACCACGTAAAGCGTGATAATAATACACAACAAAAACAATTATTATAGAAAATGAATGGCCAACACTTTATTAGGAGCTGTTCACATCTGCATCTGAGCCTCCATTGCAGACGCCATCATTTGTAATGAAAAATGAGAACACAGTAGAACTTGTGGACCCAATTATAAGGTTCTTGAGGATAGCTGGTGCCTGTCATGTCATGGATCCAACATAGTGTTGTGGCTATAAACAAAAGCCACAATGCAATTATGAAGAAGGACTTAGCTCATCCATATTAGGTTGCAGATGATGCTATTTGGCACTAGCACTTCATGAACATGAATGTTATATTTAACAGGAATGTCTGAGCACTTGCCCCTCTCAACTTGTGATTACATCTTCTCTGCAGATGGGGGGGGGGGGTCGTGAGACAGTGTAACAGCCTGTGAAGTAACAGCATGGTGGGGCTTTGGTAACACCACCAGAAGCCATTAAGGCTCATTAGCATAAAGCACTGTGGCTTTGTGATTAGCACTACAGTGCCGGGGTCCTGAATTCTAGGTCAACATCTGCAAAGAGTTTGTATGTTCTTTCTGTGTTTTTATGGGTTTCCACAGGGTCCTCCGTTTTTCTCCCTAACTCCAAAACATACTGATAGGTTGATTAGATTGTGAGCCCCATGGGGAGAGGAACTGATTTAACTATATAAATAAAGAATTATTACTAAATAAAGGAATTATTATTATTATTTGGTTTATTATGCTTAATTTTGATGGTATATTCCCTTTAAGCAGAAAACCGCTGGTGGGATGTATTTTCTGGGTCATTCTAGGACAAAACAATACACTTCTCATTGAGTATTGGAAAATTACATAAATGTAATATCAGGCAGTCCCCTACTTAAGAACACCCGACTTACAGATGACCCCTAGTTACAAATGGACCTCTGGATGTTGGTAATTTACTGTACTTTATCCTTAGGCTACAATAAATAGCTATAATAGTTATCAAAGGTGTCTTTGTTATTAATCCTGGTTCTTATAATAACCCAACATTTTTGAAATCCAATTGTCACAGAGACCAAAAAAATTTGTCTGGAGTTACAATTATAAAATATACAGTTCCGACTTACATATAAATTCAAGAACAAACCTACAGAACCTATCTTGTATGTAACCCGGGGACTGCCTGTAACTATTGTAAATTTAATTTGTTTGTACAAATCTATCTTCTTATTCTTGTAAAAGGTAACTTCATAAATTGTGGTTAGGGACTTTACAGGCTTGTCCTTATCCTTCTAAGACTGTAACCTTAGTAATAATACACAATATCAAGCTCAACAAAGAGGATTATATATTTCTCTTCTGAGTGTCTTCAATAGTGTCAGATTCATGAGAAATCATTTATTATCTGTTTAATTATTAACATAACCCTTGTTAATTGTTTTTGCTCTCAAGAACCCAATTGAAATGTATTATTTTAGAGGTTAAGAAAAAATGTAACTGTAACTATGTTTATCTACTCTTGTGGGAATACTGGGTGGATTCAAGACAAAACAGTTTTAGTAGAAAAGTTTATTTACACTTCAAGTAATTTAGGCCTTAGTAAACTGTTAGTAAGTGCAGTTGGCCTCACGGATGTGCAGGTTATTGAATACTGGCGCACAGTCTTCAATTATCTGGTGCACCCTGCATTGCTCTGCAGAGTGCAACACAATTCTGTCTAGTCGTTGTATTATCCCCTCACCAACAAAGCCCTTTTTCGTTTTTGCATTTCCATTTTTCACTCACCACATTCAAAAATCTTATAACTTTTTTATTTTTCCATGTAAAAATTGAGGGCTTGTTTTTTCTGGTAACAAATTGCACTTCATAATGACGGTATTTAACCCCTTAATGACCTGGCCTTTTTTGTTTTTTCATTTCCATTTTTCCCTCCCCACCTTCAAAAATCTATAAATTTTTTATTTTTACATGTAAAGAGCTCTGTGATAGCTTGACCAAGCCTGATTTTTTTAAAAAACCCTTTGTCAGGAGGTTATACATTTGTAATGCTTTAACATATCCAGGGTGTTTTGAGATTGTTTTCTCATCAAACATTGTACTTCATTGTAATAGAAAAAAAATTGATTATATCGTTTGTGGCAAAATTTCTAAAAAAATCTTCATTTTTAAAGTTCAAAATTTTTTGCTTTTATGGCAGATTTCAGTCATAGTTACTTTGAGAGGCCTTAATAACAGTAAAACCCCACAAATTATATAATTTTAGAAACTACCCTCAATGTGTGAAAAAAACACTTTAAGAAGTGTGTCAACCCTTAGATGTTTCACAGGGGTTAAAACTAAATGGAGGTATAATTTACAAAATTTAATTTTTTAAGACAATAAATTATATTTGGCAAAAAATTAATCCGTCACAAAATATTAAATGATGAGAAACTCCAAAAAGTTTGATACCCGATTTCTCCCAAGTATTAGGACGCCCCATATGTGGTGGTAGACTGCTGTATGGGCACACGGCCGGCATAGAACGGAAGGAGCGACAGCCGAAGCAGATGTACATTGTCACATTTTGAAGGGTTTAACATGTTTCTGTTTTTGCAATTTGGACCTATAGGGGATTATTTTTGGGGGGATGAGCTAATAATCAGATTTTATAAACTCTTTCTTGGTGGTGGTAAAAAAAATCTTTAATTCTTGTTAATGGTTTTTGGCATTTTTTCCCCCGAATATGTTTCTTTATTCTATTGGTCATCACAAATATGGCAATACCCCATTTATATAGCTTGTTTTTGCTTCACCTTTTATTGATGGGCGTAACATTTACATTTTTTTGTTTACAGAGCTGTTTTAGAGGTTTTTTTTGTGGGACAAACTGAACTTTTTCTTTGTATCATGTAAGGGTAAATGTTACTTTTTGATGTCTTTTTTGTGTTTTATGAGGTCAGATGTGTAAATTTCATAATTTTGTGAGGTTTTTTTTATTTACGGCATTCACTGTATGAGTTCAGTGACTATTTTATTTTATTGTACGGATTGTTATGGATGCGGTGATGGGATGAGACTTCAGGAGACTTTTATTCTTTTTTAATCTTTTTTTTTTATTGAACTTTTTTTTTTTTTACTGTTTTATTTTGTCCCAGGGTGGGAGATCATTTAATCACTTGTTAATTGTAATAAACTGCAAAAATAAGTTATTGCAGCATATTACATAGTCAGCCTATGATTTTTCAATAGGATGACATTAGCACTGTTAGATCGAGTGAAGGCAGCTATGGTCCACCATAGCAAGCTGCCATTGCAATGAACGACACCCTCCGTGCAGTTTTTCACATGGAGAATCCGTCTACAACATATTAGACCAAGAAACTAGACAGAAAATGGAACTAAACAACTAGAAAACTAGAAAGAGAAAAGATAAATTTTCCCCAATATCTGGATTCCAAATATAAATAAGACGCAACATTAGAAACTCGGTCGCAGGGAACTTTGCTGGAGGGGTGAAAAGTTGCAGACATTAAATGTTTTAATGTGGCTCTAGATATTCTGCTGAAGAATTTCTTAACACAAAATCATTAGGATCAGAGCATTTTTATTCTAATGCCTTACTGTCATAACTTTATCTGGACAAACCTTACCTGAAGTAGTTACTGCAATAAAATGAACCAGAGCAGAATTGTACACCTCAAAGTGACATAATGATAAAATGAAAGCTTTTTAAACTTTAAATAATAATTAGAGATGAGCGAACACTAAAATGCTCGGGTACTCGTTATTCGAGACGAACTTTTCCCGATGCTCGAGTGCTCGTCTCGAATAACGAACCCCATTGAAGTCAATGGGAGACTCGAGCATTTTTCAAGGGGACCAAGGCTCTGCACAGGGAAGCTTGGCCAAACACCTGGGAACCTCAGAAAAGGATGGAAACACCACGGAAATGGACAGGAAACAGCAGGGGCAGCATGCATGGATGCCTCTGAGGCTGCTTAATCGCACCATTATGCCAAAATTATGGGCAACAGCATGGCCATGACAGAGTGACAGAATGAAGCTAGATAGCATCTAAAACATCCAATAATTGACCCTGACACTATAGGGGACGGCATGCAGAGGCAGAGGCAGCGGCAGCAGGCTAGAGAGTGGCATGGCGACATACCCTAATTGGACTCAGGCTTCAAACCAATGGGTGTCAGAGAGGAACCAAAGGAGGTGAGCAAGAAGCGCTCAAATAATATCGGTACATGATAAAAGTTTGCCAGTATATTTTGTGGATTACACAGCAGGGTGGCGACAAAGTTAACATGGAAGCCATGAAAACAACCCAAAATTCTGCCTGACACAGCTCGTTTGATAAGGGGACCATGTATGCTTACAGTTCATGCCAGTCGCTGCACTGGCTGCCAGTCTCCTTTCGAATACAGTTTAAAATAATAATAACCCTCATCCATAAAGCTCTGTATAATGCTGCACCCCCCTACCTCTCCTCTCTTATCTCAGTCTATCGCCCAACCCGTGCTCTTAGATCCGCCAGTGATCTTAGATTAACCTCTACCCTAGTGCGGACCTCCCACTCGCGTCTCCAAGACTTCTCTAGAGCTGCACCAATTCTATGGAATGCTCTGCTCCGGACTATCAGACTAATACCTAACCTCCAAAGTTTCAAACGTGCTCTTAAAACCCATTTCTTTAGGCAAGCCTATAACACTCATTAACTGCATGAAGTTTTAACTCTTCTACTAACCCGTCCTGTGTCGTCCTCCCATCTGTTATCCAGCAACCAACAGGCACCAGACTTCTCTGCAGTCCCATTCACCCTGGACCTGGTATATAAGATGACGGCTGAGTGGTTCAAGCGACAGCAATTCCATTTATTATATTTTTTTCTATTCCCTAAGAAGAATGGCTTGACCATTAAATATTCTTTTACCTCGTGTTACCCCATCATCTTCATAAACCGTAAGCTCTGGCGAGCAGGGACCTCACTCCTGTTGTTCCATACAAATGTTGTGCTCTGTTACATTACATTTGTATTTGTTTCCTATGATTTGTAAAGCGCTACAGAATATGATGACGCTATATAAATAAAGATTATTATTATTATTATTATGGAGGCAGTGAACTAGTAGTAGATTAAAGGTGCTGCAACTATGTTAGTTGGATCTTGGGATGGAGCTGGCGCTCTGCAGCCAGGCGAGCTTTTGCCAATCCAAGCCCCTGTCTCTAGGCTACTCCCCAAACAGCACTTCTAAGAACCTTTTGTATAAGATCAAGTGTAGTAGCGTTCTTATAAGTTTAGGATATGGCGGGTGAGGGGAATGTAAACAGATGCGCAAGAAGCGCTGAAATAATATCCCTAAATGGTAAAAGTTTGCAAGTATATTTTGTGGATTACACAGCAGGGTGGCGACAAAGTTAACAACTTTGATGTGGAATGCCCTGTAATAGCTCTTGGGCGGTGTGCCTTTTATCGCCTAGGCTCAGCAGTTTCAGCACCGCCTGCTGTCGCTTAGCGACGGCACTGCTGCTGTGCCTAAGCTACCGACTGATGGCGCCATGCCCACGGATGGTAATTCGGAGGAGGAGGAGGTGGAGGAGGGGTGGGAGGAGGTATAGTAGGCCTTTGAGACCTGGACCGAGGTAGGCCCCGCAATTCTCTGCGTCGGCAGTATATGACCAGCCCCAGGGTCAGACTCGGTCCCAGCCTGCACCAAGTTAAGTGTAGTAGCGTTCTTATAAGTTTGGGATATGGCGGGTGAGGGGAATGTAAACAGATGCGCAAGAAGCGCATGATGCGCATGGAGCTGGCGCTCCGCTGCCAGGCGAGCTTTCGCCAATTCAAGCCCCTGTCTCTAGGCTACTCCCCAAACAGCACTTCTAAGAACCTTTTGTATAAGATCAAGTGTAGTAGCGTTCTTATAAGTTTAGGATATGCCGGGTGAGGGGAATGTAAACAGATGCGCAAGAAGCGCTGAAATAATATCCCTAAATGGTAAAAGTTTGCCAGTATATTTTGTGGATAACACAGCAGGGTGGCGACAAAGTTAACAACTTTGATGTGGAATCCATGAAAACAACCCAAATTTCTGCCTGACACACCTCGTTTGATAAAGGGACGATGTATGGAGGCAGCTATATGGACGACTTTTGGAGGTAGCAATGGAGACAACGTGTGGAGGCTGCTATGGAGACAATTTAATTTGGATAGTGCCTGTATGTGGCAGTCCCAAACATTTTTCAAACCAGAGGAGCAGGTAGGTGGCCCTCCAGTAAAATGGAATAGATTGAGTGCCTGTATGTGGCAGTCCCAAAAATGTTTCAAACCAGAGGAGCAGGTAGGTGGCCCTCCAGTAAAATGGAATAGATTGAGTGCCTGTATGTGGCAGTCCCAAAAATGTTTCAAACCAGAGGAGCAGGTAGGTGGCCCTGCAGTAAAATGGAATAGATTGAGTGCCTGTATGTGGCAGTCCCAAAAATGTTTCAAACCAGAGGAGCAGGTAGGTGGCCCTCCAGTAAAATGGAATAGATTGAGTGCCTGTATGTGGCAGTCCCAAAAATGTTTCAAACCAGAGGAGCAGGTAGGTGGCCCTGCAGTAAAATGGAATAGATTGAGTGCCTGTATGTGGCAGTCCCAAAAATGTTTCAAACCAGAGGAGCAGGTAGGTGGCCCTCCAGTAAAATGGAATAGATTGAGTGCCTGTATGTGGCAGTCCCAAAAATGTTTCAAACCAGAGGAGCAGGTAGGTGGCCCTGCAGTAAAATGGAATAGATTGAGTGCCTGTATGTGGCAGTCCCAAAAATGTTTCAAACCAGAGGAGCAGGTAGGTGGCCCTGCAGTAAAATGGAATAGATTGAGTGCCTGTATGTAGCACTCACAAAAATTGTTTCAAACAGAGGACCGGGTAGGTGGCCCTCCAGAAAAATTAAATGCATGAAGTACTATAGCAAGAGCCAGTGGGCCCTGTCAAAAAATAGCCATTTTCCTCTGCTTTACTGTACAAAGAGGAGGAGAAGGAGGAAAATGAGGAGGAGGAGGAGTGGATCAATTATTCAGGTTGAGCTTCCTTCACCTGGTGGAGATTGGAAATTCTGAGAAATCCAGCCTTTATTCATTTTAATAAGCGTCAGCCTGTCAGCGCTGTCAGTCGACAGGCGTGTACGCTTATCGGTGATGATGCCACCAGCTGCACTGAAAACCCGCTCGGACAAGACGCTAGCGGCAGGGCAGGCAAGAACCTCCAAGGCGTACAGCGCCAGTTCGTGCCACATGTCCAGCTTTGAAACCCAGTAGTTGTAGGGAGCTGTGTGATCATTTAGGACGATGGTATGGTCAGCTACGTACTCCCTCACCATCTTTCTGTAAAGATCAGCCCTACTCTGCCGAGACTGGGGACAGGTGACAGTGTCTTGCTGGGGTGACATAAAGCTGGCAAAAGCCTTGTAAAGCGTACCCTTGCCAGTGCTGGACAAGCTGCCTGCTCGCCTACTCTCCCTCGCTACTTGTCCCGCAGAACTACGCACTCTGCCGCTAGCGCTGTCAGAAGGGAAATACTGTTTCAGCTTGTGCACCAGGGCCTGCTGGTATTCATGCATTCTCACACTCCTTTCCTCTGCAGGGATGAGAGTGGAAAGATTTTGCTTGTACCGTGGGTCCAGGAGAGTGAACACCCAGTAATCGGTGCTGGAATAAATTCTTTGAACGCGAGGGTCACGGGATAGGCAGCCTAGCATGAAATCTGCCATATGCGCCAGAGTACCAACGCGTAAGAATTCACTCCCCTCACTGGCCTGACTGTCCATTTCCTCCTTCTCCAACTCCTCCAACTCCTCTTCTTCTGCCCATACACGCTGAACAGTAAAGGACTCAACAATGGTCCCCTCTTGTGTCTCGCCAACATTCTCCTCCTCTTCCTCCTCATCCTCCTCCACCTCCACCTCCTCCGATATGCGCTGAGAAACAGACCTGAGGGTGCTTTGGCTATCAACAAGGGAATATTCTTCCCCTGTCTCTTGTGACGAGCGCAAAGCTTCCGACTTCATGCTGACCAGAGAGTTTTTCAACAGGCCAAGCAGCGGGATGGTGAGGCTGATGATGGCGGCATCGCCACTGACCATCTGTGTTGACTCCTCAAAGTTACTCAGCACCTGACAGATATCAGACATCCACGTCCACTCCTCATTGTAGACTTGAGGAAGCTGACTGACCTGACTACCAGTTCTGGTGGAAGTTGACATCTGGCAGTCTACAATCGCTCTGCGCTGCTGGTAAACTCTGGATAACATGGTCAGTGTTGAATTCCACCTCGTGGGCACGTCGCACAACAGTCGGTGAGCGGGCAGTTGGAGGCGGCGCTGCGCTGCCCTGAGAGTGGCAGCATCTGGGCTGGACTTCCTGAAATGCGCACAGATGCGGCGCACCTTCGTGAGCAAATCAGACAGATTGGGGTATGTCTTGAGGAAACGCTGAACTATCAGATTTAACACATGGGCCAGGCATGGCACATGTGTCAGTCTGCCGAGTTGCAGAGCCGCCACCAGGTTACGGCCGTTGTCACACACAACCATTCCCCGCTTGAGGTTCAGCGGTGCCAGCCACAGATCAGTCTGCGCCGTGATGCCTTGTAATAGCTCTTGGGCGGTGTGCCTTTTGTCGCCTAGGCTCAGCAGTTTGAGCACCGCCTGCTGTCGCTTAGCGACGGCACTGCTGCTGTGCCTAGAGCTACCGACTGATGGCGCCGTGCCCACGGATGGTAGTTCGGAGGAGGAGGTGGAGGAGGGGTGGGAGGAGGAGGAGGCATAGTAGGCCTGAAACACCTGGACCGAGGTAGGCCCCGCAATCCTCGGCGTCGGCAGTATATGACCAGCCCCAGGGTCAGACTCGGTCCCAGCCTCCACCAAGTTAACCCAATGTGCCGTCAGAGATATATAGTGGCCCTGCCCGGCAGCACTCGTCCACGTGTCCGTGGTCAGGTGGACCTTGTCAGAAACGGCGTTGGTCAGGGCACGGATTATGTTGTCTGACACGTGCTGGTGCAGGGCTGGGACGGCACATCGGGAAAAGTAGTGGCGGCTGGGGACCGAATTCCCGAGGGGCGGCCGCCGCCATGAGGCTGCGAAAGGCCTCGGTCTCTACTAGCCTATAGGGCAGCATCTCCAGGCTTAGCAATCTGGAAATGTGCACATTAAGGGCTTGGGCGTGCGGGTGGGTTGCACTATATTTGCGTTTCCGCTCCAGCGTCTGGGGTATGGAGAGCTGAACGCTGGTGGATGCTGTGGAGGATCGTGGAGGCGACGATGGGGTTTTTGTGGCAGGGTCCTGGGCAGGGGGCTGACTAGCAGCTGACACAGGGGAAGGAGCAGTGGTGTGCACGGCCGGAGGTGAACGGGCTTGTTGCCACTGAGTGGGGTGTTTAGCATTCATATGCCTGCGCATACTGGTGGTAGTTAAGCTAGTAGTGGTGGAACCCCTGCTGAGCCTGGTTTGGCAAATGTTGCACACCACAGTCCGTCGGTCATCCGGTGTTTCCTTAAAGAACCTCCAGACTTCTGAAGATCTAGCCCTCGCCGCAAGAGCCCTCGCCACGGGAGCTTCACTAGTTGACACATTTGGCGCTGATGCACCAGCTCTGGCCCTGCCTCTCCGTCTGGCCCCACCACTGCCTCTTCCAACCTGTTCTGGTCGAGGACTCTCCTCCGTCTCAGAAGCACTGTGTTCACCCGGCCTCTCAACCCAGCTTGGGTCTGTCACCTCATCATCCTCCGATCCCTCAGTCTGCTCCCCCCTCGGACTTCCTGCCCTGACAACAACTTCCCCACTGTCTGACAACCGTGTCTCCTCATCGTCGGACACCTCTTTACACACTTCCACTACGTCAAGAAGGTCATCATCACCCACAGACTGTGACTGGTGGAAAACCTGGGCATCGGAAAATTGCTCAGCAGCAACCGGACAAGTGGTTTGTGACTGTGGGAAGGGTCCAGAAAACAGTTCCTCAGAGTATGCCGGTTCAAATGCCAAATTTTCCTGGGAGGGGGCAGACTGGGGGGGAGGAGGCTGAGGTGCAGGAGCTGGAGGAGTGGCGATTTCGGTGACATGGGTGGACTGCGTGGAAGACTGACTGGCGGTGGACAAATTGCTCGAAGCATTGTCAGCAATCCACGACATCACCTGTTCGCACTGTTCTGGCCTCAACAGTGCTCTACCACGAGTCCCAGTAACTTCAGACATGAACCTAGGGAGTGTAGCTCTGCGGCGTTCCCCTGCTCCCTCATCAGCGGGTGGTGTCTCACCCCGCCCAGGACCACGGCCTCTGACCCCTGCAGTAGTTGGACGCCCACGTCCCCGCCCTCGTCCTCTACCCCTAGCCCTCGGGTTAAACATTTTTAAAATGAGAGTTATAACTTTATTTTTTTTTTAACTTTTTTTTGTTTTTTTTTGTGTTTTTTGTTTTTTTTTGTGTTTTTTGTTTTTTTTTGAGTTTTTAAAACCAAACAATGCTATCCTATTGCTATGGCTATTTTCTAGCCAAGTATCAAAGCACACTACTATGCCAGATGAGATGACACTGAGTTAGTGCCTAATTGAAATCCAACCCCTACTAAATTTTCCCACTTCGGTCTATGCTATGGATATGTGCGTCACTAAGCGCAGAACACAGCGGTCGCAAGTCTCACTACAAATTGCTCAGAATTGGCTAGTACATGCACTGCAGAAAGTACAGCCACCAGCAGATCAACCAGAAATCAAATATATAGAACGCTACTGTATGCGTAAGTAAGCTCTTTGTATTCTCCTATGGCTATTTTCTAGCCAAGTATCAAAGCACACTACTATGCCAGATGAGATGACACTGAGTTAGTGCCTAATTGAAATCCAACCCCTACTAAATTTTCCCACTTCGGTCTTTGCTATGGATATGTGCGTCACTAAGTGCAGAACACAGCGGTCGCAAGTCTCACTACAAATTGCTCAGAATTGGCTAGTACATGCACTGCAGAAAGTACAGCCACCAGCAGATCAACCAGAAATCAAATATATAGAACGCTACTGTATGCGTAAGTAAGCTCTTTGTATTCTCCTATGGCTATTTTCTAGCCAAGTATCAAAGCACACTACTATGCCAGATGAGATGACACTGAGTTAGTGCCTAATTGAAATCCAACCCCTACTAAATTTTCCCACTTCGCTCTTTGCTATGGATATGTGCGTCACTAAGCGCAGAACACAGCGGTCGCAAGTCTCACTACAAATTGCTCAGAATTGGCTAGTACATGCACTGCAGAAAGTACAGCCACCAGCAGATCAACCAGAAATCAAATATATAGAACGCTACTGTATGCGTAAGTAAGCTCTTTGTATTCTCCTATGGCTATTTTCTAGCCAAGTATCAAAGCACACTACTATGCCAGATGAGATGACACTGAGTTAGTGCCTAATTGAAATCCAACCCCTACTAAATTTTCCCACTTCGGTCTTTGCTATGGATATGTGCGTCACTAAGCGCAGAACACAGCGGTCGCAAGTCTCACTACAAATTGCTCAGAATTGGCTAGTACATGCACTGCAGAAAGTACAGCCACCAGCAGATCAACCAGAAATCAAATATATAGAACGCTACTGTATGCGTAAGTAAGCTCTTTGTATTCTCCTATGGCTATTTTCTAGCCAAGTATCAAAGCACACTACTATGCCAGATGAGATGACACTGAGTTAGTGCCTAATTGAAATCCAACCCCTACTAAATTTTCCCACTTCGGTCTTTGCTATGGATATGTGCGTCACTAAGCGCAGAACACAGCGGTCGCAAGTCTCACTACAAATTGCTCAGAATTGGCTAGTACATGCACTGCAGAAAGTACAGCCACCAGCAGATCAACCAGAAATCAAATATATAGAACGCTACTGTATGCGTAAGTAAGCTCTTTGTATTCTCCTATGGCTATTTTCTAGCCAAGTATCAAAGCACACTACTATGCCAGATGAGATGACACTGAGTTAGTGCCTAATTGAAATCCAACCCCTACTAAATTTTCCCACTTCGGTCTTTGCTATGGATATGTGTGCCACTAAGAGCTAAACACAACGGTAGCAAGTCCCCCTGCTAATTCCTCACAAAATGGTACTAGATGCAAATTAAAATAAAAAAAGTAGAACGTTATTGTAGCCCTAAGAAGGGCTGTTGGGTTCTTTGAGAATCACTCCTGCCTAACAGTAAGCTAATAGAACACCCTAACGCTTTCCCTGACCAGCAGCAGCTCTCTCCCTAGCGGCATCCAGACACAGAATGATCCGAGCAGCGCGGGCAGCGGCTAGTCTATCCCAGGGTCACCTGATCTGGCCAGCCAACCACTGCTATCGACGTGTAAGGGTACCACGTCATGCTGGGTGGAGTGCAGAGTCTCCTGGCTTGTGATTGGCTCTGTTTCTGGCCGCCAAAAAGCAAAACGGCGGGAGCTGCCATTTTCTCGAGCGGGCGAAGTATTCGTCCGAGCAACGAGCAGTTTCGAGTACCCTAATGCTCGACCGAGCATCAAGCTCGGACGAGCATGTTCGCTCATCTCTAATAATAATCAGTAATGGAAACCTTCCACAGTTATAAAAACATACAAAAGGAAAAAATATTTTATATACCGTATATGTGTAGTCACTTTTGGCATGAAGAGAAACACATTATGACCTAATGTAGCACAGGAATATTACTTTTAACCAATTATTTGGATTTCAAATATCTCTTAAAATGTTTGACATTTTATTTTTATTGATACCCCATGTGTTCCTTGTAAAGGATTTTACTATCCCATGCAGGTTACGCAGATTGTAGGTTGTCTAGTTTTATGATGCTTTCCAAATATTTAAAACAGCTAAATGGATTGAAAGCAAGTCTTACAGCAATATAACATGCAAGATTACAGGCTTTTGCTTTAAAAAAAGGGATATAGGTTCAGATATCATTTTGTGTGAAGAAAATGCAATGCAATGCACCAACTTAAAGGACATCTACCACCAGGATGGTAAACCAAGCACACCGACTGACTGGTGTGTTCCCCCTCTGGCAGGATCTGCTCTTCTTTAAGCTTCCTATGCCCTTGTTTTTAAGAAAAAAGGCTTTAAAAACTATGCAAATGAGCCGAGGGGCTCCAGGTTCCATTAACACCCGTCAAGTTTATTTGCATAATTTTAAAAGCATTTTTTTGTAAATACATGTGCTTGGTTTACAATCCTTTATCCCGGGGGTAGATGTCTTTTCATGAAAACAGTTAACTCATATAGTTTCTTAACCCCTTAACCAGGCCCTTTTTCGTTTTTACATTTTCATTTTTCACTCCCCACCTTCAAAAATCTATAACTTTTTTATTATGTGAAAAGTTGTGTATGTGCTTGTTTTCTGCGTAACAAATATTCCATGCCATGAACTGAGTAGTGAAAAAAAATTCGGTATGCAGTGAAAATGATGAAAAAAACGCATTTGCTCCATTTTCTTGTGGGCTTGGATTTTAGGGGTTTCACTGAGTGCCCCAAATGACATGTCTACTTCATTCTTTGGGTCAATACAATCACAGAGATACCAAATTTATATAGGTTTTATAATATTTTCATACATTTACAAAAAATAAAACCTGTACAAAATAAAATCTTCATTTTGCTGTCTTTTGGGGCTAATAACTTTTTCATACTTTGCTGTACGGAGCTGTGGGTGGTGTCCTTTTTGCAACGTTTGATATTTAGTTTTTTTATTCATTTTCAATGCTGTCATTTTGAGCACTGTACGGCCTTTTGAGCACTTTTTATTGAATTTCTTATATTTTGCAAAATGGAAAAAAAAGTGGCATTTTCAACTATGTATTATATTTTGTCAGATAAGAACATTTTGCAACGCAGTGATACATAACATGTTTACATTTTATTTATATTTATATCAGTTCTAGGGAAAGGGGGATGATTTGAAATTTTTTTTTTTAAATTTAATTACATTATTTACAATTTTTTTTTTTTTACTATTTTTCAGACCCCCTAGGTTACTTTAACCCCTAGATTTTCTGATTGATCCTACCATATACTGCCATACAGCAGTAAGGCAGTATATGGGGATTTTGCTAATCATCTATTACAATGTGCAAATCACACAATGTAATAGATAGCCTAAAACATGACAGCCTCGGGTCTTTGTGTGACCCAAGGCTGTCATGGCAATGGATCGGCGTAATGGGGAGGTACGATCAGAGCCAAGACGGTGACGCCCACCCGCTGCCGGCTTGTTAATGCCGATTGCGGGTGTTAACGACGGGTATTTGCTCCATTGTGCAGAAAACATCTACTGATGTTTAGCCCTTGAGCCTGCTTCATACTCCCCCCTCCGTTACTGGAGGTACAGTAACATCCAATTGCGGTAAGGGGTTAGGTTTATAGAGGAATTCTTATAAGGTTTAAGGCTGACTGCACACACTGTTATGCTATGTATTTGCTGTATGTCTATTTATTGTTGCAGTTTTGGTGCGTTTTCATGCAGATTTTCTCCATGCGTTTTTAGTTTAACCTGATCTGACGTCATTTCAATCAAAAATCTACATCAAATCCCCACCATTATGTGGATTTTATGTAGATCTTCACTCTGCCATGGACTTTAATGTAAAGAAATGCAGGCAGAAATCGTCAAGGACACAGAAGATTAGTAACATGATCATTATTTTATTTTCCGGGCTGAGAAACAATTTTCATGCAGAAAAAACTGCAGTGTCTACATTACTTTTTCCAAATCCCGTTCACATTAATTCTACAGTATGTCTGTGGATTTCCCACAGTAAAATCCTTGTGTAAAATCTGCAGGGAATCAGCAATGAGCGCAGAGAGCTTTTCATATTTTACTACCCATTGGATGATTAAGACCAAGTCACACTCGAGTTTATCCAAATGCATTTATGTCATACTTCAGTAACAGGGCTCTTTTCATTTACAGTATCTCAAGTTCTCCTATTACCTATTTCCTCAGATTTATGTTTATAGAGGCAGATATGAGGGGTCATGTATTTTGTCTCTGGACTTTTTAACATTCTTGCACTTAAATTTGCGACTTTTACACCCATAATAAAATGCTGTGCCAGAGTTTTACACTTCCTCACTTGATTTATCATAAAAATCCAGATCTGGAGCTCTGAAAAATTAGCAAATTTTTGCACATTTGCGGTGAAAATTCAAATTTTTTGGAGAAAATAACCTCCGGTCCAGAGCAAGGAGTTGCTTAAACATTTGAGACTTTTGTTTGGCTATAGTGATGCTCCAGCCTCATTTATCAACCACTAAAATTAATGAGGCAAGCCAAAAACCTTAAAATAAATAAATTAAAGTCTCCAATAGAGAAAAGTGGTGTAAAGAACATTACCTCCTTGCAACGTGAGTAGTGTGAGACATTGTTACATGGTAGCCTAAATATCCCATAGTAAGGAGTATATCTGTTCTGTTCGGCCAAGTATTCTCAACATGTATGAACTCAGACTTTTAGATCAAAGTTGGACTGGCAGCCTACAAAGGAAATTGCAGTTTTGGCAGTATCAGAGCCATGAATTATAGTGGAACAGATTTTTTTCATGTCCTGTTGAGTAACAATATGAAATCACCACTTTGTTATGAAGGGTTTTCAGGCGATCGTTGAATGATCTTGACCAGTCCATTGCTGACATCCCAGTCAGGTTTCAGTTGTGTATTGTGGAAGCTGGTGTGAAAAATAATACTTTCCTACAAAATACAGTTTCCACAGTTGTATCACCTATAGATCTACATGTAATTCAAGGGTTACAGTTTTATATATAAAAAATTATATAAGAAAAAAGAAAAAAAAATATATATACACATATGGTGAAAATACTATAGTACAGTTATTTACATACAGTAGTGGCTGTGAAAGGAAGGTTCGAACAATGAGAGATTTTCATGACTGGCATAGAAGGGATGATGTATTGCTAGAGAAATAATAAACCAATATATTTTCAGCTTTCTCTATAGCACTGCACTATTGTGCTGAGCAGGTTACAGCCCTATAACATTATGTTGCTGTGCCTGCTACATCACTGCTGTATGACAGGTTTGAAGAAAAGACACTGATGATAACTTGGCAATTTTGAGAATTTGCACAATTTCATTTGTAGAGCTATATTACTTGTTTTTTAAAGCATAAAATGGCACTAAATTACAACATCAGTGCAACACTAAATTTAAAATCAGTGCATACATATTTGTTACTGGCATCTACAGTATATAAAAACCCACAAAATGTAAACACATCTTCACTGATGCATGTTATATGGAAGATTTGTTTGTATATATTGATACTATAATATCAGTATATTCATGTTTGTTACAAATGTTTCAAAACTGTTGCACAAATCTCTCAAGTCATTTCCTTCCATATTCTAAGTTTTCTTTAAGTCTTGTTTTAGACAATTATTTAAACAATTAAGCACATCTGGAATAGAAGATAATCGTGTCTTACTGACAATAAACAAATGTCCGGTGGACATTTCAAAATGTCCCCAAAAAGGCATGAAAATTGCAACGCGGCAAAACAAGTCTCAAAAAATACAGAAAAAACAGGAAGAAAAATGAAAGATAAATTACCCCCATGGTCTTCCTCTGCACATAAAATACAGCACAAGATGTCCTGCTGACTGTGATTTTTTGCTTAATTTGCATTTTATCCTGCACTAATATGAACAGTGCCTTATCTCACTCCTGGCTTGTCATTGATTTCTGCCACACTAGTCTGTCACCTTTTGGCTTTGTTCTGGGCTGCAGACGGTTAGGCTAGCTGTGATGACAGATGTCTCCTCCACTCACAATTTTTCCCTGCTAGTTTTGTTTGTCTGGATGTCAGGAGACCAGTCTAATCCCCTTCTGGACCTGAACTCTGATATCTCATAAGAGTATTGTCTGCTCTCTTCACAGTACTTGCTATAAGTCTACACAGCTTGCTAGAGTTTTAGAGACATCTTTATTATTTGATCTTCTGTCATTTTTCCTCTTGATTCTGTACTTCATTGTCATATTGTTTTTGACCCATATTTGTATGAGAATTCTTCTTTGTTTGTCATGTCTCCATGTTCTTGTCTGAGCAGTTGTCACTTGCCATGTGGTATAGGATAGGTAAGCAGATAGGAACAGTATGGTGATTCTAGCTTTAGGGCTCACTGTCACGTCATGTCCTTTCGCTTTCCATCATTGTCCTTTCCCGAATAGCAGCAGTCCAGCATTTATGAGGCTTTTTCTGCTGTCATGGTGTGTATTCTAATAATGCATAATAAAGGTATTGTTTATTTAACATTTCAAGATAACATTAGCTTGGTTGTTCAGGCTGTAAAACCACTATAAACACTCAATTTTAAATGATTTACTGTATCAATTATCAACTTTAGCCCTATCATAACTGCATCAAAGATGCATCACAACTGCACCATGTAATCTTACCCTTAGGTATATGTGTAACGTAATGAAGTGGGAGACATGCAGAACTCTCATCTATATTGCATATGCTAAGGTATAAAACAGTATACCTGATCCCTGCCTTTTTTGATGCTGTTTCATGTAATTTACCAATTTAGCTGTTTTGGGTTGTGGCATATCATCATTTAATAGATCTAATTAATCATCTAGCTCTGTGCTTTATCCATCAAACATGTAGGGGGACATTAATCGTAGTTTTTTTTTAGACTTTGGAGCAATTTTTAAATTTGTCTCTAATATGCAACTTTTTTGGGTGCAAGCAAAAGTCTGACATAGTGAATGGCTGTTATGCAGATGTGTGCACAGCAAAATGTAACACCAAAAAGTCACAAAAATACACCTGCTGTAAGCAGGTTCACTTGAAAAAAAAAACAAAGGTCTTTCTACAGGATCATCTCTTTGAGTGGGATCATGGTCAATCTTAATGTGCAGATCTAAAAAGGTTATCAGACTCCATTTAGTACACATTATAATAGAAAAAGGCAAAGACTCATTTAAACAAGAATTTTATTTTATTTTTTTTAGATATCTGTAACTTTTAGTCTCTGCACTTACAACACAATGTAGTCCGGACATTGTACATGCAGCCCTGAGCATTCTGTCATCTTTTCTCAATCTTGCTTCATTATTGGTCACAAAGGAGATCTACTTTGTAGCAAAATTAGCGAAAATTAATGGGACATGCGACAATTCAGAAACTCATTTACTAAGGAAAAACTAGATCAATCATAAATCAGAAGCCAGGTGCAAAAATCGGCGAACCTGATTAATGCCCCCTATAATATATGTGAACACATTTCTATGCACATTTATAAATAAATAAACAAAATGTTTCATAAATCAACATTATAAAAAGTGTATAGTAAGTTGATATATTTTTGATGTAGCAATATAACAGTAATATAAAGTTACCTAAAATAACCTAAAGTGTAAAAGTGCGATATGATGCTATGTGTTCAATAAAATTGGGCATGTTTATTTAAGCTGTAAGCTAAACTTACAGGCTATTACTCAGTGAAAAGGTATCTACAACATAAAACATATTGGATTAAATTGATTATGACGGCTGAAATGAGAAGAAATCCCATTGGTCTTTGAGTTTCTAGCTAAGGCATGTCTGTCAAATGTTCTGCAGAATGTACAGTTTCTTTATTGCTGCTTAAACACATTCTTTCTATTGGCAAAACATGGTGTCCACTGCTTAATCTTGTTCTTGTCTGACATTTCTATTGAAATCAACATAATGTACTGGCAACCGCAACGACATATGGTATGTTACAGATAACAGTTGCCTTAAAGCATACTAAAGGATACCTCACTTTCCAGGACGAGTTGTATGTGTGCACATATTTTCCATAAAGTATTATTCCTTATGTGACTTGTTCTTTTCCTCCTCTCAGCCTCTATCTCTAGTTTGTAATCCCCTCAGAGCTGCTGGATGGAGACTAGCTGCTGTAACTCATTGCCCCCCTCTTCTCTGCATGGTGTCTCTGTACAATATACAATATATTAATATACAAATGCTTTTATTCGGTAACAGTATTGTATATAGGGGCCATTGTGTGATGGTATCTTTTAGGTACAGGCAGTCCCCGGATTATGTAAGAGATAGGTTCTTTAGGTTTGTACTTAAGTTGAATTTGTAGATAAGTCGGAACTTGAATATTTTATGATTGTAATTCCAGAACTCCAGAATATTTTATGATTGTAACTCATTACAGACACCTTACAGCTGATCATTGCAGCCTAGGACTAAAGTAAAGCACCCAGAGAGCTTCACCAAAGGTCACAGTGGCCAGGTGTATTTAGTATTGGTATTGCTGGCATTAGTGGTATTGCTGGGTTACCCATCAGCAATTTCTGTTTGATTCAATTTCTGTTTGCCTCAAACACCTCCATGGTTGGGCTTAATGGGCAGTTTTCATAAAAACCTTGCTGCATTTTCATGATATTCTATGTTGATGAAACCTTATGCCATGGACATTTTGGCATAAAATATTGGCCTAAAACTCGCATTGGGGTTGTTTACGACACACAGAAATATAAGCTCAAACATAGAACCATTACTAGCCTAACTTCTGGTAAAGCCAAATTTATGAC
The DNA here is from genome assembly GCF_040894005.1 of Engystomops pustulosus. NCBI lineage: Eukaryota > Metazoa > Chordata > Amphibia > Anura > Leptodactylidae > Engystomops > Engystomops pustulosus. Next base: position 90,937,451 of record NC_092414.1, on the reverse strand, counting down.
TTGTGACTTTTCAAGCATGTGGTAGCATGTGGTGTACATGCTACTGCAATTTTTTACGCTTCATGTGATTATTATGTGATTATTTAAAAAAAAAATCATAGACACTGCTGAGATATTTGTTAAAGGGCCAACACCACTTTAATAAATCTGAAGCACAGCAGAGGTTCAGAGGAAGACATAGGGGCATGTTTATGATGCTGCCCCTGCTTGACGGATCTATCAGGAGGCTCCAGCTTCCTAATAAATCCGGGCAGCCAGATGCGCAGTGCAGTGAAGTGCTGTGTGGCTGGAGCTCTTCTAGATCAGCGCCTTAGGCTGCAACTGAGGCGCCGGCTATAGGCAGTGTGTCGGTGCAGAGCACCAATGCCGCACACTGGCCTACTGTTTGGCACCTCCCCCTCCATGCCCACCAGGCATACAGGGGTAGCAGTCGCAATTGCCGGCCTCTGTGCTGTGCTGGCCTTTGCACAAAATTACAGCTTGTACTCCTGTTTTCAGTTGTCCAAGCTGTTCTCCCCCATAGAACTATCACAAGGAGTCAGCCTAATGCCTTATAATTCGCATTGACTATTTGTTGTCCACAGACGGGAGTCTCAAAGCTGGATAATATTCCTAGTTGTGTTTTTTACGCTACCTTATGGTATATAAACAATATTCAGTATATGATACTGCATGATACTTGAACTGTGCAGCAACCTCCCATATAAAATTATACAGCTCCGGGTGGTCAGGGGATTAATTAATTATATCTGTGGGAGGAGCCATCTGTGCTACATAACCTTTTACATTTACATGACCCCTAGCCCTGTGCCTGTATTTTAGTGTGATATATCTGAAACTTTTCATTTCATAATTATGAATATTTTTCCATCTGCCTTGACAAGTTAAAAAAAAATAATGGAACACTACTTTGCAGAGAAAGGACTCAGATCTGTACAGAAGCCTAGCAAATTGCATAAACGTTCTTAAAAGACTTATAAGGCCAGATTCTATAGAACATCAAATGTTCACAGCATGTTTCTTCGATTTTAAATACACTTAGAGAGGGGTGTATATATGCAAATCAATTGGATTCTTTTTGTATTATTATATGACAAAAAACAAAGGGACACATTTATCATGTGCTGGCGCTAAGGCTGTAGAATAGCACCATAGCACCTCCCCCTCCACGCTCACCAGGGGGTAGAAATCGCAATTACCAGGAATTGCGATTAAATCTCCCCCAAAGTTGTATTACCCTGCTATTTGTCATCTGCCTGTCCTTTATAAGCCATAGGTTGTAATCACATGCTGTGCACAGGTTGAGGAGAAGGACCTAGTAATTTGAAGTAACTATAGCTCTTCTTCTTGATTTTCTTCTTATATTTGCTACTACAAAACCTAATCCCTGATAGATTCCATGCAGACATCCTGTGTGTAGTCTCGATCATTACAGATTTATTTATAATTCCATCTGCTCCCTTTCCTTCATGTCTACACATAAGAGTTATCTAAATTCTGGAAATATTCTGCATTACAAAATATTGAACCTTTTCTAACAATTTAGATTTTGTCATTTGCCAAATGTGCATTACTGTAAAATTAGGCAATGCAGAATAAATCACTCAGATAAATATGTTGCAGGTATAATACAGACATATGCTAAGATATATGGATGGTAATTCATGAGTGCTGCTATTAAAAGGATTCCTTTATTTTCGTTTTTATGTTGCTCCTGGGATTGGAAGACATGATTGAGTGATTTGGATCCTTTGAAATGCTTTTGGCCGTGTCTTTCTTGGTTATCATAAAATTGTGCATCCTGTTACAAAACAGTCTTAAAAGCAAATGCAAGACATATGGTATATGAACATTATCTATCTATCTATCTACAAAAAGTAGAGTTCAAGTCCGCACAGCTTTGTGGAACCCCTAATGAGGGATGGTGCAAAGCCCACCAAGGTCCCGGCTTGGTCCTTACGTAGATACAAATTGGAAAAAGCGAGCAGCACTCCAGAGGTAGAATTCAAAAGTTGGTGATCTTTGAGGCAAGTGGCAACGTTTCGGTGTTGGACACCTTTTTGCTTGACCGAAACGTTTGTATTTATCTATCTATCTATCTATCTATCTATCTATCTATCTATCTATCTAGAAAGTAGAAAGCAGGAGCAGCACAGCAATCCTGGTTGGTGCAAAGTCCATATGCCCTCTGGAGAGCTTCAATGTATATTTCAAGAACAGGCAGCACTCCACTATAAATGATAGATAGATAGATATTTTCAAGAACAGGCAGCACTCCAAAATAGTGTCCAAAAAATGGGGTGTCTTTATTCTATGTGCCCATGGAATAAATACACCCTTTTTGTTTTTGGACACTATTTTGGAGTGCTGGCTGTTCTTGAAAATATCTATCTATCTATCTATCTATCTATCTATCTATCTATCTATCTATCTATCTATCTATCTATCTATCTATCATTTATAATCAGTTTAACCTTAATAAAAGCATCCAACAACTTCCAAAATCCATTAAATATTCAGTTCCTATGAATTCCTTGCATCTCTGTTCAGATCTTTATTATCATTTTATAAAGAAAAATAATGGTGCATTGCATAGTTTTCGTTCTTTTTAGTGTAAAGTACATCATTATTTCTGAATTCAACAATATCTATTCCTGTTTGTAACAAAATGATAGTTTGACTTGAGTTTAGGCATGAGAGTTCTTCTAGTATTAAGGGAGAATAGAATTCTAGCTATGTAATATTCCTTAATATTGCCACTTTTTTAGTTGGTATATGTCCAATTTTCACTTTTTTGGCTCTGATTTTGACCTGTTTGGCATTAGATGTATTAGGTCACATGTGATTTATATCAAAGCACCTCTCCTTTTACACTTTCAAGGTATACCCATATTTCCTTGTTGGCCCTGTGACTTGTTACTGGTCATAGTCTAGAAGACTTCACAACATATAACATTTAAAATTATGCTAATGAGCCAGAAGGGCTCTGGGGGTGTTACCACGTGAATTGTGATGAGTTCACATACTTTTGCACATAAATCTGCTGGCCATTGAAAGTTTGGGCTACTTTTTTTAAAAAAATGTATAAATGTTTGCATTCACAGATTGTTGAAATTTATAAATACTTCTAAATTCAGCTGCTTTCAATCACTAGTTTTGTAGCCATATTACATGTGTTAATGTAAGTTTTAATTTCCAAGTTTAGTAAATTTCAGTGTTCGGTCACACGTGGCTTTTGCAATGCATTTTTAAACGCATTGCAGAAACGCATGCGCCTTACATGTTACCATTAGAGATGAGCGAGCACTAAAATGCTCGGGTACTCGTTATTCGAGACGAACTTTTCCCGATGCTCGAGTGCTCGTCTCGAATAACGAGCCCCATTGAAGTCAATGGGAGACTCGGGCATTTTTCAAGGGGACCAGGCTCTGCACAGGGAAGCTTGGCCAAACACCTGGGAACCTCAGAAAAGGATGGAAACACCACGGAAATGGACAGGAAACAGCAGGGGCAGCATGCATGGATGCCTCTGAGGCTGCTTAATCGCACCATTATGCCAAAATTATGGGCAACAGCATGGCCATGACAGAGTGACAGAATGAAGCTAGATAGCATCTAAAACATCCAATAATTGACCCTGACACTATAGGGGACGGCATGCAGAGGCAGCGGCAGCAGGCTAGAGAGTGTCATGGCGACATACCCTAAATGGACTCAGGCTTCAAACCAATGGGTGGCAGAGAGGAACCAAAGGAGGTGAGCAAGAAGCGCTCAAATAATATCGGTACATGATAAAAGTTTGCCAGTATATTTTGTGGATTACACAGCAGGGTGGCGACAAAGTTAACATGGAAGCCATGAAAACAACCCAAAATTCTGCCTGACACAGCTCGTTTGATAAGGGGACCATGTATGGAGGCAGTGAACTAGTAGTAGATTAAAGGTGCTGCAGTTAAAACTATGTTAGTTGGATCTTGGCATGGAGCTGGCGCTCCGCTGCCAGGCGAGCTTTCGCCAATCCAAGCCCCTGTCTCTAGGCTACTCCCCAAACAGCACTTCTAAGAACCTTTTGTATAAGATCAAGTGTAGTAGCGTTCTTATAAGTTTGGGATATGGCGGGTGAGGGGAATGTAAACAGATGCGCAAGAAGCGCTGAAATAATATCGGTAAATGATAAAAGTTTGCCAGTATATTTTGGGGATTACACAGCAGGGTGGCGACAAAGTTAACAAGTTTGATGTGGAAGCCGTGAAAACAACCCAAAATTCTGCCTGACACAGCTCGTTTGATAAGGGGACCATGTATGGAGGCAGTGAACTAGTAGTAGATTAAAGGTGCTGCAGTTAAAACTATGTTAGTTGGATCTTGGCATGGAGCTGGCGCTCCGCTGCCAGGCGAGCTTTCGCCAATCCAAGCCCCTGTCTCTAGGCTACTCCCCAAACAGCACTTCTAAGAACCTTTTGTATAAGATCAAGTGTAGTAGCGTTCTTATAAGTTTGGGATATGGCGGGTGAGGGGAATGTAAACATCTGCGCAAGAAGCGCTGAAATAATATCGGTAAATGATAAAAGTTTGCCAGTATATTTTGGGGATTACACAGCAGGGTGGCGACAAAGTTAACAAGTTTGATGTGGAATGCCCTGTAATAGCTCTTGGGCGGTGTGCCTTTTATCGCCTAGGCTCAGCAGTTTGAGCACCGCCTGCTGTCGCTTAGCGACGGCACTGCTGCTGTGCCTAGAGCTACCGACTGATGGCGCCATGGCCACGGATGGTAATTCAGAGGAGGAGGAGGTGGAGGTGGGGTGGGAGGAGGAGGAGGTATAGTAGGCCTTTGAGACCTGGACCGAGGTAGGCCCCGCAATCCTCGGCGTCGGCAGTATATGACCAGCCCCAGGGTCAGACTCGGTCCCAGCCTGCACCAAGTTAAGTGTAGTAGCGTTCTTATAAGTTTGGGATATGGCGGATGAGGGGAATGTAAACAGATGCGCAAGAAGCGCTGAAATAATATCCCTAAATGGTAAAAGTTTGCCAGTATATTTTGTGGATAACACAGCAGGGTGGCGACAAAGTTAACAACTTTGATGTGGAATCCATGAAAACAACCCAAATTTGTGCCTGACACACCTTGTTTGATAAGGGGACGATGTATGGAGGCAGCTATATGGACGACTTTTGGAGGTAGCAATGGAGACAACGTGTGGAGGCTGCTATGGAGACAATTTAATTTGGATAGTGCCTGTATGTGGCAGTCCAAAAAAGTTTTCAAACCAGAGGAGCAGGTAGGTGGCCCTCCAGAAAAATGGAATAGATTGAGTGCCTGTATGTGGCAGTCCAAAAAAGTTTTCAAACCAGAGGAGCAGGTAGGTGGCCCTCCAGAAAAATGAAATAGATTGAGTGCCTGTATGTGGCAGTCCAAAAAACTTTTCAAACCAGAGGAGCAGGTAGGTGGCCCTCCAGAAAAATGGAATAGATTGAGTGCCTGTATGTGGCAGTCCAAAAAAGTTTTCAAACCAGAGGAGCAGGTAGGTGGCCCTCCAGAAAAATGAAATAGATTGAGTGCCTGTATGTGGCAGTCCAAAAAAGTTTTCAAACCAGAGGAGCAGGTAGGTGGCCCTCCAGAAAAATGGAATAGATTGAGTGCCTGTATGTGGCAGTCCAAAAAAGTTTTCAAACCAGAGGAGCAGGTAGGTGGCCCTCCAGAAAAATGAAATAGATTGAGTGCCTGTATGTGGCACTCCCAAAAATTGTTTAAAACAGAGGACTGGGTAGGTGGCCCTCCAGAAAAATTAAATGCATAAAGTACTATAGCTAGAGCCAGTGGGCCCTGTCAAAAAATAGCCAGTTTCCTCTGCTTTAGTGTACAAAGAGGAGGAGAAGGAGGAAAATGAGGAGGAGGAGGAGTGCATAAATTATTCAGGTTGAGCTTCCTTCACTTGGTGGAGATTGGAAATTATGAGAAATCCAGGCTTTATTCATCTTAATAAGCGTCAGCCTGTCAGCGCTGTCAGTCGACAGGCGTGTACGCTTATCGGTGATGATGCCACCAGCTGCACTGAAAACCCGCTCGGGCAAGACGCTAGCGGCAGGGCAGGCAAGAACCTCCAAGGCGTACAGCGCCAGTTCGTGCCACATGTCCAGCTTTGAAACCCAGTAGTTGTAGGGAGCTGTGTGATCATTTAGGACGATGGTATGGTCAGCTACGTACTCCCTCACCATCTTTCTGTAAAGATCAGCCCTACTCTGCCGAGACTGGGGACAGGTGACAGTGTCTTGCTGGGGTGACATAAAGCTGGCAAAAGCCTTGTAAAGCGTACCCTTGCCAGTGCTGGACAAGCTGCCTGCTCGCCTACTCTCCCTCGCTACTTGTCCCGCAGAACTACGCACTCTGCCGCTAGCGCTGTCAGAAGGGAAATACTGTTTCAGCTTGTGCACCAGGGCCTGCTGGTATTCATGCATTCTCACACTCCTTTCCTCTCCAGGGATGAGGGTGGAAAGATTTTGCTTGTACCGTGGGTCCAGGAGAGTGAATACCCAGTAATCGGTGCTGGAATAAATTCTTTGAACGCAAGGGTCACGGGATAGGCAGCCTAGCATGAAATCTGCCATATGCGCCAGAGTCCCAACGCGCAAGAATTCACTCCCCTCACTGGCCTGACTGTCCATTTCCTCCTCCTCCAACTCCTCCAACTCCTCTTCTTCTGCCCATACACGCTGAACAGTGAAGGTCTGAGCAATGCTTCCCTCTTGTGTCTCGCCAACATTCTCCTCCTCTTCCTCCTCATCCTCCTCCACCTCCTCCGATATGCGCTGAGAAACAGACCTGAGGGTGCTTTGGCTATCAACAAGGGAATCTTCTTCCCCCGTCTCTTGTGACGAGGGCAAAGCTTCCGACTTCATGCTGATCAGAGAGTTTTTCAACAGGCCAAGCAGCGGGATGGTGAGGCTGATGATGGCGGCATCGCCACTGACCATCTGTGTTGACTCCTCAAAGTTACTCAGCACCTTACAGATATCAGACATCCACGTCCACTCCTCATTGTAGACTTGAGGAAGCTGACTGACCTGACTACCAGTTCTGGTGGAAGTTGACATCTGGCAGTCTACAATCGCTCTGCGCTGCTGGTAAACACTGGATAACATGGTTAATGTTGAATTCCACCTCGTGGGCACGTCGCACAACAGTCGGTGAGCGGGCAGTTGGAGGCGGCGCTGCGCTGCCCTGAGAGTGGCAGCATCTGTGCTGGACTTCCTGAAATGCGCACAGATGCGGCGCACCTTCGTGAGCAAATCAGACAGATTGGGGTATGTCTTGAGGAAACGCTGAACTATCAGATTTAACACATGGGCCAGGCATGGCACATGTGTCAGTCTGCCGAGTTGCAGAGCCGCCACCAGGTTACGGCCGTTGTCACACACAACCATGCCTGGCTTCAGGTTCAGCGGTGCCAGCCACAGATCAGTCTGCGCCGTGATGCCCTGTAATAGTTCTTGGGCGGTGTGCCTTTTATCGCCTAGGCTCAGCAGTTTGAGCACCGCCTGCTGTCGCTTAGCGACGGCACTGCTGCTGTGCCTAGAGCTAGCGACTGATGGCGCCATGCCCACGGATGGTAGTTCGGAGGAGGAGGTGGAGGAGGGGTGGGAGGAGGAGGAGGCATAGTAGGCCTGAAACACCTGGACCGAGGTAGGCCCCGCAATCCTCGGCGTCGGCAGTATATGACCAGCCGCAGGGTCAGACTCGGTCCCAGCCTCCACCAAGTTAACCCAATGTGCCGTCAGCGATATATAGTGGCCCTGCCCGGCAGCACTCGTCCACGTGTCCGTGGTCAGGTGGACCTTGTCAGAAACGGCGTTGGTCAGGGCACGGATGTTGTTGTCTGACACGTGCTGGTGCAGGGCTGGGACGGCACATCGGGAAAAGTAGTGGCGGCTGGGGAACGAATACCGAGGGGCGGCCGCCGCCATGAGGTTGCGAAAGGCCTCGGTCTCTACTAGCCTATAGGGCAGTATCTCCAGGCTAAGCAATCTGGAGATGTGGACATTAAGGGCTTGGGCGTGCGGGTGGGTTGCACTATATTTTCTTTTCCGCTCCAGCGTCTGGGGTATGGAGAGCTGAACGCTGGTGGATGCTGTGGAGGATCGTGGAGGTGACGATGGGGTTTTTGTGCCAGGGTCCTGACCCTGACTATCAGCTGACACAGGGGAAGGAGCAGTGGTGTGCACGGCCGGAGGTGAACGGGCTTGGTGCCACTGATTCGGGTGTTTAGCATTCATATGCCTGCGCATACTGGTGGTAGTTAAGCTAGTAGTGGTGGAACCCCTGCTGATCCTGGTTTGGCAAAGGTTGCACACCACAGTCCGTCGGTCATCCGGTGTTTCCTTAAAGAACCTCCAGACTTCTGAAAATCTAGCCCTCGCCGCGGGAGCCCTCGCCACGGGAGCTTTACTACGTGACACATTTGGCGCTGATGCACCTGCTCTGGTCATCATCACCCACAGACTGCGACTGGTGGAAAACCTGGGCATCGGAAAATTGCTCAGCAGCAACCGGACAAGTGGTTTGTGACTGTGGGAAGGGTCCAGAAAACAGTTCCTCAGAGTATGCCGGTTCAAATGCCAAATTTTCCTGGGAGGGGGCAGACTGGGGGGGAGGAGGCTGAGGTGCAGGAGCTGGAGGAGTGCCGATTTCGGTGACATGGGTGGACTGCGTGGAAGACTGACTGGTGGACAAATTGCTCGAAGCATTGTCGGCAATCCACGACATCACCTGTTCGCACTGTTCTGGCCTCAACAGTGCTCTACCACGAGTCCCAGTAACTTCAGACATGATGAACCTAGGGAGTGTAGCTCTGCGGCGTTCCCCTGCTCCCTCATCAGCAGGTGGTGTCTCACCCCACCCAGGACCACGGCCTCTGACCCCTGCAGTAGATGGACGCCCACGTCCCCGCCCTCGTCCTCGTCCTCTACCCCTAGCCCTCGGGTTAAACATTTTGAAAATGAAAGTTATAAAACTTTAATTTTTTTTTAAACTTTTTTTTGTGTTTTTTTGTGTTTTTTAGTTTTTTTTTGTGTTTTTTAGTTTTTAAAACCAAACAATGCTATCCTATTGCTATGGCTATTTTCTAGCCAAGTATGAAAGCACACTGATGAGATGACGCTGAGTTATGAAAAAATAAACGTAAAATAAAAAGGAAATGACAGACTGTGCCTAATTGAAATCCAACCCCTAATAAATTATCCCACTTCGGTCTTTGCGATGGATATGTGCGTCACTAAGCGCTAAACACAGCGGTCGCAAGTCTCACTCCAAATTCCTCACAATTGGCTAGTATATGCACTGCAGCAAGGACAGCCACCAGCAGATCAACCAGAAATAAAATATATATAACGCTATTGTAGGCGTAAGTAAGCCGTTTGGATTCTCCTTTGGCTATTTTCTAGCCAAGTATGAAAGCACACTGATGAGATGACGCTGAGTTATGAAAAAATAAACGTAAAATAAAAAGGAAATGGCAGACTGTGCCTAATTGAAATCCAACCCCTAATAAATTTTCCCACTTCGGTCTTTGCGATGGATATGTGCGTCACTAAGCGCTAAACACAGCGGTCGCAAGTCTCACTCCAAATTCCTCACAATTGGCTAGTATATGCACTGCAGCAAGGACAGCCACCAGCAGATCAACCAGAAATAAAATATATATAACGCTATTGTAGGCGTAAGTAAGCCGTTTGGATTCTCCTTTGGCTATTTTCTAGCCAAGTATGAAAGCACACTGATGAGATGACGCTGAGTTATGAAAAAATAAACGTAAAATAAAAAGAAACTGGCAGACTGTGCCTAATTGAAATCAAACCTCTAATAAATTTTCCCACTTTGGTGTTTGAGGTGGATATGTGTGTCACTAAGAGCTAAACACAACGGTAGCAAGTCCCCCTGCAAATTCCTCACAATATGGTACTAGCTGCACTACTAGTGCCAGCAAGCCCAGCCACAAGCAAACAAAAAAAAAAAAAGTATAACGTTATTGTAGCCCTAAGAAGGGCTGTTGGGTTCTTGTTGAATCACTCCTGCCTAACACTATTCTAATAGAACACCCTAACGCTTTCCCTGACCAGCAGCAGCTCTCTCCCTAGCGGCATCCAGACACAGAATGATCTGAGCAGCGCGGGCAGCGGCTAGTCTATCCCAGGGTCACCTGATCTGGCCAGCCAACCACTGCTATCGACGTGTAAGGGTACCACGTCATGCTGGGTGGAGTGCAGAGTCTCCTGGCTTGTGATTGGCTCTGTTTCTGGCTGCCAAAAAGCAAAACGGCGGGAGCTGCCATTTTCTCGAGCGGGCGAAGTATTCGTCCGAGCAACGAGCAGTTTCGAGTACGCTAATGCTCGAACGAGCATCAAGCTCGGATGAGTATGTTCGCTCATCTCTAGTTACCATGCATTTGGCTCGTTTAAAAGCGTTACTTTATTGCTGGAAGTGTTAGCAGCTGTAAAAATGATTAAACAGGTGCTTACACTAACAATAGAGATGAGCGAACATGCTTGTCCGAGCTTGATGCTCGGTCGAGCATTAGGGTACTCGAAACTGCTCGTTGCTCGGACGAATACTTCGCCCGCTCGAGAAAATGGCAGCTCCCGCCGTTTTGCTTTTTGGCGGCCAGAAACAGAGCCAATCACAAGCCAGGAGACTCTGCACTCCACCCAGCATGACGTGGTACCCTTACACGTCGATAGCAGTGGTTGGCTGGCCAGATCAGGTGACCCTGGGATAGACTAGCCGCTGCCCGCGCTGCTCGGATCATTCTGTGTCTGGATGCCGCTAGGGAGAGAGCTGCTGCTGGTCAGGGAAAGCGTTAGGGTGTTCTATTAGCTTACTGTTAGGCAGGAGTGATTCAACAAGAACCCAACAGCCCTTCTTAGGGCTACAATAACGTTATACTTTTTTTTTTTTATTTGCAGCTAGTACCATATTGTGAGGAATTTGCAGGGGGACTTGCTACCGTTGTGTTTAGCTCTTAGTGACACACATATCCACCTCAAACACCAAAGTGGGAAAATTTATTAGGGGTTTGATTTCAATTAGGCACAGTCTGCCATTTACTTTTTATTTTACGTTTATTTTTTTAATAACTCAGTGTCATCTCATCTTGCATAGTAGTGTGCTTTCATACTTGGCTAGAAAATAGCCATAGGAGAATCCAATGGCTTACTTACGCCTACAGTAGCGTTATATATATTTGATTTCTGGTTGATCTGCTGGTGGCTGAACTTGCTGCAGTGCATCTACTAGCAAATTGTGAGCAATTTGTAGTGAGACTTGCGACCGCTGTGTTTTGCGCTTAGTGACGCACATATCCATTGCAAAGACCGAAGTGGGAAAATTTATTAGGGGTTGGATTTCAATTAGGCACAGTCTGCCATTTACTTTTTATTTTATTTTTATTTTTTTAATAACTCAGTGTCATCTCATCTTGCATAGTAGTGTGCTTTCATACTTGGCTAGAAAATAGCCATAGGAGAATCCAAACGGCTTACTTACGCCTACAGTAGCGTTATATATATTTGATTTCTGGTTGATCTGCTGGTGGCTGAACTTGCTGCAGTGCATCTACTAGCAAATTGTGAGCAATTTGTAGTGAGACTTGCGACCGCTGTGTTTTGCGCTTAGTGACGCACATATCCATTGCAAAGACCGAAGTGGGAAAATTTATTAGGGGTTGGATTTCAATTAGGCACAGTCTGCCATTTCCTTTTTTATTTTACGTTTATTTTGTTTAATAACTCAGTGTCATCTCATCTGGCATAGTAGTGTGCTTTCATACTTGGCTAGAAAATAGCCATAGGAGAATCCAAACGGCTTACTTACGCCTACAGTAGCGTTATATATATTTGATTTCTGGTTGATCTGCTGGTGGCTGTACTTGCTGCAGTGCATCTACTAGCAAATTGTGAGCAATTTGTAGTGAGACTTGCGACCGCTGTGTTTTGCGCTTAGTGACGCACATATCCATTGCAAAGACCGAAGTGGGAAAATTTATTAGGGGTTGGATTTCAATTAGGCACAGTCTGCCATTTAATTTTTATTTTACGTTTATTTTTTTAATAACTCAGTGTCATCTCATCTTGCATAGTAGTGTGCTTTCATACTTGGCTAGAAAATAGCCATAGGAGAATCCAAACGGCTTACTTACGCCTACAGTAGCGTTATATATATTTGATTTCTGGTTGATCTGCTGGTGGCTGAACTTGCTGCAGTGCATCTACTAGCAAATTGTGAGCAATTTGTAGTGAGACTTGCGACCGCTGTGTTTTGCGCTTAGTGACGCACATATCCATTGCAAAGACCGAAGTGGGAAAATTTATTAGGGGTTGGATTTCAATTAGGCACAGTCTGCCATTTCCTTTTTTTATTTTACGTTTATTTTGTTTAATAACTCAGCGTCATCTCATCTGGCATAGTAGTGTGCTTTCATACTTGGCTAGAAAATAGCCATAGCAATAGGATAGCATCGTTTGGTTTTAAAAACTAAAAAACACAAAAAAAAACAAAAAAACACAAAAAAAATTAAAAAAAAATTAAAGTTATAACTCTCATTTTCAAAATGTTTAACCCGAGGGCTAGGAGTAGAGGACGAGGGCGGGGACGTGGGCGTCCAACTACTGCAGGGGTCAGAGGCCGTGGTCCTCGCCGGGGTGAGACACCACCTGCTTATGAGGGAGCAGGGGAACACCGCAGAGCTACACTCTCTAGGTTCATGTCTGAAGTTACTGGGACTCGTGGTAGAGCACTGTTGAGGCCAGAACAGTGCGAACAGGTGATGTCGTGGATTGCCGACAATGCTTCGAGCAATTTGTCCACCAGTCAGTCTTCCACGCAGTCCACCCATGTCACCGAAATCGGCACTCCTCCAGCTCCTGCACCTCAGCCTCCTCCCCCCCAGTCTGCCCCCTCCCAGGAAAATTTGGCATTTGAACCGGCATACTCTGAGGAACTGTTTTCTGGACCCTTCCCACACTCACAAACCACTTGTCCGGTTGCTGCTGAGCAATTTTCCGATGCCCAGGTTTTCCACCAGTCGCAGTCTGTGGGTGATGATGACCTTCTTGACGTAGTGGAAGAAGTGTCTAAAGAGGTGTCCGACGATGAGGAGACACGGTTGTCAGACAGTGGGGAAGTTGTTGTCAGGGCAGGAAGTCCGAGGGGGGAGCAGATTGAGGGATCGGAGGATGATGAGGTGACAGACCCAAGCTGGGTTGATAGGCCGGGTGAACACAGTGCTTCTGAGACAGAGGAGAGTCCTCGACCAGAACAGGTTGGAAGAGGCAGTGGTGGGGCCAGACGGAGAGGCAGGGCCAGAGCTGGTGCATCAGCGCCAAATGTGTCAACTAGTGAAGCTCCCGTGGCGAGGGCTCTTGCGGCGAGGGCTAGATTTTCCGAAGTCTGGAGGTTCTTTAAGGAAACACCGGATGACCGACGGACTGTGGTGTGCAACATTTGCCAAACTAGGCTCAGCAGGGGTTCCACCACTACTAGCTTAACTACCACCAGTATGCGCAGGCATATGAATGCTAAACACCCCACTCAGTGGCAACAAGCCCGTTCACCTCCGGCCGTGCACACCACTGCTCCTTCCCCTGTGTCAGCTGATAGTCAGCCCCCTGCCCAGGACCCTGCCACAAAAACCCCATCGTCGCCTCCACGATCCTCCACAGCATCCACCAGCGTTCAGCTCTCCATACCCCAGATGCTGGAGCGGAAACGCAAATATAGTGCAACCCACCCGCACGCCCAAGCCCTTAATGTCCACATCTCCAGATTGCTTAGCCTGGAGATGCTGCCCTATAGGCTAGTAGAGACCGAGGCCTTTCGCAACCTCATGGCGGCGGCCGCCCCTCGGTATTCGGTCCCCAGCCGCCACTACTTTTCCCGATGTGCCGTCCCAGCCCTGCACCAGCACGTGTCAGACAACATCATCCGTGCCCTGACCAACGCCGTTTCTGACAAGGTCCACCTGACCACGGACACGTGGACGAGTGCTGCCGGGCAGGGCCACTATATATCGCTGACGGCACATTGGGTTAACTTGGTGGAGGCTGGGACCGAGTCTGACCCTGCGGCTGGTCATATACTGCCGACGCCGAGGATTGCGGGGCCTACCTCGGTCCAGGTGTTTCAGGCCTACTATGCCTCCTCCTCCTCCCACCCCTCCTCCACCTCCTCCTCCTCCGAATTACCATCCGTGGGCATGGCGCCATCAGTCGGTAGCTCTAGGCACAGCAGCAGTGCCATCGCTAAGCGACAGCAGGCGGTGCTCAAACTGCTGAGCCTAGGCGATAAAAGGCACACCGCCCAAGAGCTATTACAGGGCATCACGGCGCAGACTGATCTGTGGCTGGCACCGCTGAACCTGAAGCCAGGCATGGTTGTGTGTGACAACGGCCGTAACCTGGTGGCGGCTCTGCAACTCGGCAGACTGACACATGTGCCATGCCTGGCCCATGTGTTAAATCTGATAGTTCAGCGTTTCCTCAAGACATACCCCAATCTGTCTGATTTGCTCACGAAGGTGCGCCGCATCTGTGCGCATTTCAGGAAGTCCAGCACAGATGCTGCCACTCTCAGGGCAGCGCAGCGCCGCCTCCAACTGCCCGCTCACCGACTGTTGTGCGACGTGCCCACGAGGTGGAATTCAACACTGACCATGTTATCCAGAGTTTACCAGCAGCGCCGAGCGATTGTAGACTGCCACATGTCAACTTCCACCAGAACTGGTAGTCAGGTCAGTCAGCTTCCTCAAGTCTACAATGAGGAGTGGACGTGGATGTCTGATATCTGTAAGGTGCTGAGTAACTTTGAGGAGTCAACACAGATGGTCAGTGGCGATGCCGCCATCATCAGCCTCACCATCCCGCTGCTTGGCCTGTTGAAAAACTCTCTGATCAGCATGAAGTCGGAAGCTTTGCGCTCGTCACAAGAGACGGGGGAAGAAGATTCCCTTGTTGATAGCCAAAGCACCCTTAGGTCTGTTTCTCAGCGCATATCGGAGGAGGTGGAGGTGGAGGAGGATGAGGAGGAAGAGGAGGAGAATGTTGGCGAGACACAAGAGGGGACCATTGTTGAGTCCTTCACTGTTCAGCGTGTATGGGCAGAAGAAGAGGAGTTGGAGGAGTTGGAGGATGAGGAAATGGACAGTCAGGCCAGTGAGGGGAGTGAATTCTTACGCGTTGGTACTCTGGCGCATATGGCAGATTTCATGCTAGGCTGCCTATACCGTGACCCTCGCGTTCAAAGAATTTATTCCAGCACCGATTACTGGGTGTTCACTCTCCTGGACCCACGGTACAAGCAAAATCTTTCCACTCTCATCCCTGGAGAGGAAAGGAGTGTGAGAATGCATGAATACCAGCAGGCCCTGGTTCACAAGCTGAAACAGTATTTCCCTTCTGACAGCGCTAGCGGCAGAGTGCGTAGTTCTGCGGGACAAGTAGCGAGGGAGAGTAGGCGAGCAGGCAGCTTGTCCAGCACTGGCAAGGGTACGCTTTACAAGGCTTTTGCCAGCTTTATGTCACCCCAGCAAGACACTGTCACCTGTCCCCAGTCTCGGCAGAGTAGGGCTGATCTTTACAGAAAGATGGTGAGGGAGTACGTAGCTGACCATACCATCGTCCTAAATGATCACACAGCTCCCTACAACTACTGGGTTTCAAAGCTGGACATGTGGCACGAACTGGCGCTGTACGCCTTGGAGGTTCTTGCCTGCCCTGCCGCTAGCGTCTTGTCCGAGCGGGTTTTCAGTGCAGCTGGTGGCATCATCACCGATAAGCGTACACGCCTGTCGACTGACAGCGCTGACAGGCTGACGCTTATTAAGATGAATAAAGCATGGATTTCTCATAATTTCCAATCTCCAACAGGTGAAGGAAGCTCAACCTGAATAATTTATCCACTCCTCCTCATTTTCCTCCTTCTCCTCCTCTTTGTACAGTAAAGCAGAGGAAACTGGCTATTTTTTGACAGGGCCCACTGGCTCTAGCTATAGTACTTTATGCATTTAATTTTTCTGGAGGGCCACCTACCCGGTCCTCTGTTTTAAACAATTTTTGGGAGTGCCACATACAGGCACTCAATCTATTCAATTTTTCTGGAGGGCCACCTACCCGGTCCTCTGTTTTAAACAATTTTTGGGAGTGCCACATACAGGCACTCAATCTATTCAATTTTTCTGGAGGGCCACCTACCTGCTCCTCTGGTTTGAAAACTTTTTTGGACTGCCACATACAGGCACTCAATCTATTCCATTTTACTGGAGGGCCACCTACCTGCTCCTCTGGTTTGAAAAGTTTTTTGGACTGCCACATACAGGCACTCAATCTATTCCATTTTTCTGGAGGGCCACCTACCCGCTCCTCTGGTTTGAAAACTTTTTTGGACTGCCACATACAGGCACTCAATCTATTCCATTTTACTGGAGGGCCACCTACCTGCTCCTCTGGTTTGAAAAGTTTTTTGGACTGCCACATACAGGCACTCAATCTATTTCATTTTTCTGGAGGGCCACCTACCTGCTCCTCTGGTTTGAAAACTTTTTTGGACTGCCACATACAGGCACTATCCAAATTAAATTGTCTCCATAGCAGCCTCCACACGTTGTCTCCATTGCTACCTCCAAAAGTCGTCCATATAGCTGCCTCCATACATCGTCCCCTTATCAAACGAGGTGTGTCAGGCAGAAATTTGGGTTGTTTTCATGGATTCCACATCAAAGTTGTTAACTTTGTCGCCACCCTGCTGTGTTATCCACAAAATATACTGGCAAACTTTTATCATTTACCAATATTATTTCAGCGCTTCTTGCGCATCTGTTTACATTCCCCTTACCCGGCATATCCTAAACTTATAAGAACGCTACTACACTTGATCTTATACAAAAGGTACTTAGAAGTGCTGTTTGGGGAGTAGCCTAGAGACAGGGGCTTGGATTGGCGAAAGCTCTCCTGGCAGCGGAGCGCCAGCTCCATGCGCATCATGCGCTTCTTGCGCATCTGTTTACATTCCCCTCACCCGCCATATCCCAAACTTATAAGAACGCTACTACACTTAACTTGGTGCAGGCTGGGACCGAGTCTGACCCTGGGGCTGGTCATATACTGCCGACGCAGAGAATTGCGGGGCCTACCTCGGTCCAGGTCTCAAAGGTCTAGTATACCTCCTCCTCCTCCCACCCCTCCTCCACCTCCTCCTCCTCCGAATTACCATCCGTTGCCATGGCGCCATCAGTCGGTAGCTCTAGGCACAGCAGCAGTGCCGTCGCTAAGCGACAGCAGGCGGTGCTCAAACTGCTGAGCCTAGGCGATAAAAGGCACACCGCCCAAGAGCTATTACAGGGCATTCCACATCAAACTTGTTAACTTTGTCGCCACCCTGCTGTGTAATCCACAAAATATACTTGCAAACTTTTATCATTTACCGATATTATTTCAGCGCTTCTTGCGCATCTGTTTACATTCCCCTCACCCGCCATATCCTTAACTTATAAGAACACTACTACACTTGATCTTATACAAAAGGTTCTTAGAAGTGCTGTTTGGGGAGTAGCCTAGAGACAGGGGCTTGGATTGGCGAAAGCTCACCTGGCAGCGGAGCGCCAGCTCCATGCGCATCATGCGCTTCTTGCGCATCTGTTTACATTCCCCTCACCCGCCATATCCCAAACTTATAAGAACGCTACTACACTTGATCTTATACAAAAGGTTCTTAGAAGTGCTGTTTGGGGAGTAGCCTAGAGACAGGGGCTTGGATTGGCGAAAGCTCGCCTGGCAGCGGAGCGCCAGCTCCATGCCAAGATCCAACTAACATAGTTTTAACTGCAGCACCTTTAATCTACTACTAGTTCACTGCCTCCATACATGGTCCCCTTATCAAACGAGCTGTGTCAGGCAGAATTTTGGGTTGTTTTCATGGCTTCCATGTTAACTTTGTCGCCACCCTGCTGTGTAATCCACAAAATATACTGGCAAACTTTTATCATGTACCGATATTATTTGAGCGCTTCTTGCTCACCTCCTTTGGTTCCTCTCTGCCACCCATTGGTTTGAAGCCTGAGTCCATTTAGAGTATGGCGCCATGCAACTCTCTAGCCTGCCGCTGCTGCCGCTGCCTCTGCATGCCGTCCCCTATAGTGTCAGGGTCAATTATTGGATGTTTTACATGCTATCTAGCTTCATTCTGTCACTCTGTCATGGCCATGCTGTTGCCCATAGTTTTGGCATAATGGTGCGATTAAGCAGCCTCAGAGGCATCCATGCATGCTGCCCCTGCTGTTTCCTGTCCATTTCCGTGGTGTTTCCATCCTTTTCTGAGGTTCCCAGGTGTTTGGCCAAGCTTCCCTGTGCAGAGCCTGGTCCCCTTGAAAAATGCTCGAGTCTCCCATTGACTTCAATGGGGCTCGTTATTCGAGACGAGCACTCGAGCATCGGGAAAAGTTCGTCTCGAATAACGAGTACCCGAGCATTTTAGTGCTCGCTCATCTCTAACTAACAACAATGAAGAGAAACCCTTTCAAACCAGCCGAACGCAAGGTAAAATGTAAATGCATGTGTTTATGCAATACATTTGAAAAAACATATCACAAATGCCACACGTGATCCTCATATGTTGTCATCTCCTTGGGGTGTCTACTCCTGTACATAATCCCCTCACATGGCTTGTGTCCATGTGGATTTGAGACATTTGCAAAAAAAGTCTAAAAAAAAAGCCAAAAGTTGCACCTGTCAGGACAAGAAAAACTAATCATGTATCGCAAGAAAAAAGACATCCATAAGGTGTAAAAAAGTCTCCCAAAAGTCTCAATATACCAAGAAAAAAAACATAAAGATACATGTCCCATCACAGCTAATGGAAAGCTATGTTCTGGCCTCTCTTCTGATGTTAAACTGGATGCTTGAAGTCATTTGGCAGCATTCATTAGATCGGTTAAATCTCCTATTAAATGGAATGCCAAAGTGTTGGAACAATACTCATTTCTGGCTGATACCAGTCATTCATTATGTAAGTTCTAAGACACATCTTTCCCTGGTGTCTTTGATCTACCCTGTTGCCCAAATCAAAGTGAACGCTGTCATTTGACTTCAATGGTAAACATGGACATGCATATTTCACATACCATAACATGGTATAAAGGTTGTTATGTACCGCAATGCATTCAAAGAACTGATCTAAAAATACTGTCTATAGGACTAATTAAGTGCAAATGTCATACAATGATTAATAGAGTGATCATTTCTGACTTTTCTCTATGGGTTTCACATTAACTGACCTGTTGCCTCTTTCCTCAACTTAATAAAATTGTAAAATTAATTACCAGTTTAAATAAATAATGCAAAGTTAGTTTAAGATAAGCAAAAGTTGTGTCATCTCATTGCAAAATATAACAAAATCTGATCCAAAATACCAACGTCAATGGCAGGAAGTCATGCGAAGTATAAAGCATAATAATCTTGTGAAGTCACAGTACACCAATAATGCACGTGGTGATGTCACAGTGCAAGAATAACACAATGGGGCACATTTACTTACCCGTCTGAGTCGCGATCCCCGATCCAGACTGTTCGCCGATGATGCAATGTGCCGTGATCCACGTAGATTGTGCACCCAATATTCTGCATGTGTCATTCTCCGCCGGTCTGCCGGAGTTCACCTTCTTCTTCCCGGTGTATGTAAGTGCATGTCTTGCGACACAATTTAAAAGTCAAATCCTTTGCTTAGTCCGAAACAGTCAGATGGTCCAACGCACTCCCCCCCTGATTTGTATTGCATGAAAGCAGGCGCTGATGTGCCAAAATCTGATTGCGTGCGACAGAAACCCCTTTTAAATGCAGAGCTAACTGGAAATTGACGGAATGCCCAGCGAAAATGCGGTTCGCGCACGCTTAGGAAATGAGCCCCAATGATTTTATAGTACAAAGATAATGCACACAGCATCACTGCAAAAAAAAAAAAAAAAATACACATAGTGAAGTCACAGTACACAGGTAATGTATGCAGTTATATTATATTACCAGGATAATACATACTGCAATGGCACAGTACATGAATTATTAACATAATGATGTTAAACTATAAAGATAATGCACACAGGGATGTCTCAGTATAACGATAATGCACATAACGAAATCACAGTACAGAGCTTATACACACAGATAAGAGGTACAGGGAAACAGTTCAGGGATAATAAAAAATAAAACTAAAATAAAAAATCTTTAAAAATTTCTAAAAAAATGTGTGTTCTTTTCTCAAAATATTATCAATGAAAAAAATAACTGATCCCAAAAAAAGGACACATACACTACATTGTACACAGAATTAAAAAAAAAGAAGCTTAACTAACACAAAGTATTAAAAAAAAGTTACAGGTGTCAAAATATGGCCATCCAATTTTAAGAATATACAATAATGTGATTTTTTGTCACTCCTGCCAATTTGGATTTTTCCAGCTTTCTAGTACTTTGCACATAATAATACTTGGGAGCAATCGAAAGTATAACTTGTCCCTCCCGCAGACAAATTTCCCCCTTAGGTAGTTGTCTAATACAGTAGCTGGTTTTCTATATAATCGCAGGGTGTGAATGTCAGAACATAAGGTACTGCCACTATCTCTTTCTTTCCTGCTCAGTGAAGAAGTAATGTAAAAATAGGGGGGGGGGGAGGGGGGACTTTAAGATGTTTATACCAGCTGTGTACAGTTCTGTTAATGGGTGAATACCATTACATTTGTGTCATGTATACCCATTAGAGTGATGATAATGCAGTTACTCAGAGCCCAGCTAATGAAGCCACACAGATTTGTCATTATGTCATTAGAGACAGCACTGTGCCAGGCCATCATCCCACGGGATTCTGAGTCTTCTTCAAATCAAGAAATGATAGACAATTTGGGCACATTGCATATAAATATTGTGGTATTCATAAACAAGTTGCTGATTAATTATTCTTTGTAAACAAAGCGTGATTAAAAGTTATTCTTCTGTTATTCTTTGTGGCAAAAAAATGACTCTTTTCATCAGTCAATTGTGTGTAAAAAGAAAATTCCATTTTGTGGCAAAACAGAAATGTCATTTGCAAAATTGTTTTGCTACATATATTTGGTTTTATATATGAAGATGTGCCATGCAACCTGACTGTCATGTTTTTTTAGTTTATTTTAATTTCTTTTTCATTATTTCATTTTTTCTTGCTTGTCTTCCCTTTATTATGCAGCTTTGTTTGTTAGAATTTCTGTGGCTATAGATGGGTCCAACCATCTTTTAAATTATCATTATCTCCTCATTACTATTAATAATGTTTTACATCTACGTTAACAGGATATTTATGGTCATCATTCTTTTTGTTACACATTATTATAATTTATTGTAATCGTATGTTTGTAGGACAGAGTGGTTGTTATAGATTTTATAACATAATGGCCTAGATAGTTGTAAACTGGTGCAATCTGCCTTAGTGCCACATTATTAAATAGTGTCACTGATTTTAGTAAATCCTGTATCACCCCATACCCAACCTGGGTAAAATTGCTCAACTCTACTCTGTTAATGGGGTCTCATAACTATAAATTACTTTTGGAAGGAACTAACCCACAGCCAGGCTTATTACTTTGATACCGGTAACAAGACATGAGGTTCAGAGAGGTGTAATAGCTTTTTCAGGCCACTCTTTGATGTGGCCTTTGTGTCGTATCCCCAATGCTGTGAAGGTTTCGTGAATAAGCTGAATAAGGGTTCACTCAATAAATCATTGTCATATTTCATACTTTTACCACAAATACTATCTTAAAGAGGATCTTTCAGGGCAGTTATAGACACGAGGACCTGTACACCACGGCTTCATTGCACAAGCTCTGTAACCAAAGTGAATGTGCAGTGAAACCAGGGTGTAGTTTGCCGGGTTCACTATGAAATGGCCAGGTGCGAGGAGAACCAGACCCAGGGAAATATAGACAGGCACATAGGGACTTGGTAAAGGGCAATTTGGGACACTAAACTACTGGTCCATAAGGACATTTGTGTGGTTTAGTGTCCCAAATAGCCCTAAAAGGTTCTCTTTAAGGTCCTGGCAGGGCAATTGCTCATGGACAGATAGAGATTAATTTGCCCTCCATGAGCGGCCATTTTATGGTCAGAAATGTCTGGCTGATGCAGAAAAAGAAAAGTGGCTTCAGTTTACATATTAATAAAGAGATTAATAAAATATAAACTTTACTAGATGTATATTGGTAAATTACCAAATATCCTGCCTACCACACTTATACACACATTACAAAAAAACATGAGTTAAAGTGGTCAAATCCTTTAACATGCCATTCTGTAGGGGCTTGCTCACAGATCTTGCTGTGTTCTGTTTCTCAAAGCTTACAGGAGCCTCTAGCACCCAGCAGAGCAGGATATGCAGGTGCTGACAAGGAGTGAGCAAAGGAGAGGTAAGTATCAGATGTGTGAAACCTCTGGGAACCTGGCAATGGGCAAATTACGAAAACTCCTATATTACCCTAAGGCATGTTAAAGGGGTATTCCCATCTGGGTATACATTTAATTTAATTAATTTGCCATTTGTAAACATTTCTTCAATATTACTAAAAATATTGTTCCTGTGTGAAGATAATTTCTCATAAATGTAGCCATGCTGTCCCTTAGAAACAAGATGGCTTCCTCGGATACGACCACCTCACATTTAGGCAGCAGTGGCCGGACTTGCGCTGTTGAGCCCTGCCTGGCCACATGGATTCAGCAATCATACCACAGGACAGCTGTGGGACATGCAGTAACTGCCGGACATTACATGTACCAAAACCCTTTGCTTCTTTGTGCAATTACCCCAGCAGAGGTGGCCATATCCAAGGGCACAGTCTTGTTTCTAAGGGACCATATGACTACATTTATGAGAAATTATCTTCACACAGGTAAAAAATGTTTAAAAACAATTGAAGAAATATATGTATATAGCAGATTAATGGAACTGAGTGTGAATGCCCTGATGAGAATACCCCTTTAATTGTTCCCATTAGCAGATCTGAGTATGCTTTTGATTCCAGAAGCTAGATAACATGTTTGGTGCCTAGGGTTTGTGATTAGTGTTTCTAATTTGTCTGTTTCACACATCCCTACCGAATGGTGTGTTATTATTGAAATGTTGTAGGTGGTAAAAGGTCCTCTTTAAGTTCATACAATGCATTTACATGTATAAGGCTTTGCACTGTATAAGCCTGAGCATAAGTAAAAAAGGTTAGATTCAAACTTTCAAAAAAATTTAGATTATGAGCAGCACATGGTACACTCCTTCAATAATTTTCGCAACACCAAAGTGGTACTTATGCTGTTTGAAAAGCTGATAGGGAGTGAGTCCTTGCATCTGTACCATCCATGAAATCTGGGACTCGCATATGCAATGAGGTAGGGAGGGGAATAAACAGAATTTTTTTTCACATTATATATTTATTGGAGGCCTGTTTCCAGCCATCTGGAACATCTTGGCAGCTATCTCTTCCCAGGCCCTCAGTCCATTGTCATAGTACTCCTCCACACATTTATCGCACAGCAGGGTTTGTACCAGCGTGATCAATTTCTCCACAACTAGACGTTTCATGGCTGACAGCTCAGGACGCCATACTTCTCTTCTCTGCAAAACCCCTGCAAACCCTTATCACCATAGGTCCTCCGACTTGGCAAACCACCACAAAAACTATGTGGCTACAACTTAGTATCTGCCACATGCAACATGTATAGACTACAATGGGCTGGCCGTGCAAATACAGCAAAATCCAAAGCTCACATGTGTATGTATCCCAATATGATGTAGAGGCACATATGGAAGCCGTATGTCCAGTCAAAGTCTATGTGGCAGTGTGGTAACAACAAATACTGCAGTACGGTATGGCTAGCACATGGCACATAGATACAAAACCTACAAATAGAACCCTGAAAGTATTGAAAAACTCAATTTTAGAGTCACTAATGTCTTAGGTAGATCATATCTAGAGATGAGCGAGCACTAAAATGCTCGGGTACTCGTTATTCGAGACGAACTTTTCCCGATGCTCGAGTGCTCGTTTCGAGTAACGAGCCCCATTGAAGTCAATGGGAGACTCGAGCATTTTTCAAGGGGACCAAGGCTCTGCACAGGGAAGCTTGGCCAAACACCTGGGAACCTCAGAAAAGGATGGAAACACCACGGAAATGGACAGGAAACAGCAGGGGCAGCATGCATGGATGCCTCTGAGGCTGCTTAATCGCACCATTATGCCAAAATTATGGGCAACAGCATGGCCATGACAGAGTGACAGAATGAAGCTAGATAGCATCTAAAACATCCAATAATTGACCCTGACACTATAGGGGACGGCATGCAGAGGCAGCGGCAGCAGCGGAAGGCTAGAGAGTGGCATGGCGACATACCCTAAATGGACTCAGGCTTCAAACCAATGGGTAGCAGAGAGGAACCAAAGAAGGTGAGCAAGAAGCGCTCAAATAATATTGGTACATGATAAAAGTTTGCCAGTATATTTTGTGGATTACACAGCAGGGTGGCGACAAAGTTAACATGGAAGCCATGAAAACAATCCAAAATTCTGCCTGACACAGCTCGTTTGATAAGGGGACGATGTATGGAGGCAGTGAACTAGTAGTAGATTAAAGGTACTGCAGTTAAAACTATGTTAGTTGGTTCTTGGCATGGAGCTGGCGCTCCGCTGCCAGGCGAGCTTTCGCCAATCCAAGCCCCTGTCTCTAGGCTACTCCCCAAACAGCACTTCTAAGAACCTTTCGGATAAGATCAAGTGTAGTAGCGTTCTTATAAGTTTGGGATATGGCGGGTGAGGGGAATGTAAACATCTGCGCAAGAAGCGCTGAAATAATATCCGTAAATGAAAAAAGTTTTCCAGTATATTTTGTGGCTTACACAGCAGGGTGGCGACAAAGTTAACAAGTTTGATGTGGAATGCCCTGCAATAGCTCTTGGGCGGTGTGCCTTTTATCACCTAGGCTCAGCAGTTTGAGCACCGCCTGCTGTCGCTTAGCAACGGCACTGCTGCTGTGCCTAGAGCTACCGACTGATGGCGCCATGCCCACGGATGGTAATTCGGAGGAGGAGGAGGTGGAGGAGGGGTGGGAGGATTTGGAGGTATAGTAGGCCTTTGAGACCTGGACCGAGGTAGGCCCCCGCAATCCTCTGCGTCGGCAGTATATGACCAGCCCCAGGGTCAGACTCGGTCCCAGCCTGCACCAAGTTAAGTGTAGTAGCGTTCTTATAAGTTTGGAATATGGCGGGTGAGGGGAATGTAAACAGATGCGCAAGAAGCGCTGAAATAATATTGGTAAATGATAAAAGTTTGCCAGTATATTTTGTGGATAACACAGCAGGGTGGCGACAAAGTTAACAACTTTGATGTGGAATCCATGAAAACAACCCAAATTTCTGCCTGACACACCTTGTTTGATAAGGGGACGATGTATGGAGGCAGCTATATGGACGACTTTTGGAGGTAGCAATGGAGACAACGTGTGGAGGCTGCTATGGAGACAATTTAATTTGGATAGTGCCTGTATGTGGCAGTCCAAAAAATTTTTCAAACCAGAGGAGCAGATAGGTGGCCCTCCAGAAAAATGGAATAGATTGAGTGCCTGTATGTGGCAGTCCAAAAAAGTTTTCAAACCAGAGGAGCAGGTAGGTGGCCCTCCAGAAAAATGGAATAGATTGAGTGCCTGTATGTGGCAGTCCAAAAAAGTTTTTAAACCAGAGGAGCAGGTAGGTGGCCCTCCAGAAAAATGGAATAGATTGAGTGCCTGTATGTGGCAGTCCAAAAAAGTTTTTAAACCAGAGGAGCAGGTAGGTGGCCCTCCAGAAAAATGGAATAGATTGAGTGCCTGTATGTGGCAGTCCCAAAAAATTGTTTAAAACAGAGGACCGGAAAGGTGGCCCTCCAGAAAAATTGAAAAGATTGAGTGCCTGTATGTGGCACTCCCAAAAATTGTTTAAAACAGAGGACCGTGTCGGTGGCCCTCCAGAAAAATTAAATGCATAAAGTACTATACCTAGAGCCAGTGGGCCCTGTCAAAAAACAGCCAGTTTCCTCTGCTTTACTGTAGAAAGAGGAGGAGAAGGAGGAAAATGAGGAGGAGGAGGAGTGGATAAATTATTCAGGTTGAGCTTCCTTCACCTGCTGGAGATTTGAAATTAGGAGAAATCCATGCTTTATTCATCTTGATAAGCGTCAGCCTGTCAGCGCTGTCAGTCGACAGGCGTGTACGCTTATCGGTGATGATGCCACCAGCTGCACTGAAAACCCGCTCTGACAAGACGCTAGCGGCAGGGCAGGCAAGAACCTCCAAGGCGTAGAGCGCCAGTTCGTGCCACATGTCCAGCTTTGAAACCCAGTAGTTGTAGGGAGCTGTGTGATCATTTAGGACGATGGTATGGTCAGCTACGTACTCCCTCACCATCTTTCTGTAAAGATCAGCCCTACTCTGCCGAGACTGGAGACAGGTGACAGTGTCTTGCTGGGGTGACATAAAGCTGGCAAAAGCCTTGTAAAGCGTACCCTTGCCAGTGCTGGACAAGCTGCCTGCTCGCCTACTCTCCCTCGCTACTTGTCCCGCAGAACTACGCACTCTGCCGCTAGCGCTGTCAGAAGGGAAATACTGTTTCAGCTTGTGCACCAGGGCCTGCTGGTATTCATGCATTCTCACACTCCTTTCCTCTCCAGGGATGAGAGTGGAAAGATTTTGCTTGTACCGTGGGTCCAGGAGAGTGAACACCCAGTAATCGGTGCTGGAATAAATTCTTTGAACGCGAGGGTCACGGGATAGGCAGCCTAGCATGAAATCTGCCATATGCGCCAGAGTACCAACGCGTAAGAATTCACTCCCCTCACTGGCCTGACTGTCCATTTCCTCCTCCTCCAACTCCTCCAACTCCTCTTCTTCTGCCCATACACGCTCAACAGTGTAGGACTCAACAATGGTCCCCTCTTGTGTCTCGCCAACATTCTCCTCCTCTTCCTCCTCATCCTCCTCCACCTCCACCTCCTCCGATATGCGCTGAGAAACAGACCTAAGGGTGCTTTGGCTATCAACAAGGGAATCTTCTTCCCCTGTCTCTTGTGAGGAGCGCAAAGCTTCCGACTTCATGCTGACCAGAGAGTTTTTCAACAGGCCAAGCAGCGGGATGGTGAGGCTGATGATGGCGGCATCGCCACTGACCATCTGTGTTGACTCCTCAAAGTTACTCAGCACCTGACAGATATCAGACATCCACGTCCACTCCTCATTGTAGACTTGAGGAAGCTGACTGACCTGACTACCAGTTCTGGTGGAAGTTGACATCTGGCAGTCTACAATCGCTCGGCGCTGCTGGTAAACTCTGGATAACATGGTCCGTGTTGAATTCCACCTCGTGGGCACGTCGCACAACAGTCGGTGAGCGGGCAGTTGGAGGCGGCGCTGCGCTGCCCTGAGAGTGGCAGCATCTGTGCTGGACTTCCTGAAATGCGCACAGATGCGGCGCACCTTCGTGAGCAAATCAGACAGATTGGGGTATGTCTTGAGGAAACGCTGAACTATCAGATTTAACACATGGGCCAGGCATGGCACATGTGTCAGTCTGCCGAGTTGCAGAGCCGCCACCAGGTTACGGCCGTTGTCACACACAACCATGCCTGGCTTCAGGTTCAGCGGTGCCAGCCACAGATCAGTCTGCGCCGTGATGCCCTGTAATAGTTCTTGGGCGGTGTGCCTTTTATCGCCTAGGCTCAGCAGTTTGAGCACCGCCTGCTGTCGCTTAGCGACGGCACTGCTGCTGTGCCTAGAGCTACCGACTGATGGCGCCATGCCCACGGATGGTCGTTCGGAGGAGGAGGTGGAGGAGGGGTGGGAGGAGGAGGAGGCATAGTAGGCCTCAAACACCTGGACCGAGGTAGGCCCCGCAATCCTCGGCGTCGGCAGTATATGACCAGCCGCAGGGTCAGACTCGGTCCCAGCCTCCACCAAGTTAACCCAATGTGCCGTCAGAGATATATAGTGGCCCTGCCCGGCAGCACTCGTCCACGTGTCCGTGGTCAGGTGGACCTTGTCAGAAACGGCGTTGGTCAGGGCACGGATTATGTTGTCTGACACGTGCTGGTGCAGGGCTGGGACGGCACATCGGGAAAAGTAGTGGCGGCTGGGGACCGAATACCGAGGGGCGGCCGCCGCCATGAGGCTGCGAAAGGCCTCGGTCTCTACTAGCCTATAGGGCAGCATCTCCAGGCTTAGCAATCTGGAAATGTGCATATTAAGGGCTTGGGCGTGCGGGTGGGTTGCACTATATTTGCGTTTCCGCTCCAGCGTCTGGGGTATGGAGAGCTGAACGCTGGTGGATGCTGTGGAGGATCGTGGAGGTGACGATGGGGTTTTTGTGGCAGGGTCCTGGGCAGGGGGCTGACTATCAGCTGACACAGGGGAAGGAGCAGTGGTGTGCACGGTCGGAGGTGAACGCGCTTGTTGCCACTGAGTGGGGTGTTTAGCATTCATATGCCTGCGCATACTGGTGGTAGTTAAGCTAGTAGTGGTGGAACCCCTGCTGATCCTGGTTTGGCAAATGTGGCACACCACAGTCCGTCGGTCATCCGGTGTTTCCTTAAAGAACCTCCAGACTTCTGAAAATCTAGCCCTCGCCGCAGGAGCCCTCGCCACGGGAGCTTCACTAGTTGACACATTTGGCGCTGATGCACCAGCTCTGGCCCTGCCTCTCCGTCTGGCCCCACCACTGCCTCTTCCAACCTGTTCTGGTCGAGGACTCTCCTCCGTCTCAGAAGCACTGTGTTCACCCGGCCTCTCAACCCAGCTTGGGTCTGTCACCTCATCATCCTCCGATCCCTCAGTCTGCTCCCCCCTCGGACTTCCTGCCCTGACAACAACTTCCCCACTGTCTGACAACCGTGTCTCCTCATCGTCGGACACCTCTTTACACACTTCTTCCACTACGTCAACAAGGTCATCATCACCCACAGACTGCGACTGGTGGAAAACCTGGGCATCAGAAAATTGCTCATCAGCAACCGGACAAGTGGTTTGTGACTGTGGGAAGGGTCCAGAAAACAGTTCCTCAGAGTATGCCGGTTCAAATGCCAAATTTTGCTGGGAGGGGGCAGACTGGGGGGGAGGAGGCTGAGGTGCAGGAGCTGGAGGAGTGCCGATTTCGGTGACATGGGTGGACTGCGTGGAAGACTGACTGGTGGACAAATTGCTCGAAGCATTGTCGGCAATCCACGACATCACCTGTTCGCACTGTTCTGGCCTCAACAGTGCTCTACCACGAGTCCCAGTAACTTCAGACATGAACCTAGGGAGTGTAGCTCTGCGGCGTTCCCCTGCTCCCTCATAAGCAGGTGGTGTCTCACCCCGCCCAGGACCACGGCCTCTGACCCCTGCAGTAGTTGGACGCCCACGTCCCCGCCCTCGTCCTCTACCCCTAGCCCTAAGGTTAAACATTTTGAAAATGAGAGTTATAACTTGTATTTTTTTTTTAACTTTTTTTTTTTTTTTTTTTTTTGTGTTTTTTAGTTTTTAAAACCAAACGATGCTATCCTATTGCTATGGCTATTTTCTAGCCAAGTATTACAGCACACTACTATGCCAGATGAGATGACGCTGAGTTATGAAAAAAATAAACGTAAAATAAAAAAGGAAATGGCAGACTGTGCCTAGTTGAAATACAACCCCGGGCCCTAATAAATTTTCCCACTTCGGTCTTTGCGATGGATATGTGCGTCACTAAAACACAGTGGTCGCAAGTCTGACTCCAAATTGCTCCCAATTTGATAGTAGATGCACTGCAGCAAGTACAGCCACCAGCAGATCAACCAGAAATCAAATATATATAACGCTACTGTAGGCGTAATTAAGACGTTTGTATTCTCCTATGGCTATTTTCTAGCCAAGTATTACAGCACACTACTATGCCAGATGAGATGACGCTGAGTTATGAAAAAAATAAACGTAAAATAAAAAAGGAAATGGCAGACTGTGCCTAGTTGAAATACAACCCCGGGCCCTAATAAATTTTCCCACTTCGGTCTTTGCGATGGATATGTGCGTCACTAAAACACAGTGGTCGCAAGTCTGACTCCAAATTGCTCCCAATTTGATAGTAGATGCACTGCAGCAAGTACAGCCACCAGCAGATCAACCAGAAATCAAATATATATAACGCTACTGTAGGCGTAATTAAGACGTTTGTATTCTCCTATGGCTATTTTCTAGCCAAGTATTACAGCACACTACTATGCCAGATGAGATGACGCTGAGTTATGAAAAAAATAAACGTAAAATAAAAAAGGAAATGGCAGACTGTGCCTAGTTGAAATACAACCCCGGGCCCTAATAAATTTTCCCACTTCGGTCTTTGCGATGGATATGTGCGTCACTAAAACACAGTGGTCGCAAGTCTGACTCCAAATTGCTCCCAATTTGATAGTAGATGCACTGCAGCAAGTACAGCCACCAGCAGATCAACCAGAAATCAAATATATATAACGCTACTGTAGGCGTAATTAAGACGTTTGTATTCTCCTATGGCTATTTTCTAGCCAAGTATAACAGCACACTACTATGCCAGATGAGATGACGCTGAGTTATGAAAAAAATAAACGTAAAATAAAAAGAAACTGGCAGACTGTGCCTAATTGAAATACAACCCCGGGCCCTAATAAATTTTCCCACTTCGGTCTTTGCGATGGATATGTGCGTCACTAAAACACAGTGGTCGCAAGTCTGACTCCAAATTGCTCCCAATTTGATAGTAGATGCACTGCAGCAAGTACAGCCACCAGCAGATCAACCAGAAATCAAATATATATAACGCTACTGCAGGCGTAATTAAGACGTTTGTATTCTCCTATGGCTATTTTCTAGCCAAGTATTACAGCACACTACTATGCCAGATGAGATGACGCTGAGTTATGAAAAAAATAAACGTAAAATAAAAAGAAACTGGCAGACTGTGCCTAATTCTACTCAAACCCCTAATAAATTTTCCCACTTTGGTGTTTGAGGTGGATATGTGTGTCACTAAGAGCTAAACACAACGGTAGCAAGTCCCCCTGCTAATTCCTCACAATATGGTACTAGCTGCAAATAAAAAAAAAAAAAAATTATAACGTTATTGTAGCCCTAAGAAGGGCTGTTGGGTTCTTTAAGAATCACTCCTGCCTAACAGTAAGCTAATAGAACACCCTAACGCTTTCCCTGAGCAGCAGCAGCTCTCTCCCTAGCGGCATCCAGACAGAGAATGATCCGAGCAGCGCGGGCAGCGGCTAGTCTATCCCAGGGTCACCTGATCTGGCCAGCCAACCACTGCTATCTACGTGTAAGGGTACCACGTCATGCTGGGTGGAGTGCAGAGTCTCCTGGCTTGTGATTGGCTCTGTTTCTGGCCGCCAAAAAGCAAAACGGCGGGAGCTGCCATTTTCTCGAGCGGGCGAAATACTCGTCCGAGCAACGAGCAGTTACGAGTACGCTAATGCTCGATCGAGCATCAAGCTCGGACGAGTATGTTCGCTCATCTCTAATCATATCCATTACATTATTGAAAAGAGAAACAAACATAAATACCCTATTAAAATCCATAGAGTATAAAAAAACAAAGAACAAAAACATGGACAGTATGACATACATGTTACCTGATTCCGCAGGACAAATTTAACAACAATTATGCCAGTGTAAACATGCCTCTCACTGAAATATATCAGATAGATAATAATATTCATTGTTCTCGTAAAGGCAGATGGTGTTCAGACCTAAGTCAAAATGAAGTGACGAAGTCAATTTATGAATTAAAGTGTCAGTGCTGTACCTCTATACTTAGTGCCGCAAGTCAGCCATGGTCCCAAAAACGAAACACTAATACCAACCTCAAGCCACGGGAAAACAGAGCCCGGTCACATTGTCCAGCAACCCTACATACCTTTCACACCAGCTGGAAGCCACAAGATACTGAAATTCAATTTCCTGAGCTTGAGGCATTTCCACTGAAGTTGTATCAGTCTGAAATTTAATTTTCCACTCTGATTTTGAGTATTCCAAATCCAGACCTCATGGCATATTAATTTTGAAATTCATTGATCGATTTTATGTTTTGCTGTTCTCAACGCATTCTACTATGTAATGTATAAAGAATTGCACCTGGAATATTTCCTATATTGAGAGCTAGAATGTGGTATTTTAGTGCTCCCTTTTTTGAGCAGTATATAGTCCAAAATGCATCAGTGAGGATGTTCATTATAGATTTATTCAAATTCGTTTTTCATTAGTAGAACTCGACTTTATGCTTTGGAAAGACCTAGTCATATCATACCGTGCAGTCTGGATTCAGTAGAGATTTCAGAATAAATGTCAGTTTATTAGAGAGGAGAAAAAGAGCATAATGTGGAGAAGAAATATACTTTGTACAAATACAAGTTTTATATGGAAAATGTTGAAATTGTAAAATAGTATGACATGTGATTGCCATGTTATGCTGTGCAGGTTTTGATGATGTGATCCTGATATATCCTTTCACAATGAGTCATATATTCTAAGTAATTACAGATTCATTATATTTTCCAGCTCTCATAAACAAATGCTTGCACTTGCAGAATATTTAGAAACTGAATCAACTGAAAATATGTTACAATAGTAAACTTTTTTAGTTTATATAATAGAGTTTGTGGTATTATGGGCTGAATAGACCCGTATTATATGTTTACTGGTCTAAACTAGTCACTTTCAGAAAAATAACCAGAGTGGTTATGTAGAGCCAGAATAGAAGGTATACATTAATTAATATTACATTATTTAATATTAGTGAAAGCCCTAATAGATTCCATAAATGGGTGGTCAGGCATGAAACAAATGCACAAGCAATAGTTCATTATCATGATGGCTTCCTGATGTAGGAAGGGCAGGTGCTGAAATGTCTGCTCAACTCTTAGAGGAATTTCAAAAATGAATTTGTTCTTTGGAGTTACTTCTGCTGACAGAAAAGCTTGCAGTCTGTCTAACTTTATAGGTCATGGAAATTTACTTTATGGTAGAGAAATACTGTATCTCTAGGAATTCGAGTTTGAGTTACTCATATATTTTAGAACTATGGAATAATCACTAAGCTTTATTAAGGGCTGAATAGTTTATGCATTGCATGAAACATGGTACATAAGGACTGCAATCAACAGGTATGTGTGTTATATGTGTTGTTCTGTACTATACCAAATTAGACAAATAAAATATTAGCAGCATGTAGAAAGATGTAAAGTGTATAATAGTTGTAAAATTTAGGGTTCAATGTTTGCCAAAAGAATTGTAATAGTCATGGACATACCGTACATGATGGTCCAAATAAGCTTTGCCTTGTAGTTTCCATTATAAAGAGAAACCACAATGCAGCTGGGCAACTTGATTGGCTTTATTTGATATTAACATAGTATTAAAGGTAGGGAGCATTGACCTTTTTAATCCCTACAGCTCTTTTTCATTTTTGCTCTTCTGTTTTTTTACTCCTCTCATTCTAAAAGCTATAGCGTTTTTAGTTTTCCATTCACAGAGATGTATGGAAGCTTGTTACCTGTTACCTGTTCGAGAGAAACTATAGGTGGGAACCATAACCTTTTAGAAGTGTCCCAAATGATATATGACTAAATAAATATGTGTTTAGTTTTATAATTACCATTTGTTTTACGGTACTCTGGTTTATTTTTTTTTCTTTTAAAAAAGACTTGAAGAAGATGAAATGTAGCATCATTCCAAAAATATTTTCAAAACTGTATCAGATAACCAATCATTATTGAGGTTTATTTTTCTGTATATTTTCCAGACACTATGTTAAAGATTTATGGACCTATCATTTTCATTTTTATTACAAATTAAATGAACAAAAATAAGGGACCTTGCACTAGTCATAAATTGGCAGGGAGAGAAAACATTTATTCTTTCATTGGTATATCAACCTGCAACTTCTGCTTCTTATTATAGGACTAAAATTCAAACACAGAAATAGCAGCTACAATTTCATTTATTTATTTTTTTAATTTACCCCCAATTTGGTTTATAACGTATGCATATGAAATGTGAAGAAACTAAAGAATTATTTTGTTGCTCACATTGAAGCTTGAAAGCAACTGCTGTGTGCATTATGCAACTGTATTTCCCATAAACTAGGTAAAAACTTCGATAGTTATTCAGATTACCAAACATAGAAAAGGCCCTCCAGATTCTTTGCACCCAAGTAAAGTGGACAATCTGGGTTAAAGTGCAAGATTCTCAGTATCAAAGATGTCATCATACTATGGGTAAGTCTAAATCTTAATAATAAAGAGGTCACGGTCCAGCCAAACATCTCCAACTTCACATTTCTTTATTCAATAATTCTCCATTAAAAGTTCCAAGACATGAGTAGCGTCTATGCATTTCGAGCAGAGACCCCGCTCTTAATCATGACAAACATAAGTCTAAATCTTACCCATAGTATGGGATCAGTGGTGCATTTTCCAGTACCACGGATCCCATAATATGGGTAAGATTTAGGCTATTACTAGTTGATATGTTTTTATATTTTAGCCTATTTGTGACTTTGCACTTAAATGTAATATACTAGCACTTATAATGTACTAGCACTTACTATATTGCATTAAAGCGGATACTATAAGCTTTAATATATTTGTCTTTCTATGATTAGTTGAGGGCTAGATATTGAGGTATATATAGCTTTACTGGAAACATCCATTCTATATTGGTATTTTGTCTATTGTTTATATGCTTTATATTTATAAAAAAAATTGTATTTAAGAACATATGTTCACTCTTTTTGGGGTTTGGCATAATAAGAATTTTAGTATGTAGACTTGCATCTTTGTATTGTTCAATGGATATTTTACATACACTGTGTATAATTTGTAAGTGCATTGTATTTCCAGGTAATGCAAGTTATATTGAACAAACAAAACATAGTATAACAAAAATGTTTTCTTTTTAAATTAAGGATAAAATGTTTAAATTAAGAAATAAGAAAGAAAAGACAACTTTTTTTTGTAAATGGACATTAACAATGTATATATTCATTTTTGCCTAGATAGAAAATGCAATACATGCCAAAGAAAATACAAAACTCTGAAAAAATTATAGTAACTTCAGTCATAATTTCTTACACTTTTTACGATATTAAAATCTATTAAATGCTGAAATTATTTTGTCTTGAAATATGCAGGTTTATAGAAATTGCCTGCAATTTTCCAAATTACTTAAATCTGTTAAATTAATATAATACACTCGTTATTCTTCAATCTTGTGCAAATATTTTCAACAACACAGCTCATATTAAATGTCTTAAAAATGAAACATTAATACCCTTTCATTCAATAAACGTATCTCATAATTTCTACAAAGCACATCACATAATTGATTATTTTTAGGTTATAGTCCAAGCACATAATAACAACAGTCTCTCTGCTTACTCCTGTAATAAAAACTGCCTGCTACTACCTCAGTCTATTATGCAAGTACAGGAAAAAGAGAAAACTTAGATATCATTTTCCAAGACAAGCCTCTCACCTACTGTAGCTAGTGTAGGATTTTACATAAAAAAATTAGGATTTTAATTACATTTCAACATTTCTAAAGTCTGAACAATTTGGATAGATTCACTTGACCCCTTCCTGCACCCTAATATCACTGTAGGTCATACGGTGCAGGTAAAAAGTGATTAAAAAGTTACATTTACCCCAAAATGATACCAATAAAAAGTACAGCTTGTCCCAGAAAAAACAAGCTAAAACAGCTATGTAAACAAAATATAAAAATGTTATGCCCATTCATACATGGTGATGCATAAACAAGCAAAGTTAATGAATGTGGTTCAAGGCACATATATAGCACCACACTGACTAATGATGTAGGTATTATAAACAGTATAGTAGTATTCATAAACAGTTATACTCTTAATTTACTCCATTATATACAACCCCTTGTAATTTATTTATATACAGTTCTCTTTTAATTTGTTTATATACAGACTCCCTCTAGTTATTAATTTATATATAACCCCCCTCTAAATTATTTTATAAGGTCTCAACACACAGACACCCCCCCCCCCATATACAAACCCCACATTTTATTTCAAATCTGCCACCCAGTTTAATTATATGCAGTACACCATAAACAGCCCTTCACCCTGATTAGCAATATACAGTGTCCCATAAACAACCCTCCCCCAGATTAGTTATATAAAGTACCCCATTTGCAACCCTCCCCCCAGTTTAATTAAAATCTGGCACCAATCCTATAGATCCTTCTCCCTCCAGTTTAATTATATACAGCTGCTTATTATTATTATTTTATATAATGCAAATGGCCACTAATAAAATAGTAAAACAGTTACTCACCTCCAAGCACTTCTACACCACTACTGCTGCCTCTTCTGTGGGCTCTTCCACAGGCCATTGCTTCTGCAGTGTTGCCAGCCATCCACCATGCAGGAAAGTACAACTGAGCTCTATTCAGATAAAACTGTTTGTGTAAGAAAAACATTTAAGGGATTGCATAACATTTAATTTAGCACCATGGTGGCTTTATGTAAAAGTCTTTAGACTCCTCTGTAGTGATGAGCGGGCCTGAACTGCAAAATTTTTGTCCATAGTGAACACTGCAGGTTCGGCATCCACAAGGCTGAAGCCAAGCATTAACCAGTAATTCAGCTCCAATTTGGCATTTGGGAAACTGTGGAATGCTGGTTGATTGACTATTGAGCAACCAATCAACTAGCTTCCAGCTCCTTAGCAACCATAGCCATGCCCATACTTCGCATGGCTGTGATTGGCCAGGCGGGACATGTGACCTGCTGTATAAGAAACAGATTCACATGTCCTGGCACTTTTACATCCTGTGATGTTATTTATTTTAACATGCCGTGTACTGCGAAGCTGGAAAAAAATTCCAAATGTGGAAAAATTAAAAAAAAAAAACGTTCTTGTGGGCTCAGTTTTTACGACTTTGACTGTGCGCTCCAAATAACACCTCAGCTTTATTCTTTGGTTCGGTACGATCGCGGTGATACCAAATTTATACAGGTTTTATTGCGTTTTAATACATTTTCAAAAATTAAACGAATGTGTACAAAAAAGATTTTTTTTTTTGCCATCTTCTGACGCTAATAACTTTTTCATACTTTGGGGTATGGAGCTGTGTGAGGTGTCATTTTTTAAATGAGCCGTCTTTTAAATGCCGCCGGCGACTTTGCCGGCGGCAACGGAAAGGTTAATAGCCGCGATCGGTGCAAGCACTGACACCAGTTATTAGCAGTGGGGGTTTGCTGCAATATGCAACAACCCCCCACCCTTGTATGAAGAGGACTCAGCCCGTGAGCCCCCTTCATACACTCCCTGCACCACTGCGCCGTAGAGCTACGGCGCAGAGCGTTAAAGGGTTAAAAATAGGTCTTGGACATGAAGATGAAAATGAGCTTGGTCAATAGGTGGCTAATTTTAACCCCTTAACAACTTTTGTTTTTATGTCAATATAAGTGGTCATAACTTTGGAATGCTTTAAGATATCCAGGTAAGTTTGATTATTTTGTCATGACACAATGGGGCATATTTATCAGGACCTCTGCGCACCGCCAGTGGCGCAGAGGCCCTGAAATAATCGCAAATGCTAGCTTATTGCTAGCTTTTGCGATTATTTTCCCCAATCCGCCACCTTCACGCCAGGTGGCGGCCGGACGGGAGTGGGCCGGCATGGGGCGTTACTGTCCCCGCGCCTGCGCACTCGTTGCTGCCGGCGACTTTTCATAGGTGAAAAGTCGCCGGCTGCGTTTTTTCTACGCCAGGCCCTGCCTGGCATAGGTTAAAAGCTGCGCTGCTGGCGAATTTGCAGCGGCGGGGCGATCATACGCTGGCGCACGAGCACCAGCGTATGATAAATATCCCCCAATGTACTTCATGTTGGTTGAGAAATTTAAGCAACATGTTTAGTATTTATTATTTTTAACCCCTTATCACCGACACTAGTTTTCAGCTCAATGACCAGACTCGATTTTTCAAATCTGACATGTCTCACGATAATTGGTTATAACTTCGGAACGCTTTAACATATCCTGGTGATTTTGAGAATGTTTTCTCGTGACACATTATACTTCATGATAGTTATAAAATTTAAGTGATAAGTTTTGCGTTTCGTTCTGAAAAAAAGTGAAAATTTGGCAAAAGTTTGTAAAAATTCTTCATTTTCCAAGTTTGAAATGTTCTGGTTTCCAGACAGGAAGTAAAACTACCCAAAAAGTTTGATAATTAACATTTACAGAATATCTGCTTTATGTTGGGATGATATTTTATGCTTCCGGTCATTTTTCTAGGATGTTATGAGGCGCAGAACTTTAGGTGCGATTTTTCTTATTTTCATGAAAATTGCCATAACTCACATTTTGAGGGACAACTCAGCTTTCAAGTGACTTTGTAAGGCCTAAATAATAGTAAAACCTCATAAATTACCCCACTATAGAAAGTTCACCCCTCAACATATGTAAAACAACTTCTATTAAGTCCATTAACCCTTTAAGTGTTTCACATGGGTTAAAAAATATGGACCTGCGATTTAGAAACTATGGAATTTTTTTGGAAATACATTCATTTAGGCCAAAACTGACATTTTCAGAATAAATTAAATGATGAAACGCACTGCAACGCTTGATGCCCAATTCCTCCCGAGTTTACTGATACCCCATATGTGGTGGTAAACGGCTGTACGGGCGCACGGCCGAGTATAGAATGAAAGGAGGCGCCATTCACAGCAGATTTGTATTGTCACATTGTACAACCTATAAATTTTTATTTTTTTTGGTAATGCGATCATATGAGGGCTTATTTTTTATGGGATGAGATACAATGTATAAATAATTTATTTTGGGAGTCTAAAGCTTATTCATGAGATTTTATTAACTATTTCAAGGGGGACACAAACAAAATCATCAATTTTTATTTTGGATTGTGAGCATTTCCCCCCCCCCCCCACGCTCACCGTAACGTAAAAATAATATTTTATCTTTATTCTCTGGTTCACTACGATTGCGGTGATACCTCATTTATATAGTTTTTCTTATTTTGCTCAATTTTCCTGAGCAAAACCAATATTGGAGAAAATCGTATTGTTTTTACTATTGACAACTTTTCAGGGCCATAACTTCTGTATTTTTCTGTTGTCAGATCTGGTTGAGGGCTTATTTTTTGCGAAAACAGTTGTTCTTTTCAGTCGTATCATGTTAGGTACCGTAACTTTTTTTGATCACTTTTTAGAACATTTTTTGTGATGGTGTTTGATGAAAAATTGTATATTATGGGAAGTTTTTCGAGTTTTTTTTTTACGTAGTTCACCGAGCGGGTTCAATATTGATTTAGATTTATTGTACAGATTAATACGGACGCGGTGATACCTCATTTATA
Organism: Engystomops pustulosus; assembly: GCF_040894005.1. Taxonomy (NCBI): domain Eukaryota; kingdom Metazoa; phylum Chordata; class Amphibia; order Anura; family Leptodactylidae; genus Engystomops; species Engystomops pustulosus. Next base: position 90,897,969 of record NC_092414.1, on the reverse strand, counting down.
TAGTTTTTCTTATTTTGCTCAATTTTCCTGAGCAAAACCAATATTGGAGAAAATCGCATTGTTTTTACTATTGACAACTTTTCAGGGCCATAACTTCTGTATTTTTCTGTTGTCAGATCTGGTTGAGGGCTTATTTTTTGCGAAAACAGTTGTTCTTTTCAGTCGTATCATATTAGGTACCGTAACTTTTTTTGATCACTTTTTAGAACATTTTTTGTGATGGTGTTTGATGAAAAATTGTATATTATGGGAAGTTTTTCGAGTTTTTTTTTTACGTAGTTCACCGAGCGGGTTCAATATTGATTTAGATTTATTGTACAGATTAATACGGACGCGGTGATACCAAATATGTACGTGTTTTGTGTTTTATATACTTTATTTGCATTTTATGTGTTACTGGGGAGATTATGGGACTTTTATTTTATTTATTTATTTAATTATATTATAAAAAGATTTAATTTTTTTTTTTTTACTTTTTTACATTTTCTACTTCTTGGCTTGAATAAGCGATCATCCGATCGCTTATTCAAGCCTTTACACTGCAATACACTTGTATTGCAGTGTATAGTGAAAGTAACTGAGCATGCTGCGCATGCTCAGTTACTTACAGCCGGGTCCTGCCAGGAAGGCAGGACCCGGTGAGAAGAGGAGCCGACAGCCCCGGGTCACTCGTCGGAACCCGGGGCAGCGGCAGGAGGGATCGGATCCCCCGGTAAGCACACCGGGGGGGTCCGATCCACGGGGGACACACTTGCACGCCGCGGTCATGCTTGACCGCGGCGTGCAAGGGGTTAAACACCCGGGATCGGAGTTTTTCCGATCCCGGGTGTTAGTGCCGGGTCTGGGCTGTGATATCACAGCCCGACACCGGCACCAGCGAGACCCGGTGTCCCGAAAACTTCTTCTGATGCGCCGCCGTAGAAAGGCGTCGCATCAGAAGAAGTACCCTTAATGACCGACGTAGAATCCCGATAGGGCGGTCATTAAGGGGTTAATAAATGGAAATTTGGTGAAAATATTGAAAAAAAATAATGTTTTCCAAATTTAAAAGTTTCTACTTTTTGGAAAGTCAGTCATATCACCAAAATAGCTTGATAACTAACATTTCCATATGTCTGCTTTACCTTGGCATCATATTTCAAACATACTTTTTCTTTTTTTACGATGTTAAGAGGCTTATAACTTTATGTGTGATTTTTCAGATTTGCACAAAAATCATCAATTGGACGGTCAATTTAGTTAGAAGTGACTTTATATTTTTATATTCAAAACAACCTTTGGGAAGTTTGTTAACCCTATGAGCGTTTTATGAGGGTGAAAAATAAATGGAAGTGAAATTACAGAAATGTAATTTTATTTAACAACATATTCATTGAACACTAAAATTTGCACCTTCACAGTGCGTTAAAAAGGAAAATACATTTTACAATGTTTAGTGCAATTCCTTCTGATTATGCCAAAACCCATACTTGGAAGAGAAAGAACGTTGTTTAGTTTTTGGAGGTTTTTCCTAGTGGAACCAAATGGAGAAGTAGTATGTGTAGTATGTGTATTTGCCCGTAAAGGTGTTTGATTCAATTAGGCCCCAAAAAGGAAAAAGATGAACATTTTCCCAAAAAAGTCACAATTACCTCTAAAATAATCCCCACAAAAAGTGTAGAACTATTTCTCCTGAGTCTAGAAGTACCCCACTTGTAAATATAAAATGTTGTATGGGAGCACAGTAGTGGCAAAGAGGGATGTTTGCCTTTTAGAAGCCAAATTTAACAGAAATCTTTTCCATGCATTTGGAGAACCCTAGTGGTATAAAAACAGAGGAGAATCAGAAAAGTGACCCTAATTTTTGAATACACACTCCTTACAGAATTTAGCAAGGTGTTTTATGTTTATTTGCCCCTACAAGTGTATAATCAAATTAGGCCCTAAAAAGGAAAAAGGTGAAAATTTTCCTATAAAGATCACTTTTACCCCTAATTTAGTAAGGTATAATACATGGTATAGTTTAATACAAGTGTTTTAATGAGCATTTTAAACATACAGGTAGTTTCCAAATATGATGTGCAATGGATGCCAAAGATGGAAATTGCTATTATTTCTGGAAGGTTTGATGCCCATTATGTGACGCCCAATTTGTGCCACTGTGGAATGGCAGGTCTCTGATTAGGAAACCAGGTCTCCTGGTGTGAGAAAGACCCAACATGTGATCCTAAATGCTAGCCATAAAATACAACAGGGCTCTGCAATGATAAAGCACTTGCAATATAAATAAATAATAAATAAATAAATAAAAAACTTAGAGAATTACAGAACGTAAGAGTTGTACAGTGCCTTCTATACAATGTACACAGCCGGTGTTTTGTACCATATCTTCGTTTTCTGTAGGGCGCTGTACGGCTTCAGCACCTGATCTGACAGATAAAACCCAACCATGTATTTATTGTAACCCGGGATGCTGTCTGGCTTTGGGCCAGCGGTGGTGCTACCTCGTAAAGGGGTGAGGGTGCTGGAGTCCCCATGAATTGTGGTCAGAACAAGGACATTCTTTTTGTCCTTATACTTGACTAACACCATGTTCTGATTGCTAAGTGCCCTAAGGTCCCCCCTTTCTTAGTAATAAATCAATGATTGGTCGGCTAGAATGCACTGGCGCTAACCATCGGTGTGGGGAGTGACAACCACAGTGAATTTTTAAAAAGATTTTTTTTTAAATGTGATTTCTTATTTATTAATAAAATAATCAAATAAACAATAAAAAAAATAAATAGTAAAAAGAATGTATGAAATTCATACATTTTTTTACTATTTATTTTTTATTGTTTATGTGATTATTTTATTAATAAATAAGAAATTCCATTTAAAAAAAAATCTTTAAGGAGTCAAGTCAGTATTCACTGCGGTTGTCACTCCCCAAACCAATGGTTAGCGCCCGTGCATTCTAGCCAACCAATCATTGATTTATCAGTTACTACCATGTTTGGAACTGTTCCTTTTTTGGGCTAGTGGAGCAGCTGACCGTGTTCGGACGTGGATTCACCTGAAGATCTGTACCTCGGATACAACAACTATATTCATACTAGCCAAGGAGGCTTATGGTGAACACCCACTTGGGAACCATCTTATTTCCTTTTACCCGATGATATCACCCGAGGCACCGCCCTCCGTTGTCTCTTTTCTTTTCGTTTCCATACCCCCTTTCTTAGTGGCTGCCTAACAAGGGATCCAGTGAGACCTCTCTGGTTTTTGTGTACAGTGCCGCCCTATGCTACAGAACCTCTGGAACTGAGGAATTGGAGTAGTGGAGGTCTGGTTTAAAAGTTATCCACATAAAGGTGGTAACCCTTCTCCAGTAGTGGGTGCACAGATCGGTCAATCGGAGCTCTCTGGGAAATGGCATGATACCACCAGACATGGCTCCTTCCATGGAGGATTAGTGGTATACTAAACAACAACAATTATAACCGCGTGTTGCTCCCATGAACCCCTGTGATCCCGATTGTGACAAATATTTCTGCTATTGGCTGATCTGGATCGATCAGCCAATAGCATTTGTTTTAGTATCTCCATTTTTGCAGCGGCATAACTTTAGTATTTTTTAGTTGATGATGCTGGTTGTGAGCTTTTTTTGCTTGACACGTTGTTCTTTTCAGTGGTACCATTTTGGTGCTTGTAACTTTTTTGGATCACATTTTAGAACATTTTGTGTAAAGGGGAGGACAGGTACAAGAACCAAACTCAGTTAAACTCGATGAACCTGACTTTCGAGGGATCTGCTCTTCACTACTTGTCTGGTTCTCCACTACCTGTTAGATTAATTATTGTGGCCTTTTTAATTTGACTTCTTAGTTTGTATCTGCCTTTTTTGTTCATCTGGTATGCTCTGCATTTGCAGCTCTATTTTACATTTTTAATGCATGCAGTTTTTTAATGTGTCCCATATGCCTGGGGGGAATGCAGTGGCTTTGCAAGTTTTTATACATTTTAAAAAGTTCTAGTTCATAAATCAGGCCTTGCACATTTTGACATGTTGCTATAGTCATTGCAATGTGCACCTGTGTGTAAATAGCAAGAATTACTCAGAGAAACTTTTTTATATTAAAAATTTGTAAAAGATATGATGTGACTTTTTTATGACTTTGTAACGCTTAAAAAGTGCACAGAAAATCAATGATAAATCTCTCCCATTGAGTTCCTTTTCAACATTTTAGATTAGGGCTCCCTCTTCTGCTAGAAAGTGGCCTAGCAGGTAGTCGGTAGATTTGTTTTAGACATCACCAGTTTACAGGAGGTCAAAAGAAAATGGTATATATACTAATATACTATATACTAGTATAGTTATATACTACTAATATTTAATGAGGTATTGAGCAACATATATTGGGTTATAAAAATTAATAAATAGGAACATTACTGATCCTGATTACACGAATGTTATCTGCCGGCAAGCGCATAGTATGACGCCTGCCTCCTGTTACAGAAGAAAGAAGAGGAGCCGGGAAGCCAGAAGAGGAGCCGCGATGACACCAGGGGATCAGCGCGGACATCGGAGGAGCGCTGTGCATCGGGGCCGCCAGAGGGTGAGTATTTAAGCTTTTTTTTTTTTAAGTGTTTTTTTAATGTATTGACTCGTGTATAAGCCAAGTTGAGTTTTTTCAGCACATTTTTTGTGCTGAAATCTTGGCTTATACACGAGTATGTACGGTAATTAATATTTTTCAATATTATTATTATTTTTTTATGAGACATATCTCTGTGCTTTACCTTCAGAAAACATTTCTGTCAAGATTTTGCTCAGGAGAACTAGATTTGTTTTCAGTTGCTACAATTATTAAAAGGAAACCTACCATTTGATTTGATGCATTATGAAGCAAACATTCCTCGAGAATGCTGGAGCTACACTGATGCACGATCACATATTGGTTAATCCCTGAGTTATTTTCTGTTGGTATTTTAGTTGAGAGGCCTCACATTTATGTATTCATGTTTGGTCCAATATTAGAAATATATATATTATTTGACATTTCCTTACTCTATTATGACACTTATTGTAGGTTTTTGTTCAAAACTTAAAATTCCCAGGGTCAGTATAAGACCCTAATATGTAATTGTTCTAAAGCCAGCAGTCACAAGAAATCGTGAGTCCTGTCACTGGCGAGTCACATGATGTGACACATGTAATATGGGTGACCCCATTAGGCTCTTAGCACCTGATACACATTCAAACTAATGCTGTTCCAGGTGCTGGGACAGGGGATGTGTGGGCATGCCTGGTGGAAGGAAGTTGCCAAAGCCAAGTGTGCCTGCCCCTGTAAACAAACAGGGGCATGGCACTGATGGATGGAGCAATGGGACATTGGGAGCATTGGAGAAGGTAAGTACAAGGCCACCTCTAAATTTTTTAATAAACTCGAACAACCCCTTTAATGTACCTTGTTTTCTATAGCATTATAAGTAGTAGAAGTTCCTGTATTTGTAATATAGACATTTCCATTACGTTATATGTTAAGGGTGCAGCAGTAGCAAACACGAACACAAAATAGTAATAAATATTTAGAAACACACATTTAATTTCCCAATAAATAAAAAATCATCTCCATCTAAAATATAAAAAACATTGCAATAGTCATCCCCTTTGCCCGAGACTATACACATTTACTTACCCGTCTGAGTCGCAATCCCCAATCCGGACTCTCCGACAATGATGCACTGTGCCGCAATCCATGTAGATCCTGCGCCCGATATCCGGCATGTGTCGCTCCCCGCTCAGATCCGACGGAGTTTACCTTCTTATTCCCAGTGCATGTAAGTGCAAATTTAAAATATGTCCTAAAAAAGTTTTAACTAGCCCTATGTGTCATGAAAAAAACACTGCAAATTTTTTTAAGATAGCATGTTAAAAAAGAAAGTTATGGCCCTTAACCGGTTAAGGACCGGGCCCTTTCCTGTTTTTTAATTTCCATTTTTCACTCTCCACCTTCAAAAATCTATAACTTTTTTATTTTTACACGTAAAGAGCTGTGTGATGGCTTGTTTTCTGCGTAACAAATTGCACTTCATAGTGATGGTATTTAATATTCCATGCCATGTACTGGGAAGCGGGAAAAAAATTCCAAATGAAGTGAAAATTTTCTTGTGGGCTTGGATATTATGGCTTTTACTGTGCGCCCCAAATGACATGTCTACTTTATTCTTTGGGTTTGAAAAAGGAACAAAGAAAACAACATACAAGGTGTCGATTCAGCTCACCCCTTCCAGTTGCTTCGTCTCTGATACTGTGCAGGTACTCGTGGATCTGTGTGAAGACATTGTTTTAAACTCATTTTATCATTTGTATACTTACTATCATCCGGAGGTATTGTTCCGGTGTCCTCCTAGATTATGTGATTAGTGGGCATTACCGGCTATCATGTGATCTGGGAAGGGGAGTTACCTAGTGTCACATGACATGATGGTTTATTTTAAATAGCATGTATTTACCACTGAGTAGTAGACCATGAATAGGGCGTGACCGCCGAAACGCGTAGGTCTGTGTATTGGACTCTTTGGATATGTCTTCTCAGATTTATTTAGTGTATTCAATAAAAAAGAATCTTTACTACGAATGTCTTGCAAGTCTGTGGAGCAGTGCAGGGATAATCTTTCTACTACTTATTCTTTGGGTTGGTACGATTATGGGGATACTAAATTTCATAGTATCATAGTATCATAGTATATAAGGCTGGAAAAAGACGCAAGTCCATCAAGTCCAACCTTTAAGAATTAAATAAATGTTTTATCCCCATAACCCGTGATATTTTTTCTCTCCAGAAAGGCATCCAGGCCTCTCTTGAACATGTACATAGAGTCCGCCATAACAACCTCCTGCTGCAGAGAGTTCCACAGTCTCACTGCTCTTACAGTAAAGAACCTTTGTCTATGTTGATGGTAAAATCGCCTCTCCTCTAGGCGTAGAGGATGCCCCCTTGTCCTGGTCATAGGCCTAAGTATAAAAAGATCTTTGGAGAGATCCTTGTACTGTCCGTTCAGGTATTTGTACATTGTAATGAGGTCTCCCCTCAGTCGTCTTTTTTCTAAACTGAATAATCCCAATTTTTTTAATCTGTCAGTGTATTCTAGTTCCCCCATTCCCCTAATAATCTTGGTTGCTCTCCTCTGCACCCTTCCAGCTCTACTATATCCTTTTTATACACTGGTGCCCAAAACTGTACACAATATACCATGTGTGGTCTGACCAGGGATTTGTAGGGCAAAACTATGTCTTTATCATGAGAGTCTATTCCTCTCTTGATACATCCCATAATTTTATTTGCTTTAGCAGCAGCCGCCTGGCTCTGGTCACTAAAATTAAGTTTACCGTCCACCAATTTACCGACCGTACATTTAACTTGACTGTGTAAACCCACTACAAGGTCATTAATAAAAATATTAAAAAGAAGTGGCCCCAATAGTGACCCCTGTGGCACTCCACTGGTAACATCAACCCAATCTGAGAATGTGCCATTAATGACCACCCTCTGTTTTCTATCACTAAGCCAATTACTTACCCAAATACACAGATTTTCTCCTATTCCCAGCAGTCTCATTTTATATACCAACCTTTTATGTGGCACGGTGTCAAATGCCTTTGAAAAGTCCAGATATACAACATCCATAGCGTCTCCCAGATCCAGTCTTGAACTTACCTCCTCGTAGAAACCAATCATATTAGTCTGACAGGACCAATAGGTCCTATATATAGGTTTTATAATGGTTTCATACATTCACTTTTTATAGATTTTTTTAATATTTTTCAAAATGGCAAAAAAGTGCCATTTTTTATTTTGGGCGCTATTTTCCGTTACGGGGTTAAACGCATTGAAAAACTGTTAATATATTTTGATAGATCGGGCATTTTCGGACGCGTCGATACCCAATGTGTTTATGATTTTTACTGTTTACTTATATTTATGTCTAGGAAAAGGGGGGTGATTTGAAGTTTTAGGTTTATTTAACATAACTTTTTTTTTAAACTTTTTTGTATTTTTATTTTTACTATTTTTCAGACTCCATAGGACAGGGTACTTCAACCCTAGGTTGCCCGATCGATCCTATCATATACTGCCATATATGGGGATTATATGGGGATTTTCCTCCTCATTCATTACAATGTGCTATTGTAATGAAGGGGTTAAAACGAAATAGCCATGGCGATGGATCGCCGCTCCCCGATGACGTCAAGGGGAGCGACGATTCAAGGCAAGATGGCGGCGACAAGATGGCAGCTTTGCCGACAGCGATCGCTGTGATAACACCCGCGATCGGTGCTAGCACTGATCGTGGGTGTTACCGGTAAGTCTTTGCTGCAATATGCAGCAAAGACTTACCGGCTATGGAGAGGGCTCAGCCCGTGAGTCCTCTCCATGCAGCGGGACCCGACCGCCGCCGTGAATACACGGCGGACGGGCGTGAACCAGTAAAAGCACTACCTACAAATATTTGTTAAAAATGCCCCAGTCATTAAAGCCTTTTCAGGCCTCATCTTTAAAGGTGTATTCCCACGAAAACAAGTTTTTTAAATGTACTCAGGATAACAAGAGAACACATTTGCAGCCAGATCTTGTTGCAGTGAGCTCTGCAGAGTTTTGTGGCACATTACCTTTAAAAAAGCATCAGAAAAGCGAGTGTGGGAGCTTGGTGGCGAGTTTGCATTGATGCGAAGTGTGTGCAGTGTCTTAAGTGTGACTTAGGATTAAGGGACTTAAGTTTGAGGGGCTTTAGCAGGTAACTGCTGTATTTTGTGTTACTTTGACTGTAAATTCTTCTTTCCGTGCATATTTCTATTGTAATCCCCATTAGAACAATGGACTCCATAAGTGGCATTGCTACACAGTGTACATCCTGTGCCATGTATGCTTTCCTTGAACAGCCGTTTGAGGGGGAATACTGCTGTGTGGGATGTGTGAAAATTGCTCATCTGGAAGCCCAGATTCTGGATCCAAATGAGCAAGTTTCAAGGCTGCGGGCAATTGACAATATGGAGCGAAGTTTGCTGCTCCTAGAGCACAAACTCTCTGGGGAAGATGGGGGTGGGGAGGGAAGTATGGAGGTGCAGAGTGAGGGGGCAGCTAGTTGGGTAACATGTAGAAGGCGGGGTAGAGGGAAGAGTTGTAGGGAGTCTAGTCCTGATCTGGTGCACCCCAATAAGTTTGCCAGGCTGGCGGATGAGGGGGATATCAGCTCTGGGGTAGCAATGCTGCAGAAAGACGTGGCCTCTAGCAACCAGTGGACCAGTGGACTGCTCCGGTAAGAAGGGTAATGGGAGCACAGGCAAGGTCAGACAGGTGCTGGTAGTGGGAGATTCGATTATTAGGGGAACAGACAGGGCAATCTGTCACAAAGACCGTGCATACCAAACAGTGTGTTGTTTGCCGGGTGCTCGGGTTCGGCATGTTGCGGATCGGGTTGACAGATTACTGGGAGGGGCTGGTGAGGAACCAGCGGTCATGATCCACATTGGCACTAATGACAAAGTAACAGGTAGGTGGAAGGTCCTTAAAAATGATTTCAGGGATTTAGGCCAAAAGCTCAGGGCATGGACCTCAAAGGTAGTTTTCTCCGAAATACTGCCTGTACCACTAGCCACACCAGAAAGGCAGCGGGAGATCAGGGAGGTAAATAAGTGGCTTAAAAGTTGGTGTAGGAAGGAGGGTTTTGTGTTCATGGAGAACTGGGCTGACTTTTCTGTCGGCTACAGGCTCTACAGTAGGGATGGGCTGCACCTCAATGGGGAGGGTGCAGCTGTTTTGGGGGGAAAAATGGCTAGAAGGTTGGAGGAGTGTTTAAACTAGAGACCTGGGGGGAGGGCAACTACACTTGTGCAGGGCAAATAGACAGTGTAGATAGAGAGCTGGGAAGAGTCATAGTCCATGGGGGAGGAAGGGGGGCTGGAAAGAGATTGGGGAATAAGAACAAAAGGAATACGGACAAGGAAAACCATATAAAGTGCATGTACACAAATGCCAGAAGCCTCACAAACAAAATGGAGGAACTGGAACTCTTGATGTTGGAGTGGAAATATGATATAGTGGGTATCAGCGAGACATGGCTGGACAGTAGCTATAACTGGGCTGTTGCTATAGATGGTTATAGTCTTTTTAGAAAGGATCGTATAAATAAAAAAGGGGGAGGGGTTTGTTTATATGTGAATTCTTGCCTCAAGCCCGTCCTGCGAGATGACATCAGTAACGCAAATGCAAATGTGGAGTCCCTATGGGTGGAGATAAGGGGAGGGAAAAAGCATAATAAAATATTACTAGGGGTTTGTTATAAGGCTCCAAATATAATGGAGGCAACAGAGGAAATGCTGATAAGTGAAATGGATGCGGCTTCAAAGCAAGGTGAAGTACTTATCATGGGGGACTTCAATTACCCAGATATTGACTGGGGGGCAGAAACATGCAGGTCCTTCAAAGGTAGCAGGTTCTTGTCAACAACAAAAGACAATTACCTGTCGCAAATAGTCCTGGAGCCAACAAGAGGGGGGGCAATGCTGGACCTTATCATAACCAACAGACCTGATAGGGTATCAAAACTACAGGTTGGGGGGAACTTGGGGATTAGTGATCATAATATAATTGATTTTGTACCACGGTTTACTATGAACGTTAGGGAAGGGGCAACCAACACTCTGAGCTTCAGGAGGGCAAATTTTCAGCAACTAAGGGAAGACCTTAAAGGCATAGACTGGGATAATGTTCTCAAAGACAACCCCCCCCCCCCCCAAAAAAAAAAATGGGAATTTTTCTCATATATTCTGAAAAAGTCCTGTGAGAAACACATACCTTATGGGAAAAAGCATAAGAGGAACAAGAAACAGCCAATGTGGCTAACTAGTCTTGCAAGGAAAGCAATAAGCAAGAAAGATAAGGCATTTAAGGTGCTAAAACGTGAAGGTAGCGATGAGGCATTACAGGATTATAGAGAGAAAAATAAATCCTGTAAAAAGCAGATAAGGGCTGCAAAAATAGAGACTGAGAGAAAAATTGCCAGAGAGAGCAAAAATAATCCCAAATTATTTTTCAAGTATATAAATGATAAGAAACTAAAAACAGAGAGTGTGGGTCCCCTTAGAAATAACATGGGGGTCATGGTGGAAGGAGATGAGGAAAGGGCCAGTCTACTGAATGTCGCCTACTCAACTGTCTTTACCCACGAAAATCCCCTGGTGGAAGACACAATGAGGAATAATGTAAATTCTTTTTGGAATGTCAACAGTTTAACCCAGGAAGAGGTACGGCGCCGCCTCGCAAGCACTAAGATAGATAAATCACCGGGGCCAGATGGCATACACCCCCGGGTTCTGCATGAATTATGTACCTTGATAGACAGACCGTTATTTTTAATATTTGAAGATTCACTGAGGACTGGTTATGTTCCACAGGACTGGCGCATAACAAATGTGGTACCAATATACAAAAAAGGATCAAATAGCGATCCTGGAAACTACAGACCCGTTAGTCTAACTGCTGTGGTGGGGAAAATATTTGAGGGGTTTGTTAGAGATGCTATCCTGGAGTATCTCACTGTGCACAACCTTATAACCCGGCGTCAGCATGGGTTTATGAGAGATCGGTCCTGTCAGACTAATCTGATTGGTTTCTACGAGGAGGTAAGTTCAAGACTGGATCTGGGGGACGCTGTGGATGTTGTATATCTGGACTTTTCAAAGGCATTTGACACCGTGCCACATAAAAGGTTGGTATATAAAATGAGACTGCTGGGAATAGGAGAAAATCTGTGTATTTGGGTAAGTAATTGGCTTAGTGGTCATTAATGGCACATTCTCAGATTGGGTTGACGTTACCAGTGGAGTGCCACAGGGGTCAGTATTGGGGCCACTTCTTTTTAATATTTTTATTAATGACCTTGTAGTGGGTTTACACAGTCAAGTTTCAATATTTGCAGATGATACTAAGCTGTGTAAAGTAATAAATACTGAGGTCCATAGTTTAGCATTACAGAGGGATTTGTGGAAGCTTGAGGAGTGGGCAGAGAAATGGTTGATGAGATTTAATGTAGATAAATGAAAAGTTATGCACTTGGGCCATGAAAACAAAAAGTATAATTATGTTCTAAACGGTCAATTACTTGGTAAAACTGGAGCTGAAAAGGACTTGGGGGTATTGGTGGATGGTAAACTTAATTTTAGTGACCAGAGCCAGGCGGCTGCTGCCAAAGCAAATAAAATTATGGGATGTATCAAGAGAGGAATAGATTCTCATGATAAAGACATAGTTTTGCCCTTATACAAATCGCTGGTCAGACCACACATGGAATATTGTGTACAGTTTTGGGCACCAGTGTATAAAAAGGACATAGTAGAGCTGGAATAGAGACCCAATAAAAGATCAGTGCTATCTGAATAAACTGAAAACAAAGTAAAGTCAGGATAGGGTGTAAACCTTTCAGAGGTGTCCCTAGTTCAGCTGTGGAGGTTAGTTCATGACATTTTGTATTCAGGTCAGGCTTGCAGCCAGTCATTGAAATCAGAAGTCAAGTGCTATTTGTGTACGAGTTACTGCTTGGTCCATTGACTGGTGGCAATCATGACTTGAACACAAACAGAGCATCCCACTCCCGGAATGGGCTCTGCTCCCAGAACATCTGCAAGGTGAGTTAGGTTTATACCATATCCTGTCATTACCCTGTTTTTAATCTGTCTTTTACAGATGTTTGTATCACTTCATTCCTTAACATTTCTAGAGCAGTTTAAAACATCACAAGACACAACACGTTACTGCTACATCCCCGATGCAGGTGAATGCTGTAAAGTCTTCCTCAATCATATGTAGTCTGACTTTTTCCAAATCTTTCCAAAGTTTCTTTGCCAGCAGTCATCTTGTTGCAATCTAAATTATGTACATTAATCTTCCCATTGAAGTCAGGGGAATTAATCTAATCCAGTTAAATGATCTGTCTAGACTCTGATGTTAATAACCTTTGTAGGTAATATTAAGCATTAATGTGTTACTAACTTACACAAAACAAATGTTCACTTGTGTTATGTAATTTATAATCACGCAGTTTAAGTAATGCGTCCTAGTAGAATGACATTTATGAGATGCTATGAATCTGCTGTATAGTCAGTGGGGCAGATTTACTTACCCGGTCCATTCGAAATCCAGCGGCGCGTTCTCTGCAGTGGATTCGGGTCCGGTCGGGATTCCTTAAGGCAGTTCCTCCAACGTCCACCAGGTTTCGCTGCTGCACTGAAGAGCATCGGAACGCATTAATGGCATAGAAGAAAGTAACCTACTAACCTGCTCTAGCCAGCACCAATCACAAGTGTCACTAGTTGTGGTCCAAGTTCAGTACCCAGACCATAACAGTTTTTTTTAAATGTGGGTTTGGCCGAACTCAAGTTTCAAAGGGTCTTTTCATTACTAGCTGCCAAAACACCAGATCTGACAGATTTGTACTTGAATAAACTTGTCCTATCTCCTTTTCATATGATATTAAGGCACTCCCTAACCCATGTTATTGTAGAACATAAACAAGGGGTGACACAAGGGGTACAAAAGTCATCATCAAATTTCCATTCACATAAATGACTTTAACAGTGTTTTTTTAACAACACATAAGTATTTCTGTTCTGAATGTTCGTGAGCTCAAAATGCTGTATACAGTCATAAATATTGTATTTGTAAGCAAAATAAAAAGTACTTGGATACAGTTATCATAAAGTTACGGTAATTTTTTATATCTATTGCATATAATTTATGTCACTTCGATATGGAATGTGGCAGTCTCCCCGAGGGATCATGTGCGATTAGTTGAATGAATACGAATCCCTCTCCCGAGAATGTCTTAAGCATTTTTTTAATACAGTGGTCTGGCCACACACAACTTAAAGAGCGAGTTGCCAAGACATTTGTAATGGATTTAATAACATTTTCTTGTAGAAATATAAACAGTGAATATTTCTGTATATATATATATATATATATATAGAGAGAGAGAGAGAGAGAGAGAGAGAGACAGAGAGAGAGACAGAGAGAGACAGAGAGAGAGAGAGAGACAGAGAGAGAAAGAGAGAGATAAAGTAAAATCCAAGACAGCACAATCTTATAGACTCCTAATAAGGAGGGGTGCAGCACCCCCAAAGATTCTGGCTTGATCCTCTTGTAGATAAATAAAGTAAAAAGCGGGCAGCGCCCCATGGTTCAAATTTCAAAATAAAAGGTGAACTTTATTGAACAAGTGGCGACGTTTCGGTGTGTAACACCTTTATCAAGCAACAGACAAGTGACCCACATTGGATCTATATAGCAAAACATAGTAAGTGGTTAGCATCAAGAGGCGTGTCTTCAAGTGCCTGTGCAATATTGTGCTATTCATCATTGTACAAACATATAAAAAATACATTCAAAGGTAAAGTGCATCAGTTTCAAATACATGTATAAAACAATGTCATTGTTCGCTCTACGATTATACAGTACAAAGTGTAATCATAAAGTGTACAAGTGCAAAGACTAGTGTGTAAAGAAGGGGTTAAAATTACCTGGAGAGAACTTTCATGGTGGAAGCCTCAGGTTCACAGCTGATACAATCTTAGCATCTGTGGATCCAGCCTGCACATGTGCAGTGGTGCCCAGAGGCTGCCAAGAAGCCATCTTGGAAAAGGGCAACCAAGCCATCAATGCAGTGTGCACTGAGGCAAACAAAATGAACATCAAAGGACCTGTGACAACAGCTTAAAAGGGAAAATGAGCACATACGCATTAACCTAAGTAATGTGGGAAGTTATTAACTACTAAAGTAAGAGGATCGCTCTCATTACCATAGCAACAAGATAGTAATATACGCCTCTACGTGTTATACGATTTGCGCCAGATGCCCACTATGGTGATGCATCACCTAATGAGAAATAGGTAAGGCGCATAAGAATGTGCACCAGTGGGATATTTAGTGATCAGAATTACCCATCTCATCCTTCCAAGTCGCATTCCTGCTGTCATCCCTGGCTGCCACCGCGGGCCTAGTCGCACCCGTGGAATGAACTGGTGGCACCCCGCCGCAGCAAGACCATCTGGCTTTGCGGCGGGGTCTGGTGAAGACCAGGTGCCACTTAGACTCCGGTCCCGGGTTGCGGCTAGCACCATCATCATCTCCCGTGGTGGTCCAGAGGGTCCGCCGGTCCACAGACTCCTCCTTTCGGACTGTACCCACAGAGACTTTCCTCCCTTGGTACTCCCAGGTACCTTCCAGGGTCTGTGTCACCGTAACACTTATTTTACTCACTGCATTTTATTGATTACTTAAAGGAAATGCATTAGTAGAAAAATAAACTATAATTATTATTTTTGAAGTAGTTTAAAACATGTTATTTCTGAAAACATTTTCATAAAATCCTACAGTTTTCTCACTAGTCACTTGAATTATTACACTTGCTAATTCTGTAAGGTTTTTATGCATTTACATCATTACAATACCTCTATAGAAAACACTGTCATTGCCTCAACTGATGAAAATGGCTGTTCCATATACACTCACCGGCCACTTTATTAGGTACACCATGCTAGTAACGGGTTGGACCCCCTTTTGCCTTCAGAACTGCCTCAATTCTTCGTGGCATAGATTCAACAAGGTGCTGGAAGCATTCCTCAGAGATTTTGGTCCATATTGACATGATGGCATCACACAGTTGCCGCAGATTTGTTGGCTGCACATCCATGATGTGCGAATCTCCCGTTCCACCACATCCCAAAGATGCTCTATTGGATTGAGATCTGGTGACTGTGGAGGCCATTTGAGTACAGTGAACTCATTGTCATGTTCAAGAAACCAATCTGAGATGATTCCAGCTTTATGACATGGCGCATTATCCTGCTGAAAGTAGCCATCAGATGTTGGGTACATTGCGGTCATAAAGGGATGGACATGGTCAGCAACAATACTTAGGTAGGCTGTGGCATTGCAACGATGCTCAATTGGTACCAAGGGGCCCAAAGGGTGCCAAGAAAATATTCCCCACACCATGACACCACCACCAGCCTGAACCGTTGATACAAGGCAGGATGGATCCATGCTTTCATGTTGTTGACGCCAAATTCTGACCCTACCATCCGAATGTCGCAGCAGAAATCGAGACTCATCACACCAGGCAACATTTTTCCAATCTTCTACTGTCCAATTTCGATGAGCTTGTGCAAATTGTAGCCTCAGTTTCCTGTTCTTAGCTGAAAGGAGTGGCAGTCTTCTGCTGCTATAGCCCATCTGCCTCAAAGTTCGACTTACTGTGCGTTCAGAGATGCTCTTCTGCCTACCTTGGTTGTAACGGGTGGCGATTTGAGTCACTGTTGCCTTTCTATCAGCTCGAACCAGTCTGCCCATTTTCCTCTGACCTCTGGCATCAACAAGGCATTTCTGCCCACAGAACTGACGCTCACTGGATGTTTTTTCTTTTTCGGACCATTCTCTGTAAACCCTAGAGATGGTTGTGCGTGAAAATCCCAGTAGATCAGCAGTTTCTGAAATACTCAGACAAGCCCTTCTGGCACGAACAACCATGCCACGTTCAAAGGCACTCAAATCACCTTTCTTCCCCATACTGATGCTCAGTTTGAACTGCAGGAGATTGTCTTGACCATGTCTACATGCCTAAATACACTGAGTTGCCGCCATGTGATTGGCTGATTAGAAATTAAGTGTTAACGAGCAGTTGGTGTACCTAATAAAGTGGCCGGTGAGTGTACATGGATAGAGAAAAGGAGGAAAAAAATCTACAATTAGAAGATGAAAGCTTATTGGGCAATAGTGATTGTTCAAATTTCTTTTTTTAATAAGTAAAATAGGAAATTGGTTTGTGAATGTACACGGCTTAATTGACCATAATTTGACACAAATGCGTGAGGCCCTGGACATTAGGCGGGCCCTACAGTGTCTGCCCAATGATGAAAGGTGTCAGCGAACGTGGGACCCGAGTCGCTGACAATTAATCAGGGGTAGCAGGACCGGGAGTCCTGCGGGAGGCCCTAGGGTGAGGGCAGAAGAGGTTTATTATCACTTCAGCTTTCTCCTTTATTTCCAGCATAGAGATGAGGTAGCACTATGTAGTGAATGCAGGTGATGGCTGTGCCTCCAACTTTATAGACCTGGGAGCAACGTGATCACTAAGTCTGCAGGAGAGCTGCTGGGTCTGTTCAGACTATGGAAAACTGTGAAAATGTAGCCCAGGGGTTTTATAACCTCATGCGTGACATATAAAGTAAAACAAAACACACACACAAAATATTAATAAATATTTAAATATAAACAATAATATATTTTCCATTGTCCATAGTATGGAGCATAACACCCGCCCTTACTCATGACATGCATAAACATTATGCATGTCATGAGTAAGGGCGGGTGTTCCGTTTGAAGTGGAGTGCTTATGATGTAACTAAAATAAAGTTCATTGTTGTCGGGAACCTAGCTGGACCCTGATTGTATTCCTGGAGTTTATAGGTAGCAGAATGAGCTATATCAATGGGAATGTTAAATAGAAGGGATGTCAGAGGAGATAAAGGGAAGAAGACAGGTATTAAAGTGATCAATAAAAGCACTTTCAGCAAATAATTGATATTGTTTGTGTAATGAAAAGTTATACAATTTTCCAATGTACCTCCTGTATTGATTTCTCACAGTTTTCTAGATCTCTGCTTGCTGTCATTCATATAAGCTTTTATGTTTACTTCCAGTTGATAGAAATCTGACCATGGTCACACAGGTGCACGGCTCGTTATATCACACAGCTCTGATAACTCTCTGTAACACTAATGAGATGTGCACCTATTTGACCAGATTTCTATTGACTGGAAGTAAACATAAAAGCTTCCTATAGAATGACAGCAAGCAGAGAACTAGAAAACTGTGTGGAATTCATACAGAAAGTATCTTGGAAATTTGTATAACTTTTCCTTACACAAACCATATCAATTATTTGCTGAAAGTGGACAGCCCCTTTAATACTTCAGACTAGCACAAACTGTTGTAATTATTAGCAATATTTCATCAAACGAGGTGTTTTGTTCTTTAAAGCATTCAAAGAATTCAAAGAAGGTGTACTTTCCTTTTCCAGCTATGTGTCAGTGACTGATATTTAAAAGGTCCTCACATCTATCCTGTCCACACTTACCAGTGCACATATCTGGCGTTAAAAGAAAGTCTATTGGTGAATGCCTGAGCATTGTGGTATCTGTGATCCTAGAAAAGGTGTTTTGACCTGCTCTATTGGATTCTTTGTGCTTGACATCAGCTCTTCTTCATAATTTATAGTCAATTCTACTGGTACACAGGCCCTTCCTATAGATATGAACATCTGTAAGATTCCTATGGTCTTGTTAAAGAAATGTGGTCCTGGATGTAATGTATTTTTTGCTCAGTATTTGTTCTCTTTGAAGTTCAGAAAAAACACTGACATAACAATTCATGATGATTATAGCACATGAGTGCTTTACAGGCTTCATCCCAAGTGTCTGAGTTTTGTGCTGCATAGGAATCACTATCACAGATAATCAAAGGAAACATTCATATGGTCTAGCTAAAAAGAGAATGGACAGATGGCAGATATAATGACTACCACTTTATCTCTACACTAGTGAACAACTGCAGTTGTAAGGCAGTATTCAATCTTATAGACAGCCAGTCGAGTCTTTAGGGTGACAGTGGGTCCACCTCCCAACTGGGCTCACACTAATGGTATGTCCTCTCCTGCCTGTAGGTGAGCATTTCATTACAAGGGACAATTTTCTTATTATTATTTGTGTGTAAAAAGATCGGTCCGGTAATCAAATGTACAAATGGCAAAGGGGCACAGCCGGAGTTCGCTTGGAGCGATCCTCATCGATTTCTTCAATCTCCTCAATCTCATCAATGAGTAACAGGAGTGACATTTCTGGGCGATCCCAAGCTGATAACTTTAGACAGAAGCGCAAGAGAGATATGGGCATGACAAGGCAACCAAGAATGAAATATGACAGACCAAACGAACAGCATAACAGACTTAAGGTAATTAATCTCTCATCTCACAACTTGTCACCTGTTGATTTACAGGTATTATCAAAAGGCTTAACATTTGCCCCTTCTTCTCCTTTTAATTTGTTTACAGCAGTAAAGGATTTACACCTTTTTACCCGTAACCTTTTTTTCAAACGACTCTTTTTTAATCAGAATGACGACACTCATACCACATCACAACTGACAGATACACAGGATGTAGCAGCGGTCCAGATCTTGGATGAGATCCTGCTAGAGCAAAATGATCCCACACAGGTAATTTCTTCCTCCCCTTCAGAACAGCAAACTTTGATTACATCGAACATCAACAAGGTCCCTACTAGCATTAGACTTAAATCAAAGAAATTCCCCTCATTTTCAACATGTCCAGTACTGGATGTTTTCGTGAATGCAGTAACACGTGAATTCGAAAACATACCACACTCAGTGTCAAATGACAATCTCTCCCCACAGGAAAGAAATAGTCTCAAAAGACTTAGATCATTGGAAGATATCCAAATTAAGCCAGCGGATAAAGGGGGAAATGTCGTATTATGGCCTACAGAGATGTATGTCAGGGAAGCTCAAAGACAACTGCGAGACACAACTTGCTATAAAAAATTGACATTTAACCCCCTATCCTCTTTCAGATCCCAATTGATGAACATTCTGGAAAAAGCCATTGACGAGAACACAATCTCAAGATCTGTCGCTGAAGCTCTCTACATGAAGGATCCTACCATCTCCACACTATATCTTCTCCCGAAGATTCATAAGAGTGCCTCAAATCCCCCTGGAAGACCCATCATTTCGGGGAGAGGTAATCTTACTGATAATATATGCAAATATATTGATTCCATACTACAACCCATGGTACTGAATCTTCCTTCTTATTTAAGAGATTCCACTGATCTCCTTCGGCGGTTAGATGGAATCCAGCTTGACCAAGATGACATCCTCGTGACATGCGACGTAGAATCGCTGTACACGTCAATTAGGCACCAGGATGGCATTGAAGCGATTGCTTACTTTCTAAGAATGACTGACTACACGGAACCCGAACAACAATTCATTCTGTCTTTACTTGACTTTGTCCTTGGTCACAACTTTTTCACATTTAACGGCTCCTTCTACCTGCAGCTCCAGGGAACAGCCATGGGGGCAGCTTGTGCCCCCTCTTATGCCAACTTGTTCCTGGGGCTGTGGGAGAGGGAGCTGTTTTTATCTGATGACGCGTCGATGTGCCGGATCCCTTTATGGATCCGGCACATCGACGACATACTGTTCATATGGAGGGGTGATCAGTCGGGTTTGAAGGCTTTTATTGATGGACTTAACATCAATTCACGTAATATCAAGCTGACCTATGAGTGCAACACTGACTCAGTTAATTTTTTAGATGTATCAGTAACCAGAGATCAACACGGATTCATTCATACGAACATCTATAGAAAAGCGACTTCGGTGAACACCTACCTTCATTTCTCCTCATCCCATCCGAGACGTGTCCTCAATGCCATCCCGACCGGACAGTTCCTGAGGATCAGGAGGATTTGTTCCACAGACTCCCAATTTGAACAGCAAGCACTGGACCTGCAACGCAGATTTTTGGACCGAGGGTACAGCAAACGTTCCATCAAAAGAGCCTATAGACGGGCAAGATACACTGATCGAGCAACTCTACTTCATCCACAATCATTCCAACATAAATCCGTTGCCCAACCACCACGATTTACAACTCCTTATCATGATCAATGGAAAATGATGATAAATGCCTTAGAGAAATTCTGGCCTGTCCTGAGATCTGATCCAATTCTTAGACAAATTGTTCCCAAATACCCAGCGACTGCTCCGAAAAGAGCTTCGAACCTCCGAGATTTGATGGTAAGGAGTTATCTGACTCCCACCCAGTCTCAACCCCGGATCTTTGGGGCCGCGACGCCCAAATGGGGCAGCAAACCATGTGGGCGTTGTATAGCTTGCCCTAACATGGAAACAACAACGGTTTTCTCCGATCTGAAAGGTGGACGCGAGTACAAGATCAGGTGTAAAATCACATGCGATACAAGAGGTGTGATCTATTTTGCACATTGCCCATGTCCCCAGATCTACATCGGCATGACGACTCGGGAGTTAAAGACCAGAGTTAGGGAACATGTCAATGACATTTCTAAAGCAGCATTGGTAGATTTTTCTCAGATCGATAAATTGAAACCAGTCCCCCGCCATTTCAATCCATGCAATCCGAATCTTCTGCGGATTCGCAGTATTGATCACATCAACCTTGACATGCGTGGAGGGGCATTAAAACAGAAACTGCTACAGACAGAGTCCAGATGGATTTGGACTCTAAAGACGGTGCATCCATCAGGCTTAAATGAAAATTTTGGCTTTTCTGCGTCCTATAATACACCAACACGATCTGCATTATATGATCAATTTTTACATCGGCCCATTTCATTCCATTCAGAATGTTCATGATTCAATCATGTTTCTTGTTTTTACCTTAATTTTAACTTCCTAATTATATGTCTGATGTTGTATGATTCATGTGTGACTTGTACTATTCTGTATTGTAGACTTCCAGCCCAGTTTTTTCAAGTTTTTGACCTTAACTAGGTTTTGACACTTGTTAATTTTATTTTCTAGCTTTAATAGTTTTGGATATGTACGCACATTCTTGTGTTTAGACCATGTGAGGCCGTTATATGTACATAATGTCCATCCAGGTATAGGTGGACCAATCCACTCAACCCTTGTAGACCAAGTAAGTATTACGCCACCAGTCCCTCTCACCCTCACTCCTTCACCATGTGTTTCGCACGTTTTTTGCACTACATCCCAGTTGTGGTTTTCACACCCACACTTCACTTTTCATGGCTTTATCCACCATCACTCCTCCCTTCGGTCCCCACAATGCCCCGTGCACACCACCAGCTACACAGCTCCCAGCATCACAATCATGCACTTATCCATCACATGTCCTCGTTCATGTCTTCACATCTTTGTATGCACATGCAATTTTTGCTTTTCATTCACTCGCCTACTTCAGCACCCACTTCACATCCCCCCCCCCTCAGCCACATTCACACGTCATTCCATTATACACCGTTTTCACTTTGACACCAACCTCACACATCCACCACACAGCGCCCTTTAGGCCGCTTAGGTCAGGCGACCTGACACTACTAGCATTATTCCCCTTTCCCTAGCTTACTATCCATTGGCACGCATCGCCCCACCATCATCACTCACATCACACCTATGTACACTCAGTCACTTAAGCTATAACCAATTTCCCTCCACACCACTCCTGATACACACCTGATACACACCCAAGCAGCACCCAGTTACTCTTTGCCCACATAAATCTTCTTTACACCACAACATTGCATATTAATTATGACTCTCATCTTTTGGGTCATGACATGCTCACCCACATAATTTATACCATCCATCTTTATGGATAATGTGTGCACACACGTAATCCCGACTTTTTTCTTAACACACACTCCCAGCAATCAATGGTCACATAACTGCTTATTATTTCAGTGATGCTACATATCCAAAAAGCGGTCTGTGTCAAAATTAGGTTTTTTCTTGTTTCTCCGCACTCTGGTTTCGTTACTCACCTAGTGCGCATGTCCGCCGGCCGCTGGTCCGTATCTTCCGTGCCAGGAGGCGTGTCGCTGAGGTCACATGACGCGGTCACATGATCCGCCTCGGTGACGTCAGCGCCCGATCCGGCCGGCGACGCGGACACATGCCGACAGCCATGCGCCACAGCCACAGGTGATATTCACCATCCCGGAAACACTATTGGTCAGTCAGCACTTAAATACTGGGCTGGTCTTATGAAACATCACCCCTTGAGAAAGACCGGCGGGTTGAAACGCGTGTTGGGGTACTTCTAGTGACCAGGTAACTATGAGTACAGACTTGGTATTTTCAGCGGTGCTTAATGCATAGGGATAATGACTAGCCTAGTCACCTGATGATGCATATGCTAATAACATCTTACCACTGCTAACTTTTTGGGCATACATATTGCTATAATGCATTTATTGAATTTTGTCATTAGCATGCTCTTTACTTTGTAGCATTCATTGTCTGTATCTCTGGTCCCTGGTCTATATGAACTTCTGTCTCCTGCAGCCAGTTTCCCTTTTGTTTTTAGATATATGCTTTTATCAAACACAATGTAACTAAATAAAGATGTGCACTTTTTTCATTATTATTCAATGGCAATTTAGTCTTTATTCATTTCCCCTTTTCTCCAGTTTTTTTGATTTATAAGTGTTATATGTGGGGATAGAGTACACATTCCTGGTGTATCTGCTGTACGAACATGGGTGTGCTGTCACCCTGCTGACACATTTTTAGCACTTTCTTTACAAATTGTATATATTGTGACAATATTATTTGTGTGGCTGGGAACAATTACTTTACAATTTGTGGGTTTCAGCACACCTCCTGTCATGCACCCGTGACAGCTGGTCTAGAACTAACTCCTAGAAAATAACTTTTTTTAAACATTTTTATGTTTAATTTCCTTCATTAGGCTCTGTGTTTTTGTGGGAACTTGAGTTGAAGATTCTCTAGCATTATTTTTAGTGTGTATAAATTTGTTTGTCAGCAATGTGACCAGCATTAAAGGAGTTAATCATAAAAACATAGGTCAATAACAAAGTTATTATTGCACTTTGTTATTGATCTATGTTTTTATGATTAACTCCTTTAATGCTGGTCACATTGCTGACAAACAAATTTGATTTAGGTTTTACTAGGTATCATAGTATATAAAGCTGGAAGGAGACGCAAGTCCATCAAGTCCAACCTTTAAGAATTAAATAAATGTTTTATCCCCATAACCTGTGATATTTTTTCTCTCCAGAAAGGCATCCAGGCCTCTCTTGAACATGTACATAGAGTCTGCCATAACAACCTCCTGCGGCAGAGAGTTCCACAGTCTCACTGCTCGTACAGTAAAGAACCTTTGTCTATGTTGATGGTAGAATCGCCTCTCCTCTAGGCGTAGAGGATGCCCCCTTGTCCTGGTCACAGGCCGAGGTTTAAAAAGATCTTTGGAGAGATCCTTGTACTGTCCGTTCAGGTATTTGTACATTGTAATGAGGTCTCCCCTCAGTCGTCTTTTTTCTAAACTGAATAATCCCAAATTTTTTAATCTGTCTTTGTATTCTAGTTCCCCCATTCCCCTAATAATCCTGGTTGCTCTCTTCTGCACCCGTTCCAGCTCTACTATATCCTTTTTATACACTGGTGCCCAAAACTGTACACAATATTCCATGTGTGGTCTGACCAGGGATTTGTATAAGGGCAAAACTATGTCTTTATCATGAGAATCTATTCCTCTCTTGATACATCCCATTATTTTATTTGCTTTAGCAGCAGCCTCCTGGCTCTGGTCACTAAAATTAAGTTTACCATCCACCAATACCCCCAAGTCCTTTTCAGCTTCAGTTTTACTAAGTAATTGACCGTTTAGAACATAATTATACTTTTTGTTTCCATGGCCCAAGTGCATAACTTTACATTTATCTACATTAAACCTCATCAACCATTTCTCTGCCCACTCCTCAAGCTTCCACAAATCCCTCTGTAATGCTAGACTATCGACCTCAGTATTTATTACTTTACACAGCTTAGTATCATCTGCAAATATTGAAACTTGACTGTGTAAACCCACTACAAGGTCATTAATAAAAATATTAAAAAGAAGTGGCCCCAATACTGACCCCTGTGGCACTCCACTGGTAACATCAACCCAATCTGAGAATGTGCCATTAATGACGACCCTCTGTTTTCTATCACTAAGCCAATTACTTACCCAAATACACAGATTTTCTCCTATTCCCAGCAGTCTCATTTTATATACCAACCTTTTATGTGGCACGGTGTCAAATGCCTTTGAGAAGTCCAGATATACAACCTCCACAGCGTCCCCCAGATCCAGTCTTGAACTTACCTCCTCGTAGAAACCAATCAGATTAGTCTGACAGGACCGATCTCTCATAAATCCATGCTGACGCTGGGTTATAAGGTTGTGCACAGTGAGATACTCCAGGATAGCATCTCTGATAAACCCCTCAAATATTTTCCCCACCACAGCAGTTAGACTCACGGGTCTGTAGTTTCCAGGATCACTGTTTGATCCTTTTTTGTATATTGGTACCACATTTGCTATGCGCCATTCATGTGGAACATAAACAGTCCTCAGTGGGGGTGTATGCCATCTGGCCCAGGTGATTTACCAGTGGTACCTCTTCCTGGGTTAAACTGTTGACATTATAAAAAGAATTAACATTATTCCTCATTCTGTCTTCCACCAGGGGATTTTCCTGGGTAAAGACAGTTGAGAAGGCGACATTCAGTAGATTGGCCCTTTCCTCATCTCCTTCCACCATGACCCCCATGTTATTTCTAAGGGGACCCACACTCTCTGTTTTTAGTTTCTTATCATTTATATACTTGAAAAATAATTTGGGATTGCTCTCCCTGGCAATATTTCTCTCAGTCTCTATTTTTGCGGCCTTTATCTGCTTTTTACAGGATTTATTTTTATCTCTATAATCCTGTAATGCCTCATCACTACCTTCACGTTTTAGCACCTTAAACGCTTTATCTTTCTCGCTTATTGCTTTCCTTACAAGACTAGTTAGCCACATAGGGTTTTTCTTGTTCCTTTTATGCTTTTTCCCATAAGGTATGTGTTTCTCACAGGACTTTTTCAGAATATATGAGAAAAAGTCCCATTTTTGGGGGGGGCTTTTGTCTTTGAGAACATTATCCCAGTCTATGCCTTTAAGGTCTTCCCTTAGTTGCTGAAAATTTGCCCTCCTGAAGTTTAGAGTGTTGGTTGCCCCTTCACTAACGCTCTTAATAAAGCGTAATACAAAATCAATGATATTATGATCACTATTCCCCAGGTTCCCCCCAACCTGTAGTTTTGATACCCTATCAGGTCTGTTGGTAAGGATAAGGTCCAGCATTGCCCCCCCTCTTGTTGGCTCCAGGACTATTTGCGACAGGTAATTGTCTTTTGTTGTTGACAAGAACCTGCTACCTTTGAAGGACCTGCATGTTTCTGCCCCCCAGTCAATATCTGGGTAATTGAAGTCCCCCATGATAAGTACTTCACCATGCTTTGAAGCCGCATCCATTTCACTTATCAGCATTTCCTCTGTTGCCTCCATTATATTTGGAGCCTTATAACAAACCCCTAGTAATATTTTATTATTCTTTTTCCCTCCCCTTATCTCCACCCATAGGGACTCCACATTTGTGTTACTGATGTCATCTCGCAGGACGGGCTTGAGGCAAGAATTCACATATAAACAAACCCCTCCACCTTTTGTATTTATACGATCCTTTCTAAAAAAGACTATAACCATCTATAGTAACAGCCCAGTCAAAGCTACTGTCCAGCCATGTCTCGCTGATACCCACTATATCATATTTCCGCTCCAACATCAAGAGTTCCAGGACCTCCATTTTGTTTGTAGGCTGATACCTACAGCAAAAAGACAGTGAGAACAGAGGGAACTGGAATGATATGAGAGAAGGTACACAAAGACAGTTCTGCAAGTGCTTGTAAATAAATGGTGCAGTATGTTAGGATATGAATAGTCATTATCAAAGATGTAAATAAATCTCTGATAACTTTTATAATACATTGTAGTACTCCTGTTAAATAGATTCAGACAGCCTATTAGGTCCAACCTTAGGCTGTCTACAGTTGGGAGCCTGTTCCTCCTGGCATTGATATACTGATTTAGTTTTAATCCCGCATCATGTCATAAGGCCTCTTGTAGGTCATGCCTGATGTCAAGGGAGCTGCCTTACAAGGTAGCTAAAAGATGCCTGGTTTCCTTATTCCATCTTGGAAAACTTAGCAAATTTTCCAGACTCCCCCTAGAGGAGCATGCATGGCTATAAGACTCCACATGTCTACATTGTGGCCTGAATTGGCACTCTCCGTATGGGGAACTCTTACTTCCCGACCCCACATATAAGTCATACATACTAGTGACCAACTGGAAGTTCCCCAGTTGCCCTGCGATTCTTGTGGACAGAGAAGACCCTCTGCTATTGACTGTGACTTCTCAAAAGGATATTGATAATGTGTTTTGAAATCCTGCTTTTTGGAGGACACCATCCACTGTATAATACAGGCAGCAATCCCAAGAGAACTACAACTCTACAAACACCTCTACAAACCTCTTCGAGCTTCACTACAATAGTGGAAGCTTATGATTTAGCTACTTAGGAGCAATTCAAGCAATCAAGCAAGCCATAATACAATGGCCAAGGTCCATTCCTCCAGTTGATCCTGAAATACTGCCTCTCTCTCTCCCACCATCCCACCATCTAGTTAGAACAAAATCCAACAGGTTAAGAGTAAATCCGTTGTGGGCATTTAAGCGCAGACCCCTTGTCTTAAGGAAATCTCCTACAGCATTACATCCACAAGGGTGGGGGGATACAACTGTAAAGAGCCTCCACATCTAAACTGGCCAAAAGTGTGCCAGTTTGTAACATGAAGTCCTCAATTCTTCTAAGTACGTCCATGGTGTCCCTCACATAGGAGGATAGAGACACCACAAAAGGACTCAGAATGGTATCAAGATAGATACTGGCCTTTTGTGTCAAGCTATCAATGCCTGAAACAATTGGCCTCCCTTTTAAGGAGTAGGTCCCTTTAAGAATCTTCGCTAAGGAATAGAATGTGGCTACGCTGGATATTTGGGGACACAAAAAATCGTATTCACTCTTTGAGATGAACCTCCAGCCCACTGGGGTTAGTTTAGTTGACCTGGGCCTATGGGCCCTCTCCTGGTGTCCTTTCACTTTCCTGCAACGGAGCTGTCAGATTAGAAATCAGGCATATCAGCTTCTGTAAACCGAAATTCATCACATTCATTTCTATTGTGCAGTTTGAAGAATTTCTTCCACCTCAAACAACGACAGAATAAATTCAGGTCCTTGACCCATTCCAATGGATTAAGTTGTGGGACCAGTACAAATGACAATCCCTTCAATAGTACAATTTTTTTCTTGTATTGACAGCAACTTTTTAGAAAGATTAATAATCTGTACATCAGTATTTGGGGTAAGGTAATGAGTTGGATTATGTTTCATGTTTTTTGAGAGTCTTTTTTTCGCAATAGAAGGTAATCTGATATCTGGGGTCCTTGTGATAAAAAACCTTCACTCTCAGGAGCTGTTCCTGGAGCACTTTTAGCTCCCCACGTAGATATTGCAGAGTGTATTGGGTATTATTCAGCTGTCACATATAAGAGGGGCTGTAAAATTGGGGACAATGTGGTCCACAACCATCTGAAACCCCTAACTGGATGAGGCATGTGTTAAACCTAAAGGAACCTTTCGATGCGGCAGCTGTAAAGCATGCAAATACATCTGCACAGGGGAGATATTTCAGAGCACTGAGACAGATAGAATCTATAAAATGAGGGATTTCTCCAATTGTAAGACAATGGAAGTGATCTACCTGTTGACCTGTTTCTGTGGCATTCAATATGTCGGCCAAACAATCCATGAAGCCAGGTTAAGGTTCACGGACCATATAAATGATGTGCATATAAAAGAGGATGCCACTGTATCCAGGCAAGCATG
Source organism: Engystomops pustulosus (assembly GCF_040894005.1). NCBI lineage: Eukaryota > Metazoa > Chordata > Amphibia > Anura > Leptodactylidae > Engystomops > Engystomops pustulosus. Next base: position 90,869,301 of record NC_092414.1, on the reverse strand, counting down.
GCAACATCATCGTGGTGATTACAGCAACCTGCAATTTCACATAATTGAGATTGTTTAACCATCTTCCAGAAGGAGGGGGGGGTTCGTGAGAAAAGTATCTCGACGAGGATACAAGGTGGATTTTTGGCTTGCAGACATTGTAACTGGATGGATTAAATGAACATATTTCTATTATTTTTTATTTAATGTCCACCGTATATACCACTGAGTCTACCATCAGATTATCAGAATAAAGTCTATGTTTATATCTAATGGTACCAGTAACACTGCTAGGCTATAGTGAAGGTTGTGCTTATTGTTATATCCACTCATCCATGGTATATCCTTATCATATTTTTGGACATCTTTTTTGCTGAATGCTGTATGCTGTTACGTCTAATTTTATCACTGGAGGAAGGCGGGTTAGTCCCACCCTGATATACCTCTAGTCTTAACCAACTAGTGCAATAGATGATCTCTTTGCCAAGAATAGTGCAATTAAATCTTTCAGGATACATTATCACTTGTTACAGTGTACTCTGTACTAATGTGGGAGTTACCTAGATTAGGCTCCCTGTTGTATGGAGGTTGCATGGGCGTCTCTGCTGTGATGTCAAATGCCTCCTGCTGTACCAAGGCAACCCGCCTCCGTGGGCACAGCTTAAAGGGGTATTCCCATCTGGGCATTAACATTTAATTTAATTCATTTGCCATATGTAAACATTTCTTCAATTGGATGTTATATAAAACAATGTTCCTATGTGAAGATAATTTCTCATAAATGTAGCCACCCCACACTCTGGCAGTAGTGGTCAGACGCTATTGAGTCCTGCCTGACCTCCTGGATTCAGCAATCATTACCACAGGACGGCTGTAGGATTTCAAGTAACCCCCGCATATTTCATATATAAAAACTTTTTGTTTCTTTGCGCAATCTCTCCTGCAGAGGTGGTCTTATCCAAGGACACATTCTTGTTTCTAAGGGACCATATGACTACACTTGTAGTCATATTTTTTCCCGCTTCCCAGTACATGGCATGGAATATTCAATGTGATCACTATGAAGTGCAATTTGTTACACAAAAAACAAGCCATCACATAGCTTTTTACGTGTAAAAATAAAAAAGTTATAGATTTTTGAAGGTGGGGAGTGAAAAATGGAAATGAAAAAATGGGAAAGGGCCCGGTCCTTAACGGGTTAATATCAATGATGAGAAAAAGGGAGACCCCTAGCACAATGTGCAGAAGTGAATAGAAATCACACAGGCCCCAAGATAAAAGACGATAGGTACATCGAAAAGCGACAATAAAAGATGAGATATACCAGACAAATAATAAAATGTATATAAAAAACTCACATATATCATGAATGATCATTGGTGAGGCTGGAAGGAATAGATAAAAGGCAACTAGGCAAATAGCGGAAGATACAAAAATGAGGCAAAACCAAAGTTTTCATTGAGCCCAAGTGGATGAACCGTATTGAGCATCCAAATCCATTTTGATTCAGTCTGAAGTAATTTTTTCTTTAGTGCACCACCTCTCATGGTTAGGTCTATATGGTCGATGCCACAGATTTTCGGCAGACGTGGATTGCAGCCATGGTGTTTCCTAAAGAGGCAAGGGATAGGCTTGAGTTTGTCAACCTGTGAGGGGTCAACAAATATGGCATTAGCGATGTCATTAACGTGTTCTCTTGCTCTAATACGCAATTCACGGGTGGTCATTCCAATGTAGATTTTGGCATAAGGGCAGTGGGCAGTGGGCATAATAAATCACTGTGTCACAAGAGATGCTCCAGGTAATCTGGCATTGACGGCCCCCTCTTAGGTCTGAAAATGTTGACACTTCTTCAATGTTGGGGCATGCAATACAATGCCCGCATGGTTTACTGCCCCAGGCGGGTTTCAGGGGCCCCAAAGATCAATGGTTGAGACTGAGTTGGCGTCAAATAACTCCTCACAAGCATATCCCGCAGATTGGGAGCTCTCTTAGGAACAGTTGCGGGATATCCAGTCAATATTTGTTTGAAAACAGGATCAGAGAGTAAAATTGGCCAGTATTTTCTCAGAATTACTGTCATATCATTCCATTGGTCATGAAACGGAGTAGTATATTGGGGTGGCTGTGGAGGAGCTGATCTTACCTGTGGGTGTAACAGTGCCGATTTGTAGAACATGCTCTCCTGTAGGCTTTCTTTATGGATCGCGCAGTGTATCCGCGATCGAGAAAGCGTTGGCAGAGCTCAGATGCTCTTTCTTCCAACTGCTCATTGGTGGAGCAGATTCTACAGATTCTAAGGAACTGTCCAATAGGAATGGCGTTAATAGTGCACCTTGGATGTGCTGAGGAAAAATGAAGATAGGAATTGACGTAAGTATCCTTCCTGTAGATATCAGTAGAGAGACAACCATTAACTCCACGGGTCACAAGAATATCCAAGAAATTAACTTTGCGTGCATTACATTCATATGTGAGTCTGATGTTAAGGGAATTGGAGTTAAGCCCATCAATAAAAGTTCTGAGATCCTCCTGGCTGCCCCGCCAGATGAAAAAGATGTCATCAATGTCCCGGACCCAAATGGGGATCCGGCACATTGATGCATCATCGGAAAGAAACAGCTCCCTCTCCCCCAGCCCCAGGAACAGATTGGCATATGAGGGTGTGTCAAAGGTAAAGAAATTATGGGTAAGAACAAAGTCCAGAATGGAGGAGATGACATTTTGTTCTTGGGTAGAATAGTTGGTCATGTGGAGGTAATACAGGACAGCACGTAGACCGTCTTGGTGCCTGATAGAAGTGTACAACGATTCAACATCGCAAGTGACCAACAGGTCATCAGACTCAAGGTGAATACTGTCTAATCTACATAAAAGATCGGTAGAATCTTGGAGATAGGATGACAAACTCTGCACAATGGGCTGCAAGATATTGTCAATGTATTTACACACATTGTCCGTTAGGTTACGTCTGCTCGCAATGATTGGTCTTCCGGGGGGTACAGCTGCATTTTTGTGGATCTTTGGAAGCAAATATAGTGTTGAGATAGTCGGATCCTTTTTGAAAAGTGCATCGGCCAATGGCTTGGATATAATATTCTCCTCCAACCCCCGGTCCAGAATATCCGATAATTGTGCACTAAAAGAACTGACGGGATTGAACGTTAATTTCTTATAACACAATGTGTCCCGTATAGATAGTGACTGCTATGCTTCAAGTCCACTTTTATATACATAGACTCCTGCGCATGTTGCAAATGATCCCTGAGTGTGAACTGATCCACTAAGTCTGTATTTACTTACGTTTGGGCTTAACAGGAATTGGAGCCTTTGCCCACACAATATTTTAATGCTATCAATAAAGCTTGGAATGTTAATGTTCTAATAAACATCCAGATTTACAAAAAAGACAAATATAGAACATAAACTGCCATATTAAATGAGAGTGGCCCTCTTTCTCAGTAGCTCCCACTTCTCGCTTCTAGTCTTGACTGCAAAAAAAAAGGGGTTGTCTTTATGTGGTTACAAGGTTATGTTCTCCTGGAATTCAGTGACGTTGAGTAGTATGAACTTGGTATATGGACAGAAAGATCATACACTGTTGCATTAATATATATCATTGGTGGAGGTAAATGCAAGCACAGATTTTTTTTATCCTTAAAATCTATTTAGTGTGTAAAGTGTTAAACATGTGCTCTTGCATTCCATGTTTCTTGCTTAACAAAAAACACATGAGATCGGAAATGTGTCAAAGAATAGTTTTCTGGCAAGACCCCAGTGGTAAAGTTTCCTTTCCTTTATAGCCAAATCTTGCCTTCTTTACCACTTCTAATTGAATGTTTTAGAGCCACATTAATTGTAGGGGACGGAATATATTTTACTAGCCATATTTTTTTTAAATCTGGTGCATTGTAGATGGGAACGGAAACAAGTATAAGTATAGTTTAAGGAAAATTATTGACTTTTTTGTTATGGTTCATAGTGATATAAAATCGATTTGGCGACTTTTACATTTTTTTAGTATTTACAATTTCCTTGTATGCTATTGTGTATTGCTAGTAAACAATAATAATCTTCATACCCACGACTCTAGATTAGCACATTGATAAATTGGATTCTTCTTTATGTCAACATATGGAATGGACATCAATTATGATGAATAATTGATTGACTCTTTTTCCTATTTAAACAGCATACAATCTCAGAAATCCAGTTCCCACCACTTGTGATATTTTTACTACTTTCAAGACAGGCATACAGGCTTATACACGAACCATCCATTACTACAAGTTGCCAACCTTAAAAAAGAATGATAACAATATGGAAGACATTTACAAATTACAAACAATATAACATCTTCAAAACTAGACAAAGAGCAATTGATATATACAAGCAGTTAACATTAAACATTATTTTATTTAGACAGGCATGAACAAACAGTGAAGGATCCAAATATCCCTGAGATGGCTAAACAAATGCAGCATAGATAAAACATGCGTATTGCAAGGCCAAGCGTCAGTTAAAATAATAGCTTATCATTTTCATTGACAATTTAGCACAGACCACTATGATCAAAAATAATTCTGTTGGTGGGAGCGACAGTACAGATCATGACACTATGTAACCTTGGAAATTTGTGAATTTGTTTAATTTTTCTCCCTATAGAAAAAAGCAAACGGAATTTTTATTAAATGGTTGATTCACACTCTGTTTTTAAAGTATGAGGTCACCCCTATGTTTTTGCTTATCGTGTTATCATTGCCAATGTTTCTGCTTTTCCTTCATTTCATCACACCATTTTTAAGGCTTGGCAACATGTTACATTTCCACAACATCCTGGCAAATAAGTCTTTTTTAAAAGCATGTTAAAATTACAAATTCTAAGCCAATATTAACTTGAAGATAGTGACATTTTCTGGCATATTTCATTTCCCATAAATAGAACTCCTTTGCTTGAAATCATTTGCATCTTGAATAAATGGGGTAAAATCTTGAAGCTTATAACTAAAACATATAGAGATCAATTCATGAGCAGTAGGTGGATCAGAGTGGTTTAAAGAAATTAAATTTTATCTATTTTATTCCATTTTGGAATATACTTCAGATAAATGTATTTGGCTTTATATGATCTCATTGATCTAATTTTATTAATGTTTTCAAATTCAAGTAATAGTTCTTTCACATTATACATGTACTTGCCATACCGGGCAAGCATACGGCAACGTACTGGATCACCCATCACGGGAAAAATATAGAGCATGCTATATCTTTTTCCTGTGCACGATACAGTACGGTGCCACACGTGTGTTGTCACTGTACTGCCGCCGGGCACCATAGCTGTCTATGTTGCGGCCGGATATAAGTCCCCACACGGCCGATGTGAAAGGGACCTAAATGTGAGATGACAGTAGTACAGAGGGAGGTTACTGAAAAGTTGTAGAGAAACAAAATGCACTTGGGCAGCTCTCTTTACAGGCAACAATCTCTCATACAGTGTACGTTTACCTGGCGCCAAACAAAAATGCAGCGCTTTACAGATCATGGAGATATATATACACAAAATCAGATACTTCATAGTAATAAATAATAATAATTGGTCAAATGGAAAAATAGGAAATAAACTAATGTTATATTAAACCAACATTTGGAAAGGGAAAGATCTGGACTGCAAATCCATATCACATCATACAGTGATCTATTGCCACTCAGCTACATTAACAGAAGAAAGTTGGCGATCTTAGGCTCCATTCAGGGATCCTCTCCTGCAACCCCCATCCCCTGTACCCAATCTCATTAGATATCAGGTGTTGGATTATTTCTGGCTCTATAGCCTTTTCTGGCTTTATAGCCTTAGTAGTGTGCAAGGGTAGTAATAAAAATAAACTACTAAGCCTACTAAAAATATTGTGAAAAAATTATAGCTGTCAGGAGCTGCTGTATATCCCAGTCTACATTATTTCACGTCATCCTAGGTCAACTGATCTTAACCATTACTCTACTATTTAAAATAGAACAATGACCAGGAGTAATACCTTCAGTGTTATTATTAAGCTCTTCGTTATCTATACCACATGGAATGTTACCCTTGTAACTAATGTTGTAACACAATTAGTACGACTCAAAATAGTACAACAACGAAAATAAAAACGCCACTCAAACCAATATTATATCAGCTGCCACAATTAAAATTTTTTATCTATTATCCCATATACTAAATCCATATGAACTAAGCTTATTGGAAAAAGGACTTTCTTTTTGCCCGGACAATAAGACAGATCCCTTTGAATTATTTCTGGACCTATACAAGTTTACAAGAAAACTAACATTAAAAAAAATATTTTTAACTAAATACCAAAAGTGAGAATAAAACCAAGGATAATAAATTATTAAATAAATATCAACATAAAGAGGTGAAACCACCATTCACGTTTTACCACATTAAAAGTCAGGGGCATTACATTCAAACTTTTCACAAATTTGTCTCCAGAAAATTACAAGCAGTTTCTAAAAAAAAATAGCTCTGGGACCAAACAGTTTAATAAAGTGAGGAAGTTTACAGATACAGGGAAATTAAGAAATAGAGATATTAAAAGAAAAAATCTTTCTCCCAGGAAAGTCAAGCATTGAAAGGAGTGGAAACTAATTAAAATATAATAACAAGGGCAGCTGGTAAAGATTTTACAGATTATGAGGAGGAAGCAAATAAAAAAAATGCTTGACACTGTCTACTATAAAGAGATAAAGACAGAAAGAAACTTCCTGTCCATTCCATACCCAACCATACCGTATTTTTACAACTTACCTAAAATTCATAGACACCCTACTTGTCCCCATGGATGACCTATCATTTCAAATAAAAACAGTCTTATCAGCAATTTATCCCATTATTTAGATCTTTTTCTCCAGCCGTATGTCACCAGACAACCCAGTTAAACTAGGGATTCTGGCCACCTAATAAAGCTACTTAAAAGTGTCACTATGTATGGAACAGGTCTCTATAGCAATATAGAACATACCTTCAGGCTGACTTGTATAGAAAAAATCTTATCTAAAAATACTGAATTACAAAAGGAATTAAAAAGCTTCTTCATCGATTGTCTGAAATTTATATTGTATAACAATTATTTTACCTATGGAGATAAAATATATCATCAAGCAAAAGGTACTGCCGTGGGGACAAAAGTAGCCCCGGCATATGCAAACCTGTTCATGGGGATTTTTATACTCATTACAACCACTACACTCAATCGAGGAATTCTTCATGTTATGGGGAGGAGACAGGGAATCTCTTAAATGTTTCTTTGAAGAAAATAAGATTTACTATCAACGTCCAATCAGGTAACATCAAATTCCTAGATCTAATAATTAAACATAAAGTTAATACTTTCATTAAAAAGAAGTACTTTAAAGCAATAGACATTGATAGTTATCTCAATTTCTTCAGTAATCACCATCGCAAATGGATTAAAAATATTCCCATTAGTCAATTTTTAAGACTTAGGAGGAACCGCACGCTAACAGATAAATATAGAGCAACAAAAGTAATTGAGAACAGACTCCAGGAGAAGGGATACCCACATAAATTGATTCAAGATGCCAGTACCAAAGCAGAATCACAAACCCAACAAGACTGTTTGCCGGTGAAAGCCAAGAAGAATTGTGCAACTGGAAATCAAATTGGGTTCCTCACTACCTTTACTAACGAATACAAACAAGTCGAAAATATTGTAAAGTAACATTGGCATACACTTATGGGAGACCCCTATTTAAGTAATCTTACAAAAAAACCTCTCTTTATCGAAGAAACAGAGACTAGCCCTGAGTAGACCAAAACAACATAACATTCAACATATTTTAAAAAAAATAGAAATATATGTTTAAAAGCGCAATGCCTATGCTGTGAGATTATTAGACACAAAGCAACTACCTTCAAAAGTTTTGAAATTAATTCCAAACTAGATTGTCAGTCTTCCTTCCTTTAGATCCAATGGGGGTCATTTACTAAGTGTCCGATTCGCGTTTTCCCGACGTGTTACCCGAATATTTCCGATTTGCGCCGATTTTCCCTGAATTGTCCCAGGATTTTGCCGCATGCGATCGGATTGGGTCGCATGCACGCGACATGCCCGCAACGGAAATCGGGGGGCGTGGCCGAACCCGACGGATTTGGAAAAAAACGCTGCATTTAAAAAAAAAGAGTGCTGCTGGACTTGCGCTTACTTTCACCAGGAATAGGCTCGTGCATTCCGGCGGACCACAGCGGCAGCAGCGACACCTGGTGGACGTCGGAGGAACTACCTTAGTTAATCCCGGCCGGACCCGAAACCACCTCAGAGAACGCACCGCTGAATCGCGAAGGGACCGGGTAAGTAAATCTGCCCCAATGTGTCTGAACTTAGTTCAGAATTTCATAAGGATTATTTAGCCAACTATTTGCCTGTTTGATGTTGGAGGATCCACTATGGATCCACTGTAGCAATCCCACACAATTGAACAAGTTTTGCCGAATTGCAAAAGGAGGCATAAGGAGAGGGGGCACTATATATGGGGGCATAATGGAAGGAAGGGCATAAGGAGAGGGTTTACTACATATCAGGGCATAAGGAGAGGGGAATTATATATGGGGGCATAATAGAAGGGCATAAAGAGGGGGAAATATAAATAGGGACATTATAAAAAGGGGCATAATGAAAGTGGACAGTGGAATGAGGGCATAATAAGAGAGTGTATTATGAAGGGGGCATAATGAGAGGGGGAATTAGGTATTGGGTAGAACTAGGTATATTAGTTCGACCCTCTAAAACCATTACACTTTCTCATGTGACCCAATAGGCAAATTAACTGTCCACTCCTGATCTTGACTATAGTTTTTACAGCCATTAATTATTTAAAATTTAAGGGCAGTGTGAACCCCTGGATCCTATCTCTATTTAGAAGGTACCTTTCCCATTGGAACAACAATGGAAGACTCCCTAGTACAGCTTGTTACATATTATCAAAATTTGAGAAGAAAATAAAGCTATTGTAAAAATAATTGAACAAAACCCCACACGAATGACAATAAAAGGCATGTACATTGATTGGCAATAAATCATTATACAGCCTAATATAAAGCTAATTATTGATTGTACAATGACCATAAAGACACAGAATAACGAACATTCCCATGTATCCCACTACTGAATAAAAAGTGCACAGCATTCTTTCTTCTCCAGTGCTGAAAGATGTTATTACATAGCCTAGAGCTCCCCCTAGTTGAAAAGCTTAAAACTATCTTCCTAGCTCAAAACATAAGCAATAAGAAATACAGGCGGTCCCCTACTTAAGAATGCCAGACTTACAGACGACCCCCTAGTTACAAACGGACCTCTGGATAATGGTTATTTACTGCACTTTAGCCCTAGGCTACAATGATCAGCTATAACAGTTACCAAATGTGTCTTCAATGAAGCTTCATTGTTCTTATGAGAACCCAACATTTTTAAAATTTAATTGTCACAGAGGCCAAATAAAATTAGGCTGGAGTTACAATTTTAAAGTGCACAATTCCGACTTACATACAAATTCAACTTAAGAACAAACCTACAGAACCTATCTTGTATGTAACCCGGGGACTGCCTGTATATACTATATGAATTCTCTGAAACACCATTGGGCTCATTTACTAAGGGTCCCTATGCCACACTTTCATCGGGTTACCCGAATATTTCTGATTCGCGACGAATTGCCCCGGGATTTGGCGCACATGATCAGATTGTGCCGCAAGATCAGCACTTACATGCACCAGGAAGAAGCACGTGAACTCCGGCGGACCTCGGCGCAGCAGCAACACCTGCTGGATATTGGGGGGACATACCTTAGTGAATCCCGGCAGACCCAAATCAGCATCGGACAACGCTCTGCGGGATTGCGACGGGACCGGGTAAGTAAATGAGCCCCCATATATGTGTTTATTTATCTATTTCCTAAAGAATAAAAAGACCAATGGTCTAGCCTTAAGCTACCCCCCTCCCCAGTTGCAGCAAGAATTATTGAGGGTACCCAACTCTACATCCAGTACACCAGAATTTAAATACATGCCTGTGGACAACTTTCTGGCATATTCTATGGTAAATCTGTTACCAAAAATGAAGGTTTTTTGTAGTTTGGTATTATAATCAGTTATTTTGAACTTGCAATGCATTGATTTGCATCCTAAAAAACGAAATAAATACATGCAGTTTTGGGGGTTTTCTTTGACAAACTAGTCTTTATTCATCTAAATTACCATTTTCCTTATACAGAATTATAGCAGGATGCAGTAATATCAACAAAAGGTGCAAGGTATTTGTCAGACTCTTTAATACAGTGGTCTGCTACGATAGAGAGAATGATGCTGGTCCTAAACTCACCTACAACCCCTGTCACCTAAAAAAAATTGTATACCCTAGTGGTCAGTGACATCTGGTTGACAATCCTAACACTGACTGAGTGCACAACAAAGTTGACAAGATACAGAGGGACAAACAACAGATAATAAACAGAAAAGAAAACAGGGTCAAATCCATGATGCCCACGAGGTAGAGAATCAAACAGCAAAAGAATAATCAAATAATATTGCAGAGGTCAGATAAACAGTATAGGAAGCAGCAAATGGACAACAAGCTCAAAAGGCTGAATTAACCTGAAATCTGCCATGACTTAGCAGATAAATAAAGGAGTTACTGGACACCACCCCCAGCAGCTAACTGACTCGATTGTCCATCACTAAAGCTGAACGCAAACTGAATTGAAAATGACAACCCACCTTTCCCAAGGAACAGATCCTGAAAGGTGACTGTCAATCAAAACCAGCCCTGGAAGTGGTTTTCAAGCACAGAAGCCTGAAAATTCATCCTATTCAGAGAGTTCTGACAGGCAGGGCCGAACTGGCTATTCATCTCACCAGGAATTTTCCAGGAACGAGAAGCCTAAATCACATTTTTGCTACCCCTGCATTCTCAGTTTCTTTCTCTATCTGCTCTAGTTGAAACTGCTTCTTGAACTTGACTGCCGGGCTCGGCTTCTTCTGTCTCCAGGCTGCTGTTGGGTGGAATCAGTGAGGAGAGAGGGGGGCAGGGTGCAGCACCTTGGTCTGGGAATTTTCACTTCCCACCTTCAAAAATCTATAAATTTAATTTTTCCAAGTGTGTATTGGCTTTTTTTCTGCGTAACAAATTGCACTTTATAGTGATGGTATTTAATATTCCACGACGTGTACTGGGAAGCGCGAAAAAAAATATGAATGCAGTAAAATTTTGAAAAACAGCATTTGCGCTATTTTCTTGTGTCCTTGGATTTTAAGGCTTTCACTGTGCGCCCCAAAAGACATGTCTACTTCATTCTTTGGGTCAGTACAATCACGGAGATAACAAATTTGTATAGGTTTTATCATTTTCTCATACATTTACAAAAATTAAAACCTCCTGTACACTTCATTTTGCCGTATTCTGGCGCTAATAACTTTTTCATACTTTGATGTACCGAGCTGTGGGTAGTGTCTTTTTTTGGGACTTTTGATGACGTTTTAAATGCTATCATTTTTAGGACTTTGCGACCTTTTGATCACTTTTTATTGAATTTAATTTAATTTTTGGAAATGGCAAAAAAGTGCCATTTGCGACTTTGCAACTTTCTGTTACGGAGTTTAACACTGTGAAAAATAGTTATTATATTTTGATAGAAACGGCGTTTTCAGACTTGGCAATACCTGATTTGTTTTACTGTTTATTTATATTTATATCAGTACTAGGAAAAGGGGGGTGATTTGAACTTTTAGTATTTTTATTATAATTTTTTACTTAATTTTTTTTTAATTTTTACTATTTTTCAGACCGTCTAGGGTACTTTAACCCTAGGTTGTCTGATTGATCCTACCATATACTGCCATAAATATATATATGGGGATTTTGCACATCATCTATTACAATATGCAAATCGCATATTGTAATAGATAGCCTAAAACATGACAGTCTCGGATCTTTGTGTGACCTGCAGCTGTCATGGCAATGGATTGCCATTCCCCGATGTATCATCAATACCTCCGGCAGCTTTGCCAGCCCGTGAGCCCTCTTCATACTCTTCAAGGGGTTTAAAGACTCATTGACCAGCATTTATTCTTTTACTCCAGTCCCCTGACTTCAAATATAATACTCTGCACTAGCTGTTTCCTACACTGCTATAGAGGAGAGAAAACTGTGAGCATTAGCAATATTATCTGCAGAGTACAGGATCACAACTGATTTGTCACTGTAGCAATCATAAACTCTGACACAACAAAATTCCTCAATTAGAAAAAAAAAATTTGAAGTGCTTTGTTAAAATGCTACAGCAGGATTACGAAAGTTCCTCCATTGTGACCTGACCGAGCTTGGAAGAGATTTATTGCAGTTTGTATTACTATATACACATTTTTATTCTTCAGTTTTATTTGGGTGAGGAACAATCTTTTCATACAAAGATAGTTGGTGTTCTTCAGAAATAAAACTGTTAAGGAATGCTATTTAAAGGGGTATTCCAGGAATCAGCATTATTCATATACAAATGGGTCCTTAAAATAAAAACTAATATGTAATTTGTTGTTATTTAAAATTTTGCTCCACATAAAAATGCTGTTGGCATAGACTGTAACGAAGAATTAAAATGCTACTGGTTCTTTAATGAGTCCATTGATTTTCTCCACGGGGGGCAGACACAGGATAGAAGATGGCCGCTAGTCACATGTCCACATCACATATCATGCACCCGCGTGGGCAGATCATGTGATTATAACTAATGACTTGGCTGTAGTTGGTTGGTTGCAGTGCATCTAGTATGGCCAGTGTTGCGGTGAGACCCATATCAGTGGGGCAATGTGCATTGATGGCAGTTAATTATATTACAAAAAAATGGACCAATTGTCACGGCAGGGAGTTTGTTACACAAAAAGACAAAAAGCTGCCATTGGCAGAGAAAATACCCATATCCGGACAAAAAAAAGTGTGTCTTATTGTAAAACGTCACTTTTATTAAACATCAAATTAAAAAGGAGAAAAAATAAATTGTGTGTAGAATCATTGCTACAAAATTGCTTTAAAGAGTGGAATTTTAAAAGCACAGTAGAGTGGGCTCAATGGGTCAGCGAGGGGTATCGCTCCCTATTAGAGTATCGCATTGATATCAAGCATGTAGACTAGGGTCTTCTAGGTATCGTTATAGCGTATAAACAAAGTATGAGACTCCGCTGGATTTCCAGCATAGGGGGTTGCTATTAGGTAGCTTGGTATCCAGAGTGGTAACCAGGTATTCTCCTAACCTCAATCTTGATAAGTATTATATTGTATGGATTGAGATGGACATCTCACTGATATCTATGTATAGGAGTAAATGGACCAGTCGCTACTAACCCCCTATAGGTGTATGTGGGTTGGTCATAGTCAATGACCAGAGCCCTACACAATAGGAGTCAGTGAGTGGATGACATACTACTTATTCAAGCTATGTCGTATCTGAGAGGTACATGCTAACTGATTATATGCTGTAGATTTGACCCAGAGCCTAACTGTACTGCTGGTTAAAAATAAATTACACAAAAGCCCCCCGACATGTTTCACCAGTAAACTGGCTTCATCAGGGGTAGGGCTATTAGTGTCAGCGGCGAGACAACGCCGGACCTATAAAGAAGAATCTCCTCCCTCTTACCATTCCAGGATCCAGTAAGGAAAAGAAATCGTGGGATACCTCCCAAAAACCAGTGGCTGATAGGTCCGATAGTGGTGACGTCCTCCTAGGATGGCGGGCACCATCGTGGTGGTGACGTATCGATCGATGCAATAGGTCAGCTGATCAACATGAATCAGCTGACTATGTCAGCTGACAAACTAGTTGTCGTCATCAGAGTGGTGCTTGTCTGCGCATGCTCCTGGACTTAGTTAGCGTCCACGGAGCAGCGCTTGTATGCGCATGCTCCTGGACTTAAAGTAGTTAGCTGAGTATGCGGCTAGATCTGCGCCTGCTCGGGGACTTAGAATCAGGTAACGAGTTCTGTCATTGAGGATTAAACCGACAGATATGGTATCCATATGAATACTCATCTGACGATGGAACATGAGGAGTATGTAATATGATATAAGATCAGCTGAACTAAAGGATCGGACCATTAGAATTTGTATAGTTGAAAGCTAATTGCCAGAAGTAGGTCAATTTATACAAGAACTAGAGAGGGAGGTAAGTATATATTAGGGAGTCATAAGGAAAAGAAGGGAGAGGGTGAGTTAGCTTCAATAAAGCACTGTAGCAACAGTTAATCAAAAGAATATATTGTTATTTACATTTTTAGAGAGTGTATTGAAGTAGAATCAATGTGGAGAGTGGTGTATACTCGAGCATATTCATTAAAGATAAGCAGAAAAGGTGAACCCCTCGTTCAAACCCTTTGGGCTCAGGGACCTCAACCTGTAAATCCATCTGGCTTCCATTTGTAGGAGCTTACGGTCGATATTTCCTTGACGTGGTCCAGACTGGACCTGATCGATGGCCCAGAATTTAAGAGTATCAGTCTTGCTTCCGTGATGTAGTCTTATATGTCTGGAGATGGGGGTGTCCTTACCCGTCGTAATGGAGCTAATATGACAAGATATCCTCCTACGTAGTAGTTGTATAGTTTTGCCCACATAGATACGTGGGCAGGTACATTGTGCTACGTAAACAACTGCTGTGCTTCTGCAGTTCAGGAAGCGCTTGATTGTGATGGTGTCTCCGTTGGCCGGGTTTACAAATGATTTGGTTCTGGGCATGTACGAACAGAAAGCACAGGAACCACAGGGAAAAGAGCCAGGAGTTGTGTGAATGGGTCTTTGAATTGGTGTTGGGGTATCGCTGAAATGGCTATGTACGAGAAAGTTTTGCAGGTTGGGACCCCGTTGATAGGTTATGGTCGGTTTATGGCTCAATCTAGTACTCAGGTCTGGATCCGCTGTAAGAATGGGCCAATATCTACCCATGATCTTTCTGATCGTTTCGGCATACGCATCGTATGTGCCGATACATCTGATCACTTGTTGCAACGGTTGTTGTTGTTTATCCTTGAAGAGTGTATTTCTCTCCGTATGTTTAGCTTTGGCATATGCCTTGTAGAGGCATTTTTTAGGGTATCCCCGGCTCCTAAATCTCTGATACAGAGTATCACATTCCTTCTTAAAGGATGCTTCGTCAGAGCAGTTTCTGCACGCTCTTAAATACTGGCCGATGGGTATGCCGGTTTTGAGGGATAACGGATGCCAACTATGCCACTGAAGCAAGTTGTTTGTGGATGTAGGTTTACGGTTAATATCGGTCCTGAGATGTCCTTGTGCATCAATGTAGATGGTTAGATCCAGAAAATTTATGTGGGTGTCATTAATCTCCGATGTAAATTTCATGCCAATATTGTTGTTATTGAGTACTGTAACGAATTCTTCAAACAGATGTTTTTCGCCTTCCCAAAAGATAAGTACATCATCAATGTACCTTCCCCAGTACACAATGGGGCAAATTTACTTACCCGGTCCATTCGCGTTCCAGCGGCGGCTTCTCCGCTCTGGATTCGGGTCCGGCCGGGATTTAATAAGGTAGTTCTTCCGCCGTCCACCAGGTGGCGCTGCTGCGCTGAAAGTAAACTCATCGCGCCGGAATGCACCGAGCTGGACCAGGTGAAGGTAAGCGGTCCTTATGCGACACATTTTCGGTTTTTAAATGCGGCGGTTTTTCCGAATACGTCGGGTTTTCGTTCGGCCACGCCCCCCGATTTCCGTCGCGCGCATGCCAGCGCCGATGCGCCACAATCCGATCGCGTGCGCCAAAATCCCGGGGCAATTTAAGTACAAGCGGCGCAAAACGGAAATATTCGGGTAACACGTCGGGAAAACGCGAATCGGGCCCTTAATAAATGACCCCCAATGTGTTGGGTATATTTGGTACATGCCTCAGAAAAGACAATAGTATCCTCCCACCATCCAAGAAAGAGGTTGGCATATGAGGGCGCACAAGTCGCCCCCATTGCCGTCCCTCTAACTTGGTGGTAGAAGGAGCCCCTAAACAGAAAATAATTGTGTGTGAGCACAAAGTTTAAAAGCTTCAACAAAAAACGATTGTGTTCTTTAAATTGTATTCCCTTCGTATTAAGGAAATAGGCAACCGCTTCTAAGCCTAGGTGATGGGCAATGTTGCTATACAAGGATTCAACATCCAGGCTGGCAATAAAAACCCCAGGGGTGAATGTTAGATCCTGTATCTTTCTGATGGTATCTTTCGTGTCTTGTAGATACGAAGGGAGAGCACAAACAAAGGGCTGTAACAGCTTGTCTATATAGACGCTGCATTGTTGAGTCAAGCAGTCACATCCGGAGACAATAGGCCTCCCTGGGATGGGTATACGCCCTTTGTGCACTTTCGGTAGTGCATAGAATGTAGCTACCGTGGGTCGTTTGTTGAGCAGAACCTTGTACTCATCATCACTCAACAGAGAGTCATTTTTGGCCTCCATCAGGAGTTGTTCCAATTCATTGATGTATTTGGATGTGGGATCAGTACGGAGAATCTCATAGGTGTGTCTGTCAGAGAGTAACCTCTGAACCATGTCCACATAGTCCCTCGTGTCCATTATAACAGTGTTGCCCCCCTTATCAGAGGGTTTCACTATTGTATCAGTATCCGCCTGTAGAGCTTCCAGTGCCTGGACTTCCTCGGCACTTAGATTCTTAAATTGTTGCTTACTATCCAATTTAAGCTTCTCGATATCGTTAGAGACAAGTTGTACAAAAGTCTCTATGTTACTGTATTTCGAAAAAGGCGGCGTATGTTTGGATCTGGGTCTCATGTCTGTAAGTGGGGCTTGGATCCTAGAAGGACCTGAGATATTTTCTTCCTCTAACGTGAGGAGTGCCTCAAGTGCTTGGGTTTCCCTCTGTTTCAATTTTTTCTTATCAGTTTCTTCCTCTACGTGCATCTTATGTAGTGCTAGCTTACGGGCAAATAGGTTAATGTCTTTAATCCACAAGAATTTGTTACTAAGGGGAGTAGGAGTGAAGGTAAGACCTTGTTGTAATAGTGCAAGTGTTTGTGAAGAAAATGTCTTAGAGGACAAATTCATAACCAAATTTTTTGGGGGATTTAGTGTTTCAAGTGCCATCATTTCCCGTTGTACCCCCATTTCTCCCTGTCCCTGAGTTGGACACCGGGATTTGTGCTCCTAAAAAAGGAGACGGAAAGGACGTGGTCCTTTCCGTCTCCTTTTTTAGGAGCACAAATCCCAGTAGCACTGGTATAAATTATAGAGCAGGTCCTATTTATCCTCATGTATACTATCCAGGCAGTAATTTTCAACTGCACACAACGGGCAAAAACAACATATTCACATGCACGTAGCCTTCTATTGACAAAAAAACAACATATATATATATATAGATATATATAGATGTCATGACATTATATGGTCACTAACTGTATAATAGTGTATATATTCCCTTTGCATCACAGCTGAGACCAAACTGAGAAATTAATTGACCAGACCCCTAGTACCGAGACATGCACATGGGTTCCAGGAGATAAAGTTTGGCAGCTCCTCTTCCTTCCTTCATTGATTTACATTAATAGATATAGATCTACATATGTGTTTAGAAAAAAAAGGTGTGTCACCGAAACGTCGCTGTTAAGGAATACAAATACACCCTAATTTCACCGATCTTGGCATACTGTCTCTTCATTGGAATAATTGGAATTACATATGTGTTTAGCGATAGATCTAAGACATTTATTGAGTTTGACAATGTATTTAGAAACGTCTGTACTTCCTGAACCCCTGTTGGTTGAAAAAGAAATCCATATCTGTTTGTATAAAACAAGTTGTCAAACTGAAGGCAAATTATTAAAAAAAAATACCTATGATTCATATTATTCCACAAGAAAAAGAAACCCTAGATTATGAACTGTTGATTTTGGAGAACATGGTTTATGCATATTCACAGTATTTATTTTGCTATGTGTGTGTTTTGGAGAGATTGCTGTAAACATTCTAACCTTATTCCAATTAGAAAGCAAACACACTGCTGCCTTTTATGAGGGAAACATGTAGATGGATATGCCATACATATTCTGAGTGTATTAGCCTTGTGGAGCCATAACCAACCTTAATAATTGTTAATATAGCAGTATATATTCATCGTCCTTTCTACTTTTATTGTAGTGCTAGAAAGGTTTCTTTAGCTCTTTGTTGAATTGCTAGTGATTCAAAAGTATTATTCTCCATGGAGTTAATGATTAAATGCTAATGTTCACAAAGAGTTCTTTAAATAAGTTGTACAAAACTGGTCATGCACATTGAATTAATCTAATACATTTCCCAGTTTTTTTACTTGCTTATAATTGCTTGCAGGTGCCTGTCTGTGCACCACCTAATAATATAATATTACAGATCAAAACTCAACATTCATAGACTTACAATGCAGATGTTTCTACAGGTATGAGTAGCACATGTGTTCCCCACTGCAGTATGTTTAGTGCTTCTTCAATATGTATTCATCATCTAAATATTTCCTACATTGTTGTACTCCTAGCTCTGAAGAAACACTTTATTTACATACTTACTCAGTGAAGATAAATAATACAAGCCACTTTTCATTCCTAAACCCACATACACAAAGTAGTTCAGAGGTGACCAACCTACTTATAAAAAATTAACAAGATAAAGCAGCGTGATGAGACCATTATTGGCGTAGAACAACAGTATATTTACACATAACATGAGCTGTAAGCTGAGCAATTAACCTGAGGGTAGTGGATACCCACCTCAAGGCAGGTAAAGAGGCAATTCATTAAAAGAATAGGGGGCATTTATTATCTATTTCCCAAGGTCAATTTTTGTGCACAAACTGTATGGTATATTTGACAGTGAAATAAACTGGAGCACAGGTATCTGTGTACACACTCTAAAAGAATTTGGTAGATTTGCTTATGATTGGACTTATTTTGTGCAAAAAATTGTGCCAAAAAAGTGTAAGAGAAACTAGAGCAGGAAAAGTGTGGGGACTAAGGAATTGCATGCAAATTGAGTGACAAAAAATAAAAACGGCAAGAGTGTCACAAAAGAAGATAATTTGTGGTGCCAATACAGAATAAATAAGGTGCACATGGCACAGTCACAAAAAAATGGCAGCCAAAAATTGGCAGTCCCAAAATAAATGAACTCCAATGGGTCTAGTGTAGCGGTTTAGCTTAGTCCCTGACTTCTCTAAAGGCTTTAGCATTTATCTGTGAATTAAAGGACATCTACCCCTAGGATCAAGGATTGTAAACCAAGCACCCGGTCCATTTGCAATCCAGCGGCGCATTCTGTGTGGAGGATTCGGGTCTTCCGGTTATTCACTAAGGTAGTTCCTCCGACATCCACCAGGTGTCGCTGCTGCACTGAAGTTCATCGGAATGCACTGAAGTTCACCAAGCCGGGCCGGGTGCAGGTAAGCGCGTGTCCAGCGACACTTTTTTTTTTTAATGCGGCGGTTTCCTCGAATCCATCGGGTTTTCATACGATGGGAGCTCCTCAGGCTAATTTGCATAATTTTTAAATTAGCTTTTTTTTCTTAAAGGAAACCTGTCACCAGGGACCTCATTTTCACTAGAGACAGTCAGGGTGCAAGGTAAGTTATAACACACAATTTTATTGTAATGCAAATGCTTAGAGAAAGCAGAAAGGCATATTTGCAAGGCAGCTGTAATGGGCTTTTTCAACCTGTCTTTAGTGGAAATGAGGTCCCTGGTGACAGGTTACCTTTAAAAGCAAGGGCTTAGGAATTAAGGGCAGCACAGTGGCTGAGTAGGTAGCACTTCTGCCTTGCAGCACTGGAGTCCTGGGTTCTAGTCCCTCCCAGGTCAACATCTGCAAAGAGTTTGTATGTTCTCTCTGTGTTTGCGTGGGTTTCCTCCGGGTACTCCGGTTTCCTCCCACACTCCAAAACATACAGGTAGGTTATTTAGATTGTTAGCCCCATGGGGACAGGGATCAATTTGTCATGCTTTGTGCAGCTCTGTGTAATCTGTGTGCGCTATATAAATAAAGAGCCACACAAGTATGTCAGTGTGCTTAGTTTACCATCCTTGATGCTGGTGGTAGAGGTCCTTTAAAGGAAATCAACCATTTGAAAAAACCAAAAAAAAAAACATAGAAATATTCACCTCCACGATTCTTGATGTTGATCCCGGTACTCTCCGTCCCTAGTCTTGACACCTCGGAGAGCACCTTAAAAAAGAAACGTATAATTAGCAGCCTTGAGTGTGGGAACAAGATGTCGGGAGCTCTGGGTCGCTAACTATGCACACCCACACACCTCCCATGCCCAAGGTGCAACTCACAGCTGACACATGGATGAGTGAGCATGGGCAGGGATGTTACACCTGCTTAACTTTCCACTAAGTTAACGTAAGGGCAACTGATCCTGAGGGAGGAATTGCTTTGGCTCACATTCTGCCCCCACCAGGGATTGCCAGACATCATTCCTTGCCTCCAGATGCCTCCTTCTACTCTATTAAATCCACTCCTAAGCAGCACCTACAAAGCCATGTGGAAATGGCAATTGGCTGTGTTGAAACTCATCTGTCTGGTTGAAAAACCACATATCACAGGTGAACTGTAGACTGGGATCAAGTAGCAGACAGATGACTGATTGCAGCCGCTGAAACTCAAGCCCAGCAAAATGGGTTGGGTCGAGCCAGGTTGACACATGTCCTTTGCCTTGTGTATGTGCAGAACCTGGAGGTGCAAAGATTCCTGACAGGTGGCCTGTTGGTGCTACTGCTTACAGTGCAAAGTGTGTGCTTGCATTTTCTGCTTCACACTGCTGTTGCTTGCCTATTTGCACTGAAGAGGAACTTTACCCTTCCCATCCACCACCTCATATGTGATGTACCAACTAAGTGGAATTCCACTTTACATATGCTGGAAAGGGTGAGTGAGGAGCAGCAGCCAATTGTTAAATTCTAAGCCCGGGTGAGTCAAAGCAATGACCAACAGCACTTCACCACCAACAACTGGTCTGCATTTGTTCAGTGTTGTAGTTCTTCGAATAGGGGTTTATTATAAGGCTCAAAATATAATGGAGGCAGCAGATGAACTGCTGATAACCGAATGGATGCGGCTTCAAGCGTGGTGAAGTACTTATCATGTGGGACTTCAATTGCCCCGATATTTACTGGGAGGCAGAAACCTGCAGGTCCTTCAAAGGTAGCAGGTTTTTGTCAACAACAAAAGACAATTACCTGTCGCAACTAGTCCTGGAGCCAACGAGAGTGGGGGACACTTCTGGACCTTATCCTAACCAACAGACCTGACAGGGTTTAAAAATTACAGTTTGGGGGGAACCTAGGTAATAGGGACCACAATATAGTTGATTTTATATAATGGTTTACTAAGATGATTAGTAGAGGGGCAACGAACTAGGACAAAGTTCTCAAAGACAAAAGAACCAAAAAAATGGGAAATTTTCACAAATATTTTAAATAAGGCCTATGAGAAACACATACAATATTATTAATAGCATAAGAGAAACAAGAAAAAGCCAATGTGGTTAGCTAGTACTGTAAGGCAGGCAATAAGCGAGAAAGGTAAGGCGTTTATGGTGCTAAAACACGATGGTAACTATAAGGCATTACAGGATTATATAGAGAAAAAAATAATTCTTGTAATAAACAGATAAAGGCCGCAAAAATAGAGGCTGAAAGAAATATTGCCATGGAGAGTAAAAATAATTCTTATTTTTCAAGTATATAAGTGATAGACCATTATTTTTAATATTTGAAGATTACTTGAGGACATGTTTTTTTCCACAGGACTGGTGCATAGCAAATGTGGTGCTAATATACAAAAAAGAATCCAAAACGATCATGGAAAATTCAGACCAGTGAGTCTGTGGAAAAATTTGTGGGGTTTATAAGAGATTCTATCCTGAGTATCTCACTGTACATAACCTTATAACCCAGCATCAGCAAGGGTTTATGAGGGAACGATCCTGTCTGACTACTCTGATCAGCTTTTATGAGGAGGTACATTCCAGACGGGACCTGACTGAGGCTATGTTGTATATCTGGACTTTCCCAAGGCATTTGACACCTTTCCGCATAAGAGGTAAGTACATAAAATGAGACTGCTGGGACTAGGGGAAACGCTATGAATTTGGGTAAGCAATTGGATTAGTGATAGAAAACAGAGGGTAGTCAATAATGTCACATTCTAAGATTGGGTTGACATTAACAGTGGAGTGCTACAGAGGACAGTATTGGGGACAATTCTCACTTACCCGTCCCCGCTCCTGACTCTGATCTGTCGGCCATGCGGGTGCGTGTCCATCTCCTAGGGCGCACGCACGACTGCTTTAGGGGATTTAAAGGGCCAAAGTGTATTGGTGCTGGTCTTTCCCAGAATTCTTTATAAACCTGCCTCTCCCTGCACACCCTGCCGGATCTTTGTGGCTCACAGTCTTAGAAAATGCTATTGTTCTGTATTCCCGTTCCCGACCTTGGCTCTCCTGTTGACTTTGATCCTGTTTGAAAGCCTGCCTTGACCTTTTGCTACATCCCAGACTCCGATCCCGTCCTGACCTCCTGCCTGTCCCAGACTATGATTCTGCCTAACATCTCTGTACCTCGCCTTGGTTAAAACTGCGAACAAAGTGGAACCTGTGGAACAACCTGGTTGTACCATGCAGTGGCAAGTCCAACCTGCTTTGCCACGGGTTCTGGTCAAAACTGGGTAACACTTAGATTCCGGTCCCATCGTCCGCAGTGGTCCAGTGGGTCCACTACTCATGAAGCCTGACAATTACTTTTTAATGGATTTACGCAGTTAAGCTTCAATATTTGCAGATGATATTAAGCTGTGTAAAGTAATAAAACCAAGCCCGATAGTATAGCATTACAGAGGGATTTGTGTAAGCTGGAGGAATGGGTGAAGAGATGGCTGATAATGTAGATAAATGTAAAGTTTTCCAATTGGGCCATGGAAACAAAAAGTACAATTATGTTTTAAATAGTCAATTACTTGGTAAAACTGCAGCTAAATAAGACAGGGGGTATTGGTGGGAAAGGGGGGACTAGAATACAATGACAGATTACAAAATTTGGGGTGTTCAGTTTAGAAAAAAGACAGCTCATTACATTGTACAAATACCTGAACGGGCAGTACGAGGATTGCTCCAAAGATCTTTTTATACCTAGGCCTGTGACCAGGACATCCTCTACGCCTAGAGGAGAGGTGATTCTACCATCACCATAGACGGGGATTCTTTACTGTAAGAGCAGTGAGACTATAGAACTCTTTGCAACAGGCGGTTGTTATGTCGGACTCTATGTATATGTTCAAGAGGGGCCTGGATGCCTATCACGGATTATGGGGAAAAAATATTTGTTCAATTCTTAAAGGTTGGACTTGATGGACTTGCGCCTTTTTCCAGCCTTATATACTATGATAGTATGCAATCAATATGGTAAGCGCAGATGATGCTATTATCACCACTACCATTCCCACCTTTTACCTGCTTGATAAAGTTATTCTGGCCATGATGGAGGATGTAATGGTGGCACATGAGGAAGAAGAAGAGGAACAGGTGTCAGGCTAGTGCACAAATGGGTTGCTGGCCCAGTGGTTAGATATTACACTGTCCAGCCGGGACACACTTTTGGAGAAGGAGGATGAGGAGCAAGAGGAGTAGACACAACACTAAATACGCAATGCAAACTACAGGTGATGGTACAAGCAAGTCAGCAAATAAACACAAGCTCTAAAGCCAGTTAAGCTTTAGTGCTGTGACCTCTGGAAGGCAAACGGGTTACAGACTTCTTCCTCTACAATGTTTAGTAAAATCCCCTAAAATTGGGGTAATTGGCACAAAAAAAGGAATAGGGGAAGCGATGAAAGGGTTGTTGATAGCATGCAAATCGATCCTGTTTAATTGGAAAAATAAGGATCCACCTAAGCTTCAAGAATTGAGGAACAGGATGGATCACACGAGAGTAATAGATGATTAGGCAGTTAGAGATAGGAATTAGGTCGCCTGAATAGATCATGTTAGTGTAAGGCAGTGATTTTCAACCTTTTTTGAGCCGCGGCACACTTTTTATACTTAGCAAAACCTGGGGCACACCACCAACCAAAATAGCACAAAATAACACTAAAACAGTCATAAAAGGCCTCCCTTTACTAATAAAAAACCCCTAGCGGCCTCCCTTTACTAATTAAGAGCCCCTAGCGGCCTCCCTTTACTAATTAAGAGCCCCTAGCGGTCTCCCTTTACTAATTAAGAGCCCCTAGCGGCCTCCCTTTACTAATTAAGAGCCCCTAGCGGCCTCCCTTTACTAATTAAGAGCCCCTAGCGGCCTCCCTTTACTAATTAAGAGCCCCTAGCGGCCTCCTTTAACTAATTAAAAGGCCCTAGAGGCCCCCCTTTACTAATTAAAAGGTCCTAGAAGCCTTCCTTTACTAATTAAAAGGCCCTAGAGGCCCCCCTTTACAAATTAAAAGGCCCTAGAGGCCCCCCTTTACTAATTAAAAGGCCCTAGAGGCCCCCATTTACTAATTAAAAGGCCCTAGAGGCCCCCCTTTACTAATTAAGAGCCCCTAGCGGCCTCCCTTTACTAATTAAGAGCCCCTAGCGGTCTCCCTTTACTAATTAAGAGCCCCTAGCGGCCTCCCTTTACTAATTAAGAGCCCCTAGCGGCCTCCCTTTACTAATTAAGAGACCCTAGCGGCCTCCCTTTACTAATTAAGAGCCCCTAGCGGCCTCCTTTAACTAATTAAAAGGCCCTAGAGGCCCCCCTTTACTAATTAAAAGGCCCTAGAGGCCCCCCTTTACTAATTAAAAGGCCCTAGAGGCCCCCCTTTACTAATTAAAAGGCCCTAGAGGCCCCCCTTTACTAATTAAATGGCCCTAGAGGCCCCCCTTTACTAATTAAAAGGCCCTAGAGGCCCCCCTTTACTAATTAAAAGGCCCTAGAGGCCCCCCTTTACTAATTAAAAGGCCCTAGAGGCCCCCCTTTACTAATAAAAAGCCCCAGCCTCCCTTTACTAATAAAAAAAGACCCTAGCTGCCTTCCCTATACAAATAATAACCTTATATACTTACCCTTGATGTCTTCTTCCACGTACCTTCACTCCTAATGGCGATCCGCCCACCTTCTGTAGCTCCTGCACCGCGCGCCTCTGGTCACGTGACTGACGCGACCTGACGTCAGGTCGCGTCAGTCACGTGACATGGGCCGCGCGGTGCAGGAGCTACAGAAGATGGGCAGATCGCCGACGTGGGGCTTGTAGGTAAGTATGGGGCAGAAACACGGGGGCGCAGCACTACACAGGGGTACCATAGTTCGGGGAACTTTCCCCGCGGCACACTCAACCATGTGTCACGGCACACTAGTGTGCCACGGCACACAGGTTGAAAGTCACTGGTGTAAGGTATAGCATATGAAATTGGGTATAGTCCATAACATAGGCTACTAGGACTTACCAGTCGTTTGGGGAGAGGTGTTGTATGGAACTCGAAGGGAGCAAAGGGAAAAAAGGGAAAAAAGATGTTGTAATTCTAAGTGGTAATGACCTAAAGTGCAAGAGGAAAGCTAAGAATTGAAGTGTAATGTAAGATAAATGTTATGCTGTCACAGGCTGTATGAAATTATGAGATGGCAAATCTTCTTTTTATGATGTACTGTAATATTAAATTTTGTATCTATCAATAAAATTATTTTTAAAAAAAATGTTTAGTAAAATCCCCCTAGAAGAGAAAAAAGGGCCTGTATGTCTTGAATGATGGCTTTGAAGCAATACTACTTTTCTTCAGAAAAAAAGCAAGTCTACTGAGAGTGAGGAACTTTCCTCCAATGCCTTGCCTGCGTCTTAAGAAAAACTGCAAACAAGGGCATATTTTCTGACCTAACACGTAACTACACTGTAATATTCTCCATATTGATTTACTAATTGTATATGTATAGGTTTACAATAATAATTTACAATCATATTGATAATACTGGTTTCTAGACATTGGAGCTCATATCTGACCAGTCAAAAAATAATGATACATTTTATTTTTGGTCACCAGAAAGGACCATTGTGCATTAGTGATGTGTAGTTATTCACATAATAAGATGCATTAACAGGAGTGTCAATAGGATTCTTGGAAGAATATGATAGTTATGCATTCTCTCCTACACCTCTCTGATGGTGGTTCTGCTGCTACTAGAATTCTCTAGAGAAGAGATCTTATGTGCTTACAGACCAGATGTTTTCCTCCTTGCATTTTATTCAATCTTCCCAAGAATAAATTATGCCCACATGTTACACTGCCAATTAAGAGAAAATAAACCATGGTCATTTACAAAGTATTTTTGCCTTTAAATTTTATTAGTTAAGAACCAGACACCAGATTTTGATCTCTTTACATTGAACATTCATTGAATCTGCTGCTTTTACATATTCCTTGTAGTTTTTAAACCTGGATTTTAACACTGTTTGCCACATCTGGTGTTACATTCTCCAAGACCATCAAGAACTTCATTGCTCTACAGAGTTGAAAACTATAAAAAGCAAAACTACAATTTGATTATACAAAATAGCTTCCCTTAAGTGTGTTCGTTTATGTGCCTCAGATGTAAGAAAATATTAAAAACACTCTCAGTTAGTAACAGGTTACTACTCCCTCCACAACTATGAATATAGCACTCAGTTTATGGAGAGTCTTCTGTACTTTTATTCTTTTATTTGGTACTCAATAAGTGCTTTCTGCTCATTGCAGAGCATATGGAAATCACATTTGTGGAGTGCAATATGCCATTTTGTCTACTGCAGGAGCCTTGATCATATTGGACATTTTGAAGCATAAGTATGATATTACTATAATTGTTGACTATTCTATTCTTGCATATTGGAAGTTTCTTCATTGGTTGTACCAGTTGATATATCTACAGTATGTATCTCATACACATATACATTTATCTTGGTTAATGGAGGTTTACTGATTTATATACAAGTGTCTAGTATATATTGTTTCTAATCTACCAATTGGTTGTCACAAATATTTTATTTATTTCCAGTTTTGTCTGGTAGTGGTTAGCACAAGAATCAATACTATATATTTTTACCTTTAGATATTTCTGAATGTTTTGTAACATGATCTATTCACGGCTATTCCCTAACATGAAATAGCTATTCTGGGAGTTACTGTATTTATTGATCACCTCTCCGATCAATAGCAAATCAGCAGGAGTCTGACACTAGGTGCAGTTTGCCTGTGTACAGTGCAGAGTGCGCCAAATACAGGATTTCTGGCACACGTTCTGCATGAATCTGGCGCTCTCTGCACTGCTCTGACAGTGTGCACCAACTCTTTTGTTGCACCTGTAACATAGGGCGTACAACATAATTCTGCCGGACACTGATAAATATGGCACACGGTCTGACTGGGCTCAGGAACACCCCTTTCAGCACAGAATTTTGTGTTGCGCCTGGTTTGTGCAGACACTTCTAACATACATGTGCAAGTAGTGTTCACGGAAAAGAATGTGGAAAGTCAGACAGAAAACTGATGCAGGGGTTTTATTAAATGTGGGCCAGCATCTTCAAACAGCTGGTCAGTGTAGGTGCTGTTTATCAGACCCCCTGCTAACTGATCTCTTTTAATAGTACCACAACTTGGCTGATATTATATGCCTACTTGTGTGTGGAGGTGGTCACCTGTCCCAGGGGGCGGGTGGGCGGACGGCTCTGGGAAGTGGCGGCTTAGGAGGAGGGGTGTGGGGGGTCGATCTCGTGGGGGCCCCCTGTGGGGGCAAGATGGTGTGGGCCCCAGGGCTCAAGCCCGGGAGCCCCGCCTATAATCCAGCCCTGGATGTCAGTCACAATAGAGGAGGCATTTAGTGCATCTCACATCAAAATTTATTTTCAGGATGAAGCCACCACACTGGGACATGAAAGAGACAATAATTAGAAGGTGTTAGAAGGTGTTACGCTGTGTGAGAGGTTGTTAGGTCAATTGCTGATGACAGGTTCCCTTTAATAGTGATATACAATAGTAAGCTTTGAGTTTTTATACTAGTTACAATTTAAGGACATCAATTGTTTCACTCTCTAAAAGCATTTACAAAGAAGAGACAAATTACTGTCGGGGTTACAACTAGGGTTGCTTATGCTAGTTTGGGTTACAACTAGGGTTGCTTACTGGGTCATAGTAAGACACATATTTGAAAACTGTATATCAGGATTAGCAATTTTATTTCTCTCTATTGGTAATTTGCTGTCCTTCATGGACAGCCATTATTTTTTTATGGGCACATCGGAAAACTTTAAATATTTATAAAGGACATAAACAATGAGGCATATATTTCGAAAGTGACTGAAAGCAAAAATGCTCTAGTTGCTCATGGCAATCTATCAGAGCTCACCTTTAATTTTATACCCTGGTTTGGGAAAATGAGAACTGAGCTCTGATTGGTTGCCATGAGCAACTAAAACAGTTTTACTCTAAGGCACTTCTGGTACATCTCTCCCAAAATGTCTATAGCTCATATACTGTTATAAATACTCAGCATTCACCTCACTCTGATCTGTAAAAATATAATAATTATATGCATAATAACCGATACAAGTTCTTGCATTGTTAATAGTTTTTTTTATGGTTAGTGGAAAATGTCTCTTATATTTTACTGACTGTCCATAAATTTCCAGATGTTTGGCAACCTAGATATAAGAATATTAATGCGCAAAAGACTAGACAGCAATAAGTAACTATAAAAACACTAGCACATGTTTGCAAGAAAACAATATATTTAAGTATTTCCCATTGGCAATAATGCACGTATTACAAGTCCCTGCAACTGTGTTCTTTGGTTGGTGATACACATATGATCTAGTACATTGTAGTGGTTATAAGATTCTTGTCAAGTAAAATATAAAAGAAGATCCAGTTTCATGGAAGATGTTCTTATACTACCTGGTAGCTAAGCATTGTGTGGGTAGGAATAGGTTGCCCAGTTCCTTGGTGAGCCAGGATTATAGAAGTTCCTTGTGGTTCACTTAGAGCAGGGGTCTCAAACTCAATTTACCTGGGGGCCGCTGGAGGTAGATTCTGGGTAAGGCTGGGCCGCATCAAGTTTTCCACACAAAATGCGCTTACAAAATATCATTATTCAGATTCAAATGTCATGGCGTCTCCCAGCGCAAGGAAAGCCCCGAGCTGGGAGACGTGTTTTCTCTACGAACGCGTCCTGTGCACCGAGGGGTCCCAAGCTCCTACCGCACTGAGCCCAGTCAGGGGCTCAGTGCGAAATTTGATAATATGTTCAATGATATCATTTTTAGGACTGTACGACCTTTTGATCACTTTTTATAGATTTTTTTATATTTTTCAAAATGGCAAAAAAGTGCCATTTTCGACTTTGGGCGCTATTTTCCGTAACGGGGTAAAACGCATTGTAAAAAACGTTATTATATTTTGATAGATCGGGCATTTTCGGACGCGTCGATACCTAATGTGTTTATGATTTTTACTGTTTATTTATATTTATGTCAGTTCTAGGGAAAGGGGGGTGATTTGAAATGTAATTTTTTTTTATTCTAATTTTTTTTTTAAAAACTTTTTTTTATTTTTATTTATACTATTTTTCAGACTCCCTAGGGTTCTTTAACCCTAGGTTGTCTGATCGATCCTACCATATACTGCCATACTACAGTATGGCAGTATAAGGGGATTTTCCTCCTCATTCATTACAATGTGCTATCAGCACATTGTAATGAAGGGGTCAAAACGAAATAGCCTCGGGAAGACCCGAGGCTACCATGGAGACGGATCGCCGCCCCCCGATGACGTCACGGGGAGCGGCGATCCCAGGTAAGATGGCGGCGCCCATGCGCCGCTATCTGTTTGAGGCTGCCGGCAGCTTTGCCGGCAGCCCACGCTGTAAAAACACCCGCGATCGGTGCTAGCACCGATCGCGGGTGTTACCAGTAAGCCTTTGCTGCAATATGCAGCAAAGGCTTACCGGCTATGGAGAGGGCTCAGCCCGTGAGCCCTCTCCATCCAGGTGGGGGCCGCAAAATGTTGTCCCGCGGGCCGCAGTTGGCCCGCGGGCCGCGAGTTTGAGACCCCTGACTTAGAGCAATGTGACTTCTTGCAAAGGATGTCAAATGTGTTATTACAAATGTTGCATCCTTTCATGGTTTGTTAATGATTCAGATGATTATTAAAATAATTTAACACAATATAAAATAAAACATGAAAATATATTCATGAAACAAATACAGTAAACACATTTATTCCAAATAAACCTACATAATATCTCCTTTGATCTAAATCTCTTTTACTCTATTGCACTTTGCCCTAGGTGGGGTAAATGATAATAGCATAGGCAAAACTGATACTAATCCCCCTAAATGGTTTCTGTCTATTTTATGACTGCCCTAAATGGGAAAGGGGGATGGAACCATATTCAGCGAACATAAGTAAACTCAGACACTGGCAGCTCAGAAATAACGTCCATAGAAATGTAGATCCATAGCCTTCACAAGAGTTGACATTTTTGGTAAAGAACTTGGTTCACAGTAATCCACCAACGGTTATTAGACATCGGTCTCTTAGGATGCCCATTGAGCATAGAATTATAATACTCCCTCAAAAACAGCAATTGTACATTTGGGAGGAAGAGACTGTGGGGGAGGCAACAATATCCAGGGACAATAAAGGTACAGAGTTATAGCATGGCAAATGATTAGCTAGAAAGCTACAAGACAGGACATAAGTTTTACTATTTTTGTAACCAGAAAATTAAAGGGTGTGAAAAATAAAGCCCATCTTACATGGGATTTAATAGAATCCAAAATTAAAGGTTGCTTTCTAAACCCGGAAATATCAAACTTATGATTAGTGATGAATGGCTTTGTTGAAATTTGAGATTGATGGGTTCGGCCAAAAATTTTGAAAAATTTGATTTGGGTAAATCAAATTGTAAAATGCAGGTAGTAAGGGATAGAAGGATGAAAAATGGGGGTAATAACAGTGCAGTTGCAATGAAAAAATGGGCAAGGGAAGCTACTTAAAATAATAACAAAACATAAAAAATTTAAAAAACAAATAAATAATAAAAACAATTTATTAAAAATAAAATGTTATTATTGTCATTAAGGTTATAGTCTCTCTGCATGACAGATTGTTCAGACCCAGTTATTCTCATATTATTCTTTTCATATAAGCTTGTTTGTGACATGGCTGGTGACACATTCCCCGTTATTCATAACCAAGCTTGTTTGTGACATGGCCAAAACTAAATGGATGGTTTAGACAGGCTTGGTGATGTTGATGGTGGTGCTGCTGATGGTCATAGTGGTGCGGGTGACACATCCCTCGTTGCGGGGAGACAAGTGGCCTTGTCAATCAGGAGGCGGTGGTACAGGCTAATCCAACCGTAGCAGCAGAGAGAGCCTCAGGTGTTTGCAGGCTTTTTTTGGTCTCTCATCCACTTCAGCTCATGCTTACCTTGTAGGTACCTGGTCATACGTGAGGTGCTCAGATTGTTGAGACTTTTTGCACTGGTGGCACTGTGGGTTGGACTTTGTATGCTGAGTCCCATGGATCCCTGGGCAGTAGAATGCAATGTCACGAGCCTTGGCACCCTTTTTGCATGTGTTGCTGGCTGCCTAGACCTTCCTGACCATCATCTCTTTTTCGAACTATCACTGCCTTCGATCCATGTTGGGTTTAGGACCTTGTCATCAACACTGAGCCTCTTCACTGCCCTCCTTTTCTACCTGCATTTCACAAAAAGCCACAGCAGTTGCCGGCTGGGTTTCATCCTCACTTAGAGTTCAAAAGCACAAGGTTTAAAAAGTGTGAACAAAGAGTAAAAATGCAAATCACCCCCTTTTGCCTTGAATACAAATACATTAACAAATGAAATCATTTGTTGCCATCACAGCTATTGTAATGTGAAATGTTTGCTCGTAGGAAGATCAAATTTCTCAAAATAATTACGAGGCTGCAATTGCCAAACCTCCATCTAAAAAATGATGAAGCCTTGTTAGTCCCCTAGTTCTTCATCAAATGAAGGAACAGGGGTGAATTCCCAGTTAAAAACTCCTCTAGGGGAGAACTGTAAGTAATCTTAATGGTGTATTAGCAAGTAAATATTTATTGTGCAATCTGCACTACAGTTAAAACATAAGTAGACCTATTCAAATTTGGTATCCCAGAGACTTACCTGAACAATCCATGAAAGGTGTCATTTGGAGCGAACAGTGAAAATCGTAAAAACAACGTACACAAGAAAATATTGCAAAAGTGTTTTTTTCTACAAGATTATCAGGGTACATGTGTATATACACTTTCATCTGGCTTCTGACTGTGTACTAACACAATGCCACATAGAAGGGGCGATAAGACAAATCAGAGATGATGAGATGCATGAGATGCCTATTACACAGAGGAATGACAGACAGAGGCTGACAGACTTTTACACTGTCAGCACTGCTGTATCTCAGTCTCACAGATATGTGCCTGCCTTCCCCTTCCCCCAGATCACTTATCTCCTTGTGGTTTGTAGTTTGCAGCTTATCTCTCCTCAGGATGTGCTGGCAGGAAGTAGTCAGTGTCTGAGCTCAGTGCAAGGGGTGTGGCTACAGGCTCAGAGCAGAAAGACACAGAAACTCAAGAAACAGCAAGCACAGCTGTCACACATCAATCTAAGATGGCAGTCCGAACCTAAAGTCAGAAGTTTGAGGATCATGTCTAGGGGAAACTGACATTGTATACAGCAGGACTGATAGAGACAGGTTGGACTTATATCTGTGAAATGCTGTATTTTTGGAAATAACAGTGAATTAGAGAATGTGTTTTGTTATCTTGAGTATATATAAGAAACTTGTCTTCATTGGAATACCCATTTAAGCAGTTAAGGAGCTCAATTTAAAAGTCTTGGTGGAGGAAGTGAGTAATATTTATTTTATTAATTCAACTACACCCAGAACTATTTACATGTAGCTGTTGCTGTTAAGGATCATGAGTAACCGTAGATAAAAAGAAAAAAACAGCAATTCATTACAAAACCATGCAGACAGAGTTCTGACAGTAATTATAATAAGCATTTTCTTCTCTGTATTTTTTGGGAGTATTAAAGGAAACCTACCACTTGTAGTGGCAGGTTTCCGATGGCAATATCGGGCACCAGCTCAGGGTGAGCTGGTGCCGGAGCTTATTTTAGTTAGTGTTTTAAACCGCGGTATCGCGGTTTAAAACACTTTTTAAACGTTGTAGCCGGCGCAGGCAGGTATGCGCTCGGCGCTTACCGTGCATGCGGCTCTCATTCACTTCCTATGTAGCCGCGTGCACGGTAAGCGCCGAGCGCGTACCTGCCTGCGCCGGCTACAACGTTTAAAAAGTGTTTTAAACCGCGATACCGCGGTTTAAAACACTAACTAAAATAAACTCCGGCACCAGCTCACCCTGAGCTGGTGCCCGATATTGCCATCGGAAACCTGCCACTACAAGTGGTAGGTTTCCTTTAAGCTAGTTCTAGTAATATATATTCATCTCTTCATGATATATGATAATATATAGCATTCAAATACATTGGGGGTAATTTATCAGTAGACCTCTCCTTACAACAGTTCCATGGGCCAGATTATTTTATTTTTTGTTGATTCAGTGAGTTTTCATTTTGTTGCGGTAATTTTGCACCAATTTTGCAACTAAAACCCAAACTAGTCGCACATCAAAAATAATCATGTTTTCCTCATTTATCCTATCAATTCAGATGTTTTGATGAACCTACTATTGATTAATTTTTTTTTTTTTTGATTAGGCACAATATAGCACTTTTTGATTTAGGCACAATATAGCACTAAAAACACTCCAGGCAGAACGTGGCATAGACTGAGAAGCAAGACCCTTGGCTCTTCTGCAGAGTGTGTAGCACCTTCATATTACAGCAGCAGAGTTCAGCCAGTGTTTACACTACATGCAGCCTCTGTTTATAGTTCATGAGCTTCAGTTTACAAATATACTGCAAAAGCGGCAGCTAAAAGCAGAATACAAAAGAAGTGTTTGGGGGAGCATGCATACAGTACAGAGATGTGTCTGAGGAGGTTACTGGCCAGAATTACTGGGGGGAAGCAGAAGATCAGTACCAGAGGATCCCCACCAGGAGAAGTTACTGCTGAGGAAGATCACTGGGTGCAGCTTGTCATCTACCTGGGCTCTGCTGTGAGTGTCCTTTTCATGCTGGGGTGTGGGAGAGAAGCAAAGTGGAGCTTAACATGTAAGTACCCTAATAAAATATTGCACCTATATTGTGCCTAAAGTAAAGTGCAGTCGCAAAATCTTGCTGAGATTCACAAGTGATTAATAAGAGGTATAACCTCAACTTATCACAGATGGTTGTAGCTCCTGATAATTTAGATGCAACAATGTGCCTCATATAGGCGCAAAAACGGTGCGTCACAACTTTGATATATCTGCCCTATGTCTGTCTTTGGAGATTTGCTGCCCTCAGATTCATTAAAGTAGTTTGGCCTTTGATAATTCTGCTGGTAGTGTTTTATGCTTTGTGGGTTGTTCTGCCGGGGATTGTCATCAATTTGTGCCAAAACTTACACCTAAATGGAAAGCCACAAATCATGAATCCAATTCTATTGTGAATTTGCAATGCAAATAATGAATTTGATGCAAGCAGGGTCTATATCAAAGTGTCTTGGCACTGCCTGTTTTCATATGGTGCAATGGAATGTCACAAAACAGAATTTGTATCGCAACTGCGCCAAAATAATGCCAAACATAGACAAAAAACAATGATAAATTACTCCCATTATTCATAGTTGCATTGATGCTTCTATAAACATTTGAAAGCATCCAGTAAAATAAGATTTTATATCACTTAGCAGATATAATACACATAATAAATATAAAGGGGGAGATTTATCAGTGCTTTTAAGGCAGTTTTCACAGATTTTTATAGGATGCAATTTTACTACGGTAATTAGAAAACTCAGGTCTGTGCCTCACAGTAACATGCAATACTGACAAAATCATAAGGGCTATTTCAGAAGAAGAAACTCTGGGGAAACTCCACCATTTGTGGGCTACTGATCTTAGGGAATCGCAGCAAAAGTTTGACAAAGGTGGGAATAATTTCTGTATCTTTGTTGGCACCAAATGAGTTCTATGTAGGATTTTAATAAAGGTCTCCACCAAAGTAACCTAATGACTCCCCTTTGACGCTGTTTCATAGCAATGATGTCACCTCTGAACAGCTTCTGATTAGCTCTGATCCTTTGGGCACTGGTCTACCATTGACTAGATAAAGATAGGATAACACTCCTCGTGTCAAGGCTACATTTTTACAAATACCTTTGTAGTTTGTCATGCTAGGAAGAGTGGCAAGAGAACAAGGGGAGCCAACAAAGTGTGACAGCTATCGTTATGTGAAATGTTTGGTCGTAGGAAGATCATATTATTCAAAAAAAATTTCGAGGCTGCATTTGCCATATCTCCATCTAAAAAATGATGAAGCCATGTTAGTCCCCTAGTTCTTCAACATATGAAGGAACAGGAGTTCTTTCCCAGTTTAAAACTCCTCTAGGGGAGAATTGAAAGTAATCTTAATGTTGTCTTAGCAAGTGAATATTTACTGCGCAATCTTCACCACAGTTTCAGGAAACAGTACATATAAGGGGCACAGTGACATAACTAAGGAGGGGTCCCATATCCCACACTGTTCCCAAGGGAGAAGAGGGGTGAAAAGGGAAGATTTTATCTCGACCCACAAAGGGGCCTGGGAACCCCCATGAGCGGTGGTCAATTGAACAAGTTGATCGGCTTGGTAATACTTTAACATATGAGACACAGAAATTTCTCCATGTTTTTTAGAATATAGCAAGTGAATCAAAAGCCTTTTCCATGTGTAGTGCAAGGAGAACCATAGTAGTTTTTTGACAGGTAACTTTGAAAAATGAGATTGATTATTTATCTGACAATGTCAGGGGCTTGTGGTGACTGAATAAAGCCAACTTGGTCTCTTTATGGACCAAAGAGTGCAAGATGGAGTTCAATTGTTTGGAAAAAATAGCCCCAAAAAATCTTATTTTATAGTGTTTGACTTGGGGAGCTGTGGTGAAGGTGTGGTGCGGTTGGACTGCTCACTTTGATCTTTTGAGTCTGTGATGGCGAAACAACTGATGTGTATTTGTCTTTCAGCTTGGTGATGATAGACTTGCATGAAGTTGCTCGTCCATGAAACCTCAAGACTTTGAGCTCCTGGCACACTAAAAATTTTTTTTGATTTTTATGGACTATTCACCTCACCAGTTTGACACCGCTCCTTAACTTGACATGCTCTGCCTCTTCAAGGTTGGTTTATTTTGATCCCCAAGTGCTTCCAGTTTTCAATTATACAACTAGTAATTTGTTGTGGAGTAAATAGGAAGGAAGACATTTCACAAACTTATTACACCAATGGCATCCTGTAACAGTTCCATACTCCAATTCATTTGGCTCTAGCCAAACCCATTATATCATTAAAGTTTGTAAAAGCAGAATACATTGCTAGGCACTGGATTTTATATACCTGTGGCAATGGAACTGAATGGCACAACTGTATTCAATGATTAAGAGGTCATTTTCAATATGTTGTCCGTATATTGTGACTAAGTGCCTACATATAGTAAAAAATAGTGTTAATCTTAATCAATATAATTGACTCTTTCTATTTTGTATGTTTTATCAGGTGTTCGGAAATACGTTTATTCATATGAAACTTGATAGGTTCCCAGTACATTTACCATCAATAAGACCTATGATACAATGTATCGGAATGTGTCTGACATGTAATATTTTATTACTGAGTAGGCTGAGACAGGCAGAGACAGCACAGAGTGACGTGCCTTAAATAACATGGTTAATATTTAGCTCAATGCTATTTGTATACCCTCCTTTTTATAGCACACCAGAGTCATTTTCTCAAATTCACTGTAAGACGCAGCTTCATCATAGCCAGTGAAAATGGCAGGAGTTAACAAATGTTTGAAGTACTCTATGTTCATCTTTAACTTTTTATTCTGGGTAAGTTACTGTTTACCAAACCATAACCTTTCTTTCTTTGCACAAGTATGTACACAATATACAGTAACATTATTTTTCTGTAGTGATTGTTCTGTATATAATGTGATGATGTTTGTTCTAATGAAAATCTCAGATTTCTATTGCATTTGCATAAAAATAATTGATGAATTTGCATTTAGACAATAAACTTCATCCTACTGTAAGTTAAGTTGTCCCAGACAGATAAAATCATTCTGGGTCTTGTTATCAATGTATACGCCAGAGATAATTTATATTTACTTTTATTTTTATTGGTTAACATACTCCCACTGTGTGTTGCATCTTATTGTACATAAAGGATATGTAGAACTAAACGGTAACAGGCAATTTGTTATTGGGACTGTACCTTAGGTTCTGCAGAGATAATTATTCTCTCTAATGCCAGGTGGGTGGTTCTTTGTTGGAGCAGACACCCTGCCATCACCCAAATCACAGTAGCGATTTTAATTTGCAAAATGGGTACTGATACTAATTGTATTGATTGTTAGGGAATAGTGGGCGCAACCATGCCTACATCAGTAGAAAGGCACATATAATAGGATGTATAGAGATCTTGAGATGGTAAAGTTCCTCTTTGCAATTTTTTTTGAGATTGTTCTATTCTCCACAAAATTTTCCTGTTTCATATATTTCTTAATTCCATTAGAGGCCAGGGGAGCACCGATTATACATGGATGCCCATTCATGGAAATTAGTAAAGTAAAAATACATTAAATGCATTTAGCAAGTAAAAAAGAAATATAAGTAAATACACCTTAAACATTTCACACACTTTATTTGTGCAGAAAGCAGAAGAAGATAAGCTTGGTAGATTTGTGAGTAAAATAACTTTAACTGCCTACATGGTACTGTCCATCAGTAGAAGGCAGGGCAACAGAAGCATAGCCATTGTACCCTACAGCAACGTTACTGCAGACTGCACTGACTGTCTCCCATTTCAAAACAGGTTGTATTGATCTTTTAAATGCCAAGTTCGCAACCAAATGGAAATCAGAGACCATTTTTATTTATTATGAAATAGGGATGAAAGTAGAGGAATGCTGAACATATGAACCATGTGTGTAGGAAGAGAGGGTTATCCGACCCAGGGCCGGCTCCTGGGCGCCAGTGCCTCAGTGGGCCCCTTTGCTATGCCTCCCAAATTTGAGTCAGAGAAAGAGACCTACGGCCAACTTTTGCCCCCTCCTGTTACCCCACCATATGTTTTTCATGTTACCATATGTTTGGCTGCTTTTAAAGCCTTTTTCTTCATTGATGGAAGCGTAAGTTGATGTGTACATTTTCACACCTGCTTACACTTCTAGCAATGAAAGAAAACGCTTTCTAGGCATCCAAGCGTTATGCATATGTCCAAAACACCGTGGGCCACATTTATCTAAAAGTACTAAGTTCAGTTTGCCTGTTGAGTGTGCAGGATACGGCATATTGTAGAATACTGCTGCATGCTCTTCATTAATCTGGCGCCCCCTGCACTTTTCGGGAAGCGTCACCAACCTTTTTTTGGTGCACTGTAAACATAGAGCGTGCAACGCAATTCTGTCGAGTTGCAGTTTTGACATTTAGACAGAAAACTGGCGCAAGCGCTTTAATAAATATGGGCCCATGTGTGAACATACATTCAGGGTTATTGTTTTAAAGGAGGGGGAGGGGGTCAACAGGAAGGGAAACATTGGAAAAGAGGTGGGACACGTGGCACACAGGTAAAATGGAAGGGAGCAGAAAGTGGGTAATAATTTACAAGAAAAAGATTGGCAGACATCAGCAGGGTGTAATGACACAAACCCTTTTAGACCATCCTGTACGAATGGACTACAAAAGTAAGAAGCTAGGCAATGGCATGTGAACCTTAACTGACTGTCAGGGGCAACACAGCAAAGGGTTAATTGAACACACAGCAGCTTGGCTCCTAACCATGCTGTCCTCCAAAGCCTCCCCACACAGGGTCACAGGGTCACCATACATTGCAGTAGACAGACATGACAGGTTCAGCACATGTTGCCTTTGTCTGCGTCCTGTCTTCCTCCATGCAATTGCTTATATTGCGGCTAGCCGACGCCCAAGCAATGCTGGTGGCTAGGGGGTTTGCATACCACTTACAGGAACCCGGGCAAACAATACACAGGCACTGATGATGCAGAAAGTGACTGCTCTCTGCATCATTATTATATCCTTGGGACACACGTCCCCCGCCTCCAGTGGGCCCTGCCAGCACAAGTGGGCCCTGACACTTGCCCGCGTATGCCTGGTGCTGGCCCTGATCTCATCTTAACCCCTTAACGCTCTGCGCCGTAGCTCTACGGCGCAGAGGTATAAGGGATGTATGAAGAGGGCTCACGGGCTGAGTCCTCTTCATACAGAGGTGGGGGTTTTTGCATTTTGCACAAAACCCCCACCGCTAATAACCGCGGTCGGTGCTTGCCGGCGGCGTTTAAAAGACGGCGGCGCGCGGGCGCCGCCATCTTTTTTCCGATCGCCACGCCCCCGAGCGTCATTGGGGGGCGGCGATCGGTTACCATGGTAGCCTCGGGTCTTCTTTTGACACGAGGCTACATGGTTTATGCAGGTTCGTTACAATGAGCCAGTGGCTCATTGTAATGTATGACCTGCAAAAATGTCATATATTGCAATACTGTAGTATTGCAGTATATAGTAGGAGCGATCTGACCATCTAGGGTTAATGTACCCTAGATGGTCTAAAAAATAGTGAAAAAAAAAAGAAAAAAAAAAGTTTAAAAAATAAAAAAAATTTATAAAATATTAAAAGTTCAAATCACCCCCCTTTCCCTAGAACGGATATAAAACATAACAAACAGTAAAAATCACAGACATATTAGGTATCGCCGCGTCCCAAAATGCCCGATCTATCAAAATATAAAAACGGTTACGGCCGGCGGTGACCTCCGAGGCGGGAAATGGCGCCCAAATGTCCGAAATGCGACTTTTACACCTTTTTACATAACATAAAAAACGAAATAAAAAATGATCAAAATGTCGCACAGACCTCAAAAGGGTAGCAATGAAAACGTCGCCTCATTTCGCAAAAAATGACCCCTCACACATCTCCGTGCGCCAAAGTATGAAAAAGTTATTCGCGTCAGAAGATGGCAAAAAATTTTTTTTCTTTTTTGTACACATTCGTTTAATTTTTGAAAATGTATTAAAACACAATAAAACCTATATAAATTTGGTATCACCGTGATCGCACCGAACCAAAGAATAAAGTAGGCATGTTATTTGGAGCGAAGAGTGAAAGTCGTAAAAACTGAGCCCACAAGAACGTGACGCACATGCGTTTTTTTTTCAATTTTTCCACATTTGGAATTTTTTTTCAGCTTCGCAGTACACGGCATGTTAAAATAAATAACATCACGGGAAAGCAAAATTTGTTACGCACAAAATAAGCCCTCACATAGGTCTGTACACGTAAAAATGAAAAAGTTATGGATTTTTGAAGTTAGAGAGCGAGAAATCTGCCGAAAAACCCTGCGTCCTTAAGGGGTTAAAGAAGATATACCATCAAAATCAAGCATGATAAACGAGGGATACTTACCCATATATCCCAGCAACATGACTGCGTTAATCTTCTTATATTTATTATCCATGGCTTCCTTCCTTAAAAAATCAACTTTTAACATTATGATAATCACCCGGAGGGGCTTCCATAGAACCTCAGATATGTCTTTGTTGTTACATTGAGCAGAACATGTCTTCCCTCTCCCTGCTGTCTCCTTCCTCCCTCTGCCTGTGAAATCTAGAAGCAGCAGGGGAGAGGGGAGACCTGCTCTGCTTATTGTAACAACAATTGAGAAGTAAATTTTAAAAGGAAGAAAGCCACAAATAAAATATATAAGAAGATTACCACATGCACAGTGCCTGGATCTATGAGTAAGTGCTCCTGGTTTATCATGTTTAAGTGTGCCATAAATGTGTTCCTCAGTAATTATCTTAGGATACATGACCAAAGTAATTTGTCCCCAAACTACAATAAACAATTTATGCCAGTAAAGATTAAGGCACAATCCTCAAAACTTTTAGATACTGTATTGACAGCAAAATATGTAAGAAGGCCACCATTAAATTACATACATTTTGATACACCTATTTTATGTCTATTCATTATGGGGATGATGTCTGCAGAATTTCATTGTCACATTCTGGGTGTTTAGAAGATTGCTCCTCAACCTTTACTGATATATAAAACAGAGCAGATACAATATTTAATTGCTTACTTTAGTTAAGGAATATAATTCATTAGATGAGATTCATTTATGAGATAGTTAATAAGATCTATGCGTTATGTGATAGGGTGGCACATGGGCATTCTGTTGTATCGTATATTAAATATCCCTACTGCCCTATCACACTTTTTTTTTGTATTTTCATTTAAAATCAAAAGCTCCAAGTCTGGGCTGATATAAAAAATGTTGAATTACAGGGCTGTGACAGATCGGTCTGTTATGCGGGAACAAGGAATCTTGTAGTAGTATATCCAGGAAATTCATGGAATTCAAATTGTGAAAGCTATATTGTATTGAATGTGTGTTACTAGATGGACACACCTGAAAACCAGGAGGCTTATCTGAAGTGCATGTAACGTAAAAGCTTTAATTACCTTACGACATGGGAACACCTGCAAACCACAGGTTTATCTGAAGTGTGGCAAAAGCTTTAATTACTTTTTATCAGTCAGTGTACAAAAGCAAACAAATGTCTTCAATTCATGAACTATATACAAATTACTGCCAATGTACTTTGGCCTTTCAAGGAGTGGCAGGCGTATATGTAAATCAACATTTGTCTTGTAAGACAATTCCTTTTTTACATGACCTTACAAGGATCTGAGAATTTACAATTTATGTGTCCTAATGTCAGACCCTAATCTGTCAGAGTAGGCATCTGGAAAATTAAGAGAGGGCCTTGATGTATCTGAAAACTACAATGCATGCCATTCTTTTCATTTGGCAGGCTGTAATAATTGGACTATGAGGAAATGCCAGGTACTTCCTGCACTGATATAAGCTTATCATGGGGAGTGTCAGCTTTTAAAAAAAAGGGTATGTCCAATTTGAGAACATATATCAGCTCACTAATAAAACCTGTTTGGTTTAGT
Organism: Engystomops pustulosus; assembly: GCF_040894005.1. NCBI lineage: Eukaryota > Metazoa > Chordata > Amphibia > Anura > Leptodactylidae > Engystomops > Engystomops pustulosus. The sequence goes on along the minus strand of NC_092414.1, from coordinate 90,827,067 downwards.
GTATCAAATCACCCTAATAGGTTCTATTTAAGGCTATTCTGAACTAAAGTTTTTGGTAGTTACTGTACTAATAGATTCTCTGCAATAGAAACTATTGTTGCTATAGGGATATAGAGGCTGTGGACACATCAGGACCCTGTTGTTTGTGGGAGTCTAGAAAATTATATTTGCAAACTCTTTCCCGGTTTTCAATACTCAGATCCTCAAGTTACAATATTGCTATTAAATTTACACAATTTCAGTAGAAATGTTTTAGCTACATGCAAAATATATGTATTATGTTTTTCTTTTAAAAAGAATCAATTATCATACCATATTTAATTTTATTTATTAATTCTATGGTTCATAGTGCAGGGGTTAAGGAAACACTTGAAAGTACAACCAGGAAGCGCAATGTCTGAACCACCTTAAATGCACAACAAAGGTTACTCATCTTCATAGACTGTAAGCTCTTGTGAGCTGGGTCCTTACTCCTATTGTTCCATTTGACTGTTTGTACTCTGTAATGTAATATTATATTTGTATATGTCCTCTATGATTTTTAAAGCACTACAGAACTATATTACTTAAAATTACTCACAAATTCCTATGCATCCGGTATGTAATAGCCTAATCATGAGCACAACTTTTCTACAAAGCCACACAAAAAATCATTTAAGATATGACATTTTTCTACCAGGTGTCGGACATATGAGCTGGTTTACAATATGAACCAATACTGCAGTCTGTGTGGTTTTTAGGCCATCCGCACATGAATCTTTTGTTTTTCATGTAGACCTTGATGCAGATTTTTTTGTGTGGAAACCATGCAGATTTGAATCCAGATTTGTAAAATCTAATAACTGTGTAAGTTGTTTACCTCCAGTTACACACCTTAAAGAAGAAGATTGTACTGTACGATCAATAGCGTAGATGACATGGTCAACAGTAACATGCTATCACAAAGAAATGCTTGTCCTAATGTCCAATAAACTGTCACCTAGTTTGCAATAAAGACTTCTGAAAACTTAGTAATCCAAGTCATACGCATTGAAAACAAGCTTTTCTTAAATGGCCACATCGTAAAATACAGGTTATGCTTTGGCAAACACTTTGCTTTTATTATGGTTAATAAAACACACAATTTCCTACTTAGACTTGTAAGGTTATTGCTGCGATCTTATTTTGGCCTGTCATATCTATTTTTTTTACTCTACAGAACTAAATAACTTTTAGTTGCTGTGAAACCCAAAGTCTATTGAACAGCTGTCTCAAGTAACATTTTGTTGTTGGTTATATAGGTCATATTCAGGATATACAGAAATACAAGAACTCTATACTTCAAAACCTGTTGTGATTAAACCACATTCATGTGACCCAATTCACTGTAGACTAAGATCAAAAACAAGGTTTTCAGCTTTTGGTGAAGTGAAATAAATATGGGCATACAATGTGACATCTTGGGTTGCAACTGAGTTTTGGGTAGATTAAGATATAAGATGAGGTTCACTTGATTATGGAAGTAGATAAACTTGAATGGTTTCTTTGCTGGAGAGAGTGAGGGAGCAAAGTACTAGGCAGTATAATACAGACATGTTTACTACACACAGGTAATAAAATCGGTATCTGGTTAAGACAGACAATGATCAGTTCACTTTTATCACCTAAATATTTTTATGAGTTGAGGTATCTAAGCAACAAATAAACACTGGCAAACATAATAAGATGTGAATATAATATTGACATTTAGGGTGTGATGCCCTATTTGATTCCTTAAATAACCCCTTTCTTTCCATTTTTCTATGGTTATGAAGTTATGTGAGTTGTGTTCCTTTTTGAGGCTGTAACAGTATCTACTCTCCTGGAATATTTATTTGTGGAAATTAACACGAATTACTAATCAGTAATGTGACACCTTTTAATAGGTTGGTGCATTTTGGCATGTCCTAAAACATCACTTTCCAAAGAAGAAAGTTGAAAGGTATCGATCCTCCGTAAGATGGGGATCGCAAACTCTCGTAGTTGATTAAAACTTTCTTCTTTATTTAAAACCCATAAAAATGATCATACAGTCAATCAAACGCACTTTGAATCCAAGCAGGACTCTTCAACAGTTATAGTCACTGAAGATGTAGAATCCTGCTCGGATTTGAAACTATGAGCGTTTGGCGCTGTCCATCTTATAGAGCAGTGGTGGCAAACCTATGGCACGGGTGCCAGAGGCGACACTCTGAGCCCTTTCTGTGGGCACCCAGGCCATCACCCCAGAATGAAGTTCACCAGACAGAACCTGCCTGCAGAACCTTCCTACAATGATAGATGAATTTGCCCTCCTCCTTTTTTACTGTGTTGGTGTACTTGGGAGGCTGAAGGATTGAAAGTTGTCAATGAACAAGGAGAAATAAATTACTGCTTAAATTGCTGCGCTGGAACTTTGCAATAAATAAGTGGCTTTTGGTTGAAGTTTGGGCGCTCTAAAAGGTTCGCCATCACTGTTATAGAGGATCTAAACCTTTCATCTTCATTTCCTGGTGTGTCTGCCTGAGTCCCTCCGAATTTGCAGGCTCACAGGAATTATTCCATAAAGCTGTTGTTTTGAGTTGTACCGACAGTATAACTCACCAAGGTGAGCAAAAACAATAGCCTCACTTCCCAATCAATACTAAGAGAACTTACAGAAGTGGCATCCCTACATGTTCTTATTGTCTTGTCGATGAAGAAAGATGATATTAAGACCAGCTAAGTGTGTAAGTTGTAAAAGTAGCTCACTTTCGTTCTTCCATCTAGCTTGTTTTTCATGGTTTACAATTTGCAAGTTGGTGTGAACAATAAAAAAGTCCACCTTTTCTTTGAAAGACAAGCATAAAGTTGCATATATATTTGGTCATCCTGCATGCACATTTGTTATGAGTAATTTGCTGATTATCAATTTTATTCATGCTTTTTTTTTATTCTGCTTTTGCAGGTGTGTGGTTGTGTTATACTGGGAGTCTCCATATGGCTTCGTGTCAGTTCAGATGCTCAGCAAGTAAGTAAGATCTAAATAGATAATATAAAAATGATATTAAAAGAAACCATCAAAATCATATCAAACCTGGAACACTTACTCAGACTTATACAGACTCTGTGGCTATAGTAAATCTTCTTATTTTTTTTATCCATGACCACCTTCCTTCTAAAACAAACTTATACAATTATGCTAATGATCCTGAGGTGTTACCTTAGTCCCTATGTGATCTGGTTTTACAGACTCTTACATTGGCTCAGCTAGTCCTCCCGTCATACTACCAAGCGCAAACCCACCCCCCATTCAGAGTGAGCACCTCCTCCACCAACTACAGACAAGATAACCATGTCACAGCACACTAGTGGCTAGAGAATTTTTTTTACTAAATTGCTTCCCTATAAATAATGGAACCCTTTTCATATCTAGTTACAGGAAGTCATGAATGTATTATTGTATTCAGGCTTTCAAATGTTATTTGGCTTACACATACAGATTCTTTCACTTTAATGTCAAAATGCCAAACAGGGCATATAGGAGTCAGTCCTGTCATGGTACCAAAATTCTGGTACCAGCACAAATCGCTGGTGTTAACTGTTTAAAAGTCGCTCCAGCTGCACACGGTGCCATTTTGACTATGTGTTAACAGCGGGATATGGGAGTCTTTGAGCTGAACCCAGGACCAGTCCAGAATTTATAATGAAGTACGGGTTGGGTCTGTGGGACCCAAACCAGCAAAGTTTGGTATTCGAGTTCGCTCATCACTACTGCCCTGATAGGACACACTCTTATACCATGTATGTTACAATCAAAAGTATTTGTTCTGATAATTAACTGTTTTTTCTAGAAATTTAATATTGAAGGAAGTGGTGTGTTTACGGCAATTGATGTTATGATAGCTGTGGGTGCGATTATTATGGTACTTGGATTTTTTGGATGCTGTGGGGCTATCAAAGAAAGTCGTTGCCTCCTTCTTTTGGTATGTAATTATTTCATTGCATATACTGTACTGTCTATATTTATGTGTTCCATCTAGTGTCACCAAAACACAACACACTGCACATCAGTATGGAATAAAAACTACATACATATGAAGAGGCCACTAATTACTAAATTCCACCATGACCTATATGGCATATAAAGTGAAAATGTGCCCTTCCTTATTTTTCCTCTTGACTGGGCATGACCAGATAGATGTAATCCTATAGGTCAGTGATGGCAAATCTTTAAGAGACCCAGTGCCCAAACTGCAACCCCAAACCCTCATTTATCACGAGGTGCCAACCAAAAGTTAAAGCAGTAACTTATTGCTGCCTGTTCTTCAACAATCCTCTATCATACTGGCCTCCTGTGGACACCAACACAGTAGAAAGAAGGAGGGAAAATTTGCATCATTGTAGCTTTCTTTCCAGTGTCCCTCTGTACAAAGAGAATCATGGGGCCAGCAGGAGGTCCTCCAAAGATAATTCGGTCCTGTCTACACATTCTCCCTCTTCCTACATTCCCAACTATCCAAGTAAGTCACTTTAAAATATCACTGAAAGCAGCATCTTTGCTTCCAAGTTGCTTGGACCTGCAGGAAAATTCTTTGAGTCCTGTCAGGTGTGCTAGGGCACTGGCCCTGGTGCTCACAGAAAGGGATCGGAGTGCCACCTCCGGCACCCGTGTCATAGGTTTGCCATCACTGCTATAGGTCATTCTATATGGGACAGTGAGTGACCCCTGGTGGCTGTGTTAAAAATGTGTATCTGTTAGCTATATATTAACATCTAGCAATATTTTAATGAATTGATTTTATTAGAAATGCATCTGTTTATGAAGATTTATTTCTCAAGATAGAGTGGTCTCCAGCCCCATAAGTTATAAAGGGATACAATGAAAGCAGGAGGTTCCATCTACTGTGTAGTGGCCATAAAAGGGTAATGCTGTTTAGCACTTTTTAAAGCAAACTGGATCTAAGCTGGAGTATCCTGAGATAAATGCTACACAGTGGGTGAAGTTCTATTTCTTAAAAACAGAATGGATCTGAAAATGGTCGACACCCATTAATTTAAGTCACAATAAACTTTCTTATGAAATTGCCTATTGTTGCATGTCCCCCTGCCATCAAACAACTCCATCCCCACTTTTCTTTATTTTTACAGTATAATGACATGATTTGTTGACTATTGGAAGTGTATGGACTGACACTTGCCTCCTATCTTAGGCTACATTCACAGTATGTGTGCCCGCCGTACCGTAGCACAGAGGGCACACGGCGGTGCCCGGTAGAGAAGGAGGGCGTGAGTGCTGCTGACCCCCGCCCCTTTCTATAGTGATATATGGTGCACGGCACTGTATTTCGGGAAAGATACGGAACGGTATGGTGCCGCACGTGTGCTGCCCCTTACCACTCCCGTACGGTGCCATGAGCCCATTGCCATCTATGGGGGACGTATATACGGCATATATGCGTCGGCCATGTATATATCCCCCATACGGCTGTGTGAATGCAGCCTTAGAGCAACTTTTTATATTTATTATGAGTATAAATTCAACACATGTACTAAATGGTAAAAACTTAGGCTCTCTTTAACTGTTGCCATGGACTTTAACTATACTACACTTTCCAGCAATGCACAAAATACTCAAAAGAGTATAGGCTCACATGTATTAAAAAAAATCAATCTACAAGTATGAGTCATATAATATTATTCCAGCACTCACTTCACTATATAAAAATGCTCATAAATAAAGCTGTAAAATGTCATATCACAGAGTAATAAGACAAAAAATATGTTATAAAGTGCTGTTCTTAAAATGTTTATAGACTAGACATGAAAGTGATTTTTTACTTGGCCTACCTTGAGCATTTTCATCTGAAACCACATTCCAAGAAAATTTCAAAGTATAAAAACAAAAACGCAGTTCCAAAAACTACAACTAACTTTGATGCAAATCTATGTAGGTTCTAAGAAAAGAGCTGTGTAATGTTGCTGCAGGGGAATGGTTAGGATGGATTTGAAGGACAAACAAGGAAGATTAAAACCCCTTTCCCAGCCGTTGCTACCCAATTAGTAGGTGACAACTGGCCAACGTTCCCTTTCTGCGAAAAAGTGAAAACGCGTAGACAAAAACACAATAATGCAAAAAGAGAAGTGTCGACAAAATGCAGGGCAAAACCAAGAAGACAGATGCTGCACAGAACTGGTAGGTAAATGAATAGTAAAGGATTCCAAAATACAGAAGTCAAGTTAAACATTAGCTATTGGGCAGGGAGATAATAGCATGCAAACCTTTGTATGGTTTTGGAATTATTTTGTAAACAGAATGATAAGTCTGCCCCAATGCATCAATCCTGGATTTGACTACAAATGACCAGCAAGTTTAGTTGTAACCAAATTACAGCTAAAGCCTGCACCTGTTCATTGCTTGGGGCAATATACCCATGATGGAGACTCCACATACACATTGGTAGATTTAATACCTAACCTTCCTGAGGTTAATAAAAAGGACTGGAATTTATTTAAAGCTACAGAGAATATTTAAGGGATGGGAATAGTCAAGAAAAATAAATAAACAATAAAAAGGCAGTCATTTGTCTATCCAGTCTGTGATACTTCTTTTATCTGTGTTTTTCTTTCTCTAAATTTTAAATCTTTTGTCTCCATGTAGTTCTTCATTGGGTTGTTCTTGATCCTCGCACTTCAAATAACAGCTGGGATTTTGGGGGTTGTATATAAACCACAGGTATGTAAAATATTGTATATCCACCTGACTACTGCACAACACAACCCCATTTATAAGGAAAGAAATCACACTTATTAAACCTGTCAGGGCACACCTGTGATAGAAAAACCATTTCAGGTGACTACCTCTTGAAGCTCATCAAGAGAATGCCAAGAGTGTACAAAGCAATAATCAAAGCAAAAGGTGACTACTTTGAAGAACCTAAAATATAAAACATAATTTCAGTTGTTTCACACTTTTTTGTTAAGTATATAATTCCACATGTGTTTATTCATAAATTTGATGCCTTCAGTGTGAATCAACAATTTTTATAGTCATGAAAATATAGAAAACTCTTTGAATGTGAAGGTGTATCCATGATTTTGATCTGTACTATATATATATATATATACAGAGTGCATATATATACACATATATATATATATGTATATTGCTAACTCTAAAAGGAAGCCATATTATTTGCACTGAGCACTTTTGTTTTTCTTTTCAAGTTGGAAGCTAAAATTAATCAAACCCTTTTTGAGCTTGTACCATTAGAAGATAAACCTGCGGACTTAAAACAAGCATTAGATCAAATCCAAGAACAGGTAAGTACTAGGAGTTTTTGTATGCACTTTTTGATGCTCTTCTATATATTGTATATGTGTTCATTGTAAATGTACAGCAGAATAGTCTGCTCTATTCTGGGATGTGCTGGGTTCTGGTGGGTATCCCGTATAAGAGAACCAACAATATGCTGTGGCTTACATTTTGATTAAAAACTAAAACAATGTTGTATAGCAGAAAAAAATTGACAGAATTTGTTTTATTTCCCTTTAGATATCTTTTTTAACTTTTAGTATTATAAACCAAGGATATCGGTTTTCTTTTACCGGTGTGGGCTATCTAACAGTCCAGATTTATAGCTTGAATGTTATTAGAAAAGTGTAAAATGTTTCAATTTAGACCAAAATAGAGCATGCCGTAAGTTTATTTGGGAGCAGAGATGATCCTTGTAGAAATTCTGACATGTAAGTGTTGTGCTTAGTCTGTACTAATACCAATAAGAAAACTGACTAAAACCTATTGGCCCGCAGTTCGTCTGTGTAGTGTACAGAGTGCATCATTTTTTTTTTAGGTGCACCTTTAACAGGGGCCATGCGACACACAGTTCTTCCGGACTTTGCATGATAAATGTGTTGCACAGTCAGACTGAGCACTGAAACGCCCATTTCAGTGTAGAAATTTGTGTTTTGTCGGGTATAGTGCAGTGTGCGCCATAAATGTGTCTCGGACACTTCATAAATACATGTGCATGCGGTTTGCACAGAAAGGAATGTGCAAAGTCAGGCAGAAAACTGCCGCATGGGCTTTAATATATCTATTACATAAATCATTTTCTCACATGAATTCTGTCTACAATTCACATGTTTGATTTTATACAGGGATCTTCTGCTCTTGTGGAAAAACCCACAACACTGTTTTTATTGATTTATCAAAAGTGTCTAAGAGCAAAACGTGTAGTTGTTCATGGCAACGTGTTGTTCATGTGGAAATCTGACACAACTCAGATGTAAAATGGATAGCAGGATAGCTCAATGTAAGAAAGCTACACACTTCTACTGATATAAGATCAGATGAAATATTTCTACCATTTTATTTCATAGAGCAAATGCTGCGGTATTGTTAAAGGCTATCAGGACTGGGGAAGCAATATCCCAAAATCATGTCAATGCTCTATATCGATTGATCCTGATACATGTGGTGGTCGTTACTATAAGCAGGTAAGAACATTTTTTTCTCACTGGTGGATGTGACGTGACCCAACTGCACAATAATCTATGAAATTCTAGTTCAATGGAAAGAATTTGATAAAGACAGAACAGTACTTTTTTTTCACTGTCCCTTTTTCCCAGTATAGATAATTTAGCCAATATTGCTTTATATAGTTATTTCTATCTGAATATTCACAAGACTCTTCTCTTCAGTTGGGTCCTGGAGACCCCCTGAGAATTACAAGCCTCTCTGTTCATCATCTTACATAAAATGCTTCCTGTTTAAGAAGACTGCATGTACTGTACCAGAGAGGATCGTCTGGAGAAATGGGGGGACACATACCACTATCACAGCTGCTGCAGAGCATTAGACAGGTCCCTGATAGTAAACAGCATTCTGTAGGTCAAAAGTTATCCCAGCCAAAACAATTAGTTCAAACACTATTAGAATAAAAACAGATCATCTTTATTAACCCCTTTTCATTTTTACGTTTCTATCTTTTGCTCCCCTCCTTCAAAAATAACTATTCTATGGCTGTATGAGGGCTTGTTTCTGTGAAGCAAATTGTACTTCCTAGTGACTGTATTTAATATTCCATGTCATGCACTGAGAAGTGAGAAAAAAATTCCAAATGCCTTGAAATTGATGAAAAACTACATTTGTGACATTTTCTTGTGGGCACTGTGCAATCCACATGACAACTCCCCATTATTCTTGTGTCTGCACCAGATTAATAAAGGGTTTTAGTTTTCTGGCTCTCCTACGACTAGCTCGAAAAAGGGGCGTGGTCACCAAAAAGGTCTGTGCGCCAGAAATACTGCTAACCCAACAGAATTTTGTCCTAACTTTCTGGCGTAAAGTAAGCCAACTGATAGGAGGTGCAGAATACTAATAGGAGAAGCAGAGTATGACTAGACAGTCTTATACTGCACCAGATTTATTATACAGCACCAGACATAGACCCCAGAATAGCTGCTATTGCTGCAACAGTGTTAGTTAGCCCAAGATACTTCACTTACAAGTCCCGAGTCACTTAGTTTGGCATACAACTGTAAACCTGTCATCCTGTAGTAAGAGGATATCAATATTTTAGTATACTTATATATACTTATATGACAATGTTTGGTTATTTTCACATGTCTGTCACCAGCTTTTGAGATATTTAAACTATTGATAGCTTCCCATATAACTGTATAAGCTAATGCCCCACCCATTTTTTACCTTAAAAAAATCAGTTTTTGATCTTACCTGGCATTTGGCAGAATGGGAGCAAGTAAAAGGGGATGGTTCTTTGTCCTCCAGTGAGCTGGCAAAGGACGCAAACCCACTTTGCCCCTCCCTGTGGCATAGGTGCAACAATTCAGTAGGAGACTTGGATGAAATTGGAGGAGAGGAGGAGTATCTAGGAGCTAGGATGTGAGGGTGCAGTTCGAGGAAAAAGGACCACTCCCTCTGACTCGTTCTTCATTCTGACAAGCTGCCAGGTATGATTAAAAAGTGATTTAATGCTTATAGAAAGAACTGATTTTTTTAGGTGGACAGTGGACATTAGTTTATACAGTGCTATGGGAACCTGTCAAAAGGTTAAATAGCTCAAAGGTGGTGACAATTTTTTTCCCTTTAAAGGCAATCTACCTTCCGTTTTCCAAAAAACAACTTTTAAAATTTGCAAATGTGCCAGGGTATGTCACCATAGCATTGTGTAGCTGTGCAGGTTATTACACATTCCCTAGGAGTGGTTCAGAGATAATACCCCCAGGGTATACCAATTAAGCCACACAAAAAAAATTATTTGAGCTGTTAAATGATTTGAAAGTAGCTTACCACCAAATAGAGCATTGCTCTCCAGTGCCAACCAAAGAGATTGTAGGCCCAGGTAGGAGGCCAAGTGATTTTCAGGGTAGCAGGACCTAGTCACTCAAATATTCCTATTGCCAAGCAAGATAATAGTAAAATATATTTGGTAGAGCTATACCAGACATACTCTGGGATTCTGCATCTTTGGAAACTGGAGCTTAGAGAGGGAGGATCGATAAATAAAGGCGATAATTAGAGAGTACAGGGAGCTGAAGAAAGTGTGCAGGACAAATGTGTTGGAGGACATAGAGGCACTTATGCTGGGCAACCAATATGATTAATTTAATTTTAAATGGGACTAACAAGGGAAGAGAAGACCACAATTTAAATTTGTCATTAAAAAGTGTTGGTAGGGGGTCAACATTTGTAGATAAATTTTTCATCAAGAACACAGCTAGATAAAGAAAAATATTACTGACATTTACAAGAGCAAAACATGTGAATACGATGGGTTTCGCTCTGTAGGGAAATACTGGGTCAGCTAGGAACAGGAGAAGGTCGTCCCCATACAATGCAAGACAGTTCTCTCCTATAAAGATAGTAATTCCTCTATAAATGGGGTCCAACCATAGCTGAAGAGCTAAAGTCGAGTGCAAATAGAGAGAAAAATATGTGTTGGCCATTAAGAGGTATCACAGCTCTAGAAAGGACATATAGTATAAAGACCCTATAAAAGACTAACCAAAGCCAAATTGGACAAATACAGACAATGGGGGTCATTTACTAAGGGCCTGATTCGCGTTTTCCCGACGTGTTACCCGAATATTTCCGTTTTGCACCGATTTCCCCTGAATTGCATTGGATTTTGGCGCACACGATGGGATTGTGGCGTATCGGCGCTGGCATGCACGCAACGTAAATCGGGGGGCGTGGCCGAACGAAAACCCGACAGATTAAAAAAACCTGCCGCATTTTTAAAAAAAAGTGTTGCGAAACTTGCACTTACCTTCACTAGGAATAGGCCGGTGAACTTGAGTGCATTTTGGTGGACTTTAGCGCAGCAGCGCCACCTGGTGGACGTCGGAGGAACTAACTTAGTGAATCCCGGCCGGACCCGAATCCACTGCAGAGAACGCGCTGCTGGATCGCGAATGGACCGGGTAAGTAAATCTGCCCCAATAAGTCAATAAGTAAGGACACTCATTTGATTTAAGGGCCTTAGCCTCATCCAGCTGATCTGTAGCAAGATCTGTGCCCTTCTCAAGTTGTCTGCAGACAAATCAGCAAAATAATCATCAAGGTTTTAGGTAGTTTTATCATAGCCAGATCTATATAATGATCGATAAGTAAATGTGCAGATGATGTCTGCAATATATATATATCTGAATGACACCCTCATTGATCTTTAAAACCCCCTGGCATTATTATCATGAATCTAATGTTTAAGGAGACTGATTGATTAGTTGACCAGCTCAAAGTAGAGGAAGGAAGAGGCACCATGTTGGTCAGACCGTGTCTTAAGACACTCTTAAGCCACCAAGGAATTCTGGGTTGTGTGCATGGCTGGCGACTAGCGGAGCCCTTGGCTTTTGTCCATATATGATTGCAGTTCTTTCTCCACAGGGTTAGCGATGAAAGCCTGGTTTTGGATGTTAATTAAATTAAAAAAGTTTGGGAATTAGTATTAAAAAGGCTATGTGAAACTGTCATTAAATAAAAATGTGAAATCCTGATGACAGGTGCCTTTTAAAAATTTTATTGGTTGAAGGAGGGCTTAGATAAGAGAAATAGGAACACTGCACATATCACATTGCCTAAATCATGCAGCGAGTGATGCTTGTTTATTAACTTTGTAATTTTGATGGTAGATTTCCTGGAAGTAGAATGTATTACTATCATTACTTTTTTATGGCCAATTGCCATTCATTTGTTGAATTTCTTTTTTTCCCAACAGACCTGTTCTTCAGTGTTTGTTGACTACTACAAAAAACATCTTGTAATCATAATAGGAATTGCGTTTGGTTTGGCTGCAGTAGAGGTAATGTTTTTAAATTCAAATTGTTTAAATGTCACATCATTTGTTTTCAGTTTTCTTCAGTGTGCCAGAAGTTCATCATTAGTAATACTGTAGATTTGTCACAAATAAATGTAACTTTTAATTGGGGCCCTATATAGCAAAACCCATGTTGCCACTCACAACCTGCACACTGTACTTCAGAATATAAATATATTCTACACAAATACATACACATTTGCTGTTAGGATTGGGTACACAAAAGACAGGGGAGTGTGTGCCCTGAGCTTGCCCCAGCCTCTGTCCCTTCCTATAGCCCCCCCACGCTAAACCGTGGGGCGACTACTTGAAGACTCGGAATACACTGGATAAGTGTGGGAAGGGAATTACAAACAGACTGACAAACATAAAACACAAAAGAATAGTAAACTAGCCGGAGTCACAACGGGAGGGTACGTCAATAGCAAAATCAGTAGGCAAAGAGTCAATGTCACAAAAAACTAGCCGAGGTAACAACAATACAGATACAGAGCAATACAACCTAGTGCAGCAAGCAAGTGGAGAAGAGATTTCAAACACTGGCTCAGGTTACAAGTGAAGCTGCAATTTATGCAGCCAGAACTCCACCTCCAGAACCTGATAGGAGCTGGACAGCATCTGGTAATTAACCCCTAACGGTGCAACAACAGGCACCAAGCAGAGGTAAAATGTCCCAGCCACTCCTAGACAGCGCGAGATCTTAGCAGCCGCTGCTCAGGACGAGAGGTGGAGTTTGCACGGACACGCGCCGGGGTTCGGAGAACGCTGCTGGCACCACCAGAAGTCCCAGCATTCTCCCTAGCGAACCTGACAGTACCCCTCCCCTGACGGGGGGCCTTCGGACCCCTAGATCTTAAAGATGGCTTCTGAGGGTAGGTCTGATGAAACAACCTGAGTAACCGTGGAGCATGAACATCTCTAGCCGGAACCCAAGACCTATCCTCAGGACCAAAACCTTTCCAATGGACCAGGTACTGCAGGGAGTTACCTACCCATCTGGAATTCACAATTTTTTCTACCTCAAATTCCAGATTCCCCTCCACAATAGATGGAGAAGGAGGGTCAGAAAGAGGCAAAACAGGCTCAACATAGCGCTTCAGAAGACTCTTATGGAAGGTGTTATGGACCCGCCACCCTGCTGGAAGTGTAATCTTGAAGGAAACCGGGTTAACAATATGCGTAACAACAAACGGACCCACAAACCTGGGCGCAAACTTCAAAGAGGGGACCTTCAATTTAAGGTTTTTCGTGGATAACCACACTTTATCCGCCACCCCAAACGTATCGGAGTTGGTGCGTCTTTTTTCAGTTTGTTGGACCATAGAACTTTGTGCCCTCTGAATATTCCCCTGAACTTGTGACCAGAGTGAGCGCAACTTGGATGTAATAGCTTCTGCTCGAGGAATATTAGAGACAGGCACAGATGAAAAAGAGAAACGAGGATGAAAACCATAATTGCAGAAAAACGGAGATACCTGTGTGGACGAACTACAGTGATTATTAATAGCAAATTCTGCCAACGGAAGGAATTTCACCCACTGGTCCTGACTGTCCGAGACAAAGAGTCGCAGATATTGAATCATCTCCTGATTCATTCTCTCGGACTGACCATTAGACTCAGGGTGAAACGCCGACGAGAACGACAGATTAACTTCCAGTCTAGAACAAAATGCTCGCCAAAATTTGGAAACAAATTGTACGCCCCTATCTGACACAATATCATCTGGTATGCCATGGAGGCGTACAATATTCTGTATAAACAATTCAGCTAATTCTTCAGCTGAAGGTAACTTTTTTAATGGAACAAAGTGTCCCATTTTAGAGAAACGGTCCACTACTACCCAAACCACTGTACAGCCTTGAGACGCTGGCAGATCAGTGACAAAGTCCATAGACACTTTAGACCATGGCCTGGTGGGAACTGGAAGCGGAAGAAGAGGCCCCTCAGGACGTCTCCTGGGAGTCTTTCCTCGCGCACAGACCTGACAGGCTTGGACAAATGCGTGCACATCCTTAGTCATGTGAGGCCACCAGTAACTTCTCTTCAAGAGATCCAAGGTACTCCGCATTCCCGGATGACCTGCCAACACCGAGCAATGCGTCTCCTCCAACACTCTCAAACGACAAGCAAGAGGAACAAATAATTTGCCTTCCGGAAGGTCTTTAGGTGCAGATCTTTGTCCTGCTAAAATTTGAGAGGAGAGGTGGGAGGAGACAGCTGCCAGCACAACCCCTGGAGACAAAATATTACTGTCAGTAGCCTCTGGAAGCTCAGGAGTCCCGAAGCTACGGGACAAGGCATCAGCCTTCACATTTTTTGACCCAGGTCGGTAGGTGACCACAAAATTGAAGCGAGAGAAAAACAAGGCCCACCTAGCCTGACGTGAGTTCAAGCGTTTAGCAGTATCCAAATATACTAAGTTCTTATGATCCGTGAGCACAGTGATCGGATGAAGAGCTCCCTCCAAAAAGTGTCGCCAGACTTCAAATGCCCACTTAATGGCAAGGAGCTCTCGATTACCAATATCATAATTCCTCTCACAAGAGGAAAACTTTCTAGAAAAATATGCACAGGGCCTAAGTCTGGTGAGAGTGGAGGAGCCCTGAGACAACACTGCACCAACTCCTACCTCGGAGGCATCCACCTCCACAACAAACGGTAGAGAGAGATCAGGTTGAACCAAGACTGGGGCTGACGAGAATGCCGCTTTTAAAGTTTCAAACGCGGAGCAAGCGGCAGGGGACCAATTGTTCGGATCAGCACCCTTACGGGTTAGATCCGTGAGGGGTTTGGCGATCACGGAAAAGTTCTTTATAAAGTTCCGATAATAGTTAGCGAAACCTAAAAAACGTTGTAGAGCCTTAAGATTGGTAGGCCGAACCCAGTCCGTAAGCGCCTGAACCTTACTCGGATCCATCTGTACATCAGAGGGAGTCACTACATAACCTAAGAAGGAAACCTTCTGGACGCAGAAAACACACTTTTCCAGTTTAGCGAAGAGGTGGTTTTTGCGCAACCTGGTAAGTACTTGGCGGAGGTGTTGCTGGTGAGAAACCATATCAGGAGAGAAAATCAAAATATCGTCTAGATAAACCACCATAAACACACCGATGTAATCATGAAAAATGGAGTTCATAAACCCTTGAAAAACTGCTGGGGCATTACTCAACCCAAAGGGCATAACCAGATATTCAAAGTGTCCCAAAGGTGTATTAAATGCGGTTTTCCACTCATCCCCTTCCCGGATCCGAATCAGGTTATAAGCCCCTCTGAGATCTAATTTAGAGAAAACTTGGGCCCCAGAAACCTGATTTAAGAGATCCGGGATCAAGGGGAGAGGACCTGAGTTTTTTACCGTTATCTTGTTTAATTCTCGATAATCAATACACGGCCGTAAACCACCATCTTTTTTCTCAACAAAAAAGAACCCGGCCCCAGTGGGCGACTCAGAGGGACGGATATGTCCGATTGCCAAACTCTCATCAATATAACTCTTCAGTGCCTCCCGTTCAGGTACTGACAGGTTATATATACGACCCTTAGGCAATCTAGCATCAGGAAGAAGGTCAATTTTACAATCAAACTCCCTGTGAGGAGGAAGGACTTGGGATAAGGGTTTTGAAAACACATCTGAGTAATCAGAGAGAAAACCTGGAAGACTCTGATCTTCCGCCACTACTGTACATAATGAAACTCTGGACAGGTGATCCTTACAGTGAGGACCCCAATGAACCAGCTCCAGAGTTTCCCAATTAATTACCGGATTATGGATCCGGAGCCAGGGTAGACCAAGAATTACATTTTCAGACAAGTTTTCCATAACTAGGAAAGAACACCATTCTTCATGCATAGCTCCTACCATAAGCTTTATCTGCGGGGTTCGGAATTTAATCAACCCTGCCTGTAGAGGGGTCAAATCCGCACCCGACATCTGGATAGGAGTGGACAATGGAATCAATGACATGCGAAACTGAGAGACAAAATTATAATCAATTAAATTAGACGCAGCACCTGAATCCAAAAAGGCGCAACCAGTGCAGGAAACAGACTGAAACTTAACCGTACAAGGTAAATACATTCTAGACACAATTGGGAGTACCTGAGCTCCTAAGCAGTCCCCCCGACTACTGCTTAGGAGCGGAAGTTTTCCTGCTGCTGCCTCTTGGAACAGGTGTTGACCTGATGATCAGGACTTCCACAGTAGAAACAAAGATGACGCCTCATTCGATGTTGCTTCCGCTGTGCAGGAGAGATGCTATCCAGCTCCATGGGTTCCAATTCTGGACTACCCGGAGACAGATTGGCCGCTGGCTGACAGTCAGAGAACACCCGAGGTGATCGCCTGGATCTTAGGCGACGATCAACCCGGATGACCAGAGTCATAGCATCAACTAATGTCTGAGGCTCGGCATAAGCTAAGACTAAGTCCTGTACTCGGTCTGACAGTCCGGACATAAATTGGTCTTTTAGGGCTCAGTCATTCCATTGCGAGTCAGTCACATACTGTCTGAACTGGGCACAATAATCTTCTGCTGTCCGTTTTCCCTGACACAGAGATCTAAGGTGGGAAACTGCAAGTGCTCGGCGGTCAGGTTCGTCATAAATCTGGCCTAAAGCAGAAAAAAAAGCGTCAAGAGAAGAACGGGATGGAGAGTCAGGTGGGAGTGAAAAAGCCCAATTTTGCGGATCCCCACGCAACAGGGAAATGACCACGCCCACCATTTGAATCTCTGTGCCCGATGAACGAGGGCGTAAAGAAAAGTAAAGTTTACAGCCCTCCCGAAATGAAAAAATTTTTTTACGGTCACCAAAAAACACGTCAGGAAGAGGAACCTTAGGTTCAGGCGTGGGTGGCAGTGGGTCCTGCGGTGATGTCTGCTGTGGAACCTGCATAGATTCCTGAATTTGGAGACGGGAAGCTAGATCCTGAACAAGCTGAGTTAGGGTCTGGACCTGAGCGACCACAGCTGACAAAGGCTCCATGGGAGGAGAGAATGTAGCAGGGCGGATACAGGATGCAGACCTGTGAGTGACCAGTGTTTCTGTTAGGATTGGGTACACAAAAGACAGGGGAGTGTGTGCCCTGAGCTTGCCCCAGCCTCTGTCCCTTCCTATAGCCCCCCCACGCTAAACCGTGGGGCGACTACTTGAAGACTCGGAATACACTGGATAAGTGTGGGAAGGGAATTACAAACAGACTGACAAACATAAAACACAAAAGAATAGTAAACTAGCCGGAGTCACAACGGGAGGGTACGTCAATAGCAAAATCAGTAGGCAAAGAGTCAATGTCACAAAAAACTAGCCGAGGTAACAACAATACAGATACAGAGCAATACAACCTAGTGCAGCAAGCAAGTGGAGAAGAGATTTCAAACACTGGCTCAGGTTACAAGTGAAGCTGCAATTTATGCAGCCAGAACTCCACCTCCAGAACCTGATAGGAGCTGGACAGCATCTGGGAATTAACCCCTAACGGTGCAACAACAGGCACCAAGCAGAGGTAAAAAGTCCCAGCCACTCCTAGACAGCGCGAGATCTTAGCAGCCGCTGCTCAGGACGAGAGGTGGAGTCTGCACGGACACGCGCCGGGGTTCGGAGAACGCTGCTGGCACCACCAGAAGTCCCAGCATTCTCCCTAGCGAACCTGACATTTGCATTGTATATTGGTGCACAAATATATATATATATATATATATATATATATATATATATATACATACTCCCACCCTATGTATGATACTCACATACCTGTAAAGTACTGCAAATATATAAACAATGAATATATCACTGACATAAATATATAACAGCAATGAATATAACCACAGACATAAATGTATATCATCAGGGAATGTACTAGACATAACTATAAAAAATTGTACTGCACACCAGGAATAAAAGGACATCACCTACTATTTAAATAAGTTGCAGCTGCTGTCTGCTATCTGTCTTCGTAGTGGTCGCCTCCTCACAGATGACAATACTTCTTCATCTGGTACAGAACTTTATGATGACTTCTCTAGGCTAAATCTCTCTGCTGCTCCCCTAAAAATAAAACAGTCAATCACAATAGAGTATCACCTGGATAATAAAATGTCCTAATTTATCTTTGGCTCCCAATAATGTTTATACAGCAACAACAGACCCTCATTAATTTATATACAGTACTAGCACACCCTCATTAATATTAAGCACAACAGTACCCACATTAATTAAAATGAAGCACAACAACCCCAGTTAGAGTGTAAGAGTAGCATTCACATAATTAGACAAATAGCAGCATAGAGCATATCAGTCCCTTATCAGTCTACATAATCCCCCTTATTTATATAATAAAGCAGCTAACTTTCACTAATTAAATCAATTAATACAGAATTCAATACCCCCCTTTATTAAATAAAATATAATTTATTATTACATTTGATATTCAGCACCAACTTTAATAAACTTAAGAATGGAGCTGTTGAACTTTACATCCATTAATAAGGGCGCTGCTGTGTAATACATTAATTTATTGGAGGGTCTGTTGAAATTTATATTCAGCAGCCTCTTATACTGACAGAAGAAAGAAGGGAAAACTAAGTTTAATAAAATATATTACAAAATTTGCTATAATCACCCAAACTATTCATTTAGGAACTTAAAAAAAGTTTCAAAGGTTTGGTTATACTTTAGGCATGATGAAATAATTCAACTACAATGATGCAATGTCACAATCAAAATAATGGGAACACCATATAATGGGAATACAATATATACCAAAGGTACCAGGCACAATATACATTTTTATACATGCATGTACATTAATATTTTTATAACTTTTTTCCATTACTTTACAGCTCTTTGGCCTTGGTTTTTCTATGACCTTGTATTGTCAGATAGGAAAGAAATAAAGAGACCTGGATTACATCAAGCATACTCAAAACAGAGGCTCACCTCAATATGCCAGAAATTGCTGTAGGCAAAAGCACTTCTTTTTCTTCCCATAATTGTTTAATGTAATATGCTACAAAGCAGATAGTGTATATAATGTTGTAATGTATCTGTACTAAACACACATCTGTGCACAATATCTAGCTAGCAATTTATCAAACAGCATATATTTTTTAGGAACTTTATATGTTTGCCTCCTGTTTTTCTTTATTGTACTGAAAATCAATAAATGTTTTTTTTTCATAAGTTAGTACCTGTAAAAAATATTGGATTCCATAGTTTTTTTCTATAATTAAATGTTTCTAGAAATGTATGTGGACTGCTTAATGGTTGTTCATTTTATCAATAATTGCTAAACAACTAAAATGAATGAAAACTCTAAAAGATGGTCTTGAGAAAAAATATGACTATTTGCTTGTTACATAAAACTAAATACATTTTGTATAACAAAAATGATACACAATGATTGTACTATTTAGTCTAAAGATCATATATTACTAAATGGAATCCAGTTTGTCTCTATGATATAATCTACTTATTGTGGTAAATATAGCAGGGAGTCATATGCTAGGTTTCCATGTTCATCCTACTCAAAACAACCCCTTATTATTTCTAGCTGTAATACAACACGAGTATCTGGCTTCATTGAATAATTTTCACACCTGGGCAGAGGAGCGGGAAGCAAGAGAGTTATGAAGTTATTGTATGTCCTAGCTCTCTGGCTCTCAGTCTGATCTGGAGCCCTCGGAAGAGGTGATGAGCTGAGTTGATGGGTCATATTTGGTTTCCAAATGAACTGGAAGTCCAGTTGGATCTGATGGAGCGAGAATCATAGTTGTATGATATTCCACAGATATTTCACAGAGTCCCAAGTTTGTGGGACTCCAGTGATTGAACCCAGATCAGAGTGTCACTATACCCTCCCAGTTGGTCGGGCATGTCTAACATAGCCCTTAAAACCCCTGGAGCCATTCTTCTCTTGGGGAGAATATGCCACACATTGCAAAAAAAGAAAGAACAACTTTTAACTGACCACCTACTCATTTCCCACTGGCGCAGTACAACATCTGGTAACTAGCTTCCTGTTGACTTGTTTAGACTTGCTGTACTTCACTTGCATCTTGCGCAACAGCCCCCACCGAGGCCATCGGTGGCTGTAGACATCAGGGGCCTAGAATAACCGAGTGGCTTACTTATGCAGCCTTGGGTGCGTTATGGTCACGGTGCTTGGTATTGGGACCAGAGGACAGGCCTACAGCCTGGCAGGTCTCCAGTAGGAGGTGTGTGCAAGAATTATGGAGGAAAAGGCTGATGAAGAAGGTTTCTCCCAGGAGCAATCCCTGAGGTGTATGTAGGAGTCCGTGGATGATGGAAGATGGGGATCCCATGATGATGAAGCAGCGGAATCTAGGAATTACATGCAGGCACTTTGTACAAATCAACTTACAGTTTTTTATTCAACTTTGAACAGCAGGAAACAGCCAAACAGTAGCAGCAGATTAAGCAAGCTGGAAAGTTGATGGAGATAGCTGGTCTGCAGGAAGGTTGCTCTAAGCCTGGTAGTAACTTCAGGCTGATCTGGTAAAGATGGAGTCGAGTCCGGATGGTGGACCTCTTCTCCGGAGGCCTTGTCTCCCTACTTGCACTGGCTGCTAGGCAGTGGCCTGAGGCACCTCTGCTTCCTGGTAGTGTCTCTGGATGGCAGCTCTGCAGGAGCGGTACACTGGACCTGCTTCTTACTCTGCTGACTAGACCATGGGGTCTGGTTCTCTCTGAAGACCATGAGGTCTGACCCTTATGCTCCCACCCACCAGGGGTTTTTATACTCCCTTGGTCAGGTGGTAGCACTCTCCAACCGGCTTCCAGCTTTCTTTACAATATTACTTTACAATATATGGCATGCTTATCTCTTGCCTTACCAAGCAGTGGCTTCAAGCTGCAATTACTAAGTTTACCTAGCAGTAGCTTCTGGATGAGTTGCGTAGGCTGACAGATCCTGACAAGGAGAGGGCGCTATTTGCAACAATCACCTTGCCTATATGTTGGCAGGGGTGTTGCACTTCTCTATCCACTGTACGTATATATTGTGTGTGTTGTGTTTTTCTAGTGTGCCCATAATATAATTTAAGATGGTTTGTTCTTTTATCTCGTGTTCTCTGTTTAATAAATACACAGGTACTGGGTTCTGGCCCAATATGACTCTGTTACATTCGGGGGTTATATATATATCACAAGAGGTTTGTGACAGTACTAATGGCTGATTGAGCATTATTTCATTGAGGTGATTGAAAAGGGCATCTCAGTCTTTCAGGGTTGTTGGAAAGTTTGGTGCTGGAAGTTGTATGGGCCACTCTCTCTCACTTCCTTGGGTCTCTCTCAATTCATGTGTTCAGGGGGTGTCAAAAAATCACAGCTATTAGACCTTACATACCCCTAGGGTTGCAGAACACCACACTTATGTTATATATTTTTTATTCAAATTAAAATGTAAAAATGTTTGTAACGTAAAAAAAAAAAAGTATTTTTGGTACTTTGAGGCGTACGTTGTATTCATCTATGATGT
This sequence comes from Engystomops pustulosus, assembly GCF_040894005.1. NCBI lineage: Eukaryota > Metazoa > Chordata > Amphibia > Anura > Leptodactylidae > Engystomops > Engystomops pustulosus. Next base: position 90,805,253 of record NC_092414.1, on the reverse strand, counting down.
ACATTCACTTCTGCAAACTTAGTAGTAGTAACCTTTCCACTGGTTACTCTAAGAAAATAAAGTAGTGGATGTTGGTATGTGTCAGTATAAGATCTCAGTTCTCAAAGGAAAACATATACATTTGCTGGTAGATGGTGATACGAAAGGTCAATAAAAGTGTCAGTATAGTAGGACAACAGCTGGAAAGGTAATAGATGGTGTGTATATTCCTTTCAGGTTACTTACCTGTGGTAAAGGGTTAATGCACTGACCAGAGACTGCACAGCCCTAATTACCAAGTGCAGCAGGTAAAAGGGGTTTTAACCCAGAGCTGCATATTGGGCTGGAGCACTGTGTGAGACACATTGCTCTGGAAGGCTTGCCAGTAGAGATGAGCGAGCACTAAAATGCTCGGGTACTCGTTATTCGAGACAAACTTTTCCCGATGCTCGAGTGCTCGTCTCGAATAACAAGCCCCATTGAAGTCAATGGGAGACTCGAGCATTTTTCAAGGGGACCAAGGCTCTGCACAGGGAAGCTTGGCCAAACACCTGGGAACCTCAGAAAAGGATGGAAACACCACGGAAATGGACAGGAAACAGCAGGGGCAGCATGCATGGATGCCTCTGAGGCTGCTTAATCGCACCATTATGCCAAAATTATGGGCAACAGCATGGCCATGACAGAGTGACAGAATGAAGCTAGATAGCATCTAAAACATCCAATAATTGACCCTGACACTATAGGGGATGGCATGCAGAGGCAGCGGCAGCAGCGGCAGGCTAGAGAGTGGCATGGCGACATACTCTAAATGGACTCAGGCTTCAAACCAATGGGTGGCAGAGAGAAACCAAAGGAGGTGAGCAAGAAGCGCTCAAATAATATCGGTACATGATAAAAGTTTGCCAGTATATTTTGTGGATTACACAGCAGGGTGGCGACAAAGTTAACATGGAAGCCATGAAAACAACCCAAAATTCTGCCTGACACAGCTCGTTTGATAAGGGGACCATGTATGGAGGCAGTGAACTAGTAGTAGATTAAAGGTGCTGCAGTTAAAACTATGTTAGTTGGATCTTGGCATGGAGCTGGCGCTCCGCTGCCAGGCGAGCTTTCGCCAATCCAAGGCCCTGTCTCTAGGCTACTCCCCAAACAGCACTTCTAAGAACCTTTTGTATAAGATCAAGTGTAGTAGCGTTCTTATAAGTTTAGGATATGGCGGGTGAGGGGAATGTAAACAGATGCGCAAGAAGCGCTGAAATAATATTGGTAAATGATAAAAGTTTGCCAGTATATTTTGTGGATAACACAGCAGGGTGGCGACAAAGTTAACAACTTTGATGTGGAATCCATGAAAACAACCCAAATTTCTGCCTGACACACCTCGTTTGATAAGGGGACGATGTATGGAGGCAGCTATATGGACGACTTTTGGAGGTAGCAATGGAGACAACGTGTGGAGGCTGCTATGGAGACAATTTAATTTGGATAGTGCCTGTATGTGGCAGTCCAAAAAAGTTTTCAAACCAGAGGAGCAGGTAGGTGGCCCTCCAGAAAAATGAAATAGATTGAGTGCCTGTATGTGGCAGTCCAAAAAAGTTTTCAAACCAGTGGAGCGGGTAGGTGGCCCTCCAGAAAAATGAAATAGATTGAGTGCCTGCATGTGGCAGTCCAAAAAAGTTTTCAAACCAGAGGAGCGGGTAGGTGGCCCTCCAGAAAAATGAAATAGATTGAGTGCCTGTATGTGGCAGTCCAAAAAAGTTTTCAAACCAGAGGAGCAGGTAGGTGGCCCTCCAGTAAAATGGAATAGATTGAGTGCCTGTATGTGGCAGACGGCAGTCCAAAAAAGTTTTCAAACCAGAGGAGCGGGTAGGTGGCCCTCCAGAAAAATTGATTAGATTGAGTGCCTGTATGTGGCAGTCCAAAAAAGTTTTCAAACCAGAGGAGCAGGTAGGTGGCCCTCCAGAAAAATTGAATAGATTGAGTGCCTGTATGTGGCACTCCCAAAAATTGTTTAAAACAGAGGACCGGGTAGGTGGCCCTCCAGAAAAATTAAATGCATAAAGTACTATAGCTAGAGCCAGTGGGCCCTGTCAAAAAATAGCCAGTTTCCTCTGCTTTACTGTACAAAGAGGAGGAGAAGGAGGAAAATGAGGAGGAGGAGGAGTGGATAAATTATTCAGGTTGAGCTTCCTTCACCTGGTGGAGATTGGAAATTATGAGAAATCCAGGCTTTATTCATCTTAATAAGCGTCAGCCTGTCAGCGCTGTCAGTCGACAGGCGTGTACGCTTATCGGTGATGATGCCACCAGCTGCACTGAAAACCCGCTCGGACAAGATGCTAGCGGCAGGGCAGGCAAGAACCTCCAAGGCGTACAGCGCCAGTTCGTGCCACATGTCCAGCTTTGAAACCCAGTAGTTGTAGGGAGCTGTGTGATCATTTAGGACGATGGTATGGTCAGCTACGTACTCCCTCACCATCTTTCTGTAAAGATCAGCCCTACTCTGCCGAGACTGGGGACAGGTGACAGTGTCTTGCTGGGGTGACATAAAGCTGGCAAAAGCCTTGTAAAGCGTACCCTTGCCAGTGCTGGACAAGCTGCCTGCTCGCCTACTCTCCCTCGCTACTTGTCCCGCAGAACTACGCACTCTGCCGCTAGCGCTGTCAGAAGGGAAATACTGTTTCAGCTTGTGAACCAGGGCCTGCTGGTATTCATGCATTCTCACACTCCTTTCCTCTCCAGGGATGAGAGTGGAAAGATTTTGCTTGTACCGTGGGTCCAGGAGAGTGAACACCCAGTAATCGGTGCTGGAATAAATTCTTTGAACGCGAGGGTCACGGGATAGGCAGCCTAGCATGAAATCTGCCATATGCGCCAGAGTACCAACGCGTAAGAATTCACTCCCCTCACTGGCCTGACTGTCCATTTCCTCCTCCTCCAACTCCTCCAACTCCTCTTCTTCTGCCCATACACGCTGAACAGTGAAGGACTCAACAATGGTCCCCTCTTGTGTCTCGCCAACATTCTCCTCCTCTTCCTCCTCATCCTCCTCCACCTCCACCTCCTCCGATATGCGCTGAGAAACAGACCTAAGGGTGCTTTGGCTATCAACAAGGGAATCTTCTTCCCCCGTCTCTTGTGACGAGCGCAAAGCTTCCGACTTCATGCTGATCAGAGAGTTTTTCAACAGGCCAAGCAGCGGGATGGTGAGGCTGATGATGGCGGCATCGCCACTGACCATCTGTGTTGACTCCTCAAAGTTACTCAGCACCTGACAGATATCAGACATCCACGTCCACTCCTCATTGTAGACTTGAGGAAGCTGACTGACCTGACTACCAGTTCTGGTGGAAGTTGACATCTGGCAGTCTACAATCGCTCGGCGCTGCTGGTAAACTCTGGATAACATGGTCAGTGTTGAATTCCACCTCGTGGGCACGTCGCACAACAGTCGGTGAGCGGGCAGTTGGAGGCGGCGCTGCGCTGCCCTGAGAGTGGCAGCATCTGTGCTGGACTTCCTGAAATGCGCACAGATGTGGCGCACCTTCGTGAACAAATCAGACAGATTGGGGTATGTCTTGAGGAAACGCTGAACTATCAGATTTAACACATGGGCCAGGCATGGCACATGTGTCAGTCTGCCGAGTTGCAGATCCGCCACCAGGTTACGGCCGTTGTCACACACAACCATGCCTGGCTTCAGGTTCAGCGGTGCCAGCCACAGATCAGTCTGCGCCGTGATGCCCTCTAATAGTTCTTGGGCGGTGTGCCTTTTATCGCCTAGACTCAGCAGTTTGAGCACCGCCTGCTGTCGCTTAGCGACGGCACTGCTGCTGTGCCTAGAGCTACCGACTGATGGCGCCATGCCCACGGATGGTAGTTCGGAGGAGGAGGTGGAGGAGGGGTGGGAGGAGGAGGAGGCATAGTAGGCCTGAAACACCTGGACCGAGGTAGGCCCCGCAATCCTCGGCGTCGGCAGTATATGACCAGCCGCAGGGTCAGACTCGGTCCCAGCCTCCACCAAGTTAACCCAATGTGCCGTCAGCGATATATAGTGGCCCTGCCCGGCAGCACTCGTCCACGTGTCCGTGGTCAGGTGGACCTTGTCAGAAACGGCGTTGGTCAGGGCACGGATGATGTTGTCTGACACGTGCTGGTGCAGGGCTGGGACGGCAAATCGGGAAAAGTAGTGGCGGCTGGGGACCGAATACCGAGGGGCGGCCGCCGCCATGAGGTTGCGAAAGGCCTCGGTCTCTACTAGCCTATAGGGCAGCATCTCCAGGCTAAGCAATCTGGAGATGTGGACATTAAGGGCTTGGGCGTGCGGGTGGGTTGCACTATATTTGCGTTTCCGCTCCAGCATCTGGGGTATGGAGAGCTGAACGCTGGTGGATGCTGTGGAGGATCGTGGAGGCGACGATGGGGTTTTTGTGGCAGGGTCCTGGGCAGGGGGCTGACTATCAGCTGACACAGGGGAAGGAGCAGTGGTGTGCACGGCCGGAGGTGAACGGGCTTGTTGCCACTGAGTGGGGTGTTTAGCATTCATATGCCTGCGCATACTGGTGGTAGTTAAGCTAGTAGTGGTGGAACCCCTGCTGATCCTGGTTTGGCAAATGTTGCACACCACAGTCCGTCAGTCATCCGGTGTTTCCTTAAAGAACCTCCAGACTTCGGAAAATCTAGCCCTCGCCGCAGGAGCCCTCGCCACGGGAGCTTCACTAGTTGACACATTTGGCGCTGATGCACCAGCTCTGGCCCTGCCTCTCCGTCTGGCCCCACCACTGCCTCTTCCAACCTGTTCTGGTCGAGGACTCTCCTCTGTCTCAGAAGCACTGTGTTCACCCGGCCTATCAACCCAGCTTGGGTCTGTCACCTCATCATCCTCCGATCCCTCAGTCTGCTCCCCCCTCGAACTTCCTGCCCTGACAACAACTTCCCCACTGTCTGACAACCGTGTCTCCTCATCGTCGGACACCTCTTTAGACACTTCTTCCACTACGTCAAGAAGGTCATCATCACCCACAGACTGCGACTGGTGGAAAACCTGGGCATCGGAAAATTGCTCAGCAGCAACCGGACAAGTGGTTTGTGAGTGTGGGAAGGGTCCAGAAAACAGTTCCTCAGAGTATGCCGGTTCAAATGGCAAATTTTCCTGGGAGGGGGCAGACTGGGGGGGAGGAGGCTGAGGTGCAGGAGCTGGAGGAGTGCCAATTTCGGTGACATGGGTGGACTGCGTGGAAGACTGACAAATTGCTCGAAGCATTGTGGCAATCCACGACATCACCTGTTCGCACTGTTCTGGCCTCAACAGTGCTCTACCACGAGTCCCAGTAACTTCAGACATGAACCTAGGGAGTGTAGCTCTGCGGTGTTCCCCTGCTCCCTCATAAGCAGGTGGTGTCTCACCCCGGCCAGGACCACGGCCTCTGACCCCTGCAGTAGTTGGACGCCCACGTCCCCGCCCTCGTCCTCTACCCCTAGCCCTCGGGTTAAACATTTTTAAAATGAGAGTTATAACTTTAATTTTTTTTTAACTTTTTTTTGTGTTTTTTTGTATTTTTTTGTGTTTTTTAGTTTTTAAAACCAAACGATGCTATCCTATTGCTATGGCTATTTTCTAGCCAAGTATGAAAGCACACTACTATGCCAGATGAGATGACGCTGAGTTATTAAACAAAATAAACGTAAAATAAAAAAGGAAATGGCAGACTGTGCCTAATTGAAATCCAACCCCTAATAAATTTTCCCACTTCGGTCTTTGCAATGGATATGTGCGTCACTAAGCGCAAAACACAGCGGTCGCAAGTCTCACTACAAATTGCTCACAATTTGCTAGTAGATGCACTGCAGCAAGTACAGCCACCAGCAGATCAACCAGAAATCAAATATATATAACGCTACTGTAGGCGTAAGTAAGCCGTTTGGATTCTCCTATGGCTATTTTCTAGCCAAGTATGAAAGCACACTACTATGCCAGATGAGATGACGCTGAGTTATTAAACAAAATAAACGTAAAATAAAAAAGGAAATGGCAGACTGTGCCTAATTGAAATCCAACCCCTACTAAATTTTCCCACTTCGGTCTTTGCAATGGATATGTGCGTCACTAAGCGCAAAACACAGCGGTCGCAAGTCTCACTACAAATTGCTCACAATTTGCTAGTAGATGCACTGCAGCAAGTACAGCCACCAGCAGATCAACCAGAAATCAAATATATATAACGCTACTGTAGGCGTAAGTAAGCCGTTTGGATTCTCCTATGGCTATTTTCTAGCCAAGTATGAAAGCACACTACTATGCAAGATGAGATGACACTGAGTTATTAAAAAAATAAACGTAAAATAAAAAGTAAATGGCAGACTGTGCCTAATTGAAATCAAACCCCTAATAAATTTTCCCACTTTGGTGTTTGAGGTGGATATGTGTGTCACTAAGAGCTAAACACAACGGTAGCAAGTCCCCCTGCAAATTCCTCACAATATGGTACTAGCTGCAAATAAAAAAAAAAAAGTATAACGTTATTGTAGCCCTAAGAAGGGCTGTTGGGTTCTTGGAGAATCACTCCTGCCTAACAGTAAGCTAATAGAACACCCTAACACTTTCCCTGACCAGCAGCAGCTCTCTCCCTAGCGGCATCCAGACACAGAATGATCCGAGCAGCGCGGGCAGCGGCTAGTCTATCCCAGGGTCACCTGATCTGGCCAGCCAACCACTGCTATCGACGTGTAAGGGTACCACGTCATGCTGGGTGGAGTGCAGAGTCTCCTGGCTTGTGATTGGCTCTGTTTCTGGCCGCCAAAAAGCAAAACGGCGGGAGCTGCCATTTTCTCGAGCGGGCGAAGTATTCGTCCGAGCAACGAGCAGTTTCGAGTATGCTAATGCTCGACCGAGCATCAAGCTCGGACGAGCATGTTCGCTCATCTCTACTTGCCAGCCATGTGTAACTAGCCATTGTGAGTATGCTGTATCTCTTGAGAGGGAACCGCTGATGTACAGGTAGTGCTCAGACGAGCCAGTTTTTGTTTTCTGTTTTGTTTTATTTTACTTCCCTCTAAAGCTGAATTGTTTTGCCTGCCAATAAAAGTTGCAAGGAAACCGCATTTCCGCTGTCAAGCCTGTCTGTGTCTCTGGACTTTATTACAAGAAAACTGACCCTGCTACAGTATACTAATATTTATGTACCCAGTCCAATAAGCGGGCAGTGAAAGGTTTTTTTATACATTTCCCACAATGTCCTAAAGTATGTGTTTGGCAAATGGTAACAATGACTTTATTAGTCCTCCTGTAAAAAATGGAGTTGTTTCTGGGAAATGTGTGAGTCCTGTCTGTCATGGGTACCCCCGCGATTCATGTCACGGATCGCGGGCACACTCGTGCCCCTCTCTGTGGCGCTGCCCCAGCCCCTCTCTGAACTTACCTCTCCATGCTTCGGCTCCTGCCCGGCCTATTCCCTGCGCGCTTGCCGGCACTCAGAGATTTAAAGGGCCATCGCACAGGTGATTGCCACTGGCCACTTCCGGGTCTGCTATTTAATTCGTCGGCTCCCATCATTCCCTGCCTGGTGAATACCAGGTGCCACTTAGACTCCGGTCCCAGGTGTCGGCTAGTATCATCTCCCTTGGTGGTCCAGAGGGTCCACAGACCCAGAACTCTGACACTGTCCAAAACTATCATAAACACATAAACCAAAAATGTTTTTAAATTCAACATGACTTTGTGATATTGTAATGTTTTATTTGTTACATAGAAGGTGGCAACAATATCATCACTATAACAATTGCAAAGTCAACAGCTCCAGCTGTTAATTTTTTTATAACTTGTAACTCTAGTCTAGACTTTTATACAATCTCAGAAAAGGCTTGTGTTTATTCCAATTTGATAATAATATGTTTGTTTTGTATTTTTGGGATAACAATACAGTGATCAGTTTATTAAAACAAATATGACAGTTACCCAAACTGCTGAAATAAAATAACAAACATAACCTTTTCCATAAACTTTCCACATGTGCTATATTTAGGATGTGGCATTCTAAGCATGTTTAGCGTAGCAAAGGGACATTGTTTATTCAGAAATTATAAAAACTTCTCAGAGTTTAGGTCATGATTATGAGCCATGTTTAACATATATATTCTCTTTTCTAAGCCCTGGCTTTTACAGTGTTGGTATTATGATGAGTAAGCCGACTATCATCTTAGTAAGAAAAATATCAGATATCAATAGTTTCATTAATTATTTTTCCTATAAGACTTGTTTAATTGCTTCTATTCTTTATATAAAAATGCCTTTTATCTGCTTTGTTATGAGTATGTGAGATGCTGGTATGTAAGGAAGTATAATGTTTTTGCACTATACTTCAATTGTAAAGGATGTAAAGTCGGTCCTGTGCCAATGTAGCTCCATCACTCTTTAGGACTGACTACAGCTGTCCACAACCCGTCCACTCCATACATCTCTGACCTAATCAGCCAAAATTATCCCACAAATTGGGGCAGATTTATCAGGACGTGGCACAGAGACCCTGAAATAATCGGAAATGCTAGCCTATCGCTAGCATTAGCGACTATTTGCCCCAATCCGCCACCTCCACGCCAGAGTGGAAGGCGCGGCCGGCCGAGAGTGGGCCGAAGCGGGGTGTTACTGTCCCCACGCCACTGCACTAGCTGCCGCCGGCTTCCGCCTCTTGATGTATCCCGCTGAGAATATGCAGCGGCGGGGTTATCATATGCTGCCGCACGAGCACTAGCATATGATAAATGTACCCCATTATCTCCAATCCTAACAAAACCTTTTGCCTCACTCTCCTATAAAGAAATTATCTGCTCAGGGGCATAACTAGGTGAAGCAGGGCCTTGTAGCAGGTTTCTGAATGGGCCTCCCTTCCCCCATACCCTTCCTCGCGGCCCGGACTCACCTCTCCAACGCTCCTGCTGCTCGACTAGGCCACGCGCATCCCCGCTCTCTAGGGCGCAGATGCCCCAGCTCTCCTAGCCGTAAAAGGGCCAGCGTCTTCCTGATTGGCACTGGCTAATCAGGCTTGCCCTTATAATCTGGCACCTCCCTTCCTGCCTCACCGGATCTTCAGCATTGTTTCCTGTAACCAACTTCCGTGGTTTCCGTACCAAGCTTCCCCAACCTGGCGTTTCCAGTGTTCCCAGATGCCCTCCATGAGCCTGTCCGTTCCTGTCTGCCTGTGTCGTGTGCCAGCTCCTGCTTCCAAGCTGTACTCCTGCTGTCACCTCAGGTTAGGATTATGGCCTGCATCTTGTACTGCATCCCTGTTTCCCTGGCTGCCACCGCGGGCCTAGTCGCACCCGTGGAATGACCTGGTGGCACCCCGCCGCAGCAAGACCATCCCGCTTTGCGGTGAACTCTTGTGAAGACCAGGTGCCACTTAGACTCCGGTCCTGGGTGTTGGTGTAGTACCATCATCATCTCCCGCAGTGGTCCAGAGGGTCCACAGTACTCCCTAGAATATCTAGAATATACACACCATATACACAATTACAGCTACATACAGTATATATACACACCATATAAATATATACATGCATACATACATACAGCATATACACACACATACAATAACTTATACATACATGCAACATATACACATGGCATATTCACACACATAAGACACACCACACATACAGAATATATACACCCAATACTCTATGCCTGGGCCGCTTGAAACTTTGGGTCCTATAGCAGTGCTATGGCTAATTCCCCTGTACTTACTCCCCTGTATCTGTTCTTCTTACTAATGATTCCAAGACTTCTCCTGTGAATGCCTCTAGAGCACGTCAAACTGTCACCAAGTTCCATCTATGTGCTGACACGCGTAGCCATTTTCACTGACACACGGCTGCCTGAGAGTTAAGTTTCATCCTACATGACCAGGTGCAGTAGCCGGGAGGCTGAGAGATTGCACTGAGCTTCCGGTACTTCCCCCTCCTCCTCCTCCCCCTGGGCCGGCCCCTCCCCATGTGTGAGCTGTGCCTAGTGTCTCCAGTCAGCACAGGTATCAGCATGGGGAACAGCAGGAGAGGTGACCCGGCCATACACCCAGGAGGCTCCTCTGCAGCTCCTGATAGTTGTGGTGGGGGGAAGATGGCATCACAGTCAGAGGTCACATCGCTGCTGCCATGTGTGATGTCCCAGCAGCTGCCACCTCTACACTGACCATCTCCACAGCAGGGGCAAGGGAGGACAACCACTCTCATCATATAGTAAGTAAGGTCAGTGCACTGTATGATAGAAGACAGTCATCAGGGCTTGTGTGTCAGTTTTGTGATGTACAAGCCCAGACATTGCGATTATTTTGCTCCTCACACCTTCTCCATGCCAAGAAGGCATGAGGGAGATGCAGACAGCGGCGCTTGCGTCCTCGCCATAACCTGTGAACTTTCATGACAGAAAGTTCACAGGTTACTAAGCATTTCCACACCTGTCTGATTGTAACCGATCTATTACAATTTGCGATTTGCACATAGTAATAGATGATTGGGAATATCCCCATATACTGCCATAATGTAGTATGGCAGTACATGGTAGAATCAATCAGAAAACCTACGGTTGAAGTACCCTAGAAGTTAGATAGTATACATATTTGTTATTTAAACTATAAATATCACAAAATTATGTTTTTTTGACAAGGTGACACACCACCCAAGTCATGCTCGGTTTTTTGGCGAATTTTGACACACCAAGATCAAAAGGTTGCCCATCACTGACCTAGTGTCTATATCACTCTCCATATACAAGCAGGGCTTTCCCGTTCAATATTTTTTTTTTAATCTTTTGTACTTCCATTTATTCTTGTCTAAATGTAATGTATTTGAACCCCTTATTGATTTACATGACCATAAAATTTACCATGCTCTATAAAATAATAATAATAATAACTAGGGATGAGCGGACACAAACCTGAACTCTCTTCCCCATGGGTACAACCGTGAACAGCACTGGTACTGATCGCAGGTGTAACCCTTTAATTGCCGCCGTCAAAGTCACAGGTAACATTTACATACCAATGTCTTGTGTGTGCTGCCATTTTCCTTAGGATCGTCGATCCCATGATGTTATCAGGCAGTAAAGATCCTAAGAAAACTAACAGTGAGAATGCACTGACAGTGTGTAGCACCTAAGATCAGTGCTACTGGATCCAGGTAAACGCCGAACCTGACTCGGACTTCTTGCAGAAGTCCAGGCTTGCAATGTTTGGCATGGACCCGAAAATTGCGGGTTCGGATCAACACATCCTTAATAGAAACCACTTACTCAAATACAGTTAGGTAGCTTCATAGCAATGATCTGCTGGTACCAGTTATATCAACAAAACATTTTATGGGTATTACTTATTAGGACGTGAAATTACAGGCAGATTTGATTAGCCACCCTGGGGCATTCTTTAATTTGCTACCTTTACCATAAAAATCTTCTGCTTACACTGTCATAACCCTGGAGAAGGCTGTAACATTGAAAGGGGAAGCATAGCAAATGAGGGAGTGTGCGGAAGGTCTGAAGTGGGGCTTTGAAGAGGTTTCTGAGCATTTGCTCTGGATAAGACTGCCTTTTAGGATTAATGTTCATTTTATTTGCAAGGGGGATGCAGTAAACTGTGACAAACGTATATGTTTACAAAAATGTTTGGTAATAAAAAAAATCGGCTCTCGGACAACCAAATTTTTAGTTTGTGTGAACACTGGTGTACTCTTTCCAATGACAGCCTTGATTGTACCACACCCGTCAGTCTCCCGCACCTCTGCTCCAATTCATCGGTTTATAGTTAACTTTTACTGACTATTTTACTGAAGATTTCTCCACTCACATCTCTGTTCATCGCTGTTCTGTCTTGTCTGTATTTCAGAATTCTGTTTTGTTCTCTTGGTTCTGACCTAGTTTTCTTCTCTGTTTGTCTTGTCTTTGTCTCTGTGTTTTGCACTTTGGTGCAGGAAGCAGTATTGACTAGCTGTCCCCTACTGCTTAGGGTAGGTGAGGCAAATATTTTTAGGAATAACAATTTAGGAAAGGTCCTGTAGCTTTGCAAGATGACCTTTTGTGTCATTGAGAAAAAAATCCTACAGCTAGTGAGATGCCTTGGTGTGCAACCTAGAGAAGCTGGGCCCCATAACAGACTTCTTAAAGGGGGCCCCCTTCCCCTTAAAAGAAAAATATATATCTGAACAATCACACATGCTTGTACAATCACACACATTTATACACAAATTTATATACTCTTACACATGTATATTTATACACACCTATACATACAGTATATACACATAGAATATATACACACATATAGGATATTTACATTATATTATTACAACTACAGTATATACACGCCTAATATCATATATACACTCTCAAAGCATGTACACACCATACAATGCATATACACATCACAAATACACACATACAGAATATACACATCACATATACATCATATACATTCAGTATACATTTGGGCAAACAGAATATATACACACAGATTGTCTAAACACACCATATACACACATACAATATGTACATATTACATATACACAAACATATACAGCATATACACATCAAATATACACATCCATTCATTTATAGAATTATACTCATATATGTATATACTCACTGTCAGACAGTCTTCTTGTCCCAGGGGGTTGTCAGAGGCCACAAATCTTACTTTATTCTACCTAGTAGCTGCTAACCACATCAAGGAAGTAGATGTCAGGCAGTAGAGACAGTCCTAGTCCTGCCATTCTGAAGTCTCCTTCCCGACATATCTAAGCTTCCGGCTAAATTGTATACTGTGGATGATGTACACTGTCATATTCATATGATGCTGTACAATGTTAAGCATAATGGGGCACATTTATCAAGCTGTCTGAAAGTCAGAATATTTCTAGTTGCCCATGGCAACCAATTACAGCTCAGCTTTCATTTTACCCGTGCTCATGAATATTTTAAAGGGGAGCTGTGATTGGTGGCCATGGGCAACAAGAAATATTCTGACTTTCAGACAGCTTGATAACTCTGCCCCAATATGTATATAATGGTGTTCATCCTGCATTGTTTAGTATGGTAGGACGGTGGCCAGCCCCCCTGAAACTCTGGGTCCCATAGCAGCTGCTTTTTTCTGCAACCCCTGTAGTTACACCCCTGGAAGTGCTCCTTTGTTCAGATGAGCCCAAACAAGATGCATAAGTCTTTCTATGTCTGCAGCAGTCTCTGGTTTACCTGCATCATTTATTTGTTTTGTGTTTATATTAATGTTATACTTGGATAAGGAGTTTTTTAAACTTGGCATGGACTTTCTTTGATCAAGGGTGGTGATGACGAGACATCACCATGCTTTGATTGTTGAGTAGAAAAAGTCTAAGAAGCCCTGTGTTACATGATATTATCCATAATGCCACATTCCTAGCCAAAAAATGCTAACAATAAATTGTTATTGCATAGAAAAATTCAAAACACTAGTTTGCTTTCTTTATTGTAAAGCCAAATTCCTATATATTTGCTTCTGCAATGTTTGGCTTGGTCTATACAGCATGTCGGCAATTTGATTACATGTCTTCAATCTCAGTAAGCAATTGAAATGGACATATGGTTGATTTCAATCACATTTGATAATATATGCTATGAAGCAATATGTTTCTTATTGTTATAATGTTGTAAATAAAGAGTACATGATGAGTGTAATGTGATGCAGGGCATTCAGCATTATTTATTGACATTACCCACAGATAAAAATATGTTTAAATTCAAAACCAATTAACTTTTTAAGGATTTTACTGTGATTCTTACAGCAAATGTTAATAAACAATCATTTTAAACATAAAAATATATGGAAAAATAACAATACTAACCATTTTTCCTTTTAAGATATTTTGAAACTTAAAAACATTACTGCATCCAAGCGATAATTCTAATATTGATGTAAGGGAATGGCCTGGTTGGACTGGGATAGCAGACAAGAGGACAGTAAGGCCCCTTCCACACTTGCGTTGCAGATCACGTCAGAGTCTGATCAGGGTTTGGACAGTGAAAAAAGGACATTTTGCATCAGAGTTCAATCAGTTTACAGTCAGAGTTTGTTCAGTGTCTCAGTTTTTTACACACGTTTTCAATGCATTTTCAATGCAATTTCAAGGACTCACGACTGAGCTCTATTTTTTCTATGGCAATTGATGTGTGAAAATCGAATTGCATTTGCATGAGTCTCAGAGTGTAATGAGTTTTTGATGCATCTCCATTGACTTGTATGGTGAGTTTTTCACGTGCATGACTTGCAAAAGTACAGCATGCTGAGATTTAAACACACTTTTAAAAAAACGCACGTGTGTGAAAAAAATGCAAGTCTGAAAAAGCCCATTGATTACAATCGTTAAGAGTGCAATGCAAGTTCTGCACGTCAAAAGCACACACAAAACACGCACGTGAAGAAAGGGGAGTAGAAGGGGCCTAACCCCTAAGACTAAACTCTTTTCCCAGTTGCCTCTATCAAGCATGGAGATAAAGACAGGCCAATGTGACCACCACGAGAAGTCAACAAGATATCAGTCAGAAAGGACAAATGAAGTACAAAAACAATAGGCAAACACAGTCAGGAAACAGGCAAACATGTATCCAAAATAAATATCAGGTAGCTAAGAATAAGACTATAGTAAGTAAGGAGAAATTACCCAATAAACCTTCTTTGAGATGTAAGAGTCCTGGTCAAGAACATGTTTGAGTCAGTTCTCTGACATCAAGAAAGGGAAAAAATGTAAGTGGAGAAAAATTCTGTCAATCACACTGGATTAACTGTTTGCAAACCAGAGCAAACTCCACAGGAGACAATGGGGGTCATTTACTAAGGGCCCGATTCGGGTTTTCGCAACGTGTTACCCGAATATTTCCGATTTGCGCCGATTGTACCTGAATTGCCCTGGGATTTTGGCGCACGCGATCGGATTGTGGCGCATCGGCGCTGGCATGCATGCGACGGAAATCGGGGGGCGTGGCCGAATGAAAACCCGACGTATTCGGAAAAACCGCCGCATTTAAAAACCGAAAATGTGTCGCTTGGGAAGCGCTTACCTTCACCTGGTCCAGCTCGGTGTATTCCGGCGCGTTCCAATGATTTTCAGCGCAGTAGCGCCACCTGGTGGACAGTGGAGGAACTACCTTCATAAATCCCGTCCGGACCCGAATCCTGTTCAGAGAACACGCCACTGGATCGCGAATGGGTCGGGTAAGTAAATCTGCCCCAATGGGTGTGTTGGAAATCAATCAAAGTAAACTAGTGTTCAGACTAGTAAGGACAGAATGAAACAAAATTACACATATCAGAGCATCCTCAGCCGCACTCCACGAACAGAGAATAGTACTGAAGTTTGAATGGCTACAGATGTTATAGCAATGTGTTTAAATTAGACAGACCCTTATAAATGTATTTTTTCACTTATTGTCAAACTTGTAATATGTGTACAGAATCTATATCTCTTGCAGAGTCCTGTGGCAGGTTGCATGAGGAGTGGCTGGAGTAGGAGTCTCCCCACAATGTTTTTTTTTGCAACAGGACAGAAATATTAAAGGGGTATTCACTAGAGATGGGCAATTTTTTCTAAATTCAATTCGACCGGGTTCACAGAATTTTCAGAGAGAATTTGATTTGAAACGGATCGCATCATGACGAATCACGACATGTGACGTAACAGTACGTCACATGCCGGGTGTGGGTACATGGAGAGGGCTCTCCCTAGCCGGTAAGTCTTTGCTGCATATTGCAGCAAAGGCTTACCGGTAACACCCGCAGTCGGTGCTAGCACCTGATCAGCACATTGTAATGAATGAGAAGTATGTAATAATGTACTATGGCAGTATATGATAGGATCGATCAGACAATCTAGGGTTAAAGTACCCTTGGGAGTCTGAAAAATTGTAAAAATAAATAAAAAAAAGTTTAAAACAAAAAAAATATAATAAAAAAACTAAAAATTCAAATCACCCCCCTTTCCCTAGCACTGATATAAAAATAAACAGTAAAAATCATAAACACATTAGCTGTTGCCACATCTCAAAATATAATAACTTTTTTTCACTGCATTTAACCCTGTAATGGAAAATAGCACCCAATGTCGAAAATGGCACTATTTGCCATTTTGAACAATAGAAAAATTCAACAAAAAGGTGATAAAAAGCTTGTACAGTCTTTAACTGGTTAAGGACCGGGCCCTTTCCTGTTTTTTCATTTCCATTTTTCACTCCCCACCTTCGAAAATCTAACTTTTTTATTTTTACACGTAAAGAGCTGTGTGACAGCTTGTTTTCTGCGTAACAAATTGCACTTCATAGTGATGGTATTAAATATTCCATGCCATGTACTCGGAAGCGGGAAAAAAATTCCAAATGCAGTGAAAATGGGGAAAAACCGCATTTGCGCCATTTTCTTGTGGGCTTGGATATTACGGCTTTCACTGAGCGCCCCAAATGCCATGTCTACTTTATTCTTTGGGTTGGTAAAATTACGAGGATACCAAATTTGTATAGGTTTTATAATGTTTTCATACATTTACAAAAATTAAAACCTCCTGTACAAATTTTTTTTTTGATTTTGCCATCTTCTGGCACTAATAATTTTTTTATACTTTGTTGTACAGAGCTGTGGGTAGTGTAATTTTTTGCGACATTTGATATCATTTTCAATTATATCATTTTTAGGACTGTACGACCTTTTGATCACTTTTTATAGTTTTTTTTTATAAAGTGCCATTTTCGACTTTACTATTTTCCATTACAGGGTTAAACGCATTGAAAAACCGTTAATATATTTTGATAGATCGGGCATTTCCGGACGCATCTATACCTACCTAATGTGTTTATGATCTTTATGTCAGCCTTTTTTGAGGCTGCCGGCAGCTTTGCCGGCAACGATCGCTGTGCTAGCACTGATCGTGGTTGTTACCTGTAAGTCTTTCTTGCAATATGCAGCAAAAATTTACCGGCTATGGAGAAGGCTCAGCCTGTGAGCCCTCTCCATGCAGCGGGACCCGACCGCCGCCGTGAATACAGTTAAAATGATAGTAATAAGAACGTCATCAAAAGTCGCAAAAAAATTAAACCACCCACAGCTTCGTACACAAAAGAACACTACAGCCATACAGTGAGGAACACTACACTACGGCTATACAGTGAGGATTACTACCGCCATACAGTGAGGAACACTACCGCCATACATTGAGGAACACTACCCCCATACAGGGAGGAACACTACCCCCATACAGTGAGGAACACTAGTACCATACAGTGAGGAACACTACCGCCATACAGTGAGGAACACTACCGCCATACAATGAGGAACACTACCGCCATACTGCGAGGAATACTACCTCGATACAGTGAGGAACATTACCCCCATATAGTGAGGAACACTATCACCATACAGTGAGGAACACTACATCCATACAGTGAGGAACACTACAACTATACGGTGAGGAACACTACACTACGGCTGTACAGTGAGGAATACTACCGCCATACATTGAGGGACACTACCACTATACAGAGAGGAACACTACCGCCATACAGTGAGGAACACTACCCCCATACAGTGAGGAACACTACTGCCATACAGTGAAGACACTACCGCCACACAGTGAGGAACACTACTGCCATACAGGGAGGAACACTACCCCCATACAGTGAGGAACACTAGCATCATACAGTGAGGAACACTACCGCCATACAGTGAGGAACACTACCGCCATACTGCGAGGAATACTACCTCAATACAGTGAGGAACACTACCCCCATATAGTGAGGAACACTACCACCATACAGTGAGGAACACTACCCCCATACAGTGAGGAACACTACCACCATACAGTGAGGAACACTACACTATGGCTGTACAGTGAGGAATACTACCGCCATACATTGAGGGACACTACCGCCATACAGAGAGGAACACTACCGCCATACAGTGAGGAACACTACCCCTATACAGTGAGGAACACTACTGCCATACAGTGAAGACACTACCGCCACACAGTGAGGAACACTACCGCCATACAGGGAGGGACACTACCCCCATACAGTGAGGAACACTAGCACCATACAGTGAGGAACACTACCGCCATACAGTGAGGAACACTACCGCCATACAGTGAGGAACACTACCGCCATACTGCGAGGAATACTACCTCGATACAGTGAGGAACACTACCCCCATATAGTGAGGAACACTACCACCATACAGTGAGGAACACTACTCCCATACAGTGAGGAACACTACCACCATACAGTGAGAAATATTACCGCCATACAGGGAGGAATAGTATCGCCATGGTCCTTTCTTCTGCCCCATGTAACACGTTGTGCTCGCAGCCGTTTTGCTAATAAAAGGGGGAGGAAAAAAATCATAATCCGTTCCCACAAATTATCGTAAACTTCGGATTTCTGAAGAATTTAAGTTTTCCTGAAATTCTAAATGAATTCCACTTCGTTAGAATCAATTTGCTCATCTCTAGTATACACATTTTAACAAGTAATTGATATTGTTTGAATAATGAATAGTTATACACATTTCCTATATACTTTACAGTTTTCTAGATCTCTGCTTGCTTTCATTCTATAGAAAACGTAATTGTTTATTTCCAGTGGACAGAAATCTGTCCGTGGTAACACAGCTGCGTGGCTTATACCCACAGCTCTGATTAATCTCTTTGCAATAACAAGCCATGCACCTGTGTGACCATGGTCAGATTTCTGTCCACTGGAAGTAAACATAGAAGCTTTCTATAGCAGGATAGCAAGGAGAGACCTAGAAAACTGTGAGGAATTGATACAGAAAGTATCTTGGAAAATGGTATTATTTTTTAATAATAGTATTATTATTAAGTTGGAAAGGCAACAGACTTGGTATGATTGACATCACATGTCATATCACAAACTAAGAAATCTAAGTCCACCCTGTCAAAGGCTTTCGCTGCATCCAGGAAGTGAAGTAGGAGCAGTATTGGTGCGGCAAGCATCATGGATAAGGGAGAATTATCCCTGGCCTCCCTATAGGGTATGAATCCAATCTGAACTAAGTCTCCCAGGATCTGGGCCTGGCTTGCTAAAAATTTTAGTATCAATTGGTCAGTATTAAAGAAATGCGGAGGTAGCTTGCAAAAAGCTGGGGGTCCTTCCTCTCATTTGGCACCAGTGTATAAAAAGGACATAGTTGAATTACAATACACACACAGTCAGCCATCTTAGGTAAGGGCAAATACAGCATCCTCCTGGGGTGAGGAGCAGAAGTGCAACACACTAATAGGAGAAGTAGCAGTTACTATTGGTCAAAAATAAAAATACACCCGACATTATTCCCACCTTTCAACAGTGGCCTCTGAATGCTGGTTGACCTGGTTTATCTGGGTATCTTTGGTGAAATTCAAAATTTTTGGTGAAAATCAGTACTGATATTGTGTACAAGTTCCCATAAATAATCCTTAGATCCATATCCTTGACACTTTATAAGATATTGTTGATATTGTCGATTTTAGAAAATTCTAGAGGCCAGGACCTTCTTGACAACGTAATGTTCTTGTCCAATGACTTCATGGGGTCAGGCGGAGGCAGCGGATGCTCTGGTAATGGATTAGAAGCATCGGGTTTCAGCAGAGGTACATGACTGTATGCACCATCATAGTTTTGGGAAGTTTAAGATGGAAGGCTACACAACTTACTTGTCCAATAATCCTGAAAGGATCAATAAAAGTCATTGATGGAATGCTGGAAGGTTGCAGCAGCATAACATAGTCTGAAAGACATGACTAGATAGTCTAAATGCCCATAGCATGATGAAAATGCTGTTTTCCATTGCCAGCACCAGGCTTTCCTCACACCAGGTTATAAGCCCCTCGATAGTTTTAATTTGATTAAATCCTTTGCATGACGAAGAGCAATTCTGGAATCAAAGGCAAAGTATATTGAATCTTTATCGGAACCTTATTTCATTCTCTGCTATCCTCACAAGGTTTCAAGTTGCCATCTTTCTTTTATCAAAAAATATTGGTGCACCTGCTGGTGATGTGTAAGGAGAGAAAAATCCCTTAGCCAAATTCTCAGTAATGTATTTTCTAAGGGCCTTTAGTTCTGGGTAAGCCATTGGATATATGCTTCCAAAGGGAATAGCTTCTACAGGCGACACTTTAATAAGGTCAATGTGGAGGTAGTTTGTCAGCATTCGTGTTATCACTCACATCAACAAATTATTTTAAAATAACTGTCAGCTCAGAAGATGTTTCAAGATTTCCAATAACTTCTCTAGTGTTCCATATATATATGCAACACCCCTGCTGATACAAGGTAGAGTGGTTGTTGCGAATACGTCGCAATATATGGCTTGCAACTTGTGTGGAGTCTGATCAACCCCACAACAGGTCACTACAGAACACGGGGAACACTGCAGCGGTAGATCCTGTCTGGTAAGGCAGGAGTTAATTGTTTAATGTGATGTCATTCCATCGGCCAATCACATCTGTTATCTTATTGTATTGTAAGCTGGGATGCAATTGGAGGAGTAACCACCACCTGACCAGTGGGAGTAATAAAACCCCTGGTCAGTAAAGTTCTAGAGATCAGAGTGAATCTAGTCGTCTCTGAGAGAAACCAGTACAGTGCAGCCAGTACACCAGATCAGAGCAGTCTAGTCAAACAGATGAGAGCCAGCTCACTGCCTGAGCAGCTCTGAGGAGTTAGTGAGAGGAAAGTGGTATCATCCTACCTTCAAGGGTGATACCTGAAGTAACCCAGGACAAGCTGAAGCATCCTACTAGGACACGGCTATCTCCCAGCCTGCCCCTACATCCAGGCTGGTGATCAATCCCTGTGGTTCCCTCTCCAAGTGCACCCCCAGCCTGCTATCATTTGTTAAGATTCGTTTGGCACGTTATCCACTGTTCCTGTTGGTTCCAATAAAGAACTGTAAGTTGCTTTTAGACAACGTCTGCCTCCGTTTGCTACCTGCTACTACGGCTGTCACCATCACGGGCACCCTATCCACTCCACAGGGACTCATACTCCAGACCCCAAATGGTTGCGCCATGGAGAACCACTATAACAGACTCTCCCTCATCGTTTCTTGCCAACACCACCTGCTGGAGACCTGCCAGGCTGTAGGACAGCCCTCCGGTCCCCATATTAAGCACCGTGACATTAGTTTGCCTAGGCCGCAACCTCCAGCCAGTCCGATATCCCGGGCCCCAAGAGAAAAAAGGCTAGGCCCTGGTGGGGGATGTTGCATATATATATATATATATATATATATATATATATATTATCATTAGAAATAATTTAATACAATTTATAATTTAAAAAAATTTCAATACCTCTTTTTCTTTTACCATAATAAGCTTTTTTGAGTAGTCATTTTGCTAAAAGAATTTATAAAGACCTCTTTCTTTATGGTACCTCATTATGTGGCAGAATAGTGACAATTACATTCTCCAGACAATACCAATAACTTGAATGATATGGTTCACATGAGGTTTAACAAGAAGTATTAAA
This sequence comes from Engystomops pustulosus, assembly GCF_040894005.1. Taxonomy (NCBI): domain Eukaryota; kingdom Metazoa; phylum Chordata; class Amphibia; order Anura; family Leptodactylidae; genus Engystomops; species Engystomops pustulosus. The sequence continues at coordinate 90,783,742 of NC_092414.1, read as the reverse complement.
TTACATGAAAGACAATGCACATATGTTCAGAGAAAACACATTTCCAACAGATGAGCACCATATATAATAACAAAATGATATGGATTTGGCAAGTAAACCTGCATAAAGATGATTTAATATCAAATCTTGAATCTATACAAATAAACAAATGCCTTTATATGTGCTGTTATGAATTATAATTATTTAATAATATTCTAATTATTATTATTATTATTATTATTAAGTTCTTTTCATAATATATGTCTAATGCATCAATGGGCAACTCCTTACAGCTGCCCTTCTGTACTTGTGGCACAGCCTTTATTTTACATATAGTTTTAATAGCTGTAATAAATCATAAGTAAGTAGTAAATAAGTAAATACAAATATGTTATGTAATATAATTAATTAAAATGCTCTGTTGCATTCATTTAGCAGAAATATTCAAGATATCAACTAAGTATTGGTTATTTCAAATCAAATATATTACATAGTTTTTCTTATAGAGAGAAAGCAAACAGCTGTACTTTTGTAAACCCATGTTAAGGGTTAAATTGCTGTATCCATAAACAAAATCCCCTTGATATATCCCCATGCTTGAATTGCAGTTTATTCCAATTGAGTCATATAAATGTTTTATTCAAGTATTGATAGCAATGAAAATCATTAAACGTGCTCTTATGTCTGTAGAAATTGTTTATAATCTCATCACTTACATCATCTTTACAATGGGGCAATAAAAATATTTCCAGTGCAGAGCACTTCCTGTGAGGCACAGGCTTCTTAGAAGTGAAAGGTTTCTGCTTAGTGTCTTTCACAGATTCCAAACCTCATTTCACTCTGCCAAATATGATGAAAATATGAGCATACATCAACTGTTACTAGTTGCCTTATTTTTACTTCACTCAAACCTTGAAAACTAAAGTCTGATTATTTTGATTTAAGTGTCTCATCTAGAGATGGGCGAATTTGTTGAAATTCAGTTCGAACCAATTAACCGAATTTTTAGAAAAAATTTGATTCAACCCGAATCGAATCATGACGAATCACGTTAAAAAACAGGCATTTCCTGGATGCAGAGAGCCTGTAGGATGTTGTAGAACGTTGTGCCATGCTTAAATATGCATGGGGAGCATGGTTTGGTCTTCAAACAATGCTGTGTTTTAGTATGACACGCACATGACAGCCTCCACTCTTAGAATCGCTTCACTCTTCAATTCCATGGGCAGCTGCAGAGGCCAACTTCACCAAATAAGTGAAGCGGGAACGCAGCCTGAAAAGGTAACATCTGTGTCAGCTCAAAAGGACTGAGCTGAGGGCCAAGATCCCACTATAACATCAAAGAGCGCAATCTTTTTACACTGACATCAGATGATTCCATAGATAACGACAGAACCTGTTCTGATAAACGCGGATGCATGTAGAAACCCCCCTAAAGAGTGCAGAGGGTGTCGGCAATAATTCTGCATTGATGTCATTAATCATTTTTCCCTTCTTTTCATCCATCAATGTCTGCTTTCAATCGGTCAATAATCTGTCATCAGTATTGCTAAAGCCATAAACAAACAGGAGTGGATCCAAAACAGAGATGACCAGTAAATGGGATCTTTGCATGTCCTCTGTGCTCTGTATCCACTCCTGCTTTTGGCTATCAATCCTCAGGCTTTTCATTCCGTCTGATAGATGAAATGAAGGGAAAACTAAACATAGTGGCAACGTCATAGAGCGGTGGAGGGTGAAAACAGCATTACGGAAATCACAGGGTGTTCCAGGGAGACAGCGGTCAGTTGGCAGCAACATGAGTAGGCCACAGAGTGGCACAATGACAAATTATGGAGGTGGTGGAAACATGGTAGGCCACAGAGTGGCACAATGACAGAGTGTGGAGGTAGCAGCAACATGGTAAGCCACAGAGTGGCAGAATGACAGAGTGTGGAGACTGCAGCAGCAGCAGCAAGAGGCCACAGAGTGGCACAATGACAGATTGTGGAGGTGGCAGCAACCTGGTAGGCCACAAAGTGGCACACTGACAGTATGGAGGTGGCGGCGACATGGTAGGCCACAGAGTGGCAGAATGACATAGTGTGGAGGTGGCATCAGCAGAAGGTCAGAAATTGGCATAATGACAGAGTGAAGGTGGCAGCAACCTGGTAGACCACAAAGTGGCAGAATGAGCATGTAGGTGGCAGCAGCAGCAGGAGGTCAGAAAGTGGCACAATGACAGAGTGGAGGTGGCGGCAAGATAGTAGGCCACAGAGTGGCACAGTGAGTGTGGAGTGTGGAGCATGAGGTCAGAGAGTGGCATGATGACAAATTCTTTAGGTGGCAGCAACATGGAAGGACACAGTGTGGCATAATCAGGGCCGATTCTAGGGGTTTTGCTGCCTGAGGCGAAAATTAAAATGACGCCCCCCCCCCACGCCACAACACCATACCCCCCCCCCCCCCTGCTTCCAGGATATGTTCGGCCCACTGAATTTATTTCCACATTTTTAAAAAGGATTTACAACCTCTTAAAAAAAATTCTAAAAACATTACTTAAAATTAGTAACTGGCCCTCTGTGACACCACACGTGGTACCACTAGCCGGTCAGTGACACAGACAATAGTGCCACCTAGTACCTCACAGGTGACGATCTGCTCCATCAGGAAGAGGACTTCGTTACGTCTTCTCCCACCCAGGACTGTTGAATTTGCTTGCAGATGTCTTCAGCTCCCGGCACCACATCTCTGCACCAATAATATACCACAGTCACTTACAGTATATATTCACAGAAATAACAGCGCTCCTAAATCATATACTGTACACCTCTCATGACACAACAGACCACTCTGCCCCCCCCATACACACAGAGTGCATAAAGAATCCCTTCTTCACTTATTTTAACCCCTTAAGGACGCAGCCATTTTACAGCTTAAGGCTCAGTCCCATTTTTTGGATTCTGACCTGCGTCTCTTTATATGGTTATAACTTTTGAACACTTTTACTTATCAAAGCGATTCTGAGATTGTTTTTTCCTCACATGTTGTACTTCATTTTAGTGGTAAATTTTGGCTGATAAGTTTTGCGTTTATTTACAAAAAAAGGAAAAAAATGATGAATTTTTAGAAAAATTTGCCATTTTCGAAATTCAAAATCACCGCGTTTTCAGGCTGATCGATTTACCACCTAAATAACTTGCCAAATAACATTTCCCATTTGTCTACTTTACATTTTCATAATTTTTGAAATGTTTGGATAATTTATTTTGACGTCACGCGGCCTACAAATTGAATAGTGATTTTCTGTATTTTCAGAATTGACTATTTTGGGGATAAATACTGTTTGAAATTAAATTTTACATATTTAGCTACAAAACCCCCTATATAACCAACCCATTTTCAAATCTGCACCCCACAAACTATCAGAAACAGCATTTACAAAGATTGTTAACCCCTTGAGATCTTCATAGTAATTGAATCAAAATGGTGGTGAAATTTAGAATGGTCACATTTTGTCGGTTATAGGTTCATTTAGCCATAAAATTTACACATTTCCAAAAGATAAAAAGAGAAAACCCACCATAAAATTTGTTCTACAATTTCTCCTGAGTGCAGCGACCCCCCACATGTGGACATTACTTGTGTTATGGGGGCACAGCGAGGCGCAGAAGGGAAGGAGCACCCTCCAGCTGCCAGGATTTTAGTTTTCTCGTTGCCCCTTTTGAAGGCTATAAAATTTTCGCTTTTCCGTTATTTGGGCCATGTGACGTCATTTTTTTTGCGCGATGAGATGCTTTTTCCAGTGTTACCATTTTGGGGTTGGTATCACCTATTGTTAAAATTTAGGAACTTTTTTTGAGGTCATGAGTAGAAAAGCATCAATTCTGTACTGGAATTTTTACTTTTTTTTTTTTCGTGTTCACCGTATATCCTAATAATCCTGTTATCTTTATTCTATGGATCGATACGATTACGGGGATACCAGACATGAATATTTTTTCTTATGTGTTACTAAATTTGCCAAATAAAACCCTAATGTGGGGAAAAATCTATCATTTTTGCATCGCCGTCTTCCAAGTGGCATAACATTGTTAAGTTTTTGGCTACAGAGCTGGTTGATGGCTTGTTTTTTGTGGGACATGTTGTTCTTTGCAACCGTATCATTCTGGAGTACATATGTTTTGTTGATCACTTTTTATTGCATTTTTTGTGGGATATAATAGGTAAAAATCATAATTTTGGGCGGGTTTTTAAGGGTTTTTTTTACGGCGTTCATCATATAGGTTCAATAGTTATTTAGTTTTATTCTATGGATTGTTACGGACGCGGTGATACTATATATGTGGGGTTTGTGTTATGATTTAGACTTTTTTGAGCGTTATATGTCTCTTTATATGTTTTGGGGCTTATGGGCATTTTTAGTGATTTATAAAGTTATTTTTTATTGAAAAACATTTTTTTTTACATTTTTTACTTGATCCACCATGGGATATGAACAAGCAATCATCTGATTGCTTGTTCATTATAATACTCTGCAATACTCATGTATTGCAGGGTATTAGCAGTGCCAGCCTATGCAGATGCATAGGCTGACACTTTGCCTTTAAGATGACGTCACAAACGCCATCTTAAAGGCACCGCCTTCAGGCTTCTCTGGGGTCCCGATCGGACCCCAGAGGTGCCAAAACAGCGATCAGCCCCCCCAAAAACGGCGCGGGGGGGGGCGATCGTGGGGTAAAGACCCCCGGAAGGCATGTTAAACGGGTTAAACGCCCGCGATCGGAGCCCACTCCGACCGTGGGTGTTAGCCGGGGATGTCAACGGTAGATTACCGTTGAAATCCCGCGGCTAACGATGCCGGTTCGGCTGCTATGCAGCGCTGAATCGGCATCGTCTCTGCGCAGTAGCTGTACTGCGCTGAGCGCTATTCGCAGGACTCAGCACAGTACAGCTACGGCGCAGAGCGCTAAGGGGTTAAAATTTATAATAAAAGCTCCTCTCCCCTAATTAAATTATATACAGATCCTATAGTTTAATTAAAATCTGACCCCTATATCCAGATTCTCCCACGTTTAACTATATACAGATTTACCGCCCCCAAATTTTATTTAAATCATGCCCCCACTTACTTAAATTACATACAGTACCCCATACAAACCATCCACAGGTTACATAATGTCCAGCTCACCTCCCATATTATATAATATACAGCTCCCTTTATTATATAATATACAGCCCCCTTATTTTAAAATAAGCAGCTCCCATATTCTATGATATACAGTCCCCCACATTTTCTTAGATATACAGCCCCCCCATTTTCTTAGATATACAGCCCCCCCATTTTCTTAGATATACAACCTCCCCGTTTTCTTAGATATACAGCCCCCCGTTTATTTAGATATACTGCCCCCCATTTATTTAGATATACTGCCCCCCATTTATTTAGATATACTGCCCCCCATTTATTTAGATATACTGTCCCCCGTTTATTTGGATATACTGCCCCCCGTTTATTTAGGTATACAGCCTGCCTTTTATAAAAATAATAAAGCAATCCACTCACCTTGACTCCTGTCACGCTCCCCTGCCGGCGTTCGCATCCTCTTCCCGGGTCTTCGGCTGGCTTGTGCTCTGTGAAGGGACGCAGGCGGCGTGACGTCATCGCACGCTGCCTGAGTCCTCCAGAGCAACAGAGCGGCACGGACAGAAGAGTCTGTGCCGGCGCCGCTCTGTACTTCATTCGCGTCTGTCTCTTAAAGAGACAGGCGCGATTGATTTTTCATGTGGGCGATTCGGGCGGCAATCCCCACCCGCATCGCCCACATTATGGCCCCAAATTTCACCGCCTCACGCAGAGCTCTGGCATCCGCCGCCTGAGGCGAGATTTTTTCTCTCGCCTCATGGCAGATGCGGCCCTGGGCCTAATGATAGAGTGTGGAGGTGGCACCAGCAGCAGCAGGAGCCCACAGAGTGGCACAATGACAGATTGTGAAGGTGGCGAACAATTTCAGTCCCTGGTAAAGATGGCAGGAGGCAGATGGAGCAACTGGCAGCAGATGTGTGGCAACAGGCGGAAGACACCATCAGCATAGTGGCTGAGGCAGGTAGATAGAATCCAGACTCATTTCTCAACATTTGGGCGAGGCGTCATGGGTGATTTAATCTGATGCATAAGGCATTGGTGTGTTGAAATCCTGGCCGATCCAAGCCTAATTCATCTTGACAAAGGTCAGTCTCTCCACATTACAGGTGGACAAGGGGGTTCTCCTAGGGGTAAAGATGGCCCCCGCTTCACTGAACACCCACTCTAATGCCACACTACTGGCAGGGCAGGAAAGCTTCTCTACTGCAAACTCCACAAGTTGCAGCCACGCATCAAGTTTGGCTGCCCAGTTGTCCATGGGATCCTCTACCTCAGGTGGTAAAGTGCTTTTCAAGTAGGCCACCACCTGCTTGTGCACGGTGGTGAGGGTCCAAGAGGGTGGGGAGCCAAAACTCATCCCTTTGCCGGATGTTCACTATTCGGCTGTCACTAGTTAGGCATAGCCGGCCATCTGCGCAAGTGACTCTGAGGGACTCCCAGCCTCCATCTCCACTGTATACTGCCACAGTGCTTCTGGGTCATCTGTCTCGTCTTATACCTACTCTGGATGCTCCTGCTCACGGGCTGAGTCCTCTTCATTCAAAGGTGGGGGTTTTTGCATTTTGCAGAAAACCCCCACCGCTAATAACCGCGGTCGGTGCTTGCACCGATCGCGACTATTAACCCTGTCATTGCCGCCGGCAAAGGCGACGTCATCGGGGGGCGGCGATCAGTTGCCATGGTAGCCTCAGGTCTTCTTTTGACACGAGGCTACATGGCTTATGCAGGTTCGTTACAATGAGCCAGTGGCTCATTGTAATGAATGAGCTGCAAAAATGCCATATATTGCAATACAGAAGTATTGCAGTATATGGTAGGAGCGATCTGACCATCTAGGGTTAATGTACCCTAGATGGTCTAAAAAATAGTGGGAAAAAGAAAAAAAAAAGTTTAAAAAATAAAAAAATTAATAAAATATAAAAAATTCAAATCACCCCCGTTTCCCTAGAACTGATATAAAACATAATAAACAGTAAAAATCACAAACATATTAGGTATCGCTGCATCCCAAAATGCCCGATCTATCAAAATACAAAAACGGTTACGGCCGGCGGTGACCTCTGAGGCGGGAAATGGCGCCCAAATGTCCGAAATGCGACTTTTACACCTTTTTACATCTCATAAAAAATTAAATAAAAAATTATCAAAATGTCGCACAGACCTCAAAATGGTAGCAATGAAAATGTCGCCTCATTTTGCAAAAAATTACACCTCACACATCTCCGTGCGCCAAAGTATGAAAAAGTTATTAGCATCAGAAGATGGCAAAAAATGTTTTTTCTTTTTTGTACACATTCGTTTAACTTTTGAAAATGTATTAAAACACAATAAAACCTATATAAATTTGGTATCACCGCGATCGCACAGAACCAAAGAATAAAGCTAAGGTGTTATTTTGAGTGCACAGTCAAAGTCGAAAAAACTGAGCCCACAAGAACGTGATGCATGTGCGGTTTTTTTTAAATTTTTCCACATTTGGAATTTTTTTCAGCTTCGCAGTACACGGCATGTTAAAATAACTAACATTACGGGAAAGTAAAATGTTATGCACAAAATAAGCCCTCACACAGGTCTGTACACGTAAAAATGAAAAAGTTATGGATTTTTGAAGTTGGAGAGCGAGAAATGAGCAGAAAAACCCTGCGGGGGTTAAAGATGTGGTTAGAATAGAAGAGATAAAAACAACAAATGAAGGAATGGGCAAAAAGATAGCAAGACGCAAAAGTATCTTTTAGGGCAAGATTTAAGTGTACTGAGTAAAAGTTGCTGATCAGTGTGAAATGCTGCACAGTAATAGAAGACATATCCCCTTTATCCTATGCACTAGCAACACACCTGTATGTCGCAGTGGAGTAGATACCAAGAGCGGCAGGGGCCTGGAACCTGGACGGGCCCACACATGTTGTCAGAGCATATTATCACTCATGGTAGGGGTGATCCCCCAGATCCCATTCAGCATGTGCAACAATTAATTCTCCTGTGCTGTAAGGGAGAGATAATTATTGTGTCCACCAGATGGCAGCATCATTCAGTGATGTTGCCGCCACTGCTCTGTACAGGGTTGACCTAACTATGGAGGACAGAGAAGAAGAGGAGGAGGGAATTCCTCTGACATCATCTCTGCTTCCTTCCTTAGAAGCAGGAGAATATGCTGTGTATGTGACAGTGGATGTGGGTTTAGGAGCTACAGAAGCTGCTGCTTGTCAGTATCCAATACCAGCAGCAGCTTCAGTAGAATGAGTAATCTGTCCCCCTTCATTTACCCCTTTATGCCTTGCAGAGAACCTGTTCACCAGTGTCTCACCTGCATCCCACTAATTGACCCCACTTTGCCACCTTTCAGGCTCCCATGGGTGGTAAACCACCATAGGTGGTGCTCGGAACGTTGAAAAACAACGTAGAAACACATGCGGTCTGTAACAAGCACCAACGGATTCCCATTATTTTTTTTATCCAAGCGAGATGGGCTAATGCTGAGCCCTCTCAGACACTACTCCTCTCTATAGACCTACATAAAGCATTTGACTCTCTACAATGTGATTACCTGTTTTACATCCTCAAAAGATGGGGCTTTGACCGACTGACCCATGTTCAACTGCTGTTCACATGGAACCCTTCTTCACTTCAGCCTTCAAAGTTCTTGTTTGAATATTTGCCGCAAGTTAATCTGCGGGGCTTTATGTCTGCCCCTATTGTTATCAGAAGGGGCACAACACAAGACCCTATTTTGTTTCTTCTCGCAATTGAACCTCTAGCCCATCTTGTCAGGGTGGATCCAAACATAAGAGGTATTAGCGTTGGTGACAGGGTCCATAAAGGCGCTCTTTTTGATATTCTCGTCATGCTTTCAGCTCCTTGCTTTACTCTGCCTAATCTTTATTGTTACAGTTTCTCCACCATCTCTAGCTTGTCGGTTAACCACAAGAAATCGGTAGTTCTTAACCTAAAAGTCCCTCCATCCATGGCCAAACTGCTTAAAGGGGTTGTGTCACCAAAGCACATGGCTGCAATTGGGTCCAATGCATTGTGACAAGTACTTTCACCATTTACACTTATTACAAAATATGCAGGCTTACTGAGATAACTCCTTTGTTCTGGCACCCCCTGCTGGTAGCTGTGTCCCGTCCTGAGCTACAGCTGATCTGGCCGAGTCTGTGCACAGGAATTCCCCCAGCTGCTCTGCACTACAGATCACTCCACACAGCTCCTCTCCACACTGAGAGATCAGCTGACACACTGCAGCCAATAGGAAGTAAGAGAGGAGGAGGGGCCGAGATTGTGCTGTGATGGCCACTGCTTACCATCTCCACAGGAGCTTCCAGCAGCAGATACAAGGTAAATGCAGACAGACATGGCTATCTGCTGCACAGAGGAGTCCTCCCCTAACATGGATCATAGCAATGTAGCAGCCCTTCCTCCCTCCACCATTAGTCAGGTCACACAGGAGGCTGAAGAGATAACACAAGTAACAGGCTGAGCTCTGACATGTCCTGATGCACTGTCATACCTCCCAACCGTCCCGGATCCAGCGTGACAGTCCCGTTTTTCAGGCTCTGCCCCGCTGCCCATCACGGTGAGAGTTATGGACCGGGACATCTACTCTATTGCCACGTGATCTCCCCTCTTCACACTTTCACTATGAATAGATGGCCCCATTATCATTATCCTTGCACATAGTAAAGTCCACACCCATCTCCATTAAGGCAATCCCCTGTCCACACCCACCTCCTCCGCTTAGCCAATCCTCTGTTCCCACTCAGTGCAGTCATGCAGACTCTGCCCAGTAGAGCTACGGGTGTCACGTGACTGGAGCTCACACTGCTTCCTGTTATGTGACTGGCAGCATGCAGCTCAGAGCCGGAGCTGTCATTAGTAGACACACAGCGGGCAGTGCAAGTCTCTACCTGTCTCCTCATGTACCTGCACACTCTACAGGCATTGTGTGAGACCTGATTATGTACTTCCCCTGGGCTTGTCACCATTTGTAGTTTGGCTGTATCCCTCCCCTTAGTCCAATTTAGATACTTGCTATCATCTTTACCAGATTCCTGTATACCCTGTGCCCTATATACGCCTTCTGCCCTCTGTGCCCCCTGCCCTGTACTCCTTCTGCTCTCAGTGCCCCCTGCCCTGTACTCCTTCTGCCCTCTGTGCCCCCTGCCCTGTACACCTTCTGCTCTCTGTGCCCCCTGCCCTGTACTCCTTCTGCCTATCTATCTATCTATCTATCTATCTATCTATCTATCTATCCATCACATATCCATCTATCTATCTCATATCTATCTATCTAGAGATTTACTTGCAATTCCTTCCAAAATACACAGAAAGAGATGCAATTAACGGCCCCAAAGTAACATACAAAAATACAAAAGTTTATTAGTAAAAGTCATAAAAACAACTGAAAAGGTCCATGTTAATGCACCTAATTGTGTACAATCAATGCATACAAGAAGAGCAAAACAATGTATTCTCACAGCATCATGGTCGGTCAGGCGGATAGTAAAGTGTAAATATGTTGGAGGTCTAGAAAAACGCAGGGACGGCAAACTCCATGCGTATCCTCACTTCAAATTGACTTCCTCAGGGGTAAGTGGCACTTTGGACTGACGATACACGTGGGGTTTGCCTCCCCTGCACCCACCTAGACTTCCGCCATGCATGTCAGCCTGACCGACCATGATGCTGTGAGAATACATAGTACATGTGTAGTGTGCAGGGGGCGCCAGATTCAGGATTTCTGGCTCACGTTCTTCATGAATCTGGTGCCCCCTGCACTGCTTTGACAGACTGCACCAACTTTTTTTAGTGCACTTGTAACATGGGGCGTATGACACATTTCTATTGGACTTCTATTGGATTAGTAAATGCAGGGACTATTTGAGCACAGCAGGTGGAAGGAGACTCTGAAGGCTGAGCGCTCTGTAGCACCGAGTTGTGCAATAACTGCCGCTGTCAGTGCTGTGCATGTGCCTGGCCCCTCCCACATCTGCTTCTGTGTAGAGCAGAATAGAGGCTGAACAAGCATCATAATAACAAATAGAAATGTATCTTTAATTCCAGGTAACCTTTACAAATAGATTTTTGAAATATTTTAACCTCTTTGACAGCTTTTTGTAGTCAATTGTTTCGTAGCATAACCCCTTTAAGTTGAATTTTGGACCAGATTACCTACCTAGGGGTAGCACTGACTTCCCACTTCTCCAAACTTTTTGAAGCCAATTTCTCCCCGCTAAAGAAAAATTATTCGAAGGCCAGCTTTTCTAGTCTTCACTGCAGCTCTCATGGCTAGGAAGAGTCTCAGCCTTAAAGCCCTACTTCCTCAGCTTCTGTATTTCCTTAGAACCCTCGCGATCGATAAACCAGCCTACTTTTTATGCCAGTTCTACAGTTGGCTGTTAACCGCTTTATCTGGGGTCATACCCGTTGTAGCATCTCTCAACGGGTTATGTACGCCCTAAGTACGATGAGGGGATGGGGGTCCCACACCTGTCCAAATACTATTTTGCAGCGAGCTTGTCTCTTCTTGTATCCCTCCAAAGAAAATCTAAACTACCACTATGGGCCCAGATTGAGAAGACTGCATGCACCTCAAGTCCAATTGACCTGCTACCATGGATCAAGCTTCAAAGATAGACTGGGAGTGTGTTTACTGTCGTACTTCCAATTTACACATAATCTCCCAGATACAGAGATATTCAGACTATCACAAATATATTTATCATACGCCAGTGCTGATACGCCATAACCACTGCTCTTGTGCTGCCTGATACATTAAGAGGCTTCAGCCTCTCAATCTATCTGGCAGGTTCCTACGCAGCGTTTATCTAGCAGGGCCTGGCGTAGAAATAAACACAGCCGGCAAATTTTTACTGATGGCTGCACAGATTGCACAGGCGTAGGGACAGTAACGCCCCCCCCCCTTCATGACCCTTTACACCCCAGTGGATCATGGTTAATGACAGATTGCATTCTATATTATCTGACAAAGAGACGTCATACGCTAAAGTTTGGCAAGATTGGGTTACCTATATCTCCACAATTTTCGTGATATGGTATATGTGACTTTCTTTCCAAGGGATTGTCTTCCTCCCTTCCCCCGTGTTGGTTACAGCCCCTACTATCTGTTCTCCTCCCCGATATACATTCGGTTTTAGGTTGGAGTTTATACATTGAAAGTCTGCAACTTTATGGGTTAGATTTACTTACCCGGTCCATTCGCGATCCAGCGGCGCATTCTCTGCGGTGGATTCGGGTCTTCCGGCGATTCACCAAGGCAGTTCCTCCGACGTCCACCAAGTGTCGCTGCTGTGCTGAAGTCCGCCGAGGTCCGCCAGAGTTCACGATCCATTGCCGGGTGAAGGTAAGTGCGTGTCCAGCGACACTTTTTTTAAAAAAATGCGACGGTTTTTCCGAATCCGTTGGGTTTTCGTTCGGCCACACCCCCGTTTTCCGTTGTCTGCACGCCGGCGCCGATGTGCCACAATCCGATCGCGTGCGCCAAAAACCCGGGGCAATTCAGGGGTAAATCGCCGTAAAAACGTGATTTTAGTAAATGACCCCCTATGTTTCCATTTGAAGATGTCAAAAGTAAAGTGGCTAATGTGATGTATCTTAACAGGGTCTCTGTGTAGGCCTTTTATTTTCCATGCCTATATAGTCTCAGTTACATTGGTTGTGTTAAAATCAAAAGATTTTAATAAAACGATTGAAAACAAAGCCTTAAAGGGGTTTTCCCAGGAAACAAGTAGATATGGTCTAACTTGCTGATCAGTGGGACTACATCGGACCCCTCGTCGCTTCTGCACACTTCTTTCCTGCTCCATTCATGTCTATTGAGCTGACAGAGATTGCCGAGTTAGATGAGGTCTTACTTGTTTCCTGGAAAAAACCCTTTAACAATCTGAACACCTCATGCTGCTTTAGTTAGCCCAGCCTGTTCTACCAACTCTCTAGTCACAAGACCACCTGGCTCCCTGCTCAGGGAGAATGTGACGCCGCCACCTCCACTACCACCTCCAGCAGCACCGCCATCACCAGTGCTGTCCACACCATCGGTCACATCGGTCACATAGTAAACACATGTTATATTGCATGCATTAAATCGTTGCGATATGTCCAAACCACACCATAAGTGTAGATGTATGTCAACGCTGTGACCGTGGGATACAAAAGGTTACACACTCCGGATCAGAACTCTTTCCAATCTAGACTGTTGGATCAGTTGCTTGGCAGTCATAGAACAGCCAAGCAAGTGGTCTTTCCTGCATAGGAGACCTGTGCAGCATTTAGGCTAGTCCAATGGAAAAACATGTCGGCCTTGCCTAAGGCCCCTTAGTGACCGAAGTAGAAACCCATATGGGTGGTCAATAGGAGCTAAAGGCCATGGACACCTTGGTGCTGGAAATATCAGTAACCACACATGGTTCTGGGTTCCTGTAATAAAATAAGAGGCACTTAGGTGTTTTTAAAATTTTCTTTAATCCCTTCCTGTCATTTTTGTGTTTCCATTATTTCCATTCTTTCTTTCTTGAGGGCATTGTTGTATTGGCTTTTACTGTGCATTCCAAATGATACCTCCCATTTATTCTTTGGGTCGGTGTGATAATGTGGATACCAATTTTATATAGATTTTATTACGTTTTAACAGCTGATTTCCGACAACATAGTCTGTGCCACGCCGACGTGTATGGAGCTGTCACCGCCGGCTGGACTGCTTTAAGTAGAGGAGCTGCGGAGGAGCGTCAGAAAGGTGAGTGCAAGGGTTTTTATTTTTCCACCGGAAACAAGTCCATCAAAAGAGCCACATCTGGCTCAGGAGCCATAGGTTCCCTTCCCCTGCCATAGAGAATAGTGTACACATTGCCAAAAAGTTTTTATAGTAAAACTGACCTTTTTTTCGAAAAAAAAGTTTACCTTTCTGTATGCAGAACAGTGCCCCTTGTCCCATGAGAGTGGCCAGTGAGACGCGGTTTCCCCCCACCCTGTCATCAATTTAAGATTTTTTTAAAAACTCCCATATCCCCCCATATCTCCCCCCGTCGCTTCCCTCAGGACTTTATACACGTCTGGCCCACTCCTCACTTGTCCCTCCCATAATACTAGGGTCACAGCTCTGCATACAGAAAGACAAACTTTGAACTAATATATCTTTTTGTGTACAATATTCTCTATGGGGACAAGGGGGGAGCAGAAAAATGGCTCCTGGTGACAGGTGATAATTATAATAATAATTCCTATATTTATATAGCGCACACAGATTATGTGCTCTACACAGAGTTTGCCGAATCAGTCCCTATCCCCAATAGGGCACACAATCTAATAAACCTGTATGTTTTGGAGTGTGGGAGGAAACTGGAGCGAGGAAACATGGAGAGAACATACAAACTCTTTGCAGATGTTCACCCAGGTTCCCAGAGCAGTCCCTTTAATGGAATTTTTTCATATAACAATAACATATATAGAAAAATCAAGTAAAATACACATATAAGCCATGCAGGCTATCAAAAATAGAGTTTAGAAAAATAGAATAGAATAAAAACAATAATTGTCACTAGCAGAAGTAAACAATATATATTGTTCAGTCTGATTTGACAAGATAATAAAAATCATATCAAAACATATTTAGTCTCATTAGAGATCCTTATATTGGTGTGACTGGTTTATTACCAATGGAACAAGGAGTACAAGAACTCCTATTAACACAAAACAAGAAATCTAAACTTAAAGTAGAAATAAGGGTACCCATGGGTGGGGGGGAGATGTATTCTAAGAATTTAGTAGCTTTAATTGCATCTCAAGAAGACCACACCTGCAAATACTGGTCTGTCTTCCATGCTTCTGATGGTGCGTGAATACAAATCCAAAGGGGAGGGCAAAGCAAAATGTTTTCAATATTGCAATACCAACGTCTTAGCTGCACTGATCCATTTTTCTATTATGTGTTACGTTTGTTCTGGAATTCTTTTATGTTTCTTCCCTCTCTGTATCTTTGCCAATTCCTTTGACTTCATGGATTTATTTTTTTTCTAGAATGCTCTTAACTGTACAACCTTATTTCCACAGGTGCACGCAATTTCAAAACAATTTTATAAGTAGTCTCTGAAGCATCTTAAGAAGCATCAATGGAAACATGATGCATCCGAGCTCAACTTTTAGTTTCATAGCAATAGCTCTGCATTAGAGATGGGCGAATTTGTTGAAATTCGGTTCAACCCGATTTGCCGAATCTTTCAAAAAAATTTGATTCAACCCGAATTGAATCATGACAAATCACGTTAAAAAAAAACATTTCCTGGCTGCAGAGAGCCTGTAGGATGTTTTAGAACATTAAGCCATGCTTAAATATAATGCTAAATATGCATAAGGAGCGTGGTTTGGTCTTCAAACAATGCTGTGTTTTAGTATGACACGCACATGACACACGCTGCTCTTAGAATTGTTTCACTCTTCAATTCCATGGCCTCTTACAGAAGCCAACTTCACCAAATAAGCAAAGCGGGAATGCAGCCTGACAAGGTAACGTCTCTGCCAGCTCGAAAGGACTGAGCTGAGGGCCAAGATCCCACTGTAACCTCAAAGAGTGCACTCTTTTTACACTGACATCAGATGATTCCATAGATTACGACAGAACCTGTTCTGTTAAACACAGATACATGTAGTAACCCCCCAAAAGAGTGCAGAGGGTGTAGGCAGTAATTTTGCATTGACGTCACTGATCATTTTACCCTTCATTTCATCCATCAGTGTCCGCTTTCAATCGGTCAATAATCCGTCATCAGTATTGCTAAAGCCAAAAACAAACAGGAGTAGATCCAAAATAGAGATGACCAGTAAATGGTATAGTTGCATGCCCTCTGTGGCAACATCATAGAGCGGAGGAGGGTGAAAACAGCATTATTGAAATCACAGGGTGTTCCAGGGAGACAGCGATCCGTTGGCAGCAGCGTAAATAGGCCGCAGAGTGGCACAATGACAAATTATGGAGGTGGCAAAACATGATAGTCCACAGAGTGGCACAATGACAGAGCGTGGAGGTAGCGATGGCAGCAGCAGCAGGAGGCCACAGAGTTGCACAATGACAGAGTGTGCAGGTGGCAGCAGCAGCATGAGGTCAGAGAGTGGCACAATGACAAATTCTGGAGCTGGCAGCAACAGGGGAGGCCACCTTGTGGCACAATGACAAAGTTTGAAATGAATTTGAAGTTGAAATTTTCAATTTAAATTAAAATTTGAAGATAAGAGACGCCACATGCATCATACATTACAGTTTTCCTGAAAATATCATGTCTTTGCCAAAGAAAAAATGCAAAGGCGACATCAGCAGCAGCAGCATGAGATGAGGTCAGAGGTTTGGAGGTGGTGGCAACATGGTTGGCCACAGAGTGGCACAATGACAGAGTGTGGCTGTGGCATCAGCAGAAGCAGCAGATGGAGCCCACAGGTGGCAGCAACATAGAAAGCCACAGAGTGGCACAATGACAGAGTGTGGAGGTGGCGTCAGCAGAAGCAGAAACAGGAGCCCACAGGTGGCAGCAACATGGAAAGCCATAGAGTGGCACAATGATAGAGCGTGGAGGTGGCGGCAACATGGAAAGCCACAGAGTGGCACAATGACAGATTGTGTAGGTGGCGGACAATTCCAGTCCCTGGTGAAGATGTTAGGCGGCAGATGGAGCAACTGGCAGCAGATGTGTGGCATCAGGCATATGGCAGCATCAGAATAGTGGCTAAGGCAGGTAGTTAGAATCCAGTTGTTCCTTCCTCTCGGCAGCTGAATAAGGTCACCCATTTCCGCTTCGTCCCCCATGACGGCCCAACCTGGAGGATGCCCCTTGACCTTTGCAGGGACAGGAAGAAGAGAGGTTAAATGCTCCCCCCCTGCATCCTCCCGCCAGTGTTCTTCCTGTCCCTGCTGAGGCAGGACAAGAGAGGTGCCCTCTCTCCTCCAGGGGGGGGGGGGACGAAGATTTTCTATAATACTTACGGGTAGACCTGGCTGGCTAAATCCCGGCGGGCTGGGGCGTTATGTCGGCTCTGTGCCTTCCCTGTCGCCGCCTATCCAGTCCGTTTTCCCCTGGCCGCCGCTCCGCGATCCTAGGTGAGCGTGCGGCGGCCGAAGAAACTACATTTCCCAGCACCCCTCGAGGTCCGATGACGACTTCCGGTCACGACACCTGGAGCGGGTTGGTCACGCTGATCTCAGGTCTAAGGTCTGTAGTGACGCTGCGTTGCTGTGCTGTGCTTGTGTTTTCTGCTGGAAATTTTTTCCTGTGTGCTTTCCCGGCTTTGTGATGGCTGATGAGGCAGACCCGACCTTCCTGCATCCTCCGGTTTCTGTAAGTGGGGTCATTTGTGCAGGATTGGGCTTTTACTGTGTGTAAAGGTAGCGGGTCATTTATTATCCTCCACTTGCCTTTTCAGGAGAAAGACCAGGTGTCTAGGGGTAAAGGCAAGGAGGATAAAGGGGATAAGACAAGCAAGTCTGAAAAACCCGAAAAAAGTCGACTTAAGAAGTCTATGTCCGACTATGTCCGCTGCTACATCCAGGCCCCCACCGAGTAAGAAGCCTAGAGTAGAGCCGGATTCTTCTCTATCTGAGGAGGGGGATGATTCTGAAACTCCCTCATGTTCATATGTAGAAGGTGACGATCCGACGGACTCACAAAAAACAGAGGATACACGTCATCTGTTTCAGTTTGAGGAACTTGATGGTCTCCTGAGAGCAATAAGGCAGACCCTGGAGATTGAAGAGATTCTTCCTCCCAGGTCTAAGGAGGAGGAATTATTTGGCGAATTAAAGGCAAAACGTCAGAGGGTATTCCCTTTGAATGACACCTTAAAGGAGCTGGTTTCGGAGGAATGGCGAGAGCCAGAAAAGAGAGTCATTGTGTCCAAAAGCTTTAAGAAGAGACTTGTATTTGAGCCAGAGGAGTCCAAGGTGTGGGACACTTGCCCAAAAATGGATGTGCAAGTCACAAAGATCGTAAAGAAAACTGGTCTTTCGTTTGAGGATGCGGCGCAATTAAAGGACCCGATGGATAGGAAGTCGGACTCTCTATTAAGGAAGGCCTGGGAAACATCCATGCTCAATCTGAAGACAAATCTAGCTTCTACATCAGTAGCGAGGAACTTGCTGTACTGGTTAAACGAACTGGAATCCCACATCAAGGAGGGAACTCCAAGGTCAACAATCTTGGAGAACTTTCCTCTGCTGAAATCAGCGACAGCTTTCCTAGCAGATTCCGCGGCTGAGGGAATCAGTTTTTCCTCCAAGGAGGGGGCGCTCACTAATTCTACACGAAGGGCACTGTGGCTGAAACAGTGGAACGGAGATGTCCGTTCAAAAGCGAAGTTGTGCAGCCTCCCTTTCTCAGGGGAATTCGTATTTGGACCAGAACTGGATGCTATACTTTCCTGAGAGATCGATACCCAAGAAACAGCCCTTTCCGGACTTTAAAAAGGATTCATTCAAGGAAAAAGGGAAAAGGGGAACGCTGGAGCTACCCGAAAGGAGGTAAAGAGAGAGGGTTTCTGTTCTCCACCCCAACAGACCCTAATAGAAACAAAAAACAATGATGCCATGGTAGGGGGAAGATTGCTATGGTTCAGAGGAAAATGGACAGAGATCACTTCAAATCCCTGGGTCTTAGATATATTACTACACGGTTACAATATCGAATTCTACAAGCTTCCCCCTACAAAATACATGCCACCTTCTTCATCTATGTCACTTACATCCCACAACCTAATATGGCAAGAAGTAGCTTCCCTTTTGTCTTCTGGAGATGTTGTACCAGTTCCACATAATCAGGAAAAATCTGTGTTTTACTCTTCTCTTTTTTTGGTGAAGAAACCGAATGGCACAAACCGGCTGATTATCAACCTGAGCTCAACGAATTTATCGTCTACCGAAAATTCAGGATGGAGTCGGTAAGATCAGCCACACACATTATTCACAGAGATGCATTAATGTGCATTATAGACTTAAAAGATGCATGCTATCACATCCCTATACACCCTTTCTCACAGAGATTTCTAAGGTTTTCTGTCCTGTCTCCAGAGGGTACTACACTACACTTTTGTGTACTTCCCTTTGGAATATCATCTGCACCAAGAACCTTTACAAAGGTGATGGCAGAGGTTGTGGCGTCTCTCAGACTACAGGATGTACTGATCGTCCCGTACCTAGACGACCTGCTTATTATTGGCCAAGACAGAGAGAGTTTACTCTTTTCAAGAGATCTCACCCTAAAGACCCTAGAGAAATTGGGATGGATAGTAAATTATCAGAAATCAGAACTTTCTCCAACTACAGTAAGAAAATTCCTGGGAGTAAACTTGAACTCAGTTTACCAAATGTCGTTCCTTCCACCTGGACAGAGGAAACTACAAGAAGGTCCTCAAATTTCTGGGAGCTGTAAGCAGTATGGGAAACCCTCAGCGCAAACGCTCCTCTCCTTGCTCATCACCACCTTCTCATCTTGTCGGACCATACGACTACGGTCTCCTATATAAAAAGGCAAGGGGGAACCAGGTCTCCTCTCCTGAGTGCCCTAGCTTGAAGAATATTTTTGTGGGCAGAACAACACACTCTGTCAATATTTGCCACCCATCTAAAGGGCACGGAGAACTCAAGGGCAGACTTTCTAAGCAGAAGGAAAATCCTCCCAAACGAATGGAGTCTCAAGGAAGAGATCTTCCAGGAGCTAACATCCTTGTGGGGCCATCCTCAAGTGGACTTGTTCGCAACAAGGGAGAATACCAAATGCCCTCGTTACTTTTCTCTAGAAAAAGGGGAGAACAGGGAACAGCTGGACGCTTTCTCTCACTCCTGGGACATTCCACTAGCCTACGCCTTCCCCCTTTTTAACCTGAAAATTCTAGATGATAGAATTGTACTGATGTTGGATCCAAATTTTGTTCCCAAGGTGGTTTCTGACTTCCACAGGAGATCCTCAGGAGATTATCCTGCCCTCCTTCTGTGAGAATCCTTCTTCGGCAAGGGAACAAGAATGGAATTCTTTGGATGTAAGACGTTCTGTCATAAAGTACTTACAAATCACTGAGTCCTGACGTATTGACTCTAATCTTTTCATCCAATTTCAGGGGAAAAACAAGGGGAGGAAGGCGTCTAAGGCGACTATCGCAAGATGGCTGAGACTGGCGATTGTTTCATGCTACGACTTACAGAAAATACCAATACCATCAGGAATCCGAGCTCATTCGACCAGGGCCATGTCCACATCCTGGGCGGAAAGAAGAGGAGCATCACTGGACCAGATTTGCAGGGCTGCAACCTGATTTTCATCCACCACGTTCTCTAAGCATTATAGACTGGACTTGCACTTATCAAAAGACTTATCTTTTGGACGCAAGGTGTTACAGGCGGTAATCCCTCCCTAAAAGCTTATTTTGTAGGTCTCCAGGTTGGGCCGTCATGGGGGATGAAGCAGAAATTGTGAATTAGATTACTCATCGGTAATTCTATTTCCGTTAGTCCACCATGACGGCCTATATATTTTCCCTCCCAGTTGGAAATTCCTCATTTCTGTATTTTGCTTTTCAGATGAGTTTTGTATGTGGTGCAAACATACTAATAAATCTGGTTGTATCTTCCTCAGCATGGTTATTTTGTAATCACTGGCGGGAGGATGCAAGGGGGAGCATTTAACCTCTCTTCTTCCTGTCCCTGCAGAGGTCAAGGGGCATCCTCCAGGTTGGGCCGTCATGGTGGACTAACGGAAATAGAATTACCGGTGAGTAATCGAATTCACAATTTTTGACCTGTAGCGAGGGTCCAAGAGGGTGGAGAGCCAAAACTCGTTAGGCAAAGCAGAGTGTTGCATCTGCGCAAGTGACTCTGAGGGACTCCCGGCCTCCATCTATACTATACTGCCACAGTGCTTCTGGGTCATCTGCCTCATCTTTTACCTCCTCCAGATGCTCCTGCTCCTCCTCTCTTGTCATCTGAGTGGAAAAACCACTGATTTCACCAGACTCTGCTTGTGCTCCAGTGTCCCCCACCAGACTTATGTGGCCAGAATATGTAGTCTCTGTTTCTCCAGTGCCCTGACCAGACAGATTGCAGCATGACATGAAGCAGTGGAATAACGTTATTCCTTCGCAGTCCTGGCGACTGACAAATAACGTGGCCTCTTCAAAGGGCTTGAGCCAACGGCAGGTGTCACACATGAGCTGCCAGTGGCTGACATCAAAGTTACACAATTGAGTTCTCCGGTCCGCTTGCAACATCAAAAAATCATTAATGGCTTTTCTCTGTTCATACAAGCGGTCTAACATATGGAGGCTGGAAGTCCAACGGGTGGAAACAATGCATATCAGATTATGTTAGGGGAGGCCGTTCTGATGTTGCAGCTCAAGGAGGGTATGCTTGGCTTTGTAAGAATGGCTGAAGTGCATGCACAGTTTCCTGGACATTTTTAGAATGTTTTGCAGATGTTCGGAAGACTTGAGGAACCTGTTGACAACCAGATTGCAGGGAGCATGGGCCATCCCTAGTCGGTGCAGTGCGGACACCATGTTCCTACCATTGTCTATCACCATGGTTCCGATTTTCAGTTGTTGCAGAGAAAGAAACAGATTGATTTCTTGTTGCATACCGCGGAGCAGTTCCTCCCCTGTGTGACTTTGTTTGCCCAGGCAAACCAGGTGTAGAACTGCGTGACACTGCTGCGCCCTGCACATGTGGTATGATGGAGCAGCACTTAGACCTATGGAGGCTGAGGTGGTGGTGGAGAAGGCGGACACTGGCACATGAGCAGCAGTTTAACAGACTTTTGGTGTGGTTGGGCGGGAAGCACATTCACCCAGTGGGCCGTAAAGGACACGTGCACCTTGGAAGAAACCGATAAGCTCAAGGACTGACCCACCTTCTGTTCTACATATTTGTGAAGGGCTGGCTCTGCCTTTTTTAGAAAATAAATTGTGGCTTGGAACTCTCCACCTCGGTTTGGCACAAGCCATTAGTACTGCAGTACCAACAACTTGGACAAGAGCAAGGTCGGCTTCTGCACCTTAGGATGGCTGGACGCATACAGTTGTCTCTTTGTAATCACCTCTTTTAACGACTGCTGGCGCCATGCTTAGCAGGAGCATCTGGACCGGGAGATGATGTCAAAAACAAACAGCTCTCTTCAGCAGAGGAGCTGGAGCCTTGACTGGATGAAATGCATGAATGAGGCAGATGTCTGCCCCACCTCTTCACTGCCAGGCAGCTGCTGACTGTCCTCAAACACTTTGTTGTTGTATCTGACGAACCCATGGACTCTTGGCTGGGGTTGTTAGATGTTTTATTTGAGGAATTGGGTGACCTAGTGAACTAATCACCAACCTTTGGGTTGTTGATCGACACACTGCCACTAAATGACAAGGGCAGTTCTGGCCTCACAGCGTCACCCCTGGTGCCACGTCCCCTTACTGTGCTCACCCGTGCCCCTTGCTGCCCGCAGGCGCAATGCCAGCGCCTCTCACCTGTCCCCGGTGAGTGAGTCTCGGCCTCCCTCCGTGCGCACACGTCCCCGTGTTCTAGGCCGTGCTGCCGCTGGCTTCCGGAGTTTTGAAGGGGCAGCACACCATTAATTGGCGCTGGCCATTCTCCCAGAAGGCTATTATAACCTTCCTCTCCCATACACCCTGCAGGATTTTTGTGCCTCACCGCCTTAGAAAAAGCTCCCTAGCAATTCTCCTGCGTTCCCATGTCTCCTATGTTCCTATGTCTCCAGCGTTCCTGTGTTTTGCTGTGTATACTGCGTTCCTGCTCCTGTGTGTTCCTGCTCCTGAGTTCCCGTGTCCTGTGTCCCATGTGCCTGTGTTCCCGTTCCCATTTGCCTGGACCTCCCGTTGCTGACCCCGATTGGACATCACATTGCATCTCTCCCGCCTGCCCTCTTGTGCCTGGACCTGACCATGAGACTGTCTCCTGCTAAGGTATCTCGACCTTGCCTGCCACCTCGCACCTGTGTAACGACCTGGTGGTACCCTGTCGCAGCAAATTCAACCCGCTTTGCGGCAGGCTCTGGTGAAGACCAGGTGCTACATAGACTCCAGTCCCAGGTGTCAGCTAGTGCCAACTCCACTGTGGTCCAGTGGATCCAAGCATCCTGAATCCTGACAACTTTTTTGAGCTTTTTTTTATCTACTGATAATGTGCAGATTTGAAAAATACATTAATTTAGCCAAAAAATAGTAAATTTCAAAATTGCAACCAATTTTGTTTAACCGCTGTAAAACAATTAAAGGGTTAACTTCATAAAAGTTATTTTACATATGTTGTGTTGTGAGTGTAGTTTCTAAAATGGTGTAATTTGTGTAGTTTTACTATTTTTAGGCCTTTCAAAGTGACTTGAAATCTGAGCCGAAAAAGTAGAACATTTAGAATTTCAAAAATCAAGAATTTGTATACATTTTCACCAAATATCACTTTTTTCATTAAAATTATAACCATATCACTTTTTTCATTAAAATTATAACCACTTCTAGTGACACATGTTAGATTTGAAAAAATGGGCAGTGTCAGGAAGGTGAAAAGTATCTTCAGCAGCAAGGGGTTATTGATGGCATGTGAGAATCCTGATGATAATAGCCATAAAGCGTCCTAGAAAACCCTTTTCTTATGCTGGGTTCAGTATACTTCACTCTGGAATGTGCCCCATGTTCTTCACCTATCATAGGGTGCCACTTCATAGGTGACATCTAGTGGGCTTGTCCTAAAATGGGGCTTGGCACTCAGAGACATTCTGTATCAAAATCATGATAAAAACAATGAATTAAGGTTTTTAACTATCTTTACGAATAACCACAAAAAGATCAAAGCCATTCTAAAGAAACATTGGCGCATACTGATAAATGATCTGTATCTTTATTTCAGACTGTGTGAATACCTACAAAAAATAAGAATATCAACGCATAAAAAGAAAACTCTATATGGAGAATTCTATATGGGAAATATTTCTTCTTAATCACCCAGATAAACAATCTTCCCAGGAAAAATGGGAAAAAGAACTATTTACGACAACCACTTGGGAACACGCATTTTCCATGACAAGTCAAACATCTCGATGCATTAACCATCAGGAAACAGCACGTAAATTAATGTATAGATGGTACTTAACACCATACCAACTAGCCAAAATGTACCCCAATACATCAGACATATGCTGGAGATATAATGATGAAATAGGATCATTACTGCATGTGTGATGGAACTTCTAACCAGTACAATCCCTTTGGAAAACAGTCTTCAACACACTCAGAACCATCATCTCCTACCCCATCCCCTGGGACCCGGGTATTGCTTTATTACCCCTCGGCCTTGAAGACATATCTCTACCGCATCTAACAATTACAATTACCGTATATACTCGTGTATAAGCCGAGTTTTTCAGCATAAAAAATGTGCTGAAAAATGTCCCCTCGACTTATACACGAGTCAATATATATACTTAAAAAATATTTAAAAAATAATAAACTTATATACTCACTGTCCGGTGGCCCCGTCGTGCAGCGCTGCTCCCCCGATGTCCGCGTGGGTCCTCTTCTGGCTTCCACGCCCGTCTTCTTGCTTCTCTAACATAGTGCCGGGCGCCGCCATGTTTTTCTTCCAGGCGGCGCCTAGTATGACGTCAGCAGTGGCGCCTCATACTAGGCGCCGTCCGGGGGAGAGAAATGGCGGCGCCCAGCACGAAGTTAGAGAATCAAGAAGACGGGCGCGGAAGCCAGAAGAGGACCCACGCGGACATCGGGGGAGCAGTGCTGCACGTCGGGGCCACCGGAGGGTGAGTATATAAGTTTATTATTATTTTTTTAATGCTGAGCAGGCTGTATACTACTGTGGGCAAGCTGTATACTACTGGGGGCAGGCTGGGCTGTGCTGTATACTACTGGGGGCTGTGCTGTATACTACTGGGGGCAGTGCTGTATACTACTGGGGGCTGTGCTGTATACTACTGGGGTCTGTGCTGTATACTACTGGGGGCTGTGCTGTATACTACTGGGGGCTGTGCTGTATACTACTGGGGGCAGGCTGGCTACTTACTGGGGGGGGTCTGTGACCAATGCATTTCCCTACCTCGGCTTATACTCGAGTCAATAGGTTTTCCCAGTTTTTGATGGTAAAATTAGGGGTCTCGGCTTATACTCGGGTCGGCTTATACTCGAGTATATACAGTACATAAAGCCGAGAACATTTTAAAAAAATAAAACTTCTAAAACCAGAACTTTAAAATTTTATACAAAAAGATGACAATGTTGTAAAATAATTCAACACAAACAAACTACTTTTCAATGTAGCTGTCACGGTTACACCCGCAATCCTCGGTACAGATTGAGAGTGTACCCGTGCCTGCTGGCGTGGTCCCCGATTCCCCAGCTCTCACTTACCTCTCCTGGTTCCGGCCTGCACTCTGGCTCCCAGCGTGTAGGCCGCATGCTTCTTCCCTGCATTCCTGTGGAGGTCCTGCAATCCTGTGACGGTCCTGCAATCCTGTGGCGGTCCAGTATCCAAGTGGTCTTCAGAGGTCCTGCCAGCCGTCCTTCAGAGGTCCTGCCTGCCTTCCCGAGGTCCTGCCTGCCTTCCTGTGGTCCCCGTGTCCCTACCTTGGCTGCCACCGCAGGCCTAGTCACACCCGCAGAGTGACCTGGTGACTCCCCACCGCAGCAAGACCATCCGGCTTTGCGGCGGGCACTGGCAAAGACCAGGAGTTCACTTAGACTCCGCTCCTGGGTTTCGGCTAAGGTTTTTATCCCCTGCAGTGGTCCAGGGAGTCCACTGTTCACAGTTCCACAGTCCACAGTTGCTCCAGTAGAGAAAGATTTAAAATAAAAATAATATGAATTGTCAGTCTAAATTTGTAATTTATCTAATAGAGTGCCAGTGTAAAATGTATTATGTTGGGAATGATTATGCAGCCACTCCACTGCAGACTAAACCAACATTGCTTCAGCATAAACCTTGGTAACTTGAAGCATGGGTTTTCTAGACACACAGAAATAATACATAAAGGCAAATATAAGTTTAAAATTATCCCCATAGATCTTGCACCGGAGAACATTTCCAATTAGTTTGAATTACTCAAGAGAGCTAAAATATATTGGATGTTTAAAGACTTGAAATGGAAGGGTTGAATGAAATCTCTGAAACTATTTTAGTAAAATCCTGAGAAATGTGTATCTTTAACCCAGTAGTTGAAAACCTTTCCCTGACTCAAGAGATAGAGCCTAGGAACACTTGGTTTAAAAAATTAAAATCACGGAGCCCTTTGGAGACAAATGTGTCCCTAGGTTTGACCCCCATAGGCTTCCATAGTTGTACTCCTGCCTTCCATAACAAGTAGTCCAAGCACCATATTTGTAGTTCCATCTCCATGGCCGGACTATACCAGTTATACACATTTACAAGTTTGTCATACGTGGGCTGCCGTAGCTCTAATCCTCCATCTGAAAGCACAATCTTTATTTTCATTAAGACCATAATGGGGGTCATTTACTAAGGGCCCGAATCGCTTTTTTTAATCGGATCTCCGGGTTTTTTTGGCGCACGCGATCGGTTTGTGGCACATCGGCACCAGCATGCAGGGGATGGAAATGGGGGGGCGTGGGCATCGGAAAACCCGACGGATTTGGAAAAACCGTGGAATTTAAAAAAAAAAAAAAATGTGCTTACCTGCACCCAGCAATGAATGGTGAACTCCGGTGAACTTCAGCGCAGCAGCGACACCTGGTGGACATCAGGCGCACTGATGAATGGCCGGAAGACCCGAATCCTCGACTGAGAATGCACCGCTGGATCGCGACAGGACCGGGTAAGTAAATCTGCTCCAATGTGTATGTAAGAACATTTAGTGATAACAAAACACCTTCAGGCATGTATAATCGAATAAACATCATGGAAAGTATTTAACAAAAAAAGATGTTGCTAATTGTCACTAAATTGCTAGATGTCACTAAACGTCAGATTGATACTCCAGATTGATACGTCAGATTGATACTTGCAGTCATCTGAGATGATATATCGGTAGATAGTTGATTGCAGCTATAGTATCAAATATGATCTTATGGCAAGGATAAGACTGTAGCTCGAGATGTGATTGGAGTATAAGATATTAAATGATGGAAAGGATAAGACTGCAGCTCTGGATGTGAATGGAGTATCAGTGATGATATGATGACAAGAATAAGGCTGTAGCTTCAGATGTGACTGGGGTTTCTGAGATTATCTAATGCCACTAAGTGTTGCAATTGAAATCATATTAACTCACACATAAGCTGTTTTATACTCAGAATGTCCTTTGTTGCCTATAGCAGCCAATCAGAGCTCAAAGCTCATATTAACGATATGTAGCAAAATGGAAGCTGAGCTGTAATTGTTACTCTTCAGGCTAACTGCCACAGCAGTCAACAGACAATGGGGAAGATTTATGAGGTAAGATTTGACAGTGCAGAGTTAAATTAGACAGTCTTATACTGCACAAGATTCTTAAAAGTGTCTGATGCAGAATGGTAATTGTGTCCTATTTTAAGAGTGCCTAGCAAAACTTTGCACCTTCTATTAGTTGGATTTTTTTATGCCAGAAAAGAGACAAAATTCTGCTGGGTCAGCACTAATTTTGGCACACAGACCTTTTTGGCACAAAACCATGTACCCTTTTCATAGGCCACGCCTGTTTTGTCAGACCAGTTGTAGGAGTGGCAGAAAACTGTCTTAAACCCTTTATAAATGAAAAGCAGACAGTTTTTTTAGTGCAAGTTCTGACAAATCTTAGACAAATCAATAAATCTGCCCCAACGGCTCCTGTAGATACACTCCGCTTTATATATCAGATAGAGTTGAAGACCTCAATGTAATATATGTTTATATAGGTGAATACTGTTTTATTTACATATGTACATAGAGGAAGAGCATTGTGATATACATGTGTATACTGTATAGGTAAATAATACTGTTTTCCAGCAATTTTTCATTTAGGCTCCCCACTTTCAAATATCTACAACTTTTTCATTTTTCAGTGTACAGGGCTTATTTATGCGTAACTAATTGTACTTCTTAATGATGGTAATTATTATTTACTGGCTCTCACTGTGTGCTCTAAATAACAACTCCACATTGTCACAGGACCCATATTGCGGGCCGCGGGCTCACCCGTGTCCCATACTCCCCGCAGGCGCAGAGCCAGTGCTTCATATCTCTCTCCGCTCCTGAATCCTGGCCTCGCTCCGTGTGCTCGCGTCCCCTTGTTTAGGTCGCTATTAATTGGCGCTGGCCATTTCCCATAAGGCTATTTAAACCTGCCTCCACCATTACATCCTGCCGGATCTTTATGCCTCACAGCTTGAGAGAAAGCTCTTCTGCGATTTACCTGCGTTCCAGTGTCTCCTGCGCCCCTGTGTCTCCTGCGTTCCTGCATTCCTGAGTCCCTCCGTGTTCCTGTGTTACCTGAGCTCCTCTGTGTTCCCGTGTACCAGTGTTCCTCCGTGCTGCTGTCCTGTGTGCTGTGTTCCCGTACCCTTCTGCTTGGACCTCCTGTTGCTGACCCCGGATTGGACTCTGACATTGCATCTCTGCCACCTGCCCTGACCCTGTGTCTGGACTTTGACCTCGTTCCTGTACCTCAATCTTGGCTGCCACTGCAGACATGTCACGCCTGAGGAACGACCTGGTGGTACCACGCCGCAGCTTGTCTAACCCGCTTTGCGACGGGCTCTGGTGAAGACCGGGTACCACTTAGACTCCGGTCCCAGGTAGTGGCTTGAGTCATCGTCTGCAGGGGTCCAGTGGATCCGCAACCCTCAAGCCTGACACACATTATTATTTGGTTTGGTACGGTCCCAGGGATACTAAATTTATATAGATTTTATTGTGTTTTAATAGATTTTAAAAAATTAAGACCTTGTGTATGCCATCTTCTTATGCTATTTCATACTTCAGTGTGAGGTGTTATTTTTTTCTGAGATGATGTTTTCATTTTGAGGACATTTTGATCACTTTTTTTTGCATTTTTTTATATGTTGCAAAATGGCAAAAAAGTGGCATTTCGGACATTTGGATTCTATTTTCTGTTGCAAGGTTCCACATCGGGAATAACCCTTATTATATCTTGATAGATTGGACATTTTGGGATGCTGCAATACCTAAAGTCTCTATACTTTACTTTATTAAAGTAAAGTAAAAAAATATATATATCAGTTCTAGAGAAAGGGGGTGATTTATTATTTTAACTTTTTTCAAATTTTTTCTTTACTATTTTTCAGACCCCATAGGGTACTTTAAGCCTAGGTTGTCTGATCGATCATACCATATACTGTCATACTACAGTATGTCAGTATTTGGATATTTTGCACATTATCTACAGTGGGTACAGAAAGTATTCAGACCCCTTTACATTTTTCAATCTTTGGTTTCATTGCTGCCAATTGTTAATCTATTAAACAAGAAAAACTGAAATGTCACATGGTCATGAGTATTCAGACCAATTGCTGTGACACTAATATTTACTCACATGCTGTCCATTTCTTTCTGATCCTCTTTGAGATAGTTCTGCTCCTTCATTGGAGTCCAGCTGTGTTTAATTAAACTGATGGGACTTGATTAGGAAAGGCACACACCTGTCTATATAAGACGTCACATGCTCACAGTGCATGTTAGAGCGCATGAGAATCATGAGGTCTAAGAAACTGCCTAAGAAACCCAGAGGCAGAATTGTGACAAGGCACATCTCTGGCCAAGGTTACAAAAGAATTTCTGCTGCATTCAAGATTCCAGAGAGCACAGTGGCTTCCATGGAAGAAGTTTGGGAAGACCAAAACTGTTCCATGACCTGGACATTCACCCAAACTAAGCAATCATTGGAAGAACCTTGTTGAGAGAGGTTAAGAAGAACCACAAGATCACTGTGGCTGAACTCCAGAGATGTAGTAGAATGCTTGGAGAAAACCAGGCACTGCACATCGCCTACCAAATACAACCCCAACAGTGAAACATGCTGGTGGCAGCATCATGCTAAGTACAGAGATATCCTGGGTGAAAACCTCTTCCAGAGTGCTTTGGACTTCAGACTTCCAACAATACAATAAGCTTCACCTTCCAAAAATACAATGACCCTAAGCACACAACTGAAATAACAAAGCAGTGGCTTCAGAACAACTCTGTGGCCATTCAGCTAGAGCCCTCACCTAAACCCAATTGAGGATCTCTGAAAAGACTTGAAAATGTCTTCCACCAACTTTCACCATCCAACCTGAGAGAACTGCAAGGTTGAATGGCAGAGGATCCCCAAATCCAGGTGTGAAAAACTTGTTGCATCATTCCCAAGAAGACTCATTGCTGTGCTAGCTCAAAAGGTGCTTCTACTCAATACTGAGCAAAGGGGCTGAATACTTTTGACTATGTGATATTTCAGTGTTTCTTGTTTAATAAATTAGCAAAAATATCTACATTCCAGTTTTTTCTATCAGGATTGGGTGCAGATTATATATTAATGAGCAAAAAAAAAAATCTTTTTTAACTTACCAATTGGCTGCAATGAAAAAGGGAGAAATGTAAATGGTCAGATTATAGGAGATAGAAAACTAGACAGATAGATGATAGATCTATAGACAGGAGATAGATAAGCATCTTCACCCAGGAATTCAACCAAGGGGTAATAACCCTTTCACTGCCAGGCATTTCTGGATATTTTGTCGCGTTATTGGCCAGAGCAATTGTTACAAATTTGACGTTTACCAATAAAACCGAAATTACAGCAAAAAATTAAAGTAAACAGTAACAAACCAAATATTTTCAAAATTACATTAAAGAGTTTATAGACATAGGCACCTTCATCCAATTTTGATTCAAACTAAAACATTTTATAAAAAATACTTAAAATTTGACTTTGATGGCAAAAAATGTGCTCCAAACAGAAAATATTTACCTTCACATCTTCTAAATGTAATAGATGGACATGTGTAGAGTTCACAAATGCCTCATATTAAAATGTTCACGTGAATAAATCATCATAATATCACTAAAACTGAAATAACCAAATATCTGCTTTTCAGATTTTAGGACAGCGCCCCTAAAACCTATATATTTTTGAAAGCAGACAACCAGGGGTTGCAGTTGCCCTAACAGTTGACAGCCCGCCCTCATGTAACTTTGACAAACACAAATTATTAATCAAAAAGTGTGTTGAAAATGCCTTGATAACGTAAGTTTTTACATAAAACTCACATCAAAGTGGAGGTTTACACACAAATAGGGATTTAAAAATAATAACACAAAGTGAGGAGATTTATATATACCACAATACACAACAACAAGTATTTACACTCTCAAAAATGCTAAGACAAAAACCATGACATATTTGGTTACTATCTACAAATGAGTTTAAAAATATATAACACACAAAATAGAAGCCCGCTATACTGTCAAAATTATTTTTTTTTCCAGAAATCACCATGTAAACAAGAATAAGTTTTTAATTCATAAACACAACCACCTTCATGCAACTTTGCAGCAAACAGCCACAAAGCAGAAAAAAATCTTCTAAGTCCTATATAAGGACATCGTAAAATTCACCAAAATCCAAAATACAACTGCAGCACTGGTGAAATTAATATATAAAACTTAAGTTTTATTATAAGATCAATTTTTAAAAAGAAATTGTGCTCCATCAAAAGAAAAACATATCACAAATATTTTGTTACACTAGTAACAGCTCACTTGTATAGCCTATCATGTCGATACAGAAGAACAAAATTTAGCCAGACAAGTACAGCATACACTTTCTATGGATTCCTTAACCCCTTAATGACCGCCCTATCAGCTTTTTATGGCGGTCATTAAGGGTACTTTAAGATTTCGGGACAAAGGATGGAAAATGTAAAAAAAGTAATAAAAAAAAAAAATTTTAGTCATTTTGAAATATCATTAAATAAATAAATAAAATAAAAGTCCCATAATCCCAAAGTCCCAAAATAAAGTATACAAAACACAAAAACACATTCATATTTGGTATCACCGCATCCGTATCAATCTGTACAATAAATCTAAATCAATATTGAACCCGCTCGGTGAACGACGTAAAAAAAAAATCAAAAAACTTCCTGTAAAATACAATTTTTCATCAAACACCATCACTAAAAATGTTCTAAAAAGTGATCAAAAAAAGTTACGTTCCCTAATATGATACGACTGAAAAGAACAACTCTTTTCACAAAAAAATAAGCCCTCAACCAGATCTGACAACAGAAAAATACAGAAGTTATGGCCCTAAAAAGTTGTCAATAGTAAAAACAATGCGATTTTATACAATATTGGTTTTGCTCAGGAAAATTGAGCAAAGATAAAAAAAACTATATAAATGAGGTATCACCGCAGTCCTAGTAAACCAGAGAATAAAGATATTTTTACATTACGGGGAGCTGGGGGAAAAAAATGCTAAAAATCCCAAATAAAAATTGATGATTTTGTTTGTTTCCCCCTCGAAATAGTTAATAAAATCTCATGAATAAGCTATAGACCCCCCAAAATGAATTATATATACATTGTATCTCATCCCGTACATAATAAGCCCTTACATGTTCGCATTACCAAAAAAATTTAAATTTATAGGTCGTACAATGTGGTACAATGTCGTCCAAATCTGCTGTGAATGGCGCCTCCATTTATTCTATACTCGGCCGTGCGCCCGTACAGCAGGTTACCACCACATATGGGGTATAAGTACACACGGGAGGAATTGGGCATCAAACATTGCAGTGCGTTTCATCATTCAATTTATTCTGAAACTGTCAGTTTTGGCCTAAATGAATGTATTTTCCAAAAAAATTAAAAAGTTGCTATATCGCAGGTCCATATTGTTTTAACCCATGTGAAACACTTAAAGGGTTAATAGACTTAATAGGAGTTGTTTTACATAAGTTGAGGGGCACGTTTAGTGGGGTAATTTATGGGGTTTTACTATTATTTAGGCCTCTCAAAGTCACTTGGTAGCTGAGTTGTCCCTTAAAATGTGAGTTTTGGCAATTTTCATAAAAATGAGAAAAATGGCACCTAAAGTTCTGCACCTCATAACATCCTAGAAAAATGAGAGGACGTATAAAATATCATCCCAACATAAAGCAGATATTCCGTAAATGTTAACTTTTGCTAAATTTTCACTTTTTTTCAGAACAAAATGCAAAACTTATCACTTAAATTTTATAACTAACATGAAGTACAATGTGTCACGAGAAAACATTCTCAAAATCACCGCGATATGTTAAAGCTTTCCAAAGCTATAACCAATTATCGTGAGACATGTCAGATTTGAAAAATCTAGTCTGGTCATTGAGCTGAAAACTAGTGTCGGTGATAAGGGGTTAATCCTGATGCAGATTATCATGACATAATTACATATCTCTGAAAACATGGTTTACCTGCTCACAGGAGAAGTTACAGAGAATCATGGTTGATCAATATGCAAAAACAGTATGGAACGTTCTTACAATTGCTGTCTGTGTGCCAGGATGTTTAGATCGAGTTCCAGTGGCTTAGGGGTATGAGTCCACCCTTGTGCAATTGGATGAAATCAGGTCACGCAGATGAAAGAAGACCCTAGTCATATCCTATTGTGACCTGGCACCCCCGAAACTTTTGCTCCCACCCTTATGAGGGCAGTCCCAGTCTGACCCTATTGGGGACTGTAAGCGTCACTCTCCTTGTGTCTCGATAAGGAGATTCATATTGACCTGACTTCATGACCATACTTTTTTCTTTTTGGCTGCATAGGTTACCTTTTTTGGAGCCTATACCTCCATGAATCCCCTGATGAGTACCTGTATAAGGACGAAACTGCTCCTGAGTAGAAATATAATAGATGTGTTTTGTAGTCAGACTCTGTAAATCATATGTTTTGGCTTCCTGCTAATGGTGAGGATCAGGCAGGTAATTGGTAATTATTACAGTCAGGATCCAGATCCTTCATCTACTTCAGGAACCTTTCCTTTGTATTGATCAAAGAAATTATAAAAGATGTTGGGGATCTAGAAAGTAATGTGTTCTCATACATACTAAAATCATTTTAAATAGCAAAGTCTACTGAATCGAAATTAGACATTAAGAATCTATGGGTAATTATAAGAATCTATGGGTAGTTATAAGAATCTATGGGTAGTTATAAGAATCTATGGGTAGTTATAAGAATCTATGGGTAGTTATAAGAATCTATGGGTCATTATAAGAATCTATGGGTAATTATAAGAATCTATGGGTAGTTATAAGAATCTATGGGTAGTTAAAAGAATCTATGGGTCATTATAAGAATCTATGGGTAGTTATAAGAATCTATGGGTAGTTATAAGAATCTATGGGTATTTATAAGAATCTATGGGTCATTATAAGAATCTATGGGTAGTTATAAGAATCTATGGGTAGTTATAAGAATCTATGGGTAGTGATAAGAGTCTATGGGTAATTATAAGAATCTATGGGTAATTATAAGAATCTATGGGTAATTATATCCCATGCTTGTGTATTGTGTGTAGCTCCATTGTGTATTGTTACCCTACTGTATCTTATACTGTAACTAATAATCACAATGTTACACTATGTTCTAGAATCCATAGTGGTGAGCGCGAGTTTCCTCAGCTCAATGACAGAGGAGCAGGGGCTGCCTGTGAGTGGTCGCCGGGGCACACGTGGTCGTGCAGGCAGTGAGCAGCTGCCTGGAGCCTGGCACACTGCTGAGCATTGCCCGGAGCAGGGACTGTGCCACAGCTCCAGCTCCTCAGCACCAACACAGAGTCTCCTGCAGGATGCCGCTATGAAGGTCGCAGCCAGTGTCACCATGCAGAGGAGCTGCTGCTTCCCTGTCATCTGCCTCCTCATCCTCACAGCCGCCGGTAAGGAGCTCAGCCTCTGCCTGCACAGCCATGGAGCTGGGGAGGAGGGGAGATCTGGGAGAGTCAGGACATAACCATATCGTATAGCAACTAGTGAGAGGCAGTAATGATGTAGTATGTACCACATATATGTCCTGTACTACTACGTGTATACTGTACAGCTGCTAAGCTCCAACACCATGGACAGCTCCTACTCACTGCCGTCCGTGTAACCTGTGCTACACACATACACACTGCTACTTACCTAACGTACACTGCTGCCTGCCCCACACACTGGTACTTACCTGCCATACACTGCTGCCTGTCCCACACACTGCTGCTTACCTAACATGCACTACTGCCTGCCCCACACACTGCTACTTACCTAATATACACTTCTGCCTGTCCCACACACATATATGAACTGCTGCCTGCCTCACACATATACACACTGCTGCTTACCTGACATATAATGCTGCCTGCCTCACACACTGCTACTTACCTAACGTACACTGCTGTCTGCCCCACACATATACACACTGCTGATGCTTACCTAACACGCACCTTGCAATTACACACATGTACACTGGCCCTGCACCACACTGCTGACTGCCTTCAGCTGATGTACAGTAATGTGAAGATCCCTGTATTATATGTGTACATAGGAAAAGAGGAATGTGTTATATGTGTACACAGGTGAAATTCCATGTGTTATATGTGTACATAGGAAAAGAGGAATGTGTTATATGTGTACATAGGACAAGAGGAATGTGTTATATGTGTACACAGGTGAAGATCCATGTGTTATATGTGTACATAGGTGAAGAGCTTTGTGTTATATGTGTACATAGGAAAAGAAGAATGTGTTATATGTGTACACAGGTGAAGATCCATGTGTTATATGTGTACACAGGTGAAGATCTATGTGTTATATGTGTACACAGGTGAAGATCCATGTGTTATATGTGTACATAGGTGAAGAGCTTTGTGTTATATGTGTACATAGGAAAAGAAGAATGTGTTATATGTGTACACAGGTGAAGAGCACTGTGTTATATGTGTACACAGGTGAAGATCTATGTGTTATATGTGTACACAGGTGAAGATCTATGTGTTATATGTGTACATAGGTGAAGATCCATGTGTTATATGTGTACATAGGTGAAGATCTATGCGTTATATGTGTACATAGGTGAAGAGCTTTGTGTTATATGTGTACATAGGTGAAGAGCTTTGTGTTATGTGTGTACATCAGAAAGAGGAATGTGTTATATGTGTACATAGGTGAAGAGCTTTGTGTTATATGTGTACATAAGAAAAGAGGAATGTGTTATATGTGTACACAGGTGAAGAGCACTGTGTTATATGTGTACACAGGTGAAGATCTATGTGTTATATGTGTACACAGGTGAAGATCTATGTGTTATATGTGTACACAGGTGAAGATCTATGTGTTATATGTGTACATAGGTGAAGATCCATGTGTTATATGTGTACATAGGTGAAGATCTATGTGTTATATGTGTACATAGGTAAAGATCTATGTGTTATATGTGTACATAGGTAAAGATCTATGTGTTATATGTGTACATAGGTGAAGATCCATGTGTTATATGTGTACATAGGTGAAGATCCACGTGTTATATGTGTACATAGGTGACGAGCTATGTGTTATATGTGTACATAGGTGAAGAGCTATGTGTTATATGTGTACATAGATGAAGAGCTCTGTGTTATATGTGTACACAGATTAAGAGCTCTGTGTTATATGTGTACATAGGTGAAGATCTATGTGTTATATGTGTACATAGGTGAAGAGCATTGTGTTGTATGTGTACATAGGTGAAGATCCACGTGTTATATGTGTACATAGGTGACGAGCTATGTGTTATATGTGTACATAGGTGAAGAGCTATGTGTTATATGTGTACATAGGTGAAGAGCTCTGTGTTATATGTGTACACAGATTAAGAGCTCTGTGTTATATGTGTACATAGGTGAAGATCTATGTGTTATATGTGTACATAGGTGAAGAGCATTGTGTTATATGTGTACATAGGTGAAGATCCACGTGTTATATTTGTACATAGGTGAAAAGCTCTGTGCTATATGTGTACATAGGTGAAGATCCATGTGTTATATGTGTACATAGGTGAAGAGCTCTGTGTTATATGTGTACACAGGTGAAGAGCTCTGTGTTATATGTGTACACAGGTGAAGAAATCTGTGTTATATGTGTACATAGGTGAAGATCCATGTGTTATATGTGTACACAGGTGAAGAGCTCTGTGTTATATATGTACATAGGTGAAGATCCATGTGTTATATGTGTACATAGGTGAAGAGCATTGTGTTATATGTGTACATAGGTGAAGATCTATGTGTTATATGTGTACATAGGTGAAGAGCTCTGTGTTATATGTGTACATAGGTGAAGATCCATGTGTTATATGTGTACATAGGTGAAGAGCACTGTGTTATATGTGTACATAGGTGAAGATCCATGTGTTATATGTGTACACAGGTGAAGAGTTCTGTGTTATATGTGTACACAGGTGAAGAACTCTGTGTTATATGTGTACATATGTGAAGAGCTCTGTGTTATTTGTGTACATAGGTGAAGAGCATTGTGTTATATGTGTACATAGGTGAAGAGCTCTGTGTTATATGTGTACATAGGTGAAGATCCATGTGTTATATGTGTACATAGGTGAAGAGCTCTGTGTTATATGTGTACACAGGTGAAGAGCTCTGTGTTATATGTGTACACAGGTGAAGAAATCTGTGTTATATGTGTACATAGGTGAAGATCCATGTGTTATATGTGTACACAGGTGAAGAGCTCTGTGTTATATATGTAAATAGGTGAAGATCCATGTGTTATATGTGTACATAGGTGAAGAGCATTGTGTTATATGTGTACATAGGTGAAGATCTATGTGTTATATGTGTACATAGGTGAAGAGCTCTGTGTTATATGTGTACACAGGTGAAGAGTTCTGTGTTATATGTGTACACAGGTGAAGAACTCTGTGTTATATGTGTACATAGGTGAAGAGCTCTGTGTTATATGTGTACATAGGTGAAGAGCATTGTGTTATATGTGTACATAGGTGAAGAGCTCTGTGTTATATGTGTACATAGGTGAAGATCCATGTGTTATATGTGTACATAGGTGAAGATCCATGTGTTATATGTGTACACAGGTGAAGAGCTCTGTGTTATATGTGTACACAGGTGAAGATCCATGTGTTATATGTGTACACAGGTGAAGAGCTCTGTGTTATATGTGTACATAGGTGAAGATCCATGTGTTATATGTGTACATAGGTGAAGAGCACTGTGTTATATGTGTACATAGGTGAAGAGCTTTGTGTTATATGTGTACATAAGAAAAGAGGAATGTGTTATATGTGTACACAGGTGAAGAGCACTGTGTTATATGTGTACACAGGTGAAGATCTATGTGTTATATGTGTACACAGGTGAAGATCTATGTGTTATATGTGTACATAGGTGAAGATCCATGTGTTATATGTGTACATAGGTGAAGATCTATGTGTTATATGTGTACATAGGTAAAGATCTATGTGTTATATGTGTACATAGGTAAAGATCTATGTGTTATATGTGTACATAGGTGAAGATCCATGTGTTATATGTGTACATAGGTGAAGATCCATGTGTTATATGTGTACATAGGTGAAGATCCACGTGTTATATGTGTACATAGGTGACGAGCTATGTGTTATATGTGTACATAGGTGAAGAGCTATGTGTTATATGTGTACATAGGTGAAGAGCTCTGTGTTATATGTGTACACAGATTAAGAGCTCTGTGTTATATGTGTACATAGGTGAAGATCTATGTGTTATATGTGTACATAGGTGAAGAGCATTGTGTTATATGTGTACATAGGTGAAGATCCACGTGTTATATTTGTACATAGGCGAAAAGCTCTGTGTTATATGTGTACATAGGTGAAGATCCATGTGTTATATGTGTACACAGGTGAAGAGCTCTGTGTTATATGTGTACATAGGTGAAGATCCATGTGTTATATGTGTACATAGGTGAAGAGCACTGTGTTATATGTGTACATAGGTGAAGATACATGTGTTATATGTGTACATAGGTGAAGAGCTCTGTGTTATATGTGTACACAGGTGAAGATCCATGTGTTATTTGTGTACACAGGTGAAGAGCTCTGTGTTATATGTGTACACAGGTGAAGAAATCTGTGTTATATGTGTACATAGGTGAAGATCCATGTGTTATATGTGTACACAGGTGAAGAGCTCTGTGTTATATATGTAAATAGGTGAAGATCCATGTGTTATATGTGTACATAGGTGAAGAGCATTGTGTTATATGTGTACATAGGTGAAGATCTATGTGTTATATGTGTACATAGGTGAAGAGCTCTGTGTTATATGTGTACACAGGTGAAGAGTTCTGTGTTATATGTGTACACAGGTGAAGAACTCTGTGTTATATGTGTACATAGGTGAAGAGCTCTGTGTTATATGTGTACATAGGTGAAGAGCATTGTGTTATATGTGTACATAGGTGAAGAGCTCTGTGTTATATGTGTACATAGGTGAAGATCCATGTGTTATATGTGTACATAGGTGAAGATCCATGTGTTATATGTGTACACAGGTGAAGAGCTCTGTGTTATATGTGTACACAGGTGAAGATCCATGTGTTATATGTGTACACAGGTGAAGAGCTCTGTGTTATATGTGTACATAGGTGAAGATCCATGTGTTATATGTGTACATAGGTGAAGAGCACTGTGTTATATGTGTACATAGGTGAAGAGCTTTGTGTTATATGTGTACATAAGAAAAGAGGAATGTGTTATATGTGTACACAGGTGAAGAGCACTGTGTTATATGTGTACACAGGTGAAGATCTATGTGTTATATGTGTACACAGGTGAAGATCTATGTGTTATATGTGTACATAGGTGAAGATCCATGTGTTATATGTGTACATAGGTGAAGATCTATGTGTTATATGTGTACATAGGTAAAGATCTATGTGTTATATGTGTACATAGGTAAAGATCTATGTGTTATATGTGTACATAGGTGAAGATCCATGTGTTATATGTGTACATAGGTGAAGATCCATGTGTTATATGTGTACATAGGTGAAGATCCACGTGTTATATGTGTACATAGGTGACGAGCTATGTGTTATATGTGTACATAGGTGAAGAGCTATGTGTTATATGTGTACATAGGTGAAGAGCTCTGTGTTATATGTGTACACAGATTAAGAGCTCTGTGTTATATGTGTACATAGGT
The DNA here is from genome assembly GCF_040894005.1 of Engystomops pustulosus. NCBI lineage: Eukaryota > Metazoa > Chordata > Amphibia > Anura > Leptodactylidae > Engystomops > Engystomops pustulosus. The sequence goes on along the minus strand of NC_092414.1, from coordinate 90,743,466 downwards.
GAAGATCTATGTGTTATATGTGTACATAGGTGAAGAGCATTGTGTTATATGTGTACATAGGTGAAGATCCACGTGTTATATTTGTACATAGGCGAAAAGCTCTGTGTTATATGTGTACATAGGTGAAGATCCATGTGTTATATGTGTACACAGGTGAAGAGCTCTGTGTTATATGTGTACATAGGTGAAGATCCATGTGTTATATGTGTACATAGGTGAAGAGCACTGTGTTATATGTGTACATAGGTGAAGATACATGTGTTATATGTGTACATAGGTGAAGAGCTCTGTGTTATATGTGTACACAGGTGAAGATCCATGTGTTATTTGTGTACACAGGTGAAGAGCTCTGTGTTATATGTGTACACAGGTGAAGAAATCTGTGTTATATGTGTACATAGGTGAAGATCCATGTGTTATATGTGTACACAGGTGAAGAGCTCTGTGTTATATATGTAAATAGGTGAAGATCCATGTGTTATATGTGTACATAGGTGAAGAGCATTGTGTTATATGTGTACATAGGTGAAGATCTATGTGTTATATGTGTACATAGGTGAAGAGCTCTGTGTTATATGTGTACACAGGTGAAGAGTTCTGTGTTATATGTGTACACAGGTGAAGAACTCTGTGTTATATGTGTACATAGGTGAAGAGCTCTGTGTTATATGTGTACATAGGTGAAGAGCATTGTGTTATATGTGTACATAGGTGAAGAGCTCTGTGTTATATGTGTACATAGGTGAAGATCCATGTGTTATATGTGTACATAGGTGAAGATCCATGTGTTATATGTGTACACAGGTGAAGAGCTCTGTGTTATATGTGTACACAGGTGAAGATCCATGTGTTATATGTGTACACAGGTGAAGAGCTCTGTGTTATATGTGTACATAGGTGAAGATCCATGTGTTATATGTGTACATAGGTGAAGAGCACTGTGTTATATGTGTACATAGGTGAAGAGCTCTGTGTTATATGTGTACATAGGTGAAGAACACTGTGTTATATGTGTACATAGGTGAAGAGCACTGTGTTATATGTGTACACAGGTGAAGAGCTCTGTGTTATATGTGTACACAGGTGAAGATCCATGTGTTATATGTGTACACAGGTGAAGAGCTCTGTGTTATATGTGTACATAGGTGAAGATCCATGTGTTATATGTGTACATAGGTGAAGAGCTCTGTGTTACATGTGTACATAGGTGAAGAACACTGTGTTATATGTGTACATAGGTGAAGAGCACTGTGTTATATGTGTACATAGGTGAAAAACTGTGTTCTAAATGTTTATATAGGTGAAGAACAATGTGTTATATATGCATATGAAGGTGAAGAGCACTATACATGTATATGTGTCTATAATGCATGCATTAGATGAATTATATAGTCAGCGCCTGTGAAGTATAGAGATAGCATTTGGCTTCCTGGTGAGGTTCAGGTAATTGCCATCATTACAGTCAGAATCATTCATCTACTTCAGAGACCTTCCTGTGTATTGATCAATGTAATAACAATTACAGTGTTATGTGTTAACATCATGAAATGTATAAATTGCAAATATTCTAGAACAGAAAAATGTTTTACATAACATAAGGGTTTGGGGACACATAGAATTGCATTAACAATCCTCATGGGATAGAAATTACACACAATATGCGGTCATAGAAAATCTCCAGCTGGAGGCTGTATATGTGAGAGAGAGACAAAGGGAAAAAGAATAAGAAAAAATATGGGACAAGTCTCCTGGAACAAGGATTTCTCTGTACTTAAAGAACAGTTTATAATTCTACTTCAGCGCCCATTGTGTGATGAGCAGAAGTCTCCTCAGCTCAATGACAGAGGAGCAGGGGCTGCCTGTGAGTGGTCGCCGGGGCACACGTGGTCGTGCAGGCAGTGAGCAGCTGCCTGGAGCCTGGCACACTGCTGAGCATTGCCCGGAGCAGGGACTGTGCCATAGCTCCAGCTCCTCAGCACCAACACAGAGTCTCCTGCAGGATGCCGCTATGAAGGTCGCAGCCAGTGTCACCATGCAGAGGAGCTGCTGCTTCCCTGTCATCTGCCTCCTCATCCTCACAGCCGCCGGTAAGGAGCTCAGCCTCTGCCTGCACAGCCATGGAGCTGGGGAGGAGGGGAGATCTGGGAGAGTCAGGACATAACCATATCGTATAGCAACTAGTGAGAGGCAGTAATGAGGTAGTATGTACCACATATGTGTCCTATACTATTACGTGTATACCATACAGCTGCTAAGCTCCAACACCATGGACAGCTCCTACTCACTGCTTAACCTCACATATACACACTGTTGTCAGCACCTCACATATACACACTGCTGTCAGCACCTCACATATACACACTGCTGTCAGCACCTCACATATACACACTGCTGTCAGCACCTCACATATACACACTGCTGTCAGGAGCTCTCATATATACACTGCTGTCAGCACCTCACATATACACACTGCTGTCTGCACCTCACATATACACACTGCTGTCTGCACCTCACATATACACACTGCTGACTATACCTCACATATACACACTGCTGTCTGTACCTCACATATAAACACGGCTGCCTGTACACTACACTCTACTGCCTGTACCTCATACACTGCTACCTGTACTCTACACACTGCTGCCTGTACACTACACAATGCCGCCTGTACCTCACACACTGCTGCCTGTACTCTAAAAACTGCTGCCTGTTCACTACACACTACTGCCTGTACACTACATACTAAATAAAATATAGACAATGATAACATTTCAGTCTTCTTTTATACACTGCTGCCTGTACACTACACACTGCTACCTGTACACTACACACTACTGCCTGTACACTACACACTACTGCCTGTACACTGCACACTACTGCCTGTACATTACACACTGCTGCCTGTACTCTACACTGCTGCCTGTACACTACACACTGCTACCTGTACACTACACACTACTGCCTGTACCTTACACACTGCTGCCTGTACACTACACACTGCTGACTGTACAATACACACTGCTGCCTGTACACTACACACTGCTACCTGTACACTACACACTACTGCCTGTACACTACACACTACTGCCTGTACCTCACCCAGTGCTACCTATACACTTCACACTACTGCCTGTACCTTACACACTGCTGCCTGTACTCTACACACTGCTGCCTGTACCCTACACACTGCTGCCTGTACCTTATCCACTGCTGCCTGTACCTCACACAATGCCGCCTGTACATCACACCCTGCTGCCTGTACACTACACACTGCTGCCTGTACTTCACACAATGCCGCTTGTACATCACACACTGCTACCTGTACACTACACACTGCTGCCTGTACTCTACACACTACTGCCTGTACACTACACACTGCTGCCTGTACTCTACACACTAATGCCTGTACACTACACACTGCTGCCTGTACCTCACACACTGCTGCCTGTACTCTACACACTACTGCCTGTACCTTACACACTGCTGCCTGTACATCACACAATGCCGCCTGTACATCACACACTGCTGCCTGTACACTACACACTGCTGCCTGTACACTACACACTGCTACCTGTACACTACACACTACTGCCTGTACACTACACACTACTGCCTGTACCTCACCCAGTGCTACCTGTACACTTCACACTACTGCCTGTACCTTACACACTGCTGCCTGTACTCTACACACTGCTGCCTGTACCCTACACAATGCTGCCTGTACCTTATCCACTGCTGCCTGTACCTCACACAATGCCGCCTGTACATCACACACTGCTGCCTGTACACTACACACTGCTGCCTGTACTTCACACAATGCCGCTTGTACATCACAAACTACTGCCTGTACCTTACACACTGCTGCCTGTACATCACACAATGCCGCCTGTACATCACACACTGCTGCCTGTACACTACACACTGCTTCCTGTACTCTACACACTACTGCCTGAACACTACACACTGCTACCTGTACATTACACACTGCTGCCTGTACTCTACACACTACTGCCTGTACACTACACACTGCTACCTGTACATTACACACTGCTGCCTGTACTCTACACACTACTGCCTGTACACTACACACTGCTACCTGTACATTACACACTGCTACCTGCATACTACACACTGCTTCCCTGTACATTACACAATGCTACCTGCATACTACACACTGCTACCTGTACATTACACACTGCTACCTGCATACTACACACTACTGCCTGTACCTTACACACTGCTGCCTGTACATCACACAATGCCGCCTGTACATCACACACTGCTGCCTGTACACTACACACTGCTGCCTGTACTCTACACACTACTGCCTGTACACTACACACTACTGCCTGTACACTACACACTACTGCCTGTACCTTAAACACTCCTGCTTGTACACTACACACTGCTGCCTGTACTCTACACACTACTGCCTGTACACTACACACTGCTGCCTGTACACTACACACTGCTGCCTGTACTCTACACACTGCTACCTGCATACTACACACTGCGGCCTGTACACTACACACTGCTGCCTGTACACTACACACTGCTGCCTGTACATCACACACTGCTAACTGCATACTACACACTGCTACCTGTACACTACACACTGCTGCCTGTACACTACACACTGCTACCTGTACACTACACACTGCTGCCTGTACACTACACACTGCTACCTGTACACTACACACTGCTGCCTGTACACTACACACTGCTACCTGCATACTACACACTGCTACCTGTACACTACACACTGCTGCCTGTACACTACACACTGCTACCTGTACACTACACACTGCTGCCTGTACACTACCCACTGCTACGTGCATACTACACACTGCTGCCTGTTCCTCATACACTGCTATATGGAAGTACCAAAATTACAGTGCATAGCAAAGGCTATAGCATAGAGAACATATAAACAGAGCTCTTCTCACTGCCGCCATAATGTTTCCAATGCTTTCAGTATTCTGAATGTAAGCCATGTTTACATCGGTTTATATCAGTTCACCTGATATAGAGCAATGTTTATATAGTCCATGTGTTGTGTATGTGTATATAGTTGAAGAGCGCTGTGTTATGTGTGTGAATATAGGTGAAAATCAATGTGTTATATATGTGTACATAGGAAATAAGCTCTGTTATATGTGTGTTTATAGGTGAAGAGCACTGTGTTATATATGTGTATGTAGATAATAAGCACTGTGTTATATGTTTGTATATAGGTGAAGAGCAAATCAATGTGTTATATATGTGTACATAAGAGATAAGCTCTGTGTTATATGTGTGTATATAGGTTAAGAGCAATGTGTTATATATGTGTACATAGGAGATAAGCTCTGTGTTATATGTGTGTATATAGGTGAAGAGCACTGTGTTATATATGTGTACATAGGAGATAAGCTCTGTGTTATATGTGTGTTTATAGGTGAAGAGCACTGTGTTATATATGTGTCTGTAGATAATAAGCACTGTGTTATATGTTTGTATATAGGTGAAGAGCAAATCAATGTGTTATATATGTGTACATAAGAGATGAGCTCTGTATTATATGTGTGTATATAGGTTAAGAGCAATGTGTTATATATGTGTACATAGGAGATAAGCTCTGTGTTATATGTGTGTTTATAGGTGAAGAGCACTGTGTTATATATGTGTACATAGGAGATAAGCTCTGTGTTATATGTGTGTTTATAGGTGAAGACCACTGTGTTATATATGTGTATGTAGATAATAAGCACTGTGTTATATGTTTGTATATAGGTGAAGAGCAAATCAATGTGTTATATATGTGTACATAAGAGATAAGCTCTGTATTATATGTGTGTATATAGGTTAAGAGCAATGTGTTATATATGTGTACACACATGATAAGCAATGTGTTATATGTGTACACAGGTGAAGAGCTCTGTGTTATATGTGTACATAGGTGAAGATCCATGTGTTATATGTGTGCATATAGGTGAAGAGCAATATGTTATATATGTGTACATAGAAGATAAGCTCTGCGTTATATGTGTGTAAATAGATGATAAGCTCTGTGTTATATATGTGTATATTGGTGAGCACTGTATTATATATGTTTATATAAATAAAAAACATTGTTTATCACATGTATTTGTAGATTAAGAGCCAGGGGGAACACCTCACAGCTGCTGCAGGGCTGGCAGTGTTAAAGGGCCAGGCTGACCAACTTGGCACACAATCTAAAGAGTGGCGGATGAGCAGCGCAGTATACATATTCTGGTGCACATCCTCCACTCAGTCGTGGGCCCTGGGCTGTAGGAATATTATAGCCCCTATTACAAGTCCAGGACTCACTTCCTTCATATTGTACTAGAATCAAGCTTCTTGGGGAATGGAGGATGTGTCTGCATGATTTGATCTGTGGTTTCAGGTCCTTTGAAGGACCTTCAAGGGTCCTTAAATACATTTGTATTGAAAGCAGGAACAGATGGTGGTTGGGCGGGGGACTATGGGCCAAGACTTTTGCCCTGGGTGCCACCCAAATCGCTTATATTATAATCCACTACTGCCTCCACTGTATAGGGTTTAGGTATAAAGCTTTGGTACATGTTCCAAATATGTGGCAGCAAAGATTGTAGAATCAGCCAGGTCCATTAATGTTCCATCCCTGATAAAAGGCCCCAGCTTTGTTCCCAAGCTGCTGAAATGCTTTCAATGTTTGCCAGCATTGGAATTTTTGGGCAACTATTCTACTTGATGAAGATGAACAAACATCACACAGTAGTCATTTCACATATAACACCTTCACTCAATCCTCAGCATTTACTGTACTCAGCACTGAGTCACTGCTGAAACAGGTTTCTGTTAGGAAAGGAGCTGTGCTCTGTTCAATGAAGAGATCTCACAAAAGAGAGCACCTACAATCCTGGAATATAAATGCATATTTCATAATCCTGCTGCTACTAAGAAAACATGAAGGTATGCTTCTACAGCTCTGCTGCCACCTAAAACATCAGTAGTTTACAATGGTCAACAACTGCTGATGAGTGTGATTCCTTATGAAAAGTTCATTGATATGTCTGATGTCTGATGAGAAAGAAAAATACATTTTAAATATCAAGGTTGGGCTTTAACTTTGTCCAAGTGATGTAATTTTAGCATTTGTGATTTGACACTACTAGTTGAGTCTGAACAGTCCTCTGGTTACAGCAGTAGAGCAGTACATAGAACAGTGGTGGAGAACCTATGGCACGGGCGACAGAGGTGGCACTCTGAGCCCTTTCTGTGGGCACCCAGCACACAATTTACCACATAGGACTAATGTCTTCCTTCTGCAGTCCAAGACAGCCCAGGACGTGCCAAGCTCAGTGCTGTTTGAAAGTGACACCTACTTGGCTGCCAGGACTATAGGAGGAGAGAGAAGGTGTGCACAGAGATTATCATTGGAGCTTCTGCTTTGGGTCCCCTGATTCTTGCTTTTCAGGGGACACTGGAGGGAAGCTACAATCCAAATTTATCCTGCTTTCTATTGTATTGGCGTCCTCAGGACGCCAATACGATTGAAACTTGTGATATAGCAGAGATCAATAGGTTACTGCTCACATTGTCATGTTGGCACTTTGCAACATAAAAGTGGGTTTTGGTTGTAGTTTGGGCACTCTGTATCTAAAAGGTTCGCCATCACTGACATAGAATCTTCCTTACATCCTGCTGCCTACTTCCTTCTTGTGAATAGAAGCAAGGGCTGCTTTTCTATCTTGGGCCTTATTATCTCCCTTTACTACCATGGGATGGGAAGGTGGAACAGCATCAGTAAACTGCTGGACAGTGCTTCCAGGAAAGTCAGTTTATGTATGTATACTGAAGTGTGTGCAAATGAATGTAAGCCATGTGTGTGTGTATAATTGTATATAGGTAGTCCCCAGGTTACGTACAATAGGTAGGTTCTGTAGGTTTGTTCTCAAGTTAAATTTGTATGAAAGTCGGAATTGTATATTTTACAATTGTAGCTCCAGACAAAAAATTTTTGGCCTATGTGACAATTGGATTTAAAAATGTTGGGTCGTCATAAGAATCAGGATTAACAATAAATCTTAATTACAGACACCTGTGATAACTGTTATAGCTGTTTATTGTAGCCTAGGACTAAAGTACAGTAAATTCCCAACATCCAATGGTCCGTCTGAAACTAGGGGGTCGTCTGTAAGTCTTGTGTTCTTATGTAGGGAACCGCCTGTAATGTGTATGTTTAATGTTTAATGTGTGTTTGTATATACAAATATGTATGTATCAGTGTCCCAGTATGTGTGAATATGACTGTCTAAATTTGTATGTAAAAACGTACATGTGCATTAATGCATGTGTACAGTATATGAGTATCCAAATGTGTGTATATAAGTGTCAAAATGTTTATGTGTGTGTATGAGATGTACTTTAATTACCTTCCATAAGCAAATGGATATCCTGTTGTGCATTCCAAAGCCTTCAACAATAATTGATTCATTTTTAGGAGCTTCATGTCACATTTAGAGATGGTGAGGAAGACAGAATGTTTGATTTTTTCTTTCTCTGATCCCTTCCTCCACATCCTCTCACTGCCTCCATCTCAGCAGGTCCTTTCCTGTATCCACATCAGAAAGGGGGTTAAGGTAAAATCTTGGAATATTATAGGACCAGCAGACAATGAGTTAAATGATTTTTTACCTGCCATTGTCTGTCTCCAAGAGACTCTTAACAAGCGTGTCTGTTGGTACTAGAAAAAAGCTGGGCTAAATTACTTTTTCATTGTTTTCACTCATAATGCTGAAGGCTAGTAAGAATATTAATTCATAGAAATTCAACAGAAAATCAAAGAGACTGTAGGAAGCTATACTGTTTGATAAATGATGGCACATATCACATTGGTGCTTGTGGTTGTTTACTTTCCCCCTCAATTCTCTCCTAGGCTGTTGGTAGAAATTGATAAATTATTGATGACATATGAATACTCTCTGAAATAATGAATAAGGGATTTCAATAATCTTTTTGTAGATATCCTGAACTAGCTGGGAATGGGGTCAAGGTGGCAAAACGGCAATGAATAATTACTGAGGAATTAGCTTGAATAGAGGTTTGAAAATTAAAGGACATGTACCATTAGCTTTACTGATGGTAGATGTGTCCTGGTCAGAAATTTCTGTTACCTAGGACTTACTTACTTATTACTTCTTAATTATTACTCAGTATGCCGCAAATACAATGAGTTATAAAAATGATGCTTACTATTTTCGGGTGCTCCGGCCATGCCAGTGCCTCGTCTTTTAATTTATTCACTCCCCCCATTCCCATACAAATCCTATCCATTACCTGCTCTATGGTTGGGCGGACCGGGCTGGACTTATATAGGTATGGAAGGAAGTGAATAAATTAAAAGACGCAGTGCCCTGAGGTGCTCCAGTGACGTAGACTGAGGCCCCCAAACTAATAAGCATAATTTTGATAAATCTACATTGCCACAATTGAAGCCTATACGGCTGTAATAAAAGAAGTTGATGTTCCGCAGGAAATTCTTAGTAGGACACATCTACAATCAGTAAAACTCATGGTAGAGGTCCTTTAAGAAATCACAATAAGAATGAGTAGACATGTATTAAAAAAAACCTCAAAATAATGTCCTGAATTAGTTTGTTCAAAACATTTTCACTTTTTTAGATCTCTGTACTCATCATACATAACTTGAATAACGATTAGGGGATAGATCGAATTTTGTCATCATACCTTATGTCTTCTTTTGGTTGGTAATAAAAACACCTTCATAGCTGTATCACAAACCCCTCTGCGCATACAGGAACCTTCCAGCTGGTTATATCTAAAACATCCATGAATGCCAATATCAGCTTGTCTTAGTCACATCCAGACTTACCTGCTAACCAAATAACCCAAGGATACTACACTATTTTTTATTTAGGCTCCATTCACACAGCTGTTGGGGGATGTATATACGGCCTGCGTATATACGTCAAATATACGTCCCTCATAGGTCGGCAATGGGTACGGTGTCTCACACGTGCGGCACCTTACCTTTCCATATCCAGGAGGAACATAGCATATGTCCTATATTTTCCCGGAATACGGCGCCGTGTGCCATACATCACTATGGAGAGGGGCGAGGTTGAGCAGCGCTACGGTACAGTGGGGACACGTTCGTCTGCATATTATCAGGAATCACCACTCCTAGGAACAGTCATTCCCAATTATTAAAGCAGTATTCCCACCAAACGAGTGAGTCCCTATCCATCAATGAAGAGATCCCCCCAAAGATCACAAGAATGGGGGGTCCGATGGGGTTCGAGACACCCCCGTCGGACCCCTGGTGGCTCTCATAGATGAGTGGAAAACTGAGACCCCCACTGAACAGAAATTTAGGCCCTATCCTGTGGAGTTCTGTATAGGTGGAACGGGCCTTCAAGTCCTTTGGAAATAGAATAACAATGTAAAAAACATTTATTAAGTAAAAATGACATATATCCAATAAGTGTAAATGCCTTATGCATGTTCCTGCTATCCTCTTCTGATAACAAAGATTGTAACATTGGGGAGATTATTTGATTCTTTGCACTTGATCTCTCCTGTATGTCTCCATTAAGTCTAGGCAATATTTGACAATGGCTTCTAATAGAGTTACTCAAGATATTCTTGATCCATAATCAGTTCAATATAGTCTGTGCAGATACTTTTATTTGTTGTGACAGTAAAAGGAAATCTGTTTTGAAGCTTACATAACCATTGGCAGCATTAAGCTTTTCCTGCCCTTGCTAATACTCCCTCATGCTTCAACATTATATTCATCATGTAAATAATCTTTAGTCCTATCTGTAAAAGTAGGATAATCCAGAATGTTTTCTCAGTCAACCTGACATTGTAATCCGGGACAGAATGAAAGTGATCTAACGGCAGGAAGCCATTCAGCTCTGACCTTTTTCTTAAGTGCAAATCTGCATGTCTAGCATGTCTTCTGCATGTATGAACTATAGACAAGGTCATTGATTTTTTTATGTTGTGAATATTATTAGAGAGCTTAATCAACACTTGATATCTCAACTCTCTTGGATTGACTCTTTGTTGCCATGGTAACATTCTAACCATTGTTGCGTTTCCAAAAATATGCTGCCTGACAAAGGTTATTTTTCATTATGTCTTTTGTGTTTATCATTATCTCTGTATTTCTTTCGTTAGTAATTTACTTTTACCTATATTAGATCATGGCACATACTAGATTAAAGAAATCCTTGTGTCAATAACCTGAGACTATAAATTTAGCTAAATACACATGTATGCTGCGCTCGGGTCGGAATCTGGGCGAAGCACAAGTGTGTGTGTGTGTGGGGGGGGGTGGTTGAGGTTATGAAGCAGAGGGGGGGGGGGTTCTCTCTTCTCTCCATAGGAAACAGCAAATCAGGCCAAAAATAGGAGCTACTTTTTAGCTGAGTTGCGACCGCCTGGCGCGGTGAGACACTTTGGGCTCACTGCATTGTGACCGGGTGTAATAGACCTCTATGGGAGTTGTGATCTTGCTGCAATTTGTGCGGCCCGATCACAGCCCCCTATATGGTTCTGTACACGTAGCCTTAGTCTAATTTCACACTGCCATGTGCTCACCTGACCATAGCCCGGGCTAGCACACAGCAGCGCATTGAAGAAGAGCAGGGATAAGCAGTGCTCTTCCCACTCCATAGCGAGTCATGGTGCCTGGCTGTAAATACCAGGCTCCATACTGTATCATTTTCCCATGCATGGTACAGTCCCACACATGTGTAGTCACTGTACTACTGGGCGTCTATACATGGGGATGTATACATATATATATTTTTATGTTCCCACAAAGGCAATGTGAAAGGGGCCTTATTGGGGCACATTTACTTACCCGGTCCTTTCGCAATTCCGACGAAGATGAAGTCTGTCGTGATTCACGTAGCTCGTGCGCCCAAGATCCTGCATGTATTGCTTCCCCGCTGAGGTCTGCCAGAGGTCTGCGACACAATTTTCATTTTAAATCCTGCACGTAGTTCGAATCTTTCGGCTTGTCTGACGGCCACGCCCCCAGATTTGCGTCGCATGAAAGTCGTTACGATTGCGCCAAAATACCACCACGTGTGCCAAAAAACCCTGTTAAATGCGGCACAACACAGAAATCGTTGGGAAACCCGACGAAAATGTGGTCCGCGGACCCATAGTAAATGAGCCCCATTGTGTGGAAAAACAGAAACTACATTGTTTATTTGGCCTAAAAAAACCTTTTCCATCTTGAACATATATTGTATGAGTTTCTGTTTTCAGTACCTTGTTTATACTGTATCAGTAGCCGCATTCATTTCTGTTAATTAAAGCAACCTACATAGGGCTGTATAATCTATATCACATTTTTATGAATACTAGCTACAAGTTGACTCAATTCCCTAGGTATCCGGAGAGCTATATATAGATTTCACAGAGCCGTGGTATTCTGGGGAAGCCCATAATAGCTTAGGATGACTCAGATGTCACAGTTCTCCTCAAGAACAGCCTTAACAGAGATCCATACTGCATTATGTAGTGGCCTGTCATAAATACATTGCTCTGGCCATAGAGAAAATCACTAGAAATATGTGGGGGTTGTAAATTAAGTGCAGAAAAATTATTGTAATTATATTCCATATTATTTTACATTCCATTCTGCATTGCATTTATAAACAAAATCAAGAGACTATAGTCATATCACATTCTTCATTCAAAAGGCACTGGCACATAGAAGTCAATATCCTTTACTCAACACTTTAGATAAGAAGCTGTTTCCCCATAGGATAGCCTTCATCCTGGCTAAAGTAGCACTGATGGCACATTATGAGTATGCTTTCCAAGTCCTTAGTTCAACAAGAAAAAAGAAAGACCTATGTTCCCACCTGGCTGGATGTATTTAATTTAATTAAAGATAATTCCCCGTAAATGTAGTCAAGTTGTCCCTTAAACACAACATAATTGTCTTTGCCCAACCACCTTGGCGTTCATTACTATAGGACGCATGTGGGACATGCAGTAAGTCCTGGTCGTATCTAAGGACAGCTGTCCTTCACTTCTAGGTGACCACATGGCATAGCGCTATGGAATAAAGTCTGTTGTTTTTTTCACTATTTTGGTGTGCTGCCATTTCTTTCTTTTGTAGGTGACCACATCGCTACATTTATGTGAAATAATCTTCATACAGGTACAAGCAGGTGAATTAAATTAAAGTCAAGGTCCAGTTGACCCCTTTAAGAATTTCTAGTTTTTGACCAAAATGAAGTGTGGATGAGAACGGTAAACTTTGTAATATACTTTTCTATATAATAGCCATGTAGAAGCCGTGTAAATCAGCTTGTGCTCCCATTCCTACACAGATGGCTATTCGAAAATGTAATAGTTCCTTAATTAAAGGGGTTTGCCCATAAAAGAAAATTCTCAAATTTCAATCCTCTAGTGATGTTTTACACAATAAAGATAATTTTTAACCCCTTATGTTTTTAAATTGCTGATTTAACCCCTATCACTCCCTTGGCTGGTCAGTGTGGGCGTGGATTCTCTAAGCAGACACACTGGGGCAGATTTACTTACCCGGTCCTGTCGCGATCCCGCGGTGTGTTGTCCGACGAGGATTCGGGTCTGCCGCAATTCACTAAGGTCGTGCGTCCAATTTCCTGCATTTGCCGCTTCTGCGCTGAGGTCCGCCGGTGTTCACAATCTTCTTCCCGGTGCATGTGAATGCTTGATCTTGCGACACAATTCCGTTTTTAAATTCTGTGGTTTGTCCGAATCCGTCAGGTTGTCCGATGGCCACGCCTCCCCATTTCTATCGCATTCAAGCCGGCGCCGATGCGCCACAATCCAATCGCGTGCGCGAAAAACCTGGGGCAATTCAGGGCAAAATGGAAATACTCTGAAAACTGTGGTCCGCGGACCTTTAGTAAACGAGCCCCACTATGATCCCTCTAATGCTGTGTGAGATGCTGTCTGCTGACAGTGTGCTTAGATTATTAGAGTCCAGGTTTATATACACTTTCATTTAGCTTCTGCACACTAGTATCTGACACATAGAAAGAGAGATGAGACGGATCAGATATGAGAAATGATGAGATCCATGAGATGCATATAACACATGACATTCTCAGCCCTGCTACATCTCAGCCACGCTCGGCGATCGCCATCAGCTCCATAGAGATTAATGGAGCAGAACGGTCATGCACGGCCATCTGCTCCTTTAGTCTGATGGAGGGACGAGGGGTCCGAAGTGATCTGTGGGGGTCTGATCACTGAGACCCCCACTGATCAGGAAGTTAGGCCCTATCCTGTGGATAGGGCCCAACTTTTGTTCAGGGGAAAACACTTTTAAGTGTATGATGAGTCTTTCTTTCATCTGAAAATGTGGCTTTATATGTATCTGTTGTTTCATAATATTAATATGCAAGTTTGATGTGAGTAGGCTGCACCATATGCCTTGTGTTGCCCTCTTTTTATTTTTCACAACTGTTTCATGCTTTCTGTTTATTATTTTGGATATAGTGTAACTTATTTTCTATAACTGCTTACATTTTGAGGCCAGAATATGGATTGCGTACTTGCAGTATGTCTTTGTTAAGTAAGTCAAGTCTTTTTATTATCTATTTATTTATAGCCTTCCATTGTATTATACATAAAAAGGTTAAGTTTAAGATTAGAAATGTAGAGGAGGGAAGAGAATGAGTAGTTCTAGTAGACATTTCCAAATTATCATGGCTGCACAGTAGAAATCTGGGAGACAATTGCAGATAATATGAGAGCAAAGTAATTGGTCTTGTGTGGATCAAGATCTCAGGACGGTATTGGGTGATTTGTATGGACAGGTTGTGAATGACTCTGTAGATCATGGTAAGTGTTTTAAACTGCACTTATTGTGCCAATGGATAGACTGATAAAGTTAAGGATGTATTGTAAGGACATTAAGGAGTTAGTTGTGAGACCACAAAGAAGAAGGTTGCAGTAATCCAGATGGGAGATGATTAAGTTGCAGACTAGCATATTGGTAGACTCTCGGTTGAGAAAGGATAGGATTCGGGAGATTTTCTTGAGTTGGAGAAGGCAGGATCTAGAGGACTTGGATGTGGGTAAAAAAATATAAGACACGGGGAGATTATAGGGGGGAGCATCATGAGTCATAATTTCCTGCTACAGGTCCGTCCTATTTGTCAGTGTTTAGACATGTAAACAAAGATTCCACAGAGTGCACAGAGAGTCTGGGCACAGCACAAAAGGAATCATCAGGGATGATGTATCAATTGTTGAACATTCAGGGAATATTATTAAGGCAGTAAAGGCAGATGGGCAATTTATGTTAAAGAGTGGCCTTCAAATGTACTCATATGGACCTGTACAAATTAGATAGTTGTCCTTTGATGTGACCACCGTCTGCTGGAGTGATTGTGCAAAGAAAGAATAACTTTACTGCCCACAGCCGTCCTGTAGTAAAGAATGCTGAATACAGGTGGTTGGGCAGGGGTTATACGTGTTCATCCCTGCCAGAGTTCAAGGAGGTCATAGCCAAGAACAGCTATCTTGTTTCTTAGAAACAAAATGGCTACTTTGATGGGAAATTATCTGCACACATCAACATTATTTCTAACAACGGGCAATTGAAGAAATGTTTGTATATTGCTTATGAATTGCATTAAATGTGAATATCCAAATGGGAACACCCCTTTAATATATGTCAGCAGACTTATGGGACTAAAGAGAGTGGGTAGTCATTAATTGTGATAGATGGTTCTGATGGGAGTGATGTATAAGGGGGGGAAACATTGTTAGCTCCATTTTTTCCATGTTTTAGAGAGCTGTAGTAGAAATAGGAGGACGTGGCTGATAGATATTGTGGAACTCTGCTGAGCAGAGAGGTAATACTGTATCTGAGCCAGATATATAATCCTGAGTGTTATCAGCATAGGAATGGTATAGAAATCCAAAGGACAATAGATGTGCGACTTATAGAAAACTTTAAAAGGGTAAGAACCTTATAGGTCACCCATGCTATACTTATACTGATAAAGCTTCCCGTTCACCTCTGGAAGCCATAGGTCACATGAGTTTCGGATAGCAGGACTTCCTGTGATGTCCCATGTCATAACTTTCTGCATAACCCCCCCCCCCCTCCCCGTCATTACCTCTCCAATATCAGTATTTGGAGGGACTTGTGGATACTGTATGTGTTTTCTACACATAAAAAAGTATTAATTTTAAGTTACTTTACTTATACAGTTACTGACTGTCAAACTATAAGCAAGATCAGATAGGGATGTCTCTGAAATACAAAATATAATCACTGAAAAATAGAAACATCGAAAGGATAGCTTTTAATTTCATCCTTTAAAAAACAATACTTGCAGTACTCGGCTGCAGGATAGATAGCAAAAACAAGACAATAACAAATTGACACTGGCCAGACGTTATCGGGCCAACCACTGGGCAGCATGGATCTTTTGCTGGGCCTACTCTGTTGCTAAGGTAAGTATTTACATCTATTAGGCAAAAAACTGCCAAATGCTGCCTCTGTGCACTCATATTCCGCTATCAGACAAAATATGGTTACATGTATGGTTACTGTATTGTATAACCTTTGATTGGGTAACCCTTGCTTGTATCTAGAGGCTATACATCGTACAGTTCTTATTTAAATGTACTAACGTGTCCTCTGCTTTGATATCGTTTGGCTTAGTGGGCATATACTATATTTTCTGCTATAGTCTATTGCTGTCTTGTTTGTCAATACTACTAATACATTAAACAGTATTAGTAATTGTAGTGAGACCCCTGAGGGGCTGGTATTGGTATTAAACAGTGAAACGGGTCGGATATTTTCTTGAAGTTCCTTATCTTTGTTAACCATGTGTCAATTTGTTATTGTCTGTTTGTGAGTACTGTAATTTCATCTGTGTTTTATATAAGTTTTGTAAAGAGGCCTCATATTTTTCAGGGCACTGTTTATGCTATCTATCCAGCAGCCAAGTGCTTCTAGCATTTAAAAAAAAAAATAGGATTAAATTAAAAGCTATCTTTTAAATGTTTCTATTTTTCAGTGATTTTACTTTTCATGGACAAGTAAAGAGAACAGTGAGAGTAAAGTACATTTTTATACCTGGTTAACAAAATAATCTTGCAGTGATGCATAATGTCTTTCAAACATGTCTTCATGCTGAAATAACACCCTAGCCTAAGCTTCAGAGCTGAATGCCATGAAGAAACAACTTCCTGAAGTGCATCCAACTGCTAAGTTATCTTTCGTTTATATGTATTGGGGGGGGGGGGACGACAATACTTCTGCACAGTGTGACAGCTTGTGAAGCTAACAACACAGAGAGGCTCTTGTAATGCCCCACATAGCCATTGTGGCTCATTAGCATAATTTAAAGTTGTTTTTTTGAAGGATAACAAATATACAAAGATTACCAGAGTCACTGTGCCTGGATCTATGAGTAAATTCCCCTGGTTTATCATGCTTGATTTTGATGGTAGATTTCTTGTGTGGAATTAGTATCTCACAATAGAAAATGCTAAAAAGGAACATGATGATTACAGTCTACTGATTTAATTGGAAATTGAAAAATACTTAATTCCAACTGAGGTGTCGCTGCAGGGAAACAATAGCATAAAATCTTCATATGACAGTTTTTATGAAGATAAACAGTTTTTATTTCATGGACACTTATAAATAGATATCTTATTTCTAATTGTTGTAGTTTATATTAACGTCTAAAACATGCAGCCTGTGGTTGTGTTACAGTATTAACATTTATGAAAGCAGTTTGTTACAGTACTCATTAGCTTGTAATAGTCATTTACAATGTCTGGATGATTTGCTAATAATGGATCTTAATGTAGATGTGTTATTCTGTTTAATAAGAAGAGGATGCACATGCTATAAAATAGGTTATTTATAAATATTAGAAATTAGAAATATAAATCAGTTGAAGAACTTGCAGAACTCTGCATGATAGGTGACTTATTGTAATAATAAGATTTTGTATTAACAAGGTTGTAAATAAATTATTTTAATTGGTATATGTGCTCATGCACATGTCAGAGAAGTAAGCTCTTAAAGTTACACACAATGCAGGTATTTTTCATACACCAGTGTTTGTGCTCTGGCGTATCATAATGTTCCGGCCCTTCCAGGGCATCCCGATACAAGAGGCTCGCCTATACCTGGCGAACAAATATTCTGCACCTTGCAGACTTTCACTTTTGAAAATTTGCTCCCTGCAGCTTGTACACAGGCGCAGGGCAGGAATGCCTATCTGCCACCAGCCTCTCCTACTCTTCATGCCCCTCTATGCCAAGAAGAGAAATAATCGCAAGTGCTGGCGAATCACAAGCATTTTGGATTATTTCAGAGCTTCTACACTACTTTTCTGGCAAATAAGCTTTGACAAATACCCCCCAAAGTCCCTATTATTCTATAGTATTTAGACAAAACAGTCAGTGATGTTGTAAAGAGCATTTGTTTGACAAATATAAGACATATTGGGGCACATTTACTAAAACCAGTGCAAACTGCAAACAGTGCAGAGGGCGCCAGATTCAGGATTTGTGGCGCCTGTTCTTCATGAATCTGGTGTACCTTGCACTGCTCCTACAGAGTGCACATTAAATGTGGTGCATGGTCTGACTGAGCACCGTAATACCTATTTAAGTGCAGAAATTTGCACATGGAGAATAGTGCAGCTGTTGTAATCCATACGAAAATACATGTTTAACGCAAACCATGTGTGAATGCAGTCTTAGATGTAAGGTAAGATGTGAAGTAATATGTGAGGTTATATGAGGTAATATGATAACCACCATATACTAGGAGCCATTGTCTGCTGTGGCAGTATGCAACCAATCACAGCTCAGCTTCAATTTTGCCAGCTCAATGTGAGCTCTGAGCTTTGATTGGTTACTAGGCAGTGAGTTTAATACAGTTTATGTGTGCGGTAAGATGGGTAGGGAGAGTGAGTGACAAAGAGAGAGAGACAGACAGGAGAGTGAGCGACAGAGAGACAGATGGGGAGAGTGAGCGACAGAGAGACAGACTGGCAAAAGTGAGTGACAGAGAGACAGACGGGGGAGAGTGAGCGACAGATGGGAAGAGTGAGCAACAGATGGGGGAGAGTGAGCGACAGAGAAACAGACGGGGGGAGTGAGCAACAGAGAGACTGACAGCGGAGAGTGAGCGAGAGAGTGAGACAGACAGGGAGAGTAAGCGACAGAGAGACAGACGGGGAGGGTGAGCGACAGAGAGACAACCAGTGAGTGTAACTGAGGGACAGAGAGAATGATAGGTAGAATGAGCGACAGAGAGAAAGACGGAGAGAATGAGTGACAGAGAGACAGGAGGGAAGAGAGTGTGGTGACAGAGACAGGGGGGAGAGTGAGTGAGAGAGAGACTGCCAGTGGGAGTGAGTTAGAGACAAACATGGAGAGTGACTGAGAGAGAGGCAGGGAGAGGGAGTGACAGACAGGGAGAGATAGGGAGATCTATTTTGTTATAGCTAAGAGCAGTTATCTACTATCCCAGGCAACGCTGGGATCTACAGCTAGTATTATATATAGTTATGTATAAACACACACACAGACTTATCTCTGAAGATTTAGAAATAAAAAGTTATGCCTCCATGTCACACACACCCTGCACACCCCCACATAACATCCATGTCACGTTGAACCTCACATAACATCCATGTGATGCTGCACCCCCACATTACATCCATGTCATGCTGCACCCCACATTACATCTGTATCACCCTGCACCCCACATTACTTCCATGTCACACTGCACCCTCACATAACATGCATGTCATGCTGCACCCCACATTCCCTCCCTCTGAACCCACATTACATCTGTCACACTGCATCTTACATACTCCCCCTATACCCCACATTACATCCATGCCACACTGTACCCCACATTACATCCATGCCATGTTGCACCCCCACATTACATACAAGTCACACAGCACCCCACATTCTCCCCCCGCACCTCCACATTGCATCCATGTCATGCTGTACCCCCCATTACATCCATGTCATGCTGCACCCCCACACTACACCCATGTCACACTGCACCCCCATATTAAATCCTGGTCACAGTGCACCCTATTTTCGCACCTGCACCTCCAAATTACATCCATCTCACACTTCACCACATATTCTCCACCCTGCTTCCTCACATAACATCCAAGTCACACTGCACTCCACATTCCCCCCCCCCTGCACCTCCAAATTACATCCATGTCATGCTGTACCCCACATTACATCCATGTCACTCCTCATCCCCACATTACATCCAAGTCATACTGCGACCACTGCAGTCACATGGTCATGACCTCATCGAAGGTCCTTTAGACCATATCTAGTGCATGTAGTAAAGTTAGTGCTGCTCAACCAGCACCCGACACCAACGACAACCTCCCCCTTCCCTGGGGGCGGATTTCCTTCTAATTTAAAAAATTAAAACCCCTTCACGCGGATGCCTTTTTTCACTTTTGTGTTTCCATTTATTGTTCACCTTTTTTAAGAAACATGCCGTGTACTGGGTAGTGGGAAAAAAAATTGGAAGCAGTCAAGTTAATGAAAAAAAGTTTCTTGTGCTCACTGTCTTGGCATATGGAGCTGTGTAAGGTGTCTTTTTTTTGCAGGACTGCAGGACATTTTAATCATTTTTTATTTACATTTTTATGAGTTGCAATATGGCATAAAAAGTGGTGATTTGGACATTTGGCACTGTTTTCCATCAGGATAGCCCCTGAGCCCTATTCACACATTCTTTACTGCAACTTACCATTGCGTCACAAGGTGTTAATCAATGTTTAGAAGATTTTTGAGACCAAGGCACATCTGAGTTGTACTTTCAATTTTTCTGTTCCATCAGAAAAAATATTGGGAAAAAAGGTTTACATCAGTTCAGTCAGGCATCAGTTATTATTTATGAAAATGAGAAGTCTGTAGGAATTGTTCCTCTGTACAAGAACACTGAAGCCTGTTGGGTTGGGAAAGGATCCATTTCTTTTTTACACTAATATGAATGGGGAAATGGAAAAAAAACAACTGATTACATTACAACTATTGCATTTATAAACTCATTCAAATCCATAGGTATTACATTTTTTTTTCAGTTTTCCGTTCCTTTGAGGAAAACTGGAAACACAAATTAGGTGTGAACTTGGCCTAAGTCTATGTCCTACTGGTTACAACCTCCTACTTTAAATATAGCTGACTCTCTGGAGGAGTGGGGGATTTAGAGGGAATATATGTTCCATACATCAATTGATGTGTATGAATACTTTTATTTCAGTAACTCAGGGAATATATTGACATCTAGAAATTGCATAGAGATTTTTTATTGCATTTTATATATAGTAGAGGCCTCCTGATCTGTAGATATTGGCCTACCATTCAATTACCAATGTACTTTCTGCAGCTGAAATGCTGTCAGTAAGTAGTCACATGAATATAAAGTTTACCGTATTTCTCTTACCACAACCAAATGGCTATAACCCTTTTTCTCTTCCTATATTCATCTCCCTAATACCTAATAACATTCTCTGTGCAGAATTGGCCAGTCCTCCCCCTCACCTTTCCATAGAGCAGACTAATGATACCCAACTTGCTGTAGGTTTGCATCTAAATTGCAGAAGTAAAGTCGTATTAGAGGGGGGGGGGGAGAAAGAGCCAGATTTGCCTTTTTATATGTTTATATTGTACTAGCCATTCATACAGAATTTGCTAAGAATTTAATGACCTTTTATAAAACTTCAATGTCTATATATTTGATAACCAGTAGTTGATTGATTTCTTCTTTTCATTTCAACAGAGTGTTTCTCTGGTGACAGTGATCATATGCTGGCAGTCCGGGAGAAGAGAATCGGGAAGCCCAGATTTATTTACAGTCATGTGCAAAGTATTGAGAAGAGTTTAGATCTAGAAAGACAGAAAATGCCTCAACACAATTTTCATTTTCCAACCCACTTGAAAATCAGTAAATTTATTGACCCTATGTTTGTAAAATCAGCTTTCCCTCGATCAACTCATGGCCAAGCACTGAATTTGTTAGCCTCGGAGGATCCTGATGTTGAAGTAGAAAATCTTCCTGTTCCACAATCAAGTGTAATTTTAGTGGTAAGTCTGTTGATATTGCATTGTTTGACAGGTTTGGAAAGACTAAAAATTGGTCAAACATCTACATTAGACCGTGATTGTCCATATGTCCTGCATTGTTGGGAATAATTACCCATGAAGACTATTCTTCTTTTTCCCCTTATCAGTAATGACGGTTGCTAGAATTTAGGAAACAAAAACGTATTTCCTAATAGGCAATAATGTTCAGTGACCTCAAATACTGTATGGCAGAAAGAAACCAAGGAGCAATAGCCCACCCAGAGAATAGTGATCTAATGATAAAAAGTAAAATGATAAGGATTTTTTCTTCTTGCAGGTCATAATTACAGGTTCTAACCAACATCTTCACATTTCTAGTTTTGACTCTCTAAAGTCATGGAATTTAATCAGTTCTTGTACAAGTGTTTTTGCATAAGTGTTGGTTGAAACGCTGTCAGTAAAACAACATTAAAATCCCATTTATAGACCATGTGGTAATGTATGAGCTGGATCTTTTTCAGCATGTGGATAAGATTTTTTTATTAACCTGTCAACTCTACTGGGACTGCAAATGTACACTGCAGAAGTACCCTATGCATTAGCCACTGAGTGATAGCAGCATCGGAGGCAGTATACCAGCTCTTATGTCACCCCACAAGTATTTGCCTCCTAATTATCTGTCATTTTATTATTAAAGAATTTCAGTCTATCTGGGAGTTAGTTTGTAATAGCATCTTTCTATGGGAGATGTGAATTAATATGTAAAGAGGCAGTGCTGGCTGGTAGACTCCCTGTGTTGTTTAATTTTAATGTTGCAAAAATTCGGAACATAGGATATATAGACAATGAAGCATGTTACAACCGCTCTACAGCAACACAAGCAGTAATGAGAAGACAGGGGAAGTATCATACATTAATTGGCTGCTTTGTATTAGCAGTTTGCTAGATTTGTAATTAAGAATTCTGGCTTGAATATCACAGTTTACCATCATTCTTCATTCAAAATGATATTAAGCTGTTTCCCAATAAGGATTAATTAGCCATGCCATATTGTTGCTTTTTGTGTTATATTCCTGGTAATCTAAAATTAGTTAAGATAGAATTTCAGACACTCATATATTGTAGTAGATTAAATATTGATATCATGACCTATATAGTCAGCGATTGTCATCAAAACACATAAACTGTCGTGTTCTAAAAGTCTGATCCCTAAAAATCATGCCCTTAAGGATGTAAAGGTTTTCTCTCTTTATAGTGATGGTATTTAATATTTCATGCCTTGTACTGGGAAGCTGGGTAAAAATTCTAAAATTCTAAATGTGGTAAAATTGGTGAAAAAAACACATTGGGGCAGATTTATCAAGTGTCTGAAAGTCAGAATATTTCCAGGTGCCCATGGCAACCAATCACAGCTCCGCTTTAAAATATTCATGAGCACTGGTAAAATGAAAGCTGAGATGTGATTGGTTGCCATGGGCAACTGGAAATATTCTGACTTTCAGACACTTGATAAATCTGCCCCATTGTGGCTCATTTACTAAAGGTCCGTTAGACGCATTTTCGCTGGGTTTACCGTCGATTTTCCGATTTGCTACGAATTGCCCCGGGTTTTTGGCGCACGCGGTCGGATTGTGGCGCATTGGCTCCAGCTTGCGTGCAACAGAAATCAGGGGGCATGGCTGACGTATTCGGACAAACCGCGGAGTTTAAAAGGGAATTGTGTCGCAAGATCAAGCGCTCACATGCACCAGGAAGAAGCAGGTGAACTCCGGCGGACCTTGGCACAGAAGCTACGGATGCAGGAACTCGGGCGCACGATCCTAGTTAATTGGGGCAGACCTGAATCCTCGTCTGACAATGCACCGCGGGATCGCGACAGGACCAGGTAAGTAAATCTGCCCCATTGGCTCCATATTCTTGTGAGCCCTGTATTTACGCCTTTCCCTTTCGTTCCAAAAGACACTTTTAATAGATTAAAAAGGAATAACACCTTTTGTACGAAAAAAAATTCTTCATTTCACTGTGTTCTGACGCCTATGATTTTTTCACATGCTACAGCGTTCAGTCCTGTGTATGCTCTCATTTTTTTTGATGCTTTCATTGCTGCCTTTTTGCGTACTGTAAGACCTTTTGATCACTTTTTATTCAAATTTTTTGAGTTGCAAAATGACAAAACATTTGGGCACTATTTTTTGTTACAGAGTTTTTATATTTTGATAGATCGAAACGTTTGGGAAACGTTGATACTTCACATATTTATGATTGTACTTTTAATATGTGTTCTAGGGAAAAGGGGGGTGATTAGAATTTTTTTAACTCCTGAGGGCCGCAGTATTGAGATCAGGCTGAATGACAGGCTTGGGATTCTAGCATAGCCTCCCAGCTGTCATATCAACTGATTGGCGTCCCCCTGATAACCTCATGGTGAGGTGAGGGGGGGGGGCATCATCAAATCAAAGATGGCGGCGCACAGCTTTGTCGGCGCATTTGACAGGTTAACACCCACATGCTGTTACCAGAGCTCAGGTAAGATGAGATGAAAGCCCCTAATCATGGACAGAAATAAAAGAGAAAAATCTACAAACAAGAAATAAGAGCAAATTATAAAAAAATTATTAGGGGGATTCATTAACTGAGTCCAAGCATACGGCTGTGGTATTTCCAACTAGCTTTAGGGTTCTACACTGTAATAGTTTAATGTAGCACATATACATAATATATTTTTCACACAGCATTAATATATGTGTGCCAAAAATTAAATCCAATATTTTTGGCACATGGCAATATAAATGAGGCAGAGGTTCGGGATTGTCTGTGTTTACAGCAGAAACAGCTTGGTAAACCATAATAAATTCCCCTCAATATGTTTGACTCTGGCTTTAATGAGATAAAAAAGAAAACTGGTGATACATTCTTTTAAAGGTAATGACAGGCGAAAGACACTGCATTGAACCAAAACATTGTACCCTAAGTAAATAGAGTGCCCCACGTTTATTTTCTTTGCTAAACAAGTTGTTGTGCTTCCCTATTCATACACTACAGATTGTTTTATATTTCTCATATTTAAAGATATAGATATAATTATGAAAATAAATAGATTTGTTCATACTACATCATGTCTTTTTTTTTATATATGTCGACATTAAAAAAATGTTGACAAGTGTCATCTCCTAAAGTGTTTCCTCTTTGATGTGACCTCTGTTGTGACAGTCTTTTTGATGTATTATTCATAAGAGTGAAACCTTGACACGCATTCTGAATTCAGGTACTACATTCTGAGCATTTTTTTTGCTTGGTTAAAATGTATTAAAGAAAATCAAGCGTGATAAACCATGGTCACTTACTCATAGATCCAGGCACTGTGACTGTGACTTCTTATATAATATTTGTCATCCATGACCCCCTTCATTCTAAAATCAACTTTTAACATTGTGCTAATGAGCATTAAAGGGAACCTACCACCCCGATTCTACCTATAAAGGTAGAAGGGGTGGTAGGTGGATGAATGGGACGTGAGGATAGCCCTTTTTGGGCTAATCCTCACGTCCCGGCTATCTTTTTATAAAGTTTATAGCAGGTATATGTAAATTTATTTATGCGGCTACTGGGGCATGGAGTAGCCGGACATGAGGCTACTAGTCGCGGCTACTCCACGCCCCAGTAGCCACATTACTCCGCCTACCATTTAATCTTCGGCGCGCAGCTCCTGGTAGCTGCGCGCCCTCGTCCGAGTCCCCCGGCATCTGCGGCCTACTGCGCATGCGCAGTAGCTCCGGCCCCGGAGCCGCGGCTGCGCAGCCAAAGGCCGGGGTTCTGCGCATGCGCAGAACGCAGGGGACTCAGACGAGGGCGCGCAGCTATGAGGAGCTGCGCGCTGAAGATTAAATGGTAGGCGGAGTAATGTGGCTACTGGGGCGTGGAGTAGCCGCGACTAGTAGCCTCATGTCCGGCTACTCCACGCCCCAGTAGCCGCATAAATAAATTTGCATATGCCCGCAATAAACTTTATAAAAAGATAGCCGGGACGTGAGGATTAGCCCAAAAAGGGCTATCCTCACGTCCCATTCATCCACCTACCACCCCTTCTACCTTTATAGGTAGAATCGGGGTGGTAGGTTCCCTTTAAGGGCTCTTGGGGGGTGTAACCAGAGCCGTCTGGGCTTTAACATTACAGGCTGTTACACTGTCTCTGCCTCCCCCTGCTCCCTCATCACTTACCTCCTCCCTCTGCCTGACTGTAATTTCACTGCAGCACAGAAAGTTTCAGAACACTTTGATAGAGGGCAAGTGCTCAGCAACAACCCGCCAAGCTGCAGAACAGAATGTGGGCTCTGGACTTATTGGTAAGTGCCCCTGATTTATGGCAGATTTCCTTTATGAATATTTGACTGCTCCCTATAAGATCTAGGTTTTGTCAGACTTTAGATTGTCAGATTATTTTCAGCCTTTTTTTTATAGTAACTATGTATAACTTATGTTCAGCAGAAAATGTTTGGGATGAATTTGAGCAGGTAAATTATTAAAATGGGAATTTTCTCTAACCGATCAGTCTCAGGGTATTTGTCATCTTCAGGACCAGACACACTGTTTTATTTTCAGATATTTTTTTTGGACTACAATGTGATTTTTGTTGTGTTTTTTGGGGAGAGTAAGGGATTCCCATTTTATTATTTTTATTTTTTAATTTTTACGTTTAACTCCTTAAGGACACAGCCTGTTTGTAAGTTAAGGCTCAGTCCCTCTTCTTTTACATTTGACCAAATTACCTGTGGTAATATCTTTTCAACACTTATATCCCTGTGATTTTGAGAATGTTTTTTTGTGAGACATTATAGTTTATGTTAGTAGCATCATTTCATTGATTAGTTTCTTTTTTTTGGGGGGGGGGGGGTGAAATTCAATAATTTAGGAAACATTTTAAAAAATAACAATTTTCAAAAAAGATATACCACAATTTTTTTTTCTATAGAAACCCTTTGCTATTGGTCTTCTTTTTATTTCCATAATTTGTTTTACGTTTCCATATTTTTTATGGATGTGAGAGGTTTCAATTTTTAGTAGCAACTTCTCAGATTTTCAAGAGATTGAAAAATTTTTGGTGACCAATTCAGTTAGGAAGTGCCCTATCAAAGCTTATGTACTATATACCCCCACAAGTAGCACCATTTTATGAACCTATCATCTGAAAATATACAGATCAGCATTTGAGAAGTCTATTAACCCTTTAATTCTTTATCTGGAAGCAAACAAAAATGGATTGAAAAATTTGACGTTTCCAGTGCAATAGAAACCTCCAAGAAATTATACCATTTTGGAAACCTCAAAGAATTTATCTGGGGTTGTGGTGAGCATTTTAACCCCCACCATGCTGGTCAAAATCTAATGCATAGTAAATAGTGCATAGCAAAAATTGCGTAGTTTAAAAATTGCATTGTTTTCTCAAATGTGTCATAATAGGAAGAAATGTATTCAGCCCAACACATGCCACTGTGGATAAACACCCCATTCTGTGGGTTATTACGTGTATGTCAATACCCCATGTGTAGCAATACACGCTGGGGACACGGTAGGCTTGAGAAGGGAAAAGCAAAAGTTAGCTTTTGGAGCACCCTATTCACTAGACTATTGTTGGGGTACCCCTGAGGTACCAGTACAATAGAAACCCCCCAGTAGTGACCCCATTTTAGGAAAGGGCAACCCTCAAAAAATTTATTTAGGGTTGTATGAGCATTTTAACCTTAAGATCCTGGCTCAAATGTAACACAAATTGAATGGTGTCGAGTAAAATTCGTCATTGTAGAGTCAAAAGTATTTTGCCCAATTCATGTCATTGGAGACAAACCCCCCAAAAATTGTCATGCAGGGTGGCAATAATCTACAAGATAGAGACATGGCAGGGCTCGGAAGAGAATGGCATTTAGAGCACAGACATTTAAAATTTTTGGCACCATAAAACATTTGTAGGTGCCGTTAGGGATCAGTACAGTAGAAACCCCTGAGAACTGAACCTATTTGAAATTTACATCCACCCATGAATAAATCTAGGTGTGTAGTGAGCATTTTAACCACACAAGTGGACCCTAAGGATGATGCATAATGGATAGTGCATAGTACAAAATATCCATTATGTAATCTTGTGCCCAGCTACTGAAACAGGAGATGAAGACCCCCAAAAACATGATGCAGGTTCTCCCGGGTACGGAAATACCCCATATGTGGCAATAATATAAACAATCTTTCATGCACAACCCTGGTTTCTGTGGGCACGTGTCACACTGGTATATATATTGTTTTTTTATGTTACTTTTAGAGTACAACCTGCACCTCATCTGTGTCCTTACCTTGCTGGCAGTTTGGGGAACTTCTCCTGGAAAGTGCTGCCCTGGTACAATGCGTGATGTGGCCTCGCTTCCAGACGTACTAGCACTAGCCCCTTCCTGGTCTCTAAAAATTAACTGCTTAACTACTACCTCTTGAAATTCCTGGAAAGTTCCCTTCTGGCCTGCAAATCGATGTAACATGTAAGCATTATACAGTGCCATCTGCATAATGTGCACGGCCAGCTTCTTGTACCACACCATCGACTTCCGCATGGCGTTATATGGCTGAAGTACCAGGTCTGACAAATCCACCCCTCCCACGTACCTATAATAATCCAAAATAGAGTCCGACTTGGGGGCTTCTGTACTGGTACAACACAGAACAACGCCTACTCCTCCATACAACGCCTGCTCCTCCACACAAAGCCTGCTCCTCCATGCTGCTCCTACTCCTCCACGCTATGCCTACTCCTCCACGCTACGCCTACTCCTCCACGCTAAGCCTACTCCTCCATGCTACTACTACTCCGCGCTACTACAATAGTGTGTTTGGGGTACAGTAAAGGGACAGATCACTAGCACAACTCTCTCTAACATCATCAATCACAAAATAGCGATGTTGGAGAGCGTTGAGATAGTAAGATCTGCCCAAAAATCATCACAGATCTGTATTGACTGGCCAATGGCGACGATCGACATCACAGGAACAATCAGATTGGTCCTGTGATGTCATCGGAGGGGTGTTTTGCGACAGGGGGATGTCCAAAATTCAAGTAGCGCTCTGTGTGTGTGTTTTTACTTTATATGTACCCCATGAGGTCATAAAAGACCCCTGGGAGACATTTTCATTTTTATTTTTTTACATTTTACTTTTTTTGCTTTTCCAAGTTTTCCCCTGTTTAACCCTCTTAGACCCAGCGGTCACGTGACCTCATTCAGCGAAGAAGGGAGAAGCGCTAACGAACCGCATCTCCCTTCTCCCTAGTGTCTCCGGGTGCCTCTGACTCCTGGAGACCAGGTCCTGCTCCTGCGATTAGCGCGGGAGCAGCAGAAAACTGCAGCGATTACTAAAGACATGGCTACAAACTCGGGACCTATGCCCGCTGACGCTGAAGTCAGCTGGAGGTCAGAAACGAGTCAATCAAAATTTTTAGGCTTGAAGGCTGATAAAATACCCAAAAAAAAAGAAATTAATTTTATATTTTTTCTGATTGGGTGTTGCACATAGGGTTACCTTAGTGATTATTTGGATGACCATATTTTTGTGTGATATTTCTTTATGTATTTTTTAAATGTATTTAGTTTTTACTGGATAGATTTTTGGGAACTTTATTTTTTTCATTTTCTTTTTTTTTATTTTACTTTGCCATTTTTACTTTGGTTATTGTGTAGCTCCAGTTGCAGGTAAAATTTATGTCATTAATACTACATAATGATTTCAGTACAAATTCATATATGATATCTTTTAACTGAAAATGAAGTATTCTGCTATCTACTACTTCAAAATCACTAAATCTCCATGCAAGTATGGCAAGTCTGTGCCAAAAGTTACTGTTCTAGATATTGTCATATTTGTCATTCGGCAGACTCCTTATGACACTTCTTTGTCTTTGGAGTTCCGTTGCCCGGCAAACTTTTCAAAGTAGCTTTTGGCTCCTGATAAACCTGTTGGCAGTGTTTTTATGCTTTGTGGGTTTTTTGCGACAGCACAGTAATAGCACATAGACCGGGGGTGGGGGCTAGATTCAATTTGTGACAAAACCTAAATGGAAAGTTCCAATTCAGTCCTATTGTGAAAACATGGCTATGCAAGTTTAACCCCTTAAGGACCAGGCCCTTTTTCATTTTTGGGTTTTTATTTTTCACTTCTCACATTCAAAATTCTATAACTTTTTCATTTTTCCATGTAAAGAGCTGTGTGACGGCTTATTTTCTGCGTAACAAATAGCACTTCGTAGTGGCAGTATTCAATATTCCATGCCATGTACTGGGAACCGGGAAAAAAATTCTAAATGCAGTGAAAGTGATGAAAAAACACATTTGCGCATTTCTTGTGGGCTTGGTTTTTACAGCTTTCACTGTGCGCCCCAAATGACAGGTCTATTTCATTCATTGTGTCAGTACAATCACGGGGATACCAAATTTGTATAGGTTTTAAAATGTTTTCATACATTTAGAAAAATTAAAACCTCCTGTACAGAAAAAAAATTCTTAATTTTGCCATCTTCTTGGGCTAATAACTTTTTCATACTTTGGTTTACAAAGCTGTGGGTGGTGTCATTTTCTGCAACTTTTGATGATGTTTTCAATGCTTTTATTTTTAAGACTGTACAACCTTTTGATCACTTTTTATAGAATTTTTTCTATTTTTTCAAAATGGCAAAAAAATGCCATTTGCGACTTCGGCCGCTATTTTCTGTTACGAGGTTAAACAAAGTAAAAAACGGTTATTATATTTCGATAGATCAGGCATTTTCGGATGTGGTGATACCTAATGTGTGTATGATTTTTACTGTTTATTTATATTTATATTAGTTCTAAGGTACTTTAACCCTAGGTTATCTGATTGATCCTATCATATACTGCCATACTGCAGTATGGCAGTATATGGGGATTTTGCACACCATCTATTACAATGTGCAAATCGCACATTGCAATAGATAGCCTAGATCATGATAGCCTTGGATCTTTGTGTGATCCGAGGCTGTCATGGCAACGGATCGCCGCTCCCCAATGAAGTCACGGGGAGCGACAATCGGAGCCAAGATGGCGTCGCCCACGAGCCGCCGGCAGCTTTGCCGGCGGTGATCACAGGAGTAAAGCCCGCGATCGGTGCAAGCACCGATCACGGGTGCTAGCGACGAGCATTTGCTTCATTATGAAGCAAATGCCCGGTGAGTCTGAAGAGGGCTCAGCCCGTGAGCCCTCTTCATACTCCCCCATGCGCAGCAAGACGTAAGGGTACGTCTTATTGCTCTATGGGGTTAATGAATTTGGTGCAAGCAGGGTATATGTCAAAGTGACTTTGCAATGTCCTATGTTCATTTGGTGCAATTGGAAATTGCAAAACAGCATTTGATCCACAACTGCGCCAAAACTACACCACTGACAAAAAAACTATTATGCATCATCCTCATTGACTTTGGAGCATTCTACAACGTAATAGACTAAATGTTTTATTCTTAAAGGGGTTGTCCGAGTTTTGAAAAAAAACTGGGTGGCCGGGAGCGGGCCGCTTAAAACAAAAAAGATGTACTTCCCTTCCGGTGCCCTCCGGTATCCAGCACTGCTGTCGCTCCGGTCCGGGCGCCATGTAAACAAACATGGCCGCCGGAGCAGCGCTGCATTCAGCTTCCAGCCGGCCGTGGCTGGGTACACCTATCCGTCCCTATTCACACCATTGTGTATGGGGGCCGGAAGGTTGTCGGGTCCGGCCGGAAGCTGAATACAGCCCGCTCCCGGCCACATATAGTTTTTTTTCAAAACTCAGACAACCCCTTTAATAACGTAAAAATGACACAGTATTACTAGAAGTTGATGTCTCAATAATGGGGCACATTTACTAAAGGTTCAACAGGCCGCGATTCCCTCAGGTTTTCCCAAATATTTCCGTTTTGTGCCGTTTTGCGGCAAATTGCCCCAGGTTTTTGGCGCACGCAATCGGATTGTGGCGCATCGGCTTGCACGCGACAGAAATCGGGGGGGGGGGGGGGGAGGTGACAGATTCGGAAAAACTGCAGAATTTAAAAAACTAAATGTGCTGCAAGATCAAGCATTTACATGCATCAGGAAGAAGAAGGTGAACTCCGGCGGACCTCGGCGCAGCAGGGACACCTGCAGGAAATTGGACGCTCGACCTTAGTGAATCGCGACCCGAATCCGCATCGGACAACACACTGCGGGATTGCGACGGGACCGGGTAAGTAAATGTGCCCCAATGTGTTTAATTAATTTTTTTGAGTATTACAGGATTTCATTGATAACCTATTATTAGGTAAAGAATAGAATAATAACAGATTAGTTTCTGACAACATAAATGGGCCTACTAAGCAGAAGAAAGCAGTGCTGCAGCGCTAGCAGGTATCAGACCCCATCATTCTGATAGCAAGATAGGTAATAAAAAAAAGTACTGCAATACCACTTCAATATGTAGCTGTCAATGTATAAAAGTGTGTGGACAACTTAAAAACATAATAATTAGAGATGAGCGAGCACTAAAATGCTCGGGTACTCGTTATTCGAGACAAACTTTTCCTGATGTTCAAGGGGACCAAGGCTCTGCACAGGGAAGCTTGGCCAAACACCTGGGAACCTCAGAAAAGGATGGAAACACCACGGAAATGGACAGGAAACAGCAGGGGCAGCATGCATGGATGCCTCTGAGGCTGCTTAATCGCACCATTATGCCAAAATTATGGGCAACAGCATGGCCATGACAGAGTGACAGAATGAAGCTAGATAGCATCTAAAACATCCAATAATTGACCCTGACACTATAGGGGACGGCATGCAGAGGCAGCGGCAGTAGCGGCAGGCTAGAGAGTGGCATGGCGACATACCCTAAATGGACTCAGGCTTCAAACCAATGGGTGGCAGAGAGGAACCAAAGGAGGTGAGCAAGAAGCGCTCAAATAATATCGGTACATGATAAAAGTTTGCCAGTATATTTTGTGGATTACACAGCAGGGTGGCGACAAAGTTAACATGGAAGCCATGAAAACAACCCAAAATTCTGCCTGACACAGCTCGTTTGATAAGGGGACCATGTATGGAGGCAGTGAACTAGTAGTAGATTAAAGGTGCTGCAGTTAAAACTATGTTAGTTGGATCTTGGCATGGAGCTGGCGCTCCGCTGCCAGGCGAGCTTTCGCCAATCCAAGCCCCTGTCTCTAGGCTACTCCCCAAACAGCACTTCTAAGAACCTTTTGTATAAGATCAAGTGTAGTAGCATTCTTATAAGTTTAGGATATGGCGGGTGAGGGGAATGTAAACAGATGCGCAAGAAGCGCTGAAATAATATTGGTAAATGATAAAAGTTTGCCAGTATATTTTGTGGATTACACAGCAGGGTGGCGACAAAGTTAACAAGTTTGTTGTGGAAGCCATGAAAACAACCCAAAATTCTGCCTGACACAGCTCGTTTGATAAGGGGACCATGTATGCCTACAGTTCATGCCAGTTGCTGCACTGGCTGCCAGTCTCCTTTCGAATACAGTTTAAAATAATAACCCTCATCCATAAAGCTCTGTATAATGCTGCACCCCCCTACCTCTCCTCTCTTATCTCAGTCTATCGCCCAACCCGTGCTCTTAGATCCGCCAGTGATCTTAGTTCAACCTCTACCCTAGTGCGGACCTCCCACTCGCGTCTCCAAGACTTCTCTAGAGCTGCACCAATTCTATGGAATGCTCTGCCCCGGACTATCAGACTAATACCTAACCTCCAAAGTTTCAAACGTGCTCTTAAAACCCATTTCTTTAGGCAAGCCTATAACACTCATTAACTGCATGAAGTTTTAACTCTTCTACTAACCCGTCCTGTGTCGTCCTCCCATCTGTTATCCAGCAACCAACAGGCACCAGACTTCTCTGCAGTCCCATTCACCCTGGACCTGGTGACGGCTGAGTGGTTCAAGCGACGGCAATTCCATTTATTATATTTTGTTCTATTCCCTAAGAAGAATGGCTTGACCATTAAAAATTCTTTTACCTCGTGTTACCCCATCATCTTCATAAACCGTAAGCTCTGGCGAGCAGGGACCTCACTCCTGTTGTTCCATACAAATGTTGTGCTCTGTTACATTACATTTGTATTTGTTTCCTATGATTTGTAAAGCGCTACGGAATATGATGGCGCTATATAAATAAAGATTATTATTATTATTATTATGGAGGCAGTGAACTAGTAGTAGATTAAAGGTGCTGCACTTAAAACTATGTTAGTTGGATCTTGGGATGGAGCTGGCGCTCCGCTTCCAGGCGAGCTTTCGCCAATCCAAGCCCCTGTCTCTAGGCTACTCCCCAAACAGCACTTCTAAGAACCTTTTGTATAAGATCAAGTGTAGTAGCGTTCTTATAAGTTTGGGATATGGCGAGTGAGGGGAATGTAAAGAGATGCGCAAGAAGCGCTGAAATAATATCGGTAAATGATAAAAGTTTGCCAGTATATTTTGTGGATTACACAGCAGGGTGGCGACAAAGTTAACAAGTTTGATGTGGAATGCCCTGTAATAGCTCTTGGGCGGTGTGCCTTTTATCGCCTAGGCTCAGCAGTTTGAGCACCGCCTGCTGTCGCTTAGCGACGGCACTGCTGCTGTGCCTAGAGCTACCGACTGATGGCGCCATGGCCACGGATGGTAATTCGGAGGAGGAGGAGGTGGAGGAGGGGTGGGAGGAGGAGGAGGTATAGTAGGCCTTTGAGACCTGGACCGAGGTAGGCCCCGCAATCCTCGGCGTCGGCAGTATATGACCAGCCGCAGGGTCAGACTCGGTCCCAGCCTCCACCAATTTAACCCAATGTGCCGTCAGCGATATATAGTGGCCCTGCCCGGCAGCACTCGTCCACGTGTCAGGGCACGGATGATGTTGTCTGACACGTGCTGGTGCAGGGCTGGGACGGCACATCGGGAAAAGTAGTGGCGGCTGGGGACCGAATACCGAGGGGCGGCCGCCGCCATGAGGTTGCGAAAGGCCTCGGTCTCTACTAGCCTATAGGGCAGCATCTCCAGGCTAAGCAATCTGGAGATGTGCACATTAAGGGCTTGGGCGTGCGGGTGGGTTGCACTATATTTCCGTTTCCGCTCCAGCGTCTGGGGTATGGAGAGCTGAACCCTGGTGGATGCTGTGGAGGATCGTGGAGGCGACGATGGGGTTTTTGTGCCAGGGTCCTGGGCAGGGGGCTGACTATCAGCTGACACAGGGGAAGGAGCAGTGGTGTGCACGGCCGGAGGTGAACGGGCTTGGTGCCACTGAGTGGGGTGTTTAGCATTCATATGCCTGCACATACTGGTGGTAGTTAAGCTAGTAGTGGTGGAACCCCTGCTGATCCTGGTTTGGCAAAGGTTGCACACCACAGTCCGTCGGTCATCCGGTGTTTCCTTAAAGAACCTCCAGACTTCTGAAAATCTAGCCTTGCCGCGGGAGCTTCACTACGTGACACATTTGGCGCTGATGCACCTGCTCTGGCCCTGCCTCTCCGTCTGGCCCCACCACTACCTCTTCCAACCTGTTCTGGTCGAGGACTCTCCTCCGTCTCAGAAGCACTGTGTTCACCCGGCCTCTCAACCCAGCTTGGGTCTGTCACCTCATCATCCTCCGATCCCTCAGTCTGCTCCCCCCTCGGACTTCGTGCCCTGACAACAACTTCCCCACTGTCTGACAACCGTGTCTCCTCATCGTCGGACACCTCTTTACACACTTCTTCCACTACGTCAAGAAGGTCATCATCACCCACAGACTGCGACTGGTGGAAAACCTGGGCATCGGAAAATTGCTCAGCAGCAACCGGACAAGTGGTTTGTGACTGTGGGAAGGGTCCAGAAAAAAGTTCCTCAGAGTATGCCGGTTCAAATGCCAAATTTTCATGGGAGGGGGCAGACTGGGGGGGAGGAGGCTGAGGTGCAGGAGCTGGAGGAGTGCCGATTTCGGTGACATGGGTGGACTGCGTGGAAGACTGACTGGTGGACAAATTGCTCGAAGCATTGTCGGCAATCCACGACATCACCTGTTCGCACTGTTCTGGCCTCAACAGTGCTCTACCACGAGTCCCAGTAACTTCAGACATGAACCTAGGGAGTGTAGCTCTGCGGCGTTCCCCTGCTCCCTCATAAGCAGGTGGTGTCTCACCCCGCCCAGGACCACGGCCTCTGACCCCTGCAGTAGTTGGATGCCCAAGTCCCCGCCCTCGTCCTCTACCCCTAGCCCTCGGGTTAAACATTTTGAAAATGAAAGTTATAACTTTAATTTTTTTTAACTTTTTTTTGTGTTTTTTTGTGTTTTTTAGTTTTTTTTTGTGTTTTTTAGTTTTTAAAACCAAACGATGCTATCCTATTGCTATGGCTATTTTCTAGCCAAGTATGAAAGCACACTGCTATGCCAGATGAGATGACGCTGAGTTATGAAAAAATAAACGTAAAATAAAAAGAAACTGCCAGACTGTGCCTAATTGAAATCCAACCCCTAATAAATTTTCCCACTTCGGTCTTTGCGATGGATATGTGCGTCACTAAGTGCTAAACACAGCGGTCGCAAGTCTCACTCCAAATTCCTCACAATTGGCTAGTAGATGCACTGCAGCAAGGACAGCCACCAGCAGATCAACCAGAAATAAAATATATATAACGCTATTGTAGGCGTAAGTAAGCCGTTTGGATTCTCCTTTGGCTATTTTCTAGCCAAGTATGAAAGCACACTGATGAGATGACGCTGAGTTATGAAAAAATAAACGTAAAATAAAAAGAAACTGCCAGACTGTGCCTAATTGAAATCCAACCCCTAATAAATTTTTCCACTTCGGTCTTTGCGATGGATATGTGCGTCACTAAGCGCTAAACACAGTGGTCGCAAGTCTCACTCCAAATTCCTCACAGTTGGCTAGTAGATGCACTGCAGCAAGGACAGCCACCAGCAGATCAACCAGAAATAAAATATATATAACGCTATTGTAGGCGTAAGTAAGCCGTTTGGATTCTCCTTTGGCTATTTTCTAGCCAAGTATGAAAGCACACTGATGAGATGACGCTGAGTTATGAAAAAATAAATGTAAAATAAAAAGAAACTGCCAGACTGTGCCTAATTGAAATCCAACCCCTAATAAATTTTCCCACTTCGGTCTTTGCGATGGATATGTGCGTCACTAAGCGCTAAACACAGCGGTCGCAAGTCTCACTCCAAATTCCTCACAATTGGCTAGTAGATGCACTGCAGCAAGGACAGCCACCAGCAGATCAACCAGAAATAAAATATATATAACGCTATTGTAGGCGTAAGTAAGCCGTTTGGATTCTCCTTTGGCTATTTTCTAGCCAAGTATGAAAGCACACTGATGAGATGACGCAGAGTTATGAAAAAATAAACGTAAAATAAAAAGAAACTGCCAGACTGTGCCTAATTGAAATCCAACCCCTAATAAATTTTCCCACTTCGGTCTTTGCGATGGATATGTGCGTCACTAAGCGCTAAACACAGCGGTCGCAAGTCTCACTCCAAATTCCTCACAATTGGCTAGTAGATGCACTGCAGCAAGGACAGCCACCAGCAGATCAACCAGAAATAAAATATATATAACGCTATTGTAGGCGTAAGTAAGCCGTTTGGATTCTCCTTTGGCTATTTTCTAGCCAAGTATGAAAGCACACTGATGAGATGACGCAGAGTTATGAAAAAATAAACGTAAAATAAAAAGAAACTGCCAGACTGTGCCTAATTGAAATCCAACCCCTAATAAATTTTCCCACTTCGGTCTTTGCGATGGATATGTGCGTCACTAAGCGCTAAACACAGCGGTCGCAAGTCTCACTCCAAATTCCTCACAATTGGCTAGTAGATGCACTGCAGCAAGGACAGCCACCAGCAGATCAACCAGAAATAAAATATATATAACGCTATTGTAGGCGTAAGTAGGCGTAAGTAAGCCGTTTGGATTCTCCTTTGGCTATTTTCTAGCCAAGTATGAAAGCACACTGATGAGATGACGCTGAGTTATGAAAAAATAAACGTAAAATAAAAAGAAACTGCCAGACTGTGCCTAATTGAAATCCAACCCCTAATAAATTTTCCCACTTCGGTCTTTGCGATGCATATGTGCGTCACTAAGCGCTAAACACAGCGGTCGCAAGTCTCACTCCAAATTCCTCACAATTGGCTAGTAGATGCACTGCAGCAAGGACAGCCACCAGCAGATCAACCAGAAATAAAATATATATAACGCTATTGTAGGCCTAAGTAAGCCGTTTGGATTCTCCTATGGCTATTTTCTAGCCAAGTATGAAAGCACACTGCTATGCCAGATGAGATGACGCTGAGTTATGAAAAAATAAACGTAAAATAAAAAGTAAATGGCAGACTGTGCCTAATTGAAATCAAACCCCTAATAAATTTTCCCACTTTGGTGTTTGAGTTGGATATGTGTGTCACTAAGAGCTAACACAACGGTAGCAAGTCCCCCTGCAAATTCCTCACAATATGGTACTAGCTGCACTACTAGTGCCAGCAAGCCCAGCCACAAGCAAACAAAAAAAAAAAAAAGTATAACGTTATTGTAGCCCTAAGAAGGGCTGTTGGGTTCTTGTTGAATCACTCCTGCCTAACACTATTCTAATAGAACACCCTAACGCTTTCCCTGACCAGCAGCAGCTCTCTCCCTAGCGGCATCCAGACACAGAATGATCCGAACAGCGCGGGCAGCGGCTAGTCTATCCCAGGGTCACCTGATCTGGCCAGCCAACCACTGCTATCGACGTGTAAGGGTACCACGTCATGCTGGGTGGAGTGCAGAGTCTCCTGGCTTGTGATTGGCTCTGTTTCTGGCCGCCAAAAAGCAAAACGGCGGGAGCTGCCATTTTCTCGAGCGGGCGAAGTATTCGTCCGAGCAACGAGCAGTTTCGAGTACGCTAATGCTCGAACAAGCATCAAACTCGGACAAGTATGTTCGCTCATCTCTAATAATAATTTTAAAAAAAACTACCACAAAGACAATACAAATGCTGTCACCCTATATCATAGTTTTATTTTCAATATTTTCTTTGACAATATTTTCTTAATACAACTCCACCTACCATAGGTGAATAAAATCACTGAAGTTTCCAGGAAAGCTGCTTCTCTGCTTTTATGTTAACTTTACACACCTGAAGTTGGGTGTACCTGAGGCTTGCACTCTAATTGGGACCATGATCCCCAATACTCATTGTGCTGCTCCACAACTTGTGTTTTTTAACTATATATATATATAAAGGGCCGGATTAAAGGGTGGGTGCGGGACGCGCCTTTTCCCTTTAAGGGGCTGCCATCGAGTGTGGGTGAATCAGGCGGACATATGGCTGCCCGCATTGTGCACTATGTGTCTGGATCCAGCTTTCAAACCGGAGAACCAGATGGAAGCCAGTAGAGTTCTGTGTAAGGCATAGCAGGGAACAATACGTTCCCTACTCTGAAATAGCCTGCCGACTGCACAAGACATAGGTGTACAGACGCATGCGTCACAGTGACATCACATACTGCACCGCCTGCACCAGTACACAGACAGGATGAAAGAAGCGAAGAAACAAAGAAGAGATCAGCATGCATCAGGGGAACAGCGGAGGGTGTGTGCAATGCTATTATTTTACTTGGCACTATATATAGTTGTAGTACTGGGCATTAGGGGATAGAAGTACTGTAAAGGAGTTGGGTGTACTGGCAAAATGGTTTTTATACTGGTAAGGTGGTTGTTCTGGCCAGGGGGTAGCTGTACTGGCCAGGTAGTAGGTGTACTGGGCAGGGGGTAGGTTGTCTGGGCAGGGGGTAGGTGTACTGGGTTAGGGATATAGATTGGCCACAAAAAAATAACTTTTATTAATATTCATTAAAAGATGGAACTAACGTCATCCAATATTGTGTGTTAAAATTGCCAGAGAACAAGGGGCGGCAGTTCTCACTATATCAGGGAGATGAGTGACTACGTGAATCTGTGGTTAGATCTCGGAGGCTGATGGTACGTGCATACGCTGCATTAGGAATGCCGTAGTTCGTATTCTATCTTATATAGTGGGGAGATCCGTGTAAGTTTATAAGGTTCAATTTATAGCCACTTCGGCGTCATATTATCCCTAGGTTCACAGGTCAGGCTCCCCAGTGTGGGTAATGCTGCGCTCACACAGTGCTATGTGTTTCTTTCCAAGCCTAAACCAACCACAGACTCAGATTGTTAATACTACCGCTAGCTAGCTGTACTGTGTTTATTCCCTAAGTTAGCTGTCCGTCCGCTGCCTCTGTATTAAAATCTAGCAGAATAACCCCCCCGACATGTTTCGCCACATGCCGTGGCGTCCTCAGGGGGATCGGGGCTAATAGTGGCCAATGGGTTTATGTGTCCTAATGGACAATTTTCTCTCTGATTTATAATTTATTCAAACCCAGTCACAATGTGGTCTATACAGTAAAACCCTTCTGAATATTTGTTTTACAGGTATATAGATTATTACTTTGGGAGGCAGTTGTCTATAAATGTATTACTAGGGGTTAAGGCGGCTGTATACAGTTGTGTTACTGGGCTGTAAGGCGGCTGTCTATAGATGTATTACTGGGCTGTAAGGCGGCTGTATATAGTTGTATTACTGGTCTGTCAATAGGCTGTACAGGCAGTCCCCGGGTTACATACAAGATAGGGTCTGTAGGTTTGTTCTTAAGTTGAATTTGTATGTAAGTCGGGACTGTATATTTTATCATTGTAATCCCAGTCAGAACTTTTTTGGTCTCTGTGACAATTGGATTTTAAAAATGTTGGGTTGTCATTAGAACCAGGATTAACACTAAAGCTTCATTACAGACACCTGTGATAACTGTTATAGCGGTTTATTGTAGTCTAGGACTAAAGAACAATAAATTACCAATATCCAGTGGTCCGTTTGTAACTAGGGGTCGTATGTAAGTCGAGTGTTCTTAAGTAGGGGACCGCCTGTATATGGATGTATTACTGGGAGTAAGGCGGCTGCATATAGATGAATTACTGGGGGGTTGTGGCTGTATATAGATGTATTATTGGGGGGAGGAGGCTGTATGTAGATGTATTACTGGAGGGGAGATGGCTGTATGAAGATGTATTATTGGAGAGTTGGCAGCTGTATATAGATGTATTATTGGGAGGAGGGGGCTGTATGTAGATGTATTACTGTAAGGGGAGATGGCTGTATGTAGATGTATTATTGGAGAGTTGGCAGCTGTATGTAGATGTATTACTGGGGGAGTTGGTGGCTGTATGTAGATGTATTTCTTGGGGGTGAGACAGCTGTATGCAGATGTATTCCTGTGGGGGATGGTGACTGTATATAGATGCATTACTGGGGGGCAGCTGTATATAGATGTATTCCTGGGGGGGGGGCGGCTGTATATAGATGTATTGCTAGGGGTTGAAGTGACTGTAAAAAGATGTATTACTAGTGGGTAAGATGGCTGTATATAGATGGATTACTGGGGGTGAGGAGGCTGCATATAGATGTATTGCTGGGGTTAAGGCTGCTGTATATAGATGTATTACTGGGGGTTGGGGGGCTATGTATAGATGTATTACTGGAGGGAGGCGACTGTATGTAGATGTATTACTGGGGGGATAGTAGACAGTAGGAGGACGTATATGTATTTTGCACCCAGGGGCCACCACTAACCTTAATCTGGCCGTGTATCTATATCTATATATATATATATATATATATATATATATATATATATATATATATATATTTAATATAATGCATATCACTCTCTGTCTCTTTAAATATAGATATACACTTGTGACTTATCATTTTCATTACTTTTTAATGATTACTATAAAAACTGTAAGTAGTAAGTTTAGTGATTGTCACTCATAAAAGGCCTCTTGCATTTATGATCTAAAAAAAACTATCATTCCAAAATATTATTATTGTTTTATCATTGCCGTTCTTAGATGAAAATGAAGCAACTGAAGCCATTGAACTAAGAGCCAATTATAAAATAATTGCATTTCCCATAAGCTTTTATTTATAAGTGGCAAATCAATGGTAAGGCTTATGACATGGCTGATGTGCTTTTAAGGTTTGTAAGCCCTTCCTCACCCATTATAAATAATATACGGCTGGGCAAGTTAATGCTTCCTGCATTAGTCAATGGTCGTCTGGATTGATTACAAAGTAGGGAGTCGTGTGGGTAATGTATCCAGATTTTCTCCCACCTGTTTTGAAGCTTTTTCCATTGAAGACCAGGAATGAGACTCCCAGAGGACACAACATCCTAATGTGCAGCAGAATGTAGTGTAGATAAATAAGGGGCTGTTTTATCATCTGCAAATGGAACCATTATATGTCTGTAACATGATCCCGTAGACATTTCAATTTGACACTTTGGAACCAGACAAATTACAATATATGTAAATATATCTGCCCAGTGCGCAAGTATCAGTAAGTGAAATTAAAGGGGTATTCTCATCTGGGCATTCACATTTAATTTACTTTATTTTCCATATGTAAACATTTCTTCAGTTGGATGTAATTAAAAAAAATGTTCCTGTGTGAAGATAATTTCTCATAAATGTAGCCATGTTGTTCCTTAGAAACAAGATAGGTTCCTCGTATACGACCACCCCGCACTCTGGCAGTGGTGGCCAGACATGCGACATGTAGTAACTCTCGGACATTTCATATACATAAAGCTTTTGCTTCTTTGTGCAATCTCTCCAGAAGAGGTGGTCGTATCCAAGGACATATTCTTGTTTCTAAGGGACATTTTTAAGAAATTTTTTTATGACACATAATTGAATAAATGTATATAAATGATAGATTAATTAAATTGAATGTGAATGCCCAGATTAAAATACCCCTTTAATGGTTAATTCTGGTTCTCGTAGAACTGCTTCCAGGTTGCCCCACACGGTGGTGAGCTGCAAGTTCTTTCAGACACAAAAATTTACATCTGCAGTTCATGTTACAGATTTATAACAGACAGGTCTTTCAATGGGTTTTGACATAAATTATTTACTGGTGCCTCAATTGATTTTTTTTCTTAAGATCATATTCCTATGACAGTGTTTAATGTCACTGTCATTGAACACAATAATTATTAAGAAAAATGCTATATCAATAAGCACAGCAACCACATAAATTTGTTAGCATCCACTCCTGCAGCTTGATTATTTGTGGATGTTTTTCTTTTCATTGTTGTACGGACAATATTATGTATTGTCAGTAGGCGGCACCACAACATTACTTTATTGTTCAGAGCAAAAGTTTTTCTAAAGCTAAGATTCTCACATACAAATTTTACTCTCCTGGTGGCTTGGTAATATTTTGCACTGCACAATTGCCCCTTGTGATGTCTGCTAAGCAGTCTACGCTCATGGGGCAATGGTTATAGTGTTTGCTTCTCTTATGAGTGTAAGAAATGTGCTAACAATACATAATACATATCTGCAGCCTAATTGACTTACCACTATTTTTATTTTATTTTGTTTTTTATTTAGGGATTTGCTGATTGACCATTGCTGTTACAATTATGTGAATGTTTTTAGTAATGAAGATGTTAGAAATAAAATTATTTTTCAGACATTATCCGTGATT
Source organism: Engystomops pustulosus (assembly GCF_040894005.1). Lineage (NCBI taxonomy): Eukaryota > Metazoa > Chordata > Amphibia > Anura > Leptodactylidae > Engystomops > Engystomops pustulosus. The sequence goes on along the minus strand of NC_092414.1, from coordinate 90,699,732 downwards.
CCCATTCATTGCTTTCTCTATGTTGTCTAACTAATGGATTATTTTGGAGCACAGTTTACAGTAATGCAAGCATAAACTATGAAACCTCTGGGAAAACACAATGACATTTATACCAATCGATGACAAAAATAGATTGGCTGCATATTATAGTAACAGAATGCTACACTTCAAGTCAGAGCTTTGGACATATGAGCCTATCTGGGTGAAATCTATCTTCTATCTTTCCTCATAAAAGATTGCACATTAAATATGTACAAAATGTTCTTTGTAAGTTAGGTAAAAGAATACAATATTCTTTTCAGTAGATTCATTCAGTGGAATATGTCCATGTTTTATAAATCATACCATCTAACCTTTGCAGAAATGTGCATCAGTTAGGCTCAGTGCACATTAGGGCTGTTTCCTTTATGGTCTTCACTTATAGAACAGTATACCGGTAACCAAATACTGAAAGGGAAGGTCTTCTGTTCACCTTCCATTCCCTATAGGTTTACATGAAGTGTCATTTCCAAGGGTAGGAACTGCTGAGTATAGAGATTTTAGAGTTTAAGAAGGGGATGTTTGTAGACTGTTATCAAGCATTGCAGTTAACACATAATATTATTATTATTATTATTATTATTATTATTATTATTATCATATCAAGTGGTACCAATGGAATCTCTAATAGGGCTCTTCATACACCTAATTGGGGCAGTTTTAGCACCTTTTTTGTTTTGTGTCTACTTGATAAACATACGATAGAACAGTAGGGAATGTTTCCTGCAGAAATTAAGCGATAACAAAAGAGTGGTAGGTTGTGTCACAAACAGCGATGAGTTTCTGAAGTTTCTGAATATAAGTATTTTTTCACGTCGATCAGAAACTTGATTGGCATTGGAATGTCAACCAACAGAGTTAGGGTGCAAGCACAAGCCCGTTATGGGGGTAGTGATTTAGTTGCATGATTTGCGACCAGAATAAAGCCCCCATAGTTCTCTATTGCTCTGGATCATGGAGTGGTGGCGCGGGAGTCAGGCGGCTGCGCAAAGTATATGACATGCCCTGTTCTTTGGCAGGTTTGCAGCTGCTCATCTGCCTAAGTAGGGAGGAGGGGTGAAGAGCACTCACCCCTCTTCCTTCCTGTCCTGTTCTTGTCCGGGATCCAGTCCGGGCAAGCACACGGCTGTCGCAATGAGCCCTTAGATCTTCCAGAGCAGGTTGAGTTTTCTCCACTCACTAGGATTTTTTTTTATATTTGCAGTTGATTACTACATGCTTTTTATGAATCAGTATTTGAAAGTTCATTATTCTATTTTTTAGTTGCAGAGTGGAGAACTAGAATAACAGCTCCTTTTAATGTTTTATGAGTAATATTTTAGATTTGATTAAGATAAACAGAGTTATCTGTACTTTATTTTATATATGAGTTCGGATTCCCTAGAATCCAAGTTCGGAGCTTGGACTATGCCGCCTAAAACGAGTCAAGGGTCACCTAAACAATGAATGCTTAATCACCTAATAGCTCTAAGGGCAGGTGGGAGGGGACGCTTTAAATGCATCCTCAGGTCTGGTGGGATCCAGGGAAAACTAATATATGTAGAGTTTTTCCACCAAGGGGGCAGGAGTGCATGAGTAGTTGAAGGATGAGGGTCAATGTGGCTTGCCTTGTGTAAAATGAGAGTAGGAGCACATATGCTTCAGAAAGTGTGACTGGCCAGTTCAGAGTCTAAGGACATGGAGTCTGGGTAAGTGCTACCAGCCTAGAATAGCTAAATGAGTGCTGGGGCTAACATGTGTTAGACTCCAGGCAAAGCAGCAGCACCCACTTCGAAAAAAGTGGGGCACTTTATTTCTCCAGTCAGGGCAAAAGCAATTTCCTTCAGGTATAGAAAGATGATACCTGACCATACTGAAAGCATGTGTGTGCTTCACTATGCAACATCCACTCCCACCACCCTACAACTTCCCCGTGCCGCCAATGTACAATATGCCCCTGCTGCTGTACACTGACAACTTTCCAAATGTAATTTCGAGAATACAGATTAAAGTGCACATTAAAGTAATTTTCACATAACATACCATTATAGCTTTTCTAGTTGAGTTGTTTCCCTGTATACAAAGGTAAAATTAAAGAAAGGCTTTAGCATGTGAAAGCAGAGGTTTCTGTAGTTTTAAACTGTCCAAACTTTTTAAATGTAGATAAGAGATTGCATGTGAGGGTGGGATTGGAACTGCATTTGCTCTGTAGTACAAAACCTTCATGCCGACTGCCCTTTTCCTTCAGAGTTTTCCTTGACAGATACTAAATATTAATGATTTACAACTTGCTTTTATAAGCCATGTGGTTAGATATAATAATTTGTGATAAAACATCCAGAAACAGAAGGTAAGTGGGTGTGTTAAGGACGACAGCACAATGAATTAGATATGTATTCACTGCCACAAATAAAACAGCGCCTTAGACTGTACATTAGTGCTGTCTGGAATGAAAGGTTACAGTTTGTCCCATCCACTACCAAGGGAATCATTATTTTCCATTTCCTTGTGTTTAGATTAGTTATTCCAGAAATTTCCTTCCTTCCCTTTGTGAGGCTTTGTTTCTTCCCTTACCTCTTAGGATGTATCCCCTGCTGGGTATTTATGAGGTTGCAATGGAACAGTGGACTTTGCACAAGTCATAGAAATGTTCCAAGGCCAGATAATACTTGTCTGTCGTTACAGTTAATAAAACAAAGACTATTTGGGGGAACTGATGAAACTCTGCACTCCCAAATTCAGATGGCAAAAAGTTTGTACAGGTTTATTTGCACGACAGACTTTTCACATCAATTTTTGGTGGCAATGTGGGGTGTTCAGCTTGTGGAGCTAGTGTATTCCATTTACATAGAATGCAATCTGAGATCTGAGTTCAGTAATAACATGCCAGGACTGAAGAGCTAGCCTTACAGTCTTATCTAATTCTTTAAAGAAGTATCCCTCATAAAGGAGTTGTAGGAGTTGCTCACTTACCCAATACCGCTCTATTCCCTCTTCCTCTAGTCCTAACTGATCTGTAAGTTTTGAGACACCCATGAACTATGTGACCAATCCCTAAACTCAGCAGTCACAAGAATCAAGACAAATCAGTAGTGATGTCACCGTTTTTGCACATATGTTCACTGAAGCTAATAAGAGGCCCCTCAAGGAATGGGTACCTTACCATTTCCAATCCAGTCATGTGTCAATGGGCATAGCCCTGTAGCAGAACATTGACTTTTTCAACATTGACTCTTTTTAGCTAGCCTAAATTACCTAAATAAAAGTGGCTGCTGTCTTGAATGTATAGTATTATTTTATACATCCGGATTATAAGAGTTACTTATTGCTAAAGAATGAAGTGACAGAGGTAGCCCGAGGGAGAGGCTGTGTAGGACATTTCAGCTCTTCTGTTATCAGTTTGATCCCTGAGGGTGAATCCACGCGTTCAGTTTTTTAGATGCAGTTTTTGAAGCCAAAAGCAGGTGTGGATGAGAATAGGTGAGGACATATAATTGGGGGAAGATGTTCCTCCTTTATTTTCAATCCACTCCTGGTTTGGACATAAAAACTGAAAACTCTTCTTGGTGGCTACGTGTTCATAATATCTGATCTCTATGTTTCTTTTTCTATGCTTCTGTCCAATAATCTAATGTGTATGGTCAGCCTTACTGTATGTTACATATCCTCAATGTGCAAATAGTCATCCATTAAACTTTTCAATCTACATTGATTGCGCTCCATACTTAACTAAATTAACTTTACTAAATCCTTTTAGGAGGTTAGTTGATTTACATTTTTAAGACGAAGAAACAATTCACTAGTCACAAGGGAATGCCCTCAACTGATTAAAAACATCTCAGTAAATTGACATGGTGAAAGAAATGTCTTATGTGTTTCTTGACTGCATTTCATTGACAAAAGAAGTATTAGCAGCACTGGTTGTTTTTCATTTAATTGGGTGGAATTGTCTGGAAGTGTTGTGCATAATTCATCCATAAAATCTGAAACATAACACATGAAAGTTGCAGTAATATGTTGCTGAAATCTTCATTTTTCTCCATGTGTGAAATAAGGAATGTGTGCAAGAGTTGGTCATTTTGGGCAATTATTAGTTTTAGTTAAATTAAATTTTTTTCCCAGAAAATCCAAGCAATCATAAATCCTATCAAGAAGGACAAAGGATTTATTTACCTCAAGCACAATTCCTGCAACAATGGATTGGAGGGAATTTGCGAATTTATGCTTGTATGAAACACAGCTACAGTATTACAGCTACAGTATTATTAAGCAGTAGATGAGTTACCCATGGGAACAAGTCACTGCAAATATGGAGCCTGCCATCTCTCTGGAAACAAAAGCAGGCAGCATCTCAGCTATCAACTGCTGCAGTTATTGTAACCATATACAACATATCAGTGACCTAAAAGCACTTAGATTGTGCAGCAATACATTACTGATCCCTCCAACCATAGTCTGAAAAGCATGATGTGAATAAAGGTGCTTTACACACCAATAGATTTGAATGGAATATCCCAGGATTTATTGGCTAGATTTGATAGAGATTTGGTTTTGTATGTATTATTTTGTATGTTATATAGACTTACAGTATTGATAGCTTTTAGCTTTAACAATCACCCGCAACAGAAGGTACACAAAGAGCAGCTTGGAAATGGTAAGGTTAATTAGTGAGACCATTTATAGAAAGTGTCATCATCTCTCCAAAGCCAGGTGCTTAGAGTATTGCAATAGAGCCATCAGGAGAACAAGTGCCAGACTGCTTCATACAGGAAGGTTTATCTACCCCTGATTAAATAAGGTTAGAATGAAAATACAGGAAAGTCCGAGCCAAAAGGTAAGATTTGCTTGATTCTTCACCTGTAATTTGTCTTTCAATACATACTATAACAATCATAGTAAACAAACAACAGTGTATATGACTTCCCTGATGGTAACAGGGCTGTCATCTATCTGTACTGTCTTTATCCTCCTTACTTCTGATTAGTATTTTTTTTTCTGTTTTGTACTGTTTTATCACTTATTATACATTATAAAAACCGTTAACTATAGAAAACAGACACTTTATTTAAGGATAATTAAAAAGCTGCTTGATAAATATAAATGCTACATATAGTGGATACTTGGGGATATACCTTATATTCTGTAAGTAAGCTTTGTCAGATCTGTTGTCCATGAAATGACCAGTTTACTGTTTGCCTGGCAGTGTGAATCAATAGAACTTTCCTATTTAGTCTTCTGTTCAGTCCTAGTTATTACCTCAATATCAAGTGAGAATTGACAGTGGGATATGCTATGCTGGTCCGCTTTCAGTAGTGGTACCTGTTTCAATGTATGCTTCAAGGTCCTCTACAACATATAAACTTATTATCTATTTGTGTACTGCACTTGTTTCCTGGGCGTCTTTACTGTACATTATGATGATGGTTTCTATTTGATACTGAGAGCTACATCTAACAAACATCAAAGGTACAACACATGGACAGGTTCAATGCTAATGTTCTGTTTTGAAAGATCAACAGTGATACCACCAACCCAATCATCAATCACCACCAATCCATCAACCCAAATTCACCACTAACTGAAAATGGTGTGGTTTTGGCATTCTTGTCACTTGTTCTCATCAGAAAAAAAGTGTCCTAAATTGACAAGCTGCAGGCATTGATATACAGGCGGTCCCCTACTTAAGAACACCCGACTTACAGACGACCCCTAGTTACAAACAGACCACTGGATATTAGTAATTTACTGTACTTTAGCCCCAGGCTATAATAAACACCTCTAACAGTTATTAAAGGTGTCTGTAATGAAGCTTTATTGTTAATCCTGGTTCTTATGACAACCCAACATTTTTCAAATCCAATTGTCACCAAGACCAAAAAAAATTCTGGCTGGGGCTTTAATTATAAAATATACAGTTCCGACTTATATACAAATTCAACTTAAGAACAAACCTACAGACCCTATCTTGTACGTAACCTGGGGACTGCCTGTATTTAGAAGTTATTGGAGTCCCATGCAAAGTTTGTTCTTTGGGGCTCCCTGCTGTTATTGGTTTCCTAGATCAACTATTCTTTTGCAAACAGTCCATTAGCATCATTTTCCATAGTGCAGGGCCTTTATTACCCATGGGGACTCAAGCTTTTGCATTTTTAGCAATATGGGTAAAATTAGAGATAAAAAAACTAGCATTACAAGTCCGTTTTCTTTGAGCATGACAAAAAAGTGGATGTGATTCAGAAAAATCACATCCACTTTGCTAGTCATGTAAAACCCAGTAGATGGACTGCAGAACAACTGGCTGTGGTAATCTGCAGCCTTTATATGCCTTATGGTGTTACCTGTACAAATGTATCAAAATACACATATAAATCCATGCATTTTTTTCCCCAGATGTTAAAAATGGATGTAAACAAGCTGAACACAACGTTGCTTCGGAAGTTTCGTCAGGGAGTTGCTGCAGCACTAGGCCTTATACCACAGCAAGTTCACATCAATCGCCTAAATGTAAGCACCCTGTACCTTCCCTATTACTGAGAGGACTTTTTTGCAATACTTTCATGGAGTATTTATAGAGAAGAGAGATTTGCTGTTTTGCCTTTTTACATCAATTCTATGCAACAATCTTATAATAATTCCAATAACTTCTCATTTCTATTGAAAACTCACATGTTGTGGTCTAGGGGTTTCACTTACTTCCTTGTACTTTGCAATCTTGAAAGACAAACTTCTTTAATGGTTATCAAAATGTCATTTATTTGTAATATGTGACCTTTATGGAATCACAGATCTAGCACAGAACAGCCCATACTGTTTTGTATGCTTTATCACTGTGTGTTGCAATTACCTTTGGTCATTAACAGTTGCTTAAGAAAAAAAAGGAAGCTAAGACATATTTCTTTTCATTAAGGGAAAGAAGAACTGTGTCGAGCTGTTTATTTCTCCATTAAATAAAAAGATAGGTGTTCCAGACACCCTTCCGTCCGCAGAAGTCCTACGTTCACTCAATCTGCACACCCTGCACCAAAGACTGTCCCACTTTGGAATAACTGAAGTTTCTCCAGAGGTAATTTTACTGTATAGTATTGACTTTGCCTGCCGGTGTACATGTGCACTTCAAGAATAGAGTTGTAGTTATATACATGTGTTTGCATTTAATAACATGAAATAGATAGCCACAAGGGTTGAAGATAAGTCATTTTGAAGATGGGTTCTTTTACACTGAAGATAATTTATACTGTATATCAAATTCTTCCACTTAATAATTATTTCTTTTAGCTCTATAAAATAAAAAAAATTTCATTTTTTTTAATTGCATTAAGAATGAGCTAGGCTTTATCTCGATGCATAAGAACCTTCAACACCAAAATATTGTATTTCCTTCTTAATCTTTCACATTAAGATGTCTGACCTGCAAGAGGCATTATATAGAGCAAGATGAGCTAAGAAGATCATAGAAAATAACAAAGGCAACATTCTTTACTGTAGATAGGTCGAATTTATCAAAGGTTTTAGAGTGAAATGCTATTAACCCCTTTCTGGCCTTTTTAGTGAATTGTCATACATAATGGGCCATAACTTTCTTTTTTTGTGCAATGCTTTAAACATTTTTGCGGCATTTTTTTCATGACACATGTGGATGGTTAAAAATAAGACAAATGTTAAAGGACCTTTTTTTCATTTTTAGTTTTTTTCTGTATTTTTTAGTTTTCAAATTAACTCAAAATGATAATTTAAATTAATTCCCTCCTGTTTATTCTTTGGGTCAGTGCGATCACAGGGATCCCAAATTTAAATAGGTTTTATCATGTTTTAGTAGATTTAAACATTTTTTTTAATCTTTTGTGCAAAAAAAGAGTTAGCTTTTCTTCAAAATTCTGAGGTCAGTAATTTTTTCTTACTTCCACAAACTGACCTGTGTAAGGTGTCATTTATTGCGGGGCATGCTATCAATTTTGGACCATTTGATAATTTTTTATTCTAATATTTATGTATGGAAAAATAGCAAAAAAGTGGCATTGAGACATTTGGGCGCTGTTATCCATTACAGTGTTCACGGACAGAAATAACCATTTTTATATTTTGAAAGAGTGAGCATTTTGGGACGTAGCGATATCTAACATGATTTTCTGTTTATTTATTTTATATGTATTCTAGGGAAACTTTGAAACTTTTAGATTTTTATTTTTTACTTTATTTTTTTACATTAGGGTACTTCTAACTCATACACTATACTGCGGTATGTTGTAATTTTACTGCTGATCTCTAATGGCCTGTCAACTGCATACTATCAGAGATCAGTATCCATGACAGGTCTACAAGTCTCTATTAGACTGTAGGCTGATGGGTGATGGCAACTGATGGGTTCCCTCTGATGACATCATGAATGCGTTAGAGACAGGTGTCAGCTATGTGATATAGCTGATACCCTCCATGTATGGAGAGCCTGTGAGCTCTCTTCATACAAGACCCACAGCACCACAGTGTTATAGTGTGTTGTGCTGCACAAAGTGGTTAAAGGGAACCTGTCAGCAGAACAGGTAATAAACCACTTCCAGTATGTTGCAAGCAGCTGAACACCTTCAATATCATGTTTCTTTCATGAGCCAGTGTGGTGGCAGCATCCATTAAATCTACTTTGAAGTGAGATGTAAATTGGTTGTATAAAGTAGGTGTCAGAGTTCCTCATCTTGACTCTAGTATTAAACTTTCCACCTCCCTGACTTTATACAACCAATTTACATCTCACTTGAAAGTTGATTGTAATGTCGTGGTATTAACCCATATGATGTAGAAGGAACCCATGCTGGATCACTGGACTGCTTGCTCAGAGACAACTTTATTCCGTGCTACACCTTGGCTCTGTCTGTAACAACTGCTCCAAACTAGCCTGCTCCTCCAGAACATGCAAACACATTAACAGTAAACATATTAGCAGAACAGATATAACAACATCACATTGATATCTACAATATATAGGCTACGATATAGGCTACAATAAACAGCAATAACTGTTATAAAAGGTGTCTGCAATTAAGCTTTATTGTTAATCCTGGTTCTTATGATAATCCAACAATTTTTAAATCCAATTGTCACAGAGACTAAAAAAATTTTTGTCTGGAGCTACAATTATAAAATATACAGTCACGACATACAAATTCAACTTAAGAACAAACCTAAAGAACCTATGTTGTACATAACCAGGGGACTGTCTATAATCAGTAATGTAAGTGATTACGATGCCAGTAACATAAACTAGAACTTGGAGTATAACACAGTAAATTTCATTATACTCAGTTTCTCCTGCTCTTTAACATGTGAACACATAACAACATAACTTTTTTTCTCTTAGCTGACCAAGCCAATTATATAGAACCCCATAAATATAATCTATATTTTGGGTTACTTGTTTAATAAAAACATATTTTCTGTTTGGAAATATTGCTCCTTAAAGAAATCTGCCATCAAAATGAAGTGGCCTCCTTCCTTTTAATATCAACTTTGGTAACACCCCCCAGAACTCTTCAGACACCCTAGGATGGTTTTAAAAGTTGATTTTAGAAGGAATTAAGCCATAACAAATATAAGAAGATTAAGACAGTCAATGGGACTTATTTACTAACACACATTCGTCGGATTTTGTAAATTTTCGGAATTTGTGCTGCCGTGACGGGATCGGATTTTGACACATGTGACATAAATCGAGAACGGGCCGTTGAATGATCCGACTGATTCGGACTGAGCGCGGGATTTAATATTTAAATTGTGTCGCAAACAATGCACTTACATATGGGAAGAAGATGGTGAACTCCGGCGGACCTGAGCAGGGAAGTGACACACGCAGGAAATCGGGTGCATGATCTTTGTGAATCGCGGCACAGTGCATTTTCGTTAGACAATGCACTTCGGGTGAACTCCATCGGCCCCGTTGTGTCTGGATATATGAGTAAGAGTCCCTGGGGTATCATGATGGATTTTGATTGTAGATTTCCTTTAAGAAGATGAATGGGATAATCCTATTCAGGAGAACTGCTCTTTTTTTCATAGCAATTCTCTTTATTTTATTATTGTTGAACTACATAGGGTCACGTAAGAAGCAAAGTATGACCTCTTCTTAATTTATAAAGGTAATAAAACAATAAACACATCACAGAATTCTGTATCTGTTTGTTGCTAATAATTAAGCCATTTTTACGACAATAAGGTCATTAGGGAAAATGCCCACATTTTTCATGTTTGATTCTATATAACATATAGTATGCATTTACAACAATGACTGGGGGCCATGGTAACAGGGTATCTTTAAACAAAGCAGGGCCTCCTGGGAATCCACCATTATAATTATCTTTTCACTATACAGTGACATTCCTGGTTTTGACATTAATACACATATTATGCCTGATGTTAGTATTATGGTCTAACACTCTTGGATAAGCAATAATTCACGGTCCACTATCGACCAAAAAAATTACCAAAAAAACACCAGCTCAGAACACGTCCCTTTGATTTTTTTTTCTATTTAAAGAAGTAGTAGTTTAATAGCATCAGCGCATGTGTAACCATGTCTATAGCTAGAATTATGTTGTGGAGCCAGCTACAGTTTTAGGGCTTATGCACACGACCGTCCGTATGTACAGATGCAAGCTTGTATGGCATGGGCTTGGTATGGTAAGCGCAACAAGGCTGCTCTCTCTTTGGCTGTATTGACGGCTGTGCGGCTACTATTTTTTATAGAGAGGGGCGGGGGCGAGCAGCTCTCAAACCCTCCTCCGCTCCTGTGCACTGACGTTATCTTTTCACCATGGCTTGCATGAGCCCCCAGGGGACAGCACTCCAGGGTCAGTCATTGGACAGTAGCTTCATCTTTAGACTACATTGTCAAGAATTCATGCCATTTATTAATTTTAGATTATGAAGTTGAAGCCCAGTGTCTGACTGTTGTGTATGTCTATATGCCAGCCTTTCATATGCTTCACCATACTTGACACCATACTTGGCAGTATTCAGAGTGTATTTAATTATGACCTCAGAACATGATATATAGAACGAAGGCCCAACGGCTGACTGTGTACAGGCACCCAGGCCTCTGTTCACATCAAAATAAAGCCTGGTGATCCAATCCAAGGGGATGCAACAATTTTTAATATGGTATAGCAATCGCTTGGCCCGCTTGACTTTTGAAGTGGACAATAATTGGACACCATAATCCCAGAAATACACTTTAATACACAGAATCCCCCATTCTGAATGAGGCTGAAGTTTAACCCATATGCTTTTACAGTCTCTGTGATAGTAACTTCTGAGTGCTCTTTATTAATTTGAGTTGTCTCAACGGACAAAAATGAAAAAAAAATAATAACCATAAAATATTATGCACAACATGGGAACTAACACAATTAAAACAACAAGTGAACAAAGTAAATGAGCAAACAATGACACTAAAGGAGAGAATCTGCCTTAGATTTTATAGTGTAAATGACCCAGTACTACAATTTGTATACAGTAGTCTAAGGCATTGGATCTGAGGCATTGGACCTACCATCACCACCATCTCCAACTCTCATTTAACTGAAATTAACATTTCAAATAAAAGATAACACCAAACAGGGGCATACTTACTAGGTTCCAAGCCCAAACAGGTTGAATACAGAAGTCAGGATCAGGTGGTATATGTGATGGAGGTCCCTCTCCCTAAGAGGGTAGGTAAAATATGGTAGCTGGGTATATTATAGTTTGTATAAAGCAGTTTAACAATAACTTCTAATCCTAAAGTAATCATAGTTACAGTAACATGCTTATGTTTCAGCAGCAACACAAAATATCAAGAAAGATACATGTTATGCCTCAATAGTATAAAGTTGTATCATGTTGAACTTGATGAACAGGTTAAACTGATCTATATTTATATTTGATGTTCATAGTGCCATAGTATTGCAGTATGGAGGCTGTTGTCTCAGCACAGAGTTCACCAGACAGGACTCAAGACATATTCTTGCAGTATTCAATGCTATTTTAAAGGAACCTACCACCACAAATCTACCTATAAAGGTAGATAGGGTAGTAGGTGGATCAATAGGACATGAGGATAGCCATTCTAAGGGCTAATCCTCACGTCCCCGCACTGTTTTGATAACTTTTATTATCTGTATATGTAAATTTTGTTATGCGGCTACTGGGGTGTGGAGTAACCGCAGCTTAGGCTACACGGCGTGGCTACTCCATGCCCCAGTATCCTTTTTACCCCACCTACGCACAATCTTCGGCATGCGCAGTGTGGTCACTGCTCTGATGGTGGAGCACCCTCTATGATGTTGACAAGCGGCTGACTTCATGGTATGTGCGGCGCAGCCACAGGGACCCGAAAACGGAGCCGGAGCTGAAGACAGAAGAGGACCTGCAGGGGGCATCAGAAATGTTAGTACAGAGGTTTTTTTTTCATTGTATATGCCGAGTTAGGGGTTTTCAGCACATTTTTCAGCACATTTTTTGTGCTGAAAAACTTGGGTTATACTCGAGTATATACAGTAACTGTTTTTTCTGAATCCATTACAGATTTTGGTAATTAGATAAATTAAATAAGGTTTCATTGTTAACAATGTGTGTATGTAATGCAAATAATTTTTACTAGGCGTGACCTGTACAAGCAATGGTAGTAACTCTGCACTACCTTAACCCCAACATTGAATCAAAACTAGCAATGAATGTGCTCAGGTGATATACAGGTGCTTAACTGTATGAAAATTGGAATTATAAAAGGGGAAATTGCACCAAGCACCAATCCACGCTAATGGTTAGATACTATACATACACATTATTTATTAACTATGATGGTTAAAATACAAATTACATCAAATAATACATCAAATTAAAACACAATATTGCACAATGTAATGATATGCATACCAGTGTGTAACACTTTGTTATCTCAGGCTGGGCTAAAAAAGGGGCATAAATGGCACCATAGGGCCCAAGTGCACATCTGTGCCCTTAATAAAAAATTGGAATATAAATATAGCTATAATTATGTACCATGGGGTTTATGCAAGTAAAAAGCTCATATAAGCCAATAAGTTATAAACAGCTCATATATGCCAATAGGTTATAAACAGCTAATATATGCCGATAGGTTATACGCCTTTTAACTCCTCAGATTTTTCATTGGAGTTCAGAGTAATGAAATAGTTGGTTCTTGTAATATGTCCCAATAATGTTCACTGGGAATGCAATTTATATATTTTGCTTAAAAATGTTGTGAAAAATGTTGTAACCAGTACTGTTCACTAAAAGTCGTGTCTGTCGTGACCAGTGTCACACTCACGGTTTTCCCGAAAGACTAAAAAGAGTCCTCCTTAGACTCAGATGTCGCATCGGACAGGCTCGGCAGTGAGCTACTGAAGAAACAGCCAAGCAGAGCTGAGAAATGCGTCTAGCGATATACAAAGATACCGTGGAACATACAAAGATACCGTGGAGTTAGTGCTCAATTTAACCATTGCAGCTAAAATAACAGGAGCAGCCAAAATAACCTGGGAAGCGTACAGCTAGAGACGAACATCAGCTGGAGTAATCAGAAGGAGCACAGAATATTGACGCATGCGTACATCCACTCTGGGGACGCCGAGACACTGCCCATCCTCACAGCACTGCCGAGCCTGTCCGATGCGACATCTGAGTCTAAGGAGGACTCTTTAGTCTTTTTGGGAAAACCGTGAGTGTGACACTGGTCACGACAGACATAACTTTTAGTGAACAGTACTGTTTACAATACTTTTCACAACATTTTTAAGCAAAATATATAAATTGCATTCCCAGCGAACATTCTGAACATCTAGACTGTAGGTTAGGAGGTCATTCTTTAGTTACAACAACTTTTACCCCAATCTGAAATTAAACTATTCAGATAATTAAATACACTTTCTGGACAACATTATACATTAAAGACAATTGCTTAACCACATCAATAGATCACAAACTACACAAGACAACCTACTATATGCACTTAGACTATTCGTTACAAGCAAATCTGCTCAGACGAGAACGAGAAAGACCTTGAAAAATTGGGCTACCAACCAAAAGTGACTGACAATCAAATAAGCAAAGCAGCAGTCATCAAAATAGACAGCTTACTCGCATATAGAGACCCAACAGGAGACTAGAGTACCCATGGTTACCAGCTACAGTCCACATATTGCCAAGGAACTTCAACCGATTCTTCATAAAGATACACAACTAAAGGAAATATTCCACCTCCCCTTCTTCATAAAGATACACAACTAAAGGAAATATGCCACCACCCCTTTCCTTCCAGCAACCATCAAAACTGAAACTACTAGTTGTTCAGAGCGGCCTCAAGCCCCGATCAGAAAATGGCACCACATTCGGCCTGCAAAACAAGTCCACAAAATGTTGGCACATTCACATGGCTGACCATGTGCCTGCACCACAATCACAGCAGATACATAAGATCAAAGGGAGCTTATCCTGCAGGTCTTCCAATGTGATATATCTTATTATGTGTGAACACAGGCCTCTATGTGGGACAAACAGGTCAGAGACCTCATCACAGCATGAACTAGCATTAATCTGTTTTCAACAACAGAAGGAAAGATCTCCCAGTGGCCCCACATTTCTCCAAAGAGGACCACATCATTGGAGATTTGCAAATTCTGTTTTGATGGGACATTCCAAAACACAAAGGGAAAGGAAAGAATTATAGTATAACTTAATGCAGGGATTTAACAGCTTGCAAAGTTGTCTTAATATCCATCCCAGCTTCATGACCTCTCTAGTCTCTATACTGACTAATATTCTGGAAAGCTCACTATCAAATATACTCAGTTAACCTCAAAAAGGTATCGCCTGATTTCTTTTTTCTTTACTTCTGTTCTCTTTGCTGATCTTGGTACAAGTAGACACTATCACTATATACACACACATATATATATATATATATATATATATATATATATATATATATATATATACAGGCGGTCCCCTACTTAAGAACAATCAACTTACATACGACCCCTAGTTACAAACAGACCACTGGATATTGGTAATTTATTGTACTTCAGTTATCACAGGTGTCTGTAATGTAGCTTTATTGTTAATCCTGATTCTTATGACAAGCCAACATTTTTAAAATCCAATTGTCACAGAAACCAAAAACCTTCTAGCTGGGTTTACAATTATAAAATTTACAGTTCCGACTTACATACAAATTCAACTTAAGAACAAACCTACAGAACCTATCTTGTATGCAACCCGGGGACTGCCTGTATATACAAAAAATATATACTTAGGTGCAAAGCCCAGAATCCAAAATTATGGAATCAAAAGATGGCAGCACTCCAAGGTTCCAGGCCTAGGTGCACGTGTCCTGGCTGTCTCCACTGGCTGTATACGTTCTTATGTGTATGTGGATCAGGGAATGAATTACCTTTTACAATCATCTTGCAAATATATATATTTCTAAAAATATCTAAAAGATATCCAACAATTAAAATAATAAAATAATATAAATATTAATGTAAGTCCAGCATGAAAGTAAAAATCTAGAAAAACATAAAGTACATGCCAGCTGGTGTCACCAAGATATCTGCTGGCTAGGCCAGGAACTGGTGTATGTAAAAAAAACTAAGCTGTAAATGTACAATGTTGAAAAGAAACAGATGGGCGCCACCACTAACATCTAAAATAGGGTGTGTAGAACAATCAACTTTTCCCCTTACATACAAAACTTCTCTATAATCAACTGGATACCAACAGAATGGTGTATACATACAAGGCTATAGCATTGTGGAGTATTCTAAAACTATTCAACATCAAAAGTATACTTTCTTATTTGAAAGAATTTTATTTCCCCAAGTGATAAACTAGGAGGCCCCATCGACAGTTTTGTATCACAAACATCTATAACATAAAGGAAATATATCACCTTTTATTTTCTTATTGTATTTTCTGTAGATGGATATCATCTTTCCTAATCTGCAGTTAACATGAAGAGATATGCTTTACAGCAACCACAAAAATATAATGTTATGATATAACCTAACCTTAAAACCTAAACTAATATGTCTTATATTTTCTAATGACATACTCCTTTCAGAATTCAACATATGCGATTTGGAAAGGTTTAGAAATGACCACAGGCAAGCAAACAACATTTACTCCTTACATTGCGACCAGCAAGAAGAGTCCCATGTTACATAACAGGAAGTTTGTACAATTTTTGTATAATTTTATGCAATAAGAGATGATTCAGAAACCCAGAATTGAAAGTAAAAGAAATTGTACTGTGTAATAATGTTGGCATTGTAAAAATGTTTGCTAAGATCAAACAGAAAAGAAAATTGAAACCAAATTAGATTAAATGGAACATGAAATTTACTCATAGTCTGCCTGGTTAAAAAAGAGGTTAGCACACCAACTCATCTTCTGTCTATACTAAGATGGGAAATTTGTGTGCTCAACAAATATGTACAGTAACTGACATATTATTTGTATGGCCAGCATAGGGGTCTAACATCGATATGGGGAGTAAACACTATAAAACTTTACTATACATTATCTTATCTATTTTATAGTGAGGGACTTTGTTTACTTATGGCTCTTGTCTCCTGTCTTTGATAGCTACTTAGCTTATCTCAGTTACAATCTCGGCAACCTCTGTCAGCTCTATGGAGCTCCACCACTCATCTCACGGAGTGACAAGGGGGTCCGATGGAGGTTCCTCGGACCCATTCAGACATCCCGTTCTTGTTTATCTTTGGGGGGTCTCATTGAAGAGACTCCTACAGATCACAAGTTAGGCCCTATCCTGTTTTTTTGGGAAAACCCCTTTAACCCCTTAACGCTCTGCGCCGTAGCTCTACGGCGCAGAGGTATAAGGGAAGTATGAAGAGGGCTCACGGGCTGAGTCCTCTTCATACAGAGGTGGGGGTTTTTGCATTTTGCACAAAACCCCCACCGCTAATAACCGCGGTCGGTGCTTGCACCGATCGCGGCTATTAACCCTCTAAACGCCGCCCGCAAAGTCGCGGGCGGCGTTTAAAAGACGGCGGCGCGCGGGCGCCGCCATCTTTTTTTCGATCGCCACGCCCCCGAACGTCATCGGGGGGCGGCGATCGGTTACCATGGTAGCCTCGGGTCTTCTCTTGACACGAGGCTACATGGTTTATGCAGGTTCGTTACAATGAGCCAGTGGCTCATTGTAATGTAAGACCTGCAAAAACGCCATATATTGCAATACTGTAGTATTGCAGTATATGGTAGGAGCGATCTGATCATCTAGGGTTATTGTACCCTAGATGGTCTAAAAAATAGTGAAAAAAAAAAGAAAAAAAAAAGTTTAAAAAATAAAAAAAATTAATAAAATATTAAAAGTTCAAATCACCCCCCTTTCCCTAGAATGGATATAAAACATAACAAACAGTAAAAATCACAGACATATTAGGTATCGCCGCGTCCCAAAATGCCCGATCTATCAAAATATAAAAACGGTTACGGCCGGCGGTGACCTCCGAGGCGGGAAATGGCGCCCAAATGTCCGAAATGCGACTTTTACACCTTTTTACATAACATAAAAAGTGAAATAAAAAATGATCAAAATGTCGCACAGACCTCAAAATGGTAGCAATGAAAACGTCGCCTCATTTCGCAAAAAATGACCCCTCACACATTTCCGTGCGCCAAAGTATGAAAAAGTTATTAGCGTCAGAAGATGGCAAAAATTTTTTTTTCTTTTTTGTACACATTCGTTTAATTTTTGAAAATGTATTAAAACACAATAAAACCTGGATAAATTTGGTATCACCGCGATCGCACCGAACCAAAGAATAAAGTAGGCGTGTTATTTGGAGCGAAGAGTGAAAGTCGTAAAAACTGAGCCCACAAGAACGTGACGCACGTGCGGTTTTTTTTCAATTTTTCCACATTTGGAATTTTTTTTCAGCTTCGCAGTACACGGCATGTTAAAATAAATAACATTACGGGAAAGTAAAATTTGTTACGCACAAAATAAGCCCTCACACAGGTCTGTACACGTAAAAATGAAAAAGTTATGGATTTTTGAAGTTGGAGAGCGAGAAATGAGCCGGAAAACCCTCCGTCCTTAAGGGGTTAAAGGGAATCTGTCACCACAATAAGCCCACAAACAGGACCTTCTTCTGTAATGTGAACATCCTCAGGTCATATGAATGTCCTCTGTTCATTGTCTCCTGTCTTGCATAGCTGCTCAGATTATCTCAGTTGTAGCAAATTCCCTGAATGCAGTCTGAGTACTTTGATGCTTTCCTGACCCTTCCTGGTATAACTGGATCTCCTCCAGTTCTGGGTGTACTGTCCTGCTAACTGTGTTAAGGCAGAACATACACCTGCCTTAATCTGGATCAGGTAGACCAATGACCAACCCTTACAAGGGATGACACTGAACACCAAACTGAAGCCTTAGACTCTGACACTCAGGTGGGTGTTGAATTGTGGGCATCTTGTTATGCAGTCTTTGTTCTGACAATTTCCTGCAGATTTTATTGAATCGCTTAAAGGAAACCTACTATCACACTAAGCCCCCCAAGCCCGCAAACAGTACTTTATTCTGTAATATGAGCATCCCCTGGAGAACTTTTCAGCATATATCTAGGTTGCAGCATGAATAAAAAATCATCTTTTGTACAATGCAGCCAGGCATCCTCGCCTCCTGCAGTCAGACAGCCCTGCCTTCAGCAGTCAGACCATCCCGCCTCCTGCAATCAGGTAATCCCGCCTCCTGCAGTCAGGCAATCTCGCCTCCTGACTTCTGTTTGCTCTTCTCACTCCTTGCCTCCAAATGGAGACGTGATTCACTTTGCATGACATTCTAGCAGTTGCAGAGCACACAGCAGTTAAGGGCGGGTTGCGTGACTGCATCTTATAAAAGAATAATAGACAATTTTTAATTTATGCTGCAACCTGCCCTGTGCCTGCATACTTTAAAAAAAAAAATGTATGCAAAACTATGCCAGGTCAACGCTACCGCCTGACAGATACATCAGGAGGCTTATAGTATTATAACTTAGACTTGATGTTAACTACAACCTCTTTTGGTACGAGGTCCTCTTCATTAGTGGTGAGATTACTGAACCAGTATTATAGCCAAAGGTTCCAAGACTGTGAGGGTTACCCTGATGATGACCTATGCCAAATTAATTATGTATTATATTTACCAGAATATATGGCATATTTTCTCTTTTGTCTTTTGATTGTAAGTATTATACAGTATACTGTATATTCTGCACTGGAAGCTTTATATGTATGTGATCATATGTATGTTTTTGCTGTAACTATTCTCTAAGATGCAAAGTATAAAAAGGCATGTAATACAAGGAAGTTACACAGTCACTCAGTGTTTTGTATAGCTGTATACCATACATTCTGCACTGGAAGCTTCATATGTATGTGATCATATGTATGTTATTTGCTGTAACTATTCTCTAAGAGAAGGTGTTGTATAGCTGTATACTGTAGGTAGCGCGTTGAAGTCTTTGCACTGTGACACATGTTATGTTCCCACTTGTGAGATATAAACATACTGGGTGACCTGTATTCTTGTAATCGATTGATGGTGCACCCTGTTTTGAGGAGGACATATATCCCATTCATATTTTTAATACTTCAGAATGAGCCTGTCAAACAGTAGCTGTGTGAATGAACCACAAGTAATACCATGTGGATGTAGCACGTAGAGAACATAATATCAGCTCAATGCAACCTTTGTGCTCAACAATTCATTCTCGAAAGTGTTTGCACCTGCAGGGAGATGGGAAGGGTCATATGAAATTCACAAGTGTGTGGGAGTACAGGGGAGGGGCTGAGAGGCCGAATGAAAGATTACATTTAACTCTTTGCACACAGGTAAATCCCGCACCCTCCTACATGATGAGACAGGTCATTTCTAAGAAAAACATTTACAGTGTTTGCTTTAGTTAGATCTGACCCTAATACACGTGTGGGAAGATTATTTTAGCGTTAAAGAGAATGTTAACCTTTACGTCTGTCTAACAGGTCTCATTCCCTAGCTTTGCTCTGGTGAGGTGCACACTGTTCTAGGGATTTCACTGAATGCCAGAATCACTTGTTACAATAAACATATCTCTTTTTTTTTTGTTTTGAAGAAAAATGTTCTACAAGGACAACATGAGGCTGATAAGATATGGACCAAAGAAGGATTTTACACTATTGTTATCTTCCTCAGCACATTTGTCATAATCGTCACATGCTTAATGGTGAGTGAATATATTTATTAATCTCTCTATAGCCATAAACATAGGCTGCTACACACATTTCACAATACTGATGTTGCACGTGGAACTCTCTGTATATGGATTATTATTGGTATGTTGATTTTGGCTAAACTTTGAATGGCAAGTACCTGTAAACAATATGTTATACGATAAATTGCAGATTTAAGTGTAATAATGTACTTGAAGAATATAGTTTGTCCCTTGTAAATGCAGATATGTTAAATAAAACATATATTAGAAGGCATAGTCTTGTTTTGTGATATTTATACATCATATACTGACTTTTGCGCCATCACAGCCAATTGTAAAAAATGATCTGAAGCCATACAGGGATAAGGATAGGTTTACAAATTTAGATTTTTGATACTGCTTATGAAATCAAAACCATAAGTCAAGGAACAAGGTTAGGGACAAGATCATCTAATGTTCCTAATGGTACCTCTAGGGCACAGTGTCATCTCCTGACAGTGCCCCTGAAGGTAATTGCTATGTTATTACCCTGATGATGTAACCACATATGCTTGGGGGATATTGGGGTATCCTTTTGACCAGCAATATCTCCAATATGTTCTTGAACTCTTTTTTTTTTAACTGTCTAAAAGTTTTACCAACATAATCAGCTGGACATGTGCATGTGGCAAGATAGACCAAACTATCGATGAACAGTCTATAGTTAATGTATCAAAACATTCACCTGTAGATGCACTTACAATTAATTTTAATGGTGTGACAATTTTACAGGCAGAACAATGCCCATAGTGAAATGTACTTTAGGTTTTCTATCTAGCCAAGTGCCCCATGGTTTCTCTGGGGACAGAAAACTATGCATTTCCCTTGTCTTTATGGATGGTTTCTTATGTGGATATGACACATGCTATTTCCTGTTCTTCTTTCTTTAGTTTTAGTATTAGAATAGTAATTCTGTTGGTTTGACATGCTACATGGTATGGTGACTTCAGGATTGTTGTGGGAATCCTCTAGGCTAGAATCTATCTGTAAAATCATTAGATTTTATATGTAATTCATAAAAGCTACTACAATTTCTTTTCATGCAAGGGTATTGACCTTTTGGTATACCCTCTGTTAAGATGATATGGATTGCAGCTATCCTACTTCAAAAGGTTACTTGTGGCTGTAGTTTTATGATAAATGGATGTGGCAATTTGCCCTCCATCTGTTTTCTTGATGGATGATCCAAAAATGTGATACTTTGTTCCTAGATTTTAAGTAGTTGTCGCTCAAAATGGCAACACAGCGTTAAAACTCACTAGATGTAGACATCCATATTAGTAGGACATCAGCAATATACCTCAGCCACAATGGAATATACTATGTCCATTTAGACATATCATCTCAGGAAATTCCACCAGCCATTGTTAAAAGAAGGTGGCCCCCAGGAGAAAAAAGTTTTTGCTGAGGATATATAGAAGAAAATCCAAAATGAACTGGTTATGTTGATAGTATTGTACCCTTCCGGTTTGAAGAAAGAATCCCACTGCCTCAATCCCTCTATCATGAAGGAATATCAGGAGTATAGGTCCTCCACGTCAAGGCTTGTTAAGTAATGGTTCCTGTCAATCTGCAGGCTTTCAAGTTTTTTTTAGGACCTGCATTGTGTTCCTTACAAATGAAGGAAGGGACTCAGCACCTTATCCAGATAGAAGCTATTCAGGTCCCCAGATACTCAGAAAATTAAGCAACCAGACCAAATACACTTGCGGCTCATGCTCTGACAACTTTTATCCTGTATCATGTCATTAAGCTTTCTGAAAATGTCATGCTTCATGTTAAGGGGGTTGCCTTACATGGTAGTCAAGAGGCAATCCTGGAAAACTCATTTCAATATTTCCCAGAATTCCCCAGTGGAGCATCATGGCTGTAAGTCTCCACACACATGTAGTGGCAGCCTTAAATGGCAATGTCTCCCTATGAGTCTTCTTGCTTCTGAATGTATACACCTGTTATTCTGGAAAGCACAGCTAATAGTCTATTGAGAATAGGCAACTGTAGAGACTATGGAATCTCCCAATTTAGCAGTTAGTACATTTAGATGACTAGGTTTCATAACCATGCAGATGTATCAATAAGGTATAAAAAAAAGAAGAACTGCACTTTACAAGACTGATGGTTTAGATTTAAAAAAAATAGTTCTTTTAATGTCATTTTATTAATCACACCTGATAAGTTTCAGATATTGAATGTGTTACATATTCACCATCAACACACATACAGTATTGTTATGTTCAAAAATCCAAAAAAGAAAAGGAAAATCCGCTGCATAACCAAAATAACCAGAATAACCAAAAGTTCTTTATTAACCAAAGGATAGTGCAGTGGGATATAAATATTAATAAACTCATAAAACAAAAGGAACTGAGAATTCAAGTACAGCCAGACACAAGAAAATGGTGTCAAACATGATAAGACATAATTAGCCACAATGCCAGGATAGTCCTAGGAGTGTATTTACATTGTCTATGCTACGTTTAAAATCTAGTGTTATGCGTAGAAATCAAAGGCAAAGTGAAAAATTTACAGATGATATCCCTTACCCATGTATAAGTGGTGCTGGCCACCATCATGCCTTCAACTTGATTATATAGAAATGTTCTTCCAATCCAGGGGCAAGGAGAGTCAGGGCCCCATAGCAGGCTTCTGAATGGGGGTCCCCTTCCTCCTTAACTCCTCTCTGACCGCCCACTGACTTTAGATGTTGCTGTAGTTTTCTACTGCTCCCGCACTAGTCAATGGAGCAGGACCAGGCCTCCAGATGTCAGAGACATCCGGAGACCCTAGGGAGAAGGGAGATGCAGTTTATTACTAGTTCTCCCCTCTTCACAGCATTTACTAAGGGTCTGTACGCAGCACTTTCGTCAGGTTTCCCGAATATTTCCATTTTGCGCTGAATTGCCCGAGGATTTTGGCGCACGCGATCGGATTGTGGCGCATCAGCGCTGTCTTTCATGCGCCAGAAATCGGGGGCGTGGCTGTCGGACAACCCGACGGATTCGAAAAACTGTGGAGTTTAAAAAACGATTTGTGTTGCAAGATCATGCCCTCACATGCATCGGGAAGAAGAAGGTGAACTCCGGCGGACCTTGGCGCAGCAGCAACACCTGCTGGATATCGGGTGCACGACCTTAGTGAATCCCGTCAGACCCGAATCCTCATTGGACAACATGCCGCGGGATCGCGACTGGACTGGGTAAGTAAATGTGCCCCATTGTGTTAAAGCAGAGCAATGCTGAGAGGAGCAGAGCTGGCTCTATCGACTCGGCAGTCACATGACAGCTGGGTCCAAATCGGTTAAACTGGTGCACTTAGTTTAATGGGCGTGTGCCACAATCATTTTAAACTTCAGACATAATTGAGGAACCCAATGCGAATCTGCATCGAAACGCCAACTTTTGTGTTGCGGTGGACACAGTGCAGCCATGACACAAAACTAGCACAAACACTACTTAAATACATGTGCAAGCAGTTTGCACATGTATTTATGTCCAAAGCGCCCCAGAAAAGTGGTGCAACCATTTTGATTAATTGTTTGATGAATTTTAGTTAATTGTGTTAATGATTGCATAAAGCATATGGTATTTTTAAATATGACGTATACATGTATAAGCGGTCATG
The DNA here is from genome assembly GCF_040894005.1 of Engystomops pustulosus. Taxonomy (NCBI): domain Eukaryota; kingdom Metazoa; phylum Chordata; class Amphibia; order Anura; family Leptodactylidae; genus Engystomops; species Engystomops pustulosus. The sequence continues at coordinate 90,675,808 of NC_092414.1, read as the reverse complement.
AAGGGGTTAAAAACATACGTATTTGTAAACTCACACATGTGAGTTACAATCACACACATTAATACACACATTTATTTACTTATATACTTACACACGACATATACATTTAGGTTTTTTTTTAAACTTTTCACTGCTAAAATGTTTCACAGGACTATTTACACCTCTTCATTAATCTGGTGTTAATATAGAACTACCGCTTGTACAACACCATGCAAAGTAAAATTTATAAATTGGATCTTTTTCAAAAAGTCTCATTTTTATGCATTTTGAGACTTTTTGGGGGACTTTTTGAAAAAAAATCCCAGACAGAAATTAGACAATGAGAACATTTATTAACCCCTTCCCGCTCTTCTCTGGAGGAGAGCCAAACTGCAATCGGGATACACGGGGTGCCAGCTGTACCTAACAGCCGACCTCCCCATGTAACACCCGCGGTCAGAGTGGGCTCCGCTTGTGGGTGTTTAACCCGTTAAATGCCGCGACCACGGTCAGGCTGACACTGCTAATACCCTGCAATACTAATACATCTAATACAGATGATTGCTTGTTCATGTCGCATGGTGGAAATAGTAAAAAAGTTTAAAAAAATGTTTTTAAATAAAAATATAAAGCAATCCACCAATAAAAATGCTCACAATCCCCATAACATATATATAGACATATAATGCAAAAAGTCTAAATCATAACACAAACCCCACATATATAGTATCACTGCGTCCGTAACAGCCCCACAGAATAAAAGTAAATAATTATTGAACCCGCACAATGAACACCGCTAAAAAAAACTGGCAAAAATTTTATTTTTACCTATTGAGTCCCACAAAAAAAAACAATAAAAAGTGAACAAAAAACATATGTACTCCAGAATAATACTGTGGCAAAGTACAACATGTCCCGCAATAAACAAGCCACCAACCAGCTCTGTAGTCAAAATAGTAAAATTGTTATGCCACTTGGAAGGCAGCGATGCACAAATGATAGATTTTTCCCCACATTAGTGTTTTGTTTGGCAAATTTAGTAAAACATAAGAAAAATTATTCAAGTATGGATTCCCTGTAATCGCATCGACCCATAGAATAAAGATAACATGACAATTGGGTTATACAGTGAACACCAAAAAAAAAAAGTAAAAAATCCAGTACAGAATTGATGCTTTCCTATTCCTGCCCTAAAAAAAAAGTTCCTTAATTTTCAACAATCGGTGATACCAACCCCAAAATGGTAACCCTGGAAAAAGCATCTCATCCTGCAAAAAAAATGCAGTCACTTGGCCCCAATAACGCAAAAGCTAAAATTGTATAGCCTACAAAAAGGGCCAATGAGGAAACGAAAATCCTGGCAACTGCAGGGAACTTCCTACCTCCTGCGACTCACTGTACACCCATAAAACAAGTAATGGCCACATGTGGGGGGTCTTTGTACTCGTAAGAAATCGCATAACAATTGTATGGTGGGTTTTCTCTTTTAACCCCTTAATGACCGCCGTATCGGCTTTTTCGACGGTCATTAAGGGTACTTCTTCTGACGCGTACGCCTTTCTACGGCGGCGCGTCAGAAGAAGATTTCGGGACATCGGGTCCTGCAAGTGCTGGTGTCGGGCTGTGATATCACAGCCCAGACCCGGCACTAACAACCGGGATCGGAAAAACTCAGTTCCCGGGTGTTTAACCCCTTACACGCCGCGGTCAAGCATGACCGCGGCGTGCAAGTGTGTCCCCTGTGGATCGGACCCCCCCGGTGTGCTAACCGGGGGATCCGATCCCTCCTGCCTCAGCCCCGGGTTCCGACAAGTGACCCGAGGCTGTCGGCTCCTCTCTGTGCCGGTTTCCGCCTCCTGGCAGGACCCGGCTGTGTGTAACTCAGCATGCGCAGCATGCTCAGTTACTTACAGTATACACTGCAATACAAGTGTATTGCAGTGTAAAGGCTTGAACAAGTGATCGGATGATCGCTTGATCAAGCCAAGAAGAAGAGAATGTAAAAAAGTTTAAAAAAAAAAAAAAGATTTAGTCATTTATAATTAAATAAATAAATAAAATAATAGTCCCATAATCTCCCAAGTTACACATAAAATGCAAATAAAGTATATAAAACACAAAAACACGTACATATTTGGTATCACCGCGTCCGTAATAATCTGTACAATAAATCTAAATCAATATTGAACCCGCTCGGTGAATGACGTAAAAAAAACTCGAAAAAATTCCTGTAATATACAATTTTTCATTAAACACTAAACACTAAAAATGTTCTAAAAAGTGATCAAAAAAAGTTTCGTTCCCTAATATGATACGACTGAAAAGAACAACTCTTTTCGCAAAAAATAAGCCCTCAACCAGATCTGACAACAGAAAAATACAGAAGTTAAGGCCCTAAAAATTTGTCAATAGTAAAAACTATGCGATTTTCTCCAATATTGGTTTTGCTCAGGAAAATTGAGCAAAGATGAGAAAAACTATATAAATAAGGTATCACCGTAATCGTAGTGAACCAGAGAATAAAGATAAAATATTATTTTTACATTACGGTGAGCAGGGGGAAAAAAATGCTAAAAATCCAAAATAAAAATTGATGATTTTGTTTGTGTCCCCCTTGAAATAGTTAATAAAATCTCATGAATAAGCTTAAGACCCCCCAAAATGAATTATATATATATTGTATATCATCCCGTAAATAATAAGCCCTCATATGTTTGCATTACCAAAAAAATTTAAATTTATACGTTGTACAATGTGACAATACAAATCTGCTGTGAAGGGCGCCTCCATTCATTCTATGCCCAGCCGTGCGCCCATACAGCAGTTTACCACCACATATGGGGTATCGCTACACTTGGGAGGAATTGGGCATCAAACGTTGCAGTGCGTTTCATCATTTAATTTATTCTGAAACTGTCAGTTGTGGCCTAAATGAATGTATTTTCCAAAAAAATTAGAAAGTTTCTAAATCGCTGGTCCATATTGTTTTAACCCATGTGAAACGCTTAAAGGGTTAATAGACTTAATAGAAGTTGTTTTACATACATTGAGGGGTCACGTTTCTATAGTGGGGTAATTTATGGGGTTTACTATTATTTAGGCCTTTCAAAGTCACTTGAAAGCTGAGTTGTCCCTTAAAATGTGAGTTTTGGCAATTTTCATGAAAATGAGAAAAATGACACCTAAAGTTCTGCACCTCATAACATCCTAGAAAAATGAGAGGACGCATAAAATATCATCTTAGCATAAAGCAGACATTCCGTAAATGTAATTTATCAAGCTTTTTGGGTAGTTTTACTTCCTGTCTGGAAAGCAGAACATTTCAAACTTGGAAAATGAAGAATTTTTACAAACTTTTGCCAAATTTTCACTTTTTTTCAGAACTAAACGCAAAACTTATCACTTAAATTTTGTAACTAACATGAAGTACAATGTGTCACGAGAAAACATTCTCAAAATCACCTGGATATGTTAAAGCGTTCCGAAGTTATAACCAATTATCGTGAGACAGAGCAGATTTGAAAAATCAAGTCTGGTCATTAAGCTGAAAACTAGTGTCGGTGATAAGGGGTTAATCTTTTGGAAATGTGTAAATTTTAAGGCTAAATGAACACATAAACGACACAATTTGACCATTTTAAATTTCACCTCCATTTTGATTCAACTACTATGAAGATCTCAAGGGGTTAACAATCTTCCTAAAAGCTGTGTCTGATAGTTTGAGGGGGTGCAGATTTGAAAATGGGTTGATTTTTGATGTTAAATATGTAAAATTTAAAACAGTATTTATCCCCAAAATAGTCAATTCTGAAAATACGGAAAACCGATATTCGATTTGTAAGCCACGTGACATCAAAATAAATTATCCTGACATTTCAAAAATTTTGAAAATGTAAAGTAGGCACATGGGAAATATTATTCACAACTTATTCAGGTGGTAAATATATCTTATATCTATGAAGTTGCGTCCCCACTCAAATCACTATCTTTCTGTGCCTAGCGCACTCACTTAATTCACTAAAACTGCTGCCATCCAAGTCACAACCACACAAGGCAAGCAAACTTCTGCTGTGTCAAGTTTGCCACAAGACCGCGTGACATCTGGTGCATGCGTGTAATATACATATATATAAGTGAGCACACCTGGCACAGAAAGATAGCCATTTGAAGGACATTTCTATATAATTGAGTTCAGGCTGTCCTTACATCACCCCCAGATGAAGTCATGACCTGCTCAAACGTGCGTCAGGGTGGTGGCCAGCACCACTTATACATGTGTAAGGGATATCATCTGTAACATCTCACTTAGCTTTTGTTTCCTATGCATTACACTAGGTTTTGAAAGTAGCTTAGTATATACGGTTGCGAAATTGTGAGAATGGTCTCAGATATTTTTCTTGATTGGTGTAATAATCTCTTAATTTGTTTCCCTTTATATTTGTTTTTTTTAATCCGAGATGATTCCTCTACTTTACCTTGGATTGTATACCTGTACCTACATTACATATGTCACTTTACATAGGGGTCTGGCAAGTGTAAATAACATTTGTCAGCTTAAATCAGGTTCAGAATCTGTAGCAGAAAAATGTGAAATGTGCTGGGGGCTGAATACTTTGTCAGTTTACTGTAAATCATAATGCAGAATTCTGAGAATTCATACAGCTGGCTTGCCTTCTAGTGCTTTCTTAAAAATTCCATGTTATCCTTTAAAACTCTGAGTTTTTCACAATGACGATCCATCATGACTCTTTTATGATCTATTATAAGCCTAGAAAAAGCTGGGACAGAGGGAAAGACATTGTGACCAGTGTGAATAAATCCTTACTGTAAATTACTTATATTAAATATTACAGATAAAGGCATACATGAAGTAAACCATTTCAGCTTTAGGAAAGGGGATCCTGCTGAGTTTGGAACACCATATGTGGTATGAACCCCATTTTAGAGCCCTTCTACAGAATGTACGAAGAGTGGTGGGATAATCTGAATTATGCATCGGTATTATGCAATCTTTAGTTCTTACTACGAGTCTGAACAGCTCTTATGTCCATATCTCTAAAAAGTCATGTTTGTTTTCTAAAAAATGATAGCTTAGGGCAGTTTGTTGTAGGACCAATCTCTTTATCTAAAGGTGCCCCAAGAAACACAAGTTCTTGCATGTGCTTATCAGACATAAGCATTCCTGTATTTCCACATGGGACCATGTAGACACGTCTTTAGTATGTTTATAAACCCCACAAAAGGATCTGGAAGTCAGGGTATTCAGAAGATGCAGAATTAAAGTTAAAAAGTTGACATTTTTGAAAACTTTAGTCACCTTGGTCCGGGTAATGAATTCTTCTAAAATCTTATTGCAACTCTAGTGGAGTTTATTTAATTCTAGAAAAACATAATTCAAAAGACATGATTGGTATAAATCATTGGGACCCTTTAAGAAATAGATGTAGCATAAGAATCGTGGCTCTGTTTTGAATAGTAGCCACAATGCTGTTATAAAGAATGTTAAAACCACAGTTTCTATGTACAATATATTAGAGAACACAGTAACTAATGTAGACATGGATAGATTTATTCAGCAATGTAAATGAAGCTTAGTATACTTTTTGTCCATGATTAAGTCATAATATGAAACAGGGTACTAGAGGGTACTAGAATAAATGCTGTGACAGATGCGCAGACGGAAGCTTTCACAACAATATTTACCCAGGTGTTAATAACAGAACAGCTTGAAATGCCTCTCCTCCTCCCCTCCTTTCTGCAGATCAGCTGTGACGTCTGCTGTAAACCTATACATTTGCTCTTCCTGGATTCTGGGCTAGACATCTAACAACAATGTCACAGTATGATATGTATCTGTGGATTACCTTACAAAACAAGCCTTGAACCCTATCTTCCTCTACCTGCAAAATGGCTAACATTTTACTCAAATCATTGACACCTTAAACAAAAAGGTTGAGACAATTTTAATTTGATATATATCTTCTCACTTTTTTATATTGGACTTTATGCAATGTTTTTAAGTTTCTCTAAAAAATGCTCTCTTAAAGTATTTCCCCTATATTCCTACTGAAGATAAAAACAAACAAACAAACAATTTATAGGGTTAACATGTACAGAAATTGAAATTTTCTCAGATTTTCTTTTGCTCGCATATTCTTTATTCTGAACAGCAGGAGCTAAAGTAATGGTAGAATAAAGACCAAAAACTAGACGAAAAGAGGGAAATCCATGCCAATAATGAACTTGTAAAATAGAGAAACTTTATTGATAACAAATTAATTCTTTAAAATGTACTAAAAAATTCCAGGAGAGACAATGCATGAACAACCCAGGTAATGGTACACAGCTGTATATAGAGCAGTACAAAGGGAGCACTGCGCCTAATGGCAGTAATGTGTGCTGCACCACATAACAAAAACTCATGCCCAAACACAGAAGTTAAGCAGATAAATACTACAAATAAGCATGCAGTTATTTGAAAAAATATCAGACCCAAACATGGATCTACCATTTGTTACATTTTTAGTGCACTAAAGTGCAACTTAAGCCATGCCCTCATTTACTAAGGACAACCCCTTTCCAAAAATACCACATACCTTTTCATACTTTTCATACCTCTGCAAAGCATATAATATAAATTTTGGTCCTAATTGCACTACAATTCTAGCGCAGTTTTTTTAAAATTATCTCTACCAATGTGACTGGGGCTGGTAAGGGCAATATAATTGAGAGTTCTAGGACTGTGACTAAGTAAGATGATTAACATCACTATGGCGCACATAAACAGCCAAAAATACAGTACAAAAAGTATTTCCATGTGCTGTGTCTTATATAATCTGCAGAAAAGACACATAAATATAAATAGTTCTATAAAAAATGTTACATTTAAATGGAATGTCAACTGATATTCCAACTTTATATCACATGTCCAGCTCTATTACATACTAAATACCTTTTTACCATTTGATTTGCTGTTGTTAACCTCAGAAAAAAGATATTACACAACTTCTCTAGCATTCAATGTGTACTTCAGTTGTGTAAATTGTATATCCAGACAGCAAGATGTGTTTATGTCTCTTAGGCAAGTGAAAGAAATTTGTCATAAGTTCTACTTGAGTGAACATCTGTGGAACGCTACAGAAAAACAAAGTACCTGAAAAGGTTAAAGACAAGGATCTAAAAATAGAATGTCCTGTGCTGCATGATGTCTGTAGTTAGAGGATGACCTGGGTGTATTGAATGAACACAACCATTGTCATGCAGTGGGCGATTGCTTTCAAATGGCACATAATAAATCCAGGTAGCAAGATGCACCTTCCACCTACAGACACAAGTCAACTAAAAATATTTCACATAGCACAGAAGGCATAGTCCTTCTCTATAATAAAATGTAGTTAGACAATGGGGCTTATTTACTAAGGTCCCGCGGCCACATTTCCATCGGGTTTCCCGCCGTTTTCGGGGATCGCACCAGGGATTATGCAATTGTATTGTGTCACAATCGCGCCGGCTTTCACACGACACAAATCGTGGGGGCGGGCCAACGGATGATCCAACGGATTCAGACAACACGCGGGATTTAACATTTAAAATTGTGTCGCAAGATAAGCACTTACATGCAGCGGGAACAAGGTGAACTACGGCAGACCTGAGCAGGGAAGCGACAGATGCAGGATATTGGGCGCACTCTGGTAGTGAATCCCGGCAGACTTCATCCTCATTGGACATTCCGGATCGGGGATCGTGCAGGGACCAGGTAAGTAAATGTGCCCTAATATATTTAAGCTTGGAAAAAACACTGTATTCTAGCATTGTTCTATAAAGGAATTAAATCCATTGTGCCCAGCTTTAGAGATAGACAATACTTTTCAGTTGATGTTTTTTTCTGCAGATTTTGATTAAAATACATTGGGTGTCATTTACTAAGGGCCCAATTCGCATTTTCCCGACGTGTTACCCGAATATTTCCGATTTGCGCTGATTTCCCCAGAATTGCCCCGGGATTTTGGCGCACGCGATTGGATTGTGGCGCATCGGCGCTGGCATGCATGTGACGGAAATCGGGGGGCATGGTCGAACGAAAACCCGACGGATTCGGAAAAACCGCCGCATTTAAAACAAAAAATCTGTCGCTGAGCTTGCACTTACCTTCACTCAGCCTGAGCCAGTGAACTCCAGTGCGTTCCGATGCTTTTCAGCGCAGCAGCGCCACCTGGTGGACGGCAGAGGAACTACCTTAATAAATCCCGGCCGGACCCGAATCCAGCGCAGAGAATGCGCCGCTGGATCGCGAATGGACCGGGTAAGTAAATCTGCCCCATTAAGCTTCATTATGTGAAATTAATATTTTACGTTAATATATCTAAATTTGTAATATATCTTATCATAGCAAAATGCCTACAGTATATTTTAGCATGTTGGCTAAACTGCTCATCTCATAGCCTGATCTTTTGTGAGGAGTGACAGGTAGTGAGCCAGAGTTCTTATAGCAGGTAACAGTAAGATATGTGTCACTAGAGCTTTATGCTCATCTACCCTGCTCAATTATGCTGTATATCCTATTGTCTGTTTCTTTTGCTTGGCTCATCTTCCTCCATAGACCACTATGAACTGAAGATGGATCTAAGCAGCATTCTTGGTAGGCCGGAGAAGGTTGATTAAATAATAAAGAAGCAGTTTGCATCAAAAGATGACATTAAAGTAATTTTAATTAAACTTTACCTAAAACTCAGGTTCTCCTACCAATTACTGCCTTTGGCCTCTAATCCTTCTGTTAACTCTTTCTGCTGGACAGGAAGTGCTGAGGCTCCCATGACCCCTACAGGCAACTACAGCCTTTAGCAGTCACAACAAAAATAACTGATTGTCACATAGCTGGCTCATGTGATGGCAGAGACCAGTGCTTTTGAAGTACTGGCCAGTGCCTCTATGTAAAATTGCTCTTATTTCCCTTTAGATTTTTCTGCATTAGTTTTTGTCAAGGCATTTTACCTATTTTCTATATTGTATCAATTATGTGCAAAATGATCAGAAGTGGCACCCAATTTCTTCAAGATATTACTACTACTACTCTTACTACCCTTAGAAAAGCAGAGATATGGTTACATCCAGGTACAGGATTTCTGGTGGAATCTGATCATGTCCACATGCATAGAGAATCAAAACTTTTTAATAGAGGCCTCTATGCACAAAGTTGCCTACATAAGGACACCCGACTTACTGACAACCCTAGTTACAAACAGACCCCTCTGCCTACTGTACACCCTGATGGATCTCTCTGGATGCCATAATTTACTGAACTTTAGCCCCAGGCTACAATTTTCAGCTTAAGATTGTCACAAGGTGTTTGCAATGAAGCTTTATTGTTAATACTTGTTCCATTGACAACTCAAAAATTTTTTAATCCTATTGTCACAGGGGTGAAAAAAACACTTTGGGTTACACTTACAAAACATACCCATTTCAACTTAAATACAAGTTCATCTTGTGTAAGTGGAGGTGGCTAAAAACACATGATATTGGTACTGAAGTTAGCCCTATTAGCTCAAGAATCTCAGAAGAAAGTTTCTAGATAGATGAATTGATGGCATCCCATCTTTATCTATCCATGGACATCATAGGGACTAAAATTTGCTTCCTGCCTTTTTGTGCCCTGTATACCATTCTTACAGTGACAACTAATTCTCCCCAATTGTCCAGTTCCTTCTCAGTGATACTCAGGACATAGAGATTAGGGTTACTTTGAATTCTTAACCAATACAGTACATATTAAAAAAAACATCCAAGAGATGTACACTTCCACATCAGATGACAGATGCCCCTTATTGCACCTTTGGCAAATATCATCTTTTCTCAATCCTATCTTCACACACTGCACTTGAACAGAATCATGTTGCCAACAGCTGGTTGCAAATATTGTGTTATATAAGAAAGCTCACTGGAAATCTGTACAAAGTGTGACCAAATGTTACCAAGTATTTTCTAATACTTGTCAACTATATAGTGCTACCTATATCACAACAGTGTCATTTGGCTCTTTATGTGTATTTTGAATAGATTTATAAAACACATCCATGTCATAATATTACATAGTAGATCACCAATATATTATTCATTATAGAGGCAAAACAGCTACTTTGTAAAGCTATAAAGTAGTACTTGTAAAGATTTAAACATCATATTCTTCCTTTTGCTCTGTACCAACCTAACAAAGATATCTTATATAGCCAACTTTACAGCCATGTATACAGGTTCTATAAACAGAAACAATAAATTAAGCCTTGCAATATAGAACACAAACCTCCTACAGCACAAATTATGGAGCTTTTTCTGAATGCACAGCTTTGGTTTTTTTGTGTGTGTTTGCTCTGCTTTGTTTATACAGTAGGAGGAGAAAATTGTTGATACTCTTTAGTTTCTATCTCTGTAGGTACTCTACAGATTAAAAGAAAAGATCCAGTTTTCATTGAGTCAAGACAAAAAAAAACAAGAGATACACCTGTCACCTCTCTCGGTTCAGCCTACACAGTCTGAAGCAAAGCATTCGAGCAGTATGGTTCATCCTGAACATATCCCTAAAGCGGTGAATGTTGTTGTGGACCCACACTGCCCAGGAACCTTTGAGCTCAAACTTCCAGTTTCTGCAGGACCATCCCCATTTAAGATGAAACCTGTGGGCCTACAAGAAAGGTAAGCAGTTTCTTTACACATTGCGTAATTTGTTTTTCTACTAGAACCCATGTTTTAAGAGTGATGGCATGTGTTTAAATGTTTTTTCTTATTGCATTTCATTAGAGATAGATAGAGATAGATAGATAGATAGATAGATAGATAGATAGATAGATAGATAGATAGAGTATTTATTATTATGTAGTGCTGGCATATTCTGAAATGCTATATAGAAAGGATACTTATTCAGAAGTTTTTTGTGCTACAAGTCATGCAGCTCTTTATACTGTCCCCGTTATCAACAAGAGTGGCCTTCACAGATTTCATGGCAAATTATAAATTAAAATAAAAGCTAACAATTCATCAGGATGAATCACGCTGCTGGCACAGGGATTTAGAAGGGGATTGTGCCGCATGCAATCGGATTTTGGCGTCGGCTCCCATGCGACAGAAATCGGGGGACGGGCCGTCGGATGATCCGACTGATTCGGACAGAGCGCAGGATTTAACTTTAAAATTGTGTCACAAGCTATGCACTTACATGCACCAGCAGACCTGAGCGCACACTATGTAAGTGAATTGCGGCAGAGTCCATGAACGTCGGACACTCCGGATCGGGGAACGCACAGGACCTGGTAAGTAAATGTGCCCCAATGTTGTAAAAAGACTGAAAATCATGTTCGTTTTATAGGTTAATAAACCAAGTGTTAGTTTATGTTCTACTTTTTATTTGACTTTTTTCAATGGTGCAAATGGAAGTTATTATTAACCATGCATTAACATCTTACTTCAGCGTTTCTTATATTCCTTATATACAAATATAAGGAATATATATAATATGTATTTTTTTTACTGTATGATAGCTTTGGTTTGTTTTTTGTGGAATGGGTTGTATTTTTTAATTTTACAAATAATGAATTGGGATAGTATAAAAAAATTGAGTTGTTTGTACAGCACTCATATGATGTGTCTTCTTAAAGGCATGCTCCATCTCATTATAGAAGAGGTCAGACGTTAATATAATCGCTTTATATCTGATAAATCATTTTAACAATAGACTTCAGTACTTAAAGGGGTATTCCCACGAAGACAAGTTTCTTATATGTACTCAGGATAACAAAATTCTGTAATTCACTGTTATTAACAAAAATACAGCATTTCACAGATATAATTCCAAACTGTCTCTATCAGTCCTGCTGTACACAATTTCAGTTGCCCCTAGACACAACCCTGTAACTTCTGACTTAGGGTCGGGTGGCCGCCATCTTGGATTCCTGTGTGAAAGCCAGGCCTGCTGAGTTTCTGTGTCTCTCTGCTCTGAGCCTGTAGCCTTGCCCCCTGCACGGGGCTCACACTGATCACTTCCTGACGGTATATCTTGAGCAGAAAGAAGCTGCAAACTACAAGCTACAAGGAGATAAGTGATCCAGGGAAAGGGGGAGGCAGGCACATTTCTGTGAGAACAGAGATGTAGCAGAGCTAAAAGTGTAACAGTGTAAAAGTCTGTCAGCCTCTGTGTAATAGGCATCTCACGCATCTCTCATCTGTCTCATCTCTCTTTCTATGTGTCAATGTGTTAGTATAATGTCGGAAGCCACATGAAAGTGTATATTTACCTGCACCGTGATAATCAAATCACATTTTGAGCTCACAGAACTAGTTGGATCATAATGAATCTGCTTAGAAAGGCCCTAACCACACCCTGGAATCTTACACTGACAGCCAAGGGAGTGATAGGAGCTAAAACAGCAAAAACACTGTAAAGTAAGTAAATAAAATTGTAAAGTTAGTGGTTAAAATGATCTTTATTGTGTAATTATCAATAGGGGATTGAGATGTGAGAACTTTTAAGTAGCATTAAGACCTCTGATATTTGGTGACAACGTCAATACCTTTAACTCTTTGTGATATTTCTAAAAACATTACTGAAGAATTTTTGTAGTGCAGCAAAGCCCATTTTTCAATTGAAAAAGGGCACTGCCTGTTGGAAACATATAATACATCCCACTCCTAACAGGTGTCCTTGTTAGCAGATAATTAAAGTACTGGTTTGGATTTTGGTAATCTGACTGTATAAAAGAAGTGTTGTTCAGAATTAACACAAAAGAGATATAATACAGTATAGTACAAAGGTATCTGATACTTGGACTTTCTTCTGTTTACGTGGCTCCTAACATTGTTCAGGTGGTGACACACCTGTTGACATATACACATACTGAACCTCATAGGTCATGTAAGAGACACACCTGTGTTCAGAAATTATAACAGTAAATGTGGAGTGTCAAAAGTCAAAGAATAGTAAATAAAAAACACATTTCTATGAAAAGTATCTAAAATATAATTCGAGCATCATCAAAGAAGTATAAATTCAAAGCCAGTTGTTAATCCAGATGTTCCGTACCTATCAGGACATGACATTTCTCGAATCAGATACCATTCATTATTTAAATGATCATATAGAGAACAGATGTATAGAACAGAAGCACTGCAAAACATAATAGAAGATGTAGCATTAGAATCAGCGTAGCATTGTGTATCATTTTCTATTACTTTCATTTTGAAATACATACTGTATTAATTTAAGGAGGTGATTTGCCCTATGTATTCATTAAAATTATATCAGGAACAGTAGTTCTGTGTGTACTTTCTGGAGCTGTATTTCCCTCCTCTAAAAAAATAAATAAATCAGTAAAGGAAGGAAGCACAGCAATGGGGAACATTTACCTAGCTCTGTGCGCCAGTTTTCTGTCGGACTTTGCACATTCTGTTTAACGCAAACTGCTTGCACAAGTATTTAAGAAGTGTCTGTGCCACATTTGTGTCGCACTTGATCCTTATGTAGCGCAGCTGCACTAGGCATCATGCAACACAAATTAGGGCGCATTCCGGTGCACAGTTGGGTGCGTTCCGTGCGCCAGATTTAAAATGTAAAGTCCGCCAAAATTGTGTTGCATGCCCCATTTTAATGCTGCACCAAAGAAAAAGTGGTGCACTCTGTCGGAGCAGTGCAGGGGGCGCCAGATTCATGAAGAACCCACCCCAAAAATTCTGAATCTGGCACCCTTACCATACACAGGCAAACTGTCATCTGCATAATGCTAGTTGCCAAATAGTAATAGTAGCTGTTAGGAAGGCTTATTCCACCTGCTAGCTTATGTTTGAATGGAATAGATTTGTTCAAGCTGGGAGGTTTGTTAGCCCACACATATTTCGTAAGCGACTGATTGCATTGACTTAAAAAAACATTTGAGAACCTGGATTGGAACAGTGCTGAACAATATAATAACCTGGGTAAAAGAAGCATCTTAAATGCTGCTATTTTTCCCCAACCATGAAACCTCAACTTTAGACAATCTTAACATTTCCCCTTTGAGGGGATCCAGCAGGGAGACATAGTTGTGTCTATGCAAGGAATTAAAAGGAGTAAAGGTAGAGATGCCCAAACTTTTGTTTGTTGAGTTTGCACAAGTAGAGCTTACTAGAGTGTTTTATAATATCCATGGCGGCTTCTAAGAAACTTTAGGGATCTGTGAGATGATTGTCACGGGTTGTCCCGCAACCCATATCACTGGTCGTGGGCTCACCGGTGCCCCTTTGTCCCCGCCAGCGCATCGCCTGCGCACCTTACCTGTCCCGGCTTCTACCTCCCCGCTATCCACTGCACAGGACATTAATTGGCGCTGATCATTTACTGAAAACTCATATAAGCCTGCCTCTTCCTGTAGAATCTGCCAGATCTTTGTGCTACCTAGCCATTGTGAAAGTCTCTCAGCGTTTCTCCTGTGCTTTGTGTTCCTGCGTTTCTGTTCCCGTGCCCTGTGTGTTCCTGCGTTCCTGTTCCCGTGTTCCTGCATACCTGTTCCCGTGCTCCCGTCCTTTTCTGTTTTTTCCGTTCCCATCTGACTGGACCTCCCGTTGCTGACCCCGGATTGGACTTGACTTTGCATCTCTGTCACCTGCCCTGACCTTGTGCCTGAACCTGACTACGAGACTGTCTCCTGCTAAGGTACCTCAACCCCGGCTGCCACCGCAGGTGTTGGCTAGTACCACCTTGTGCTGTGTTCCAGAGGATCCAATGATCCCAAATCCTGACAAGGATTATGTTGTCTGCATATAATGAGACAGTGTTAGCAAGTCTGAGGGACTGTGTCAGGGGTTCAGTGGACAGTATAAAAAATCATGGGGAATAGGGGACAAACCTGTCTAGTTCCTTTATTATTAAACGTGTCTGAGATGGCCCCATTTCATATGATGTAGGATATTTAGCATTCTCCTGGTGTTGTCTTGTGCCATTCTGCCCTTCACAAATCCCATTTGGTCCGCTTCAACAAGATGAGAAATCAGTGGTGCCAACTTCAATGCCAGGAGTTTTGAATAGATTTTATGGTCAAAGTTTAATAAAGATATATGTCAGAAGTTTTGCGGTACAACAGGGGGTTTTCCCGGTTTAGAGTAACCACCAGGGCTTCTTGATTTTCCGCTAGAAAGGTACCCGACACCATGGCCTTTTGCATAGCTTGACTTAAAGGGACAATGAAGGTATGCTGGAATAATTTATAAAACTCATTTTGCGGGACATCGGGACCCAGATATTTCCCAGATGGTAGTGAGTTCATAACCTTGGAGATTTACTCAGGTGTAATAAGTTTGTTTAACCCCTTAACGCTGAAGCCACTTTTCACCTTCCTGACACGGCCCATTTTTTTAAATCTGACATGTGTCTTTTTAAGTGGTTATAACTTTGGAACGCTTTAACATATCCAGTTGATTTTGAGATTGTTTTTTCGTGACACATTGTACTTCATGCTGGTTGAGAAATTTAATCAATATATTTAGTATTTATTTATGAAATAAATGGAAATTTGGCAAAAATTTTGAAAAAAACAATGTTTTCCAAATTCAAAATGTTCTACTTTTTGGAAAGTTGGTCATATCACTAAAATAACTTGATAACTAATATTTTCCACATGTCTGCTTTAACTTGGCATCATTTTTCAAACCTCTTTTCCTTTATTTAGGATGTTAGGAGGCTTATAACTTTAGGTGCAATTTTTCAGATTTTCACGAAAATCATCAAAACCTACTTTTGGAGGGTCAATTTAGTTAGAAGTGACTTTATAAGGCCCACATGACAGAAAACCCCCACAAATGACACCATTTTAGAAACTACACCCCTCAAAATATTCAAAACAACCTTTGGGAATTTTGTTAACCCTATGAGCGTTTCATGAGGGTGAAAGATAAATGAAAGTGAAATTAGAGAAATGTAATTTTATCTTGCTATAGATTCATTGAACACTAAAATTTGCACCTTCACAATGGGTTAAAAAGGAAAATGCATTTTACAATGTTGAGGGCAATTCCTCCTGAGTATGCCAATACCCATTTTGTCACTGTACCATGCTGTACGGGCACAGGGGGGCACCTGGAAGGGAAAGAGCGTTGTTTCGTTTTTGCAGGGCAAATATGGCTGAAAAAGTTTTCATGTGTCAGAATGCATTTGGAGAGCCGTAATGGTACCAAAACAGAGGAAAGCCCCAACATGAGACACCATTTTGGAAAGTACACCCCTTGGAGAGTTTAGCAACGTGTAATTTGTGTATTTTCCCCAACAGGTGTTTGATTCAATTAGGCCCCAAAAGGGAAAAAAGGTGAAAATTTTCTAAAAAAAGTCACTTTTACCCCAAATTTTTGTTAGCCACAAGGGATAAAAGATTAAACAACCCCATAAATGTGTAAAACTATTTCTCCTAAGCACAGAACTGCACCACTTTTGCATATAAAGTGTTGTATGGGTGCACAGTGAAGCTCAGAAGGGAAAGAGGGGCTTTGGCCTTTTAGAAGCCAGATTTGACAATCATCCTTTACATGTGTCAGGATGCATTTGGAGAGCCCTAGTGGTACCAAAACAGAGGGGAACCCCAACAAGTGTCACCATTTTGGAAAGTGCACCCTTTGGAGAATTCAGCAAGGTGTAATATGTGTATTTTCCCCTACAGGTGTTTGCTTCAATTAGGTCCCTAAAAGGAAAAAGGTGAACATTTTCCCAAAAAAGTCACTTTTACGGCTCATTTTTGTATCCCATAAGGCATTAAAGATGAAACAACCCCAAAAAATGTGTACTAGCATTTCTCCCGAGTATAAAATTGCCCCACACATGCAAATAAAATGTTGTATGGGTACGCAGTGAAGCTCAGAAGGGAAAGAGGGGCGTTGGCCTTTTAGAAGCCAAATTTGACAGACATCCTTTACATGTGTCAGGATGCATTTAGAGAGCCGTAGTGGTACCAAAACAGAGCGGAACCCCAACAAGTATCACCATTTTGGAAAGTACACCCCTTAGAGAATTTAGCAAGGTGTAATATGTGTATTTGTCCGTAAAGGTGTTTGATTTAATTAGGACTTAAATAGATAAAAGGTGAACATTTTCTTATAAAGGTCATTTTACTCCTAATTTTATATAGCCACAAGGGATAAAAAAATGTAATAACCCCCCAAAATGTGTAAACCTATTTCTCTCAAGTGTAGAAGTACCCCACATGTGTATATAAAATGTTGTATGGGCGCACAGTAAAAGGAAAGGGGAATGTTTGCCTTTTAGAAGCCAAATTTGACAGAAATGTTTGACATGCATTTGGAGAACCCTAGTGGTATAAAACAGAGAAGAATCCAAAAAGTGACCCTAATTTTTGAACGCACACCCCTTAGAGAATTTTGCAATGTGTAATATATGCATTTGCCCCTACAGGTGAATGATCCAATTAGGCCCTAATCATTAAAAAGGTGAAAATTTTCCTATAAATGTCACTTTACCCCTAATTTATGTAAGCCACAAGGGATAATATATTAAATAACCCCAAAAAAGGTGTAAAACTATTTCTCCCGAGTGTAGAAGTACCCCACATGTGCATATAAAATGCTTTATGGGCGCACAGTAGAGGAAAAGAGGGGTGTTTGTCTTTTAGAGGCCAAATTTGCAAGAAATCCTTCACATGTGTCAGGATGCATTTGGAGAGCCGTAGTGGTACCAAAACAGAGGAAAACCCGAAAAGTGACCCTAATTGTTGAATGTACACCCCTTGGGGAATATAGCAAGGTGTAATATGTGGTGTAGTGTAATACACGTGGTGAAATGAGCATTTTGAACATACAGGTGGTTTCCAAATATGATGTGCAATGGAGTCCAAGATGGAAATTTCAATTATTTCTGGAAAGTTCAGTGCCCGTTATGTGGCGCCCCTTATGAAATAATGGAGGGGTATAGGGAGCAACGGGACATAACAGTTGTTACAATTATTCATTTTACCAAAATTAATTCACAATAGGTTGGGCGTGAATTGTGAATGTCTAGTGTATAAGGAGGTAGTATATATCAAGGGACCAACTAAACTTTTGTCACTCTGGAGTTGTCGCAGGTCTCTTAGTAGTATGTAGTGTCCATCCTTAGTATATAGTGTCCATCCTAACTCCTCTTTTGGAACAGACTCTTTATTGAGTCTTATCTTTAGAAGCAGCAGAATTCACCGGGAAAATGCTGTCCTGGCAAAA
Source organism: Engystomops pustulosus (assembly GCF_040894005.1). Classification (NCBI taxonomy): domain Eukaryota; kingdom Metazoa; phylum Chordata; class Amphibia; order Anura; family Leptodactylidae; genus Engystomops; species Engystomops pustulosus. The sequence continues at coordinate 90,657,613 of NC_092414.1, read as the reverse complement.
CACAGGAACATCTAAACCAGAGGTACTGGGGCCCCGTCCTTCTTGTCCCAATATTAGTTTCCTAATATCTTCCTCTTGAAAACGGAGAAATGATACGGCAGGACCTGCACATTGGAACAGCCCGTAAGAGTTGTACAGCATCATCTGTACAATGTGCACAGCCAGCACTTTTGTACCATATCTTCGTTTTTCGTAGGGAAATTATCGCCAAGTGTTGCTCTTATTCACCCTAGCAATGCCCATTGTGACGAATATTGCTGCTTTTGGCTGGACCAAATCGACCAGCCAATAGCGGCAAACATGGACAGAGGGGGGCAACAAAACCCCTCTGGACCGCAAGGCAAAATTGGTGGCTGTCAGGAACAGCCGCCACCCTGCCCCGATCACCGTGTCTACAGACATGGTGACCGGTATTACTGACGTCATAAGTAAATTCGCTGCTATTGGCTCATCTGAATTGATGAGCCAATAGCAGCAATAATAAACTGGGGGTGTGTGGGGGGGACGTAACCCTTCTGGTCCATGGGGCAGGATGGATGGCTGTCAGGAACAGCCGCCGTCTTACCCCGATCAGTGAACAGCTGCCGTCTTACCCTGACCGGTGTTGGAAAGTCACTACCCGCCGCACCGTTCTATAACAACGCTCGTTGGCTATAGGCTATACAATCTTTATTTATTTTTTAAGCAATTTAGACAAATAAGGGTTTATTTTTTGCGAGACGAGATGCACTGTAAAAAAAACTTTATTTTAGTGGGTTTTTAGCTTATTGAAGCAATTTTATTAACTTTTTACGTGTGGAGGAAAATAAAATCATCAATTCTTCTTTTGGATTTTTAGCATTTTTTGGGGGGGGTGTTCACTGTAGCATAACAATAATATATTATCTTTATTCTACGGATCACTACGATTACGGTGATACCTCATTTATATAGTTTTATTTTTATTTGTCCAATTTTATTGAAGGAAAACTAGAATAGAAAAAATTGCATTTGTTTTAGTATTGCCATTTTTATAGCGGCATAATTATAGTATTTTTTGGTTTACGGAGCTGGTTGTAAGCTTATTTTTTGCGTGACAAGTTGCTCTTTTTATTGGTATCATTTTGGTGCTTGTAACTTTTTCGGATCACTTTTTAAAACATTTTTTGTAAAGCAATTTGATAAAAAGTTTAAATTTTTGACAAGTTTTTGGGTTTTTTTTTTTTACCACGTTCACCGAGCGGGTCCAATTATGATTAGGATTTATTGTACAGATTGTTACGGACGCATCGATACCAAAAAAGGGGTTTTTTTTTGTGATTTAGTGTTTTTTATACAGGCGGTCCCCTACTTAAGGACACCCGACTTACAGACAACCCATAGTTACAGACGGACCCCTCTGCCCCATGTGACCTCTGGTGTAACTCTCTGGATGCTTTACTATAGTCCCAGACTGCAATGATCAGCTGTAAGATGTCTGTAATGAAGCTTTATTGATAATCCTTGGTCCAATTACACCAAAAATTTTGAAACTCCAATTGTCACTGGGGCAAAAGAAAAAAAATTGTCTAGAACTTCCATTATAAAGTATACAGTTTCGACTTACATACAAATTCAACTTAAGAACAAACCTCCAGACCCTATCTTGTATGTAACCCGGGGACTGCCTGTACTTTATTACTTGTGTAAAGGGAAATGTGGTGTTTGGGGGGACTTTCACTTTCTTTTATTATTTATTTTTATTGTAAAAAACGTTTATTTATTTATTTTTACTTTTTTTACTGTTACTGATCACTTGTTCAAGCTTTTTTACAGGTTACACAGTGCAATACAGATGTATTGCACTGTGTAATGTAAGACACTGAGCATGCTGCGCATGCCCAGTGTCTTACAGCCGGGTCCTGCCAGGAGGCACGGACCCGGCTTCCGGAGGGAGATCTCGCAGCCCCGGGCACCGGCAGTCCCGGGGCTGCGATCGGAGCAGCGGACCCCCCCGGTAAGCGCCGCGGGGGGGTCCGATTCAACTTCAGGTAACTTTAAATGCCTCTAACACGCCGCGGTCAGCGCGACCGCGGCGTGTTAGGGGTTAACACCCGCGATCGGAGAAATCTCCGATCGCGGGTGTTAGAGGCGGGTGTCGGCTATAATATATAGCTGACACCCGCAGCTTCTGGCGCCGGCTCCGTTCAGGAGCCGGCGCCAGAAGCTTGACGTAATAGTACTGCATTTTGCGGGAACGCACCTCCCGCGATGCAGTACTATTACGTCAAATGTCGGGAAGGGGTTAATGAGCCCAATTGGTCAGGTCGGATCTTAGGAAGCCTAGAGGCCTTCAGAAATGCCCCAATAGTTTGTATTCATATTCGTGTAATAGCATATGCTGCAATTGATGCTGCACTTCCATAAGGTCTGCTGCTACTGTAGGAGAGGGGAATAATTTATTTGTTGTTTCTCTTGTTTGTAGTCTGTTAAGAAGGTTGGATATTTCCTTTGTTCTGACTTCCTTTTTATCAATTTAGCCATATTTACACAAAAATATACCCCTTACAAACATTTTATAAGCTTTCCTCAAAGTATCTGGTCCTACCGAGCCCTCATTATATTTTAGAAATTCTCTGGTGTCTCGCTCGATAAGTGCTCTGTATCTTGGGTGCGACATAATATATGTATTACTGTGCCACATAAAAGCTTGAGGCTAGTCGTCCTGTTCAGCTAGGGTAAGTGAGATTACGACATGATCCGACCATTTGATAAGTTCAATTGTGGAGGCTGTTGCTACTGGCAAGTATGTCTAGGAGAAATAAATCTATTCGGGAAAAGCTTTTATGAACTGGGTATTGGAATGTGTAATCTCGTTCATTGGTGTGCAAAATACGCCAGATGTCATAGAATTCTACCGTCCATAGCCAATTCTTCAGACTACAGCACCTGGGGGGGGGGGGGGGGAATCCACATCTGTATCACCTTGTTGTAGGAAACCTTGTTGTCCCCTGTTGGGTGTATATATATTGACTATAGTATACTGCACACTGTTCAATGTGCCCACACATATAATATGTCTACCCTTGGTATCCTGAAGTACTTTATCCTTGTGTACTGCTATTGTGTCATAAGCATAACATCTTTATTTTTAGCTTTCAAGTGTGAATGGTAGATGGTAGGGAAGGCAGGATGTGAAATGCGACGTGCATCTCCCAAGAGCAGGTGCGTCTCTTGAGCACACAAGATGTCACATGCTAAGTTCCTGATTTCAGACCACATGTATGACATTTTCTGTGGTCTGTTCAACCCTTTTACATTAAGCGAAACAAATTCATGAGCTCTTTCATAAGCCTTGTGATATCGGATCAGTGGAAGATACTCATATTGTAATATATATAATAAATAATATCTTATATTAGAGCAGTATATGCTCTCAAAAAGCATATAGCATGCACAGTGATGTGCAAGACAGTAACAGCAATGTAGATGCCAGGTCAAATTTAATGGAAAGAGCCTGTCACACAGGACAGATACCTCTTCATCTGCAATCTCTTTTATTCCTCTGCTGCCATTCTGTCGCCATTGGTGCCAGTGGTTTTCCTGTTGGATGACTTGTTGCCACTTGAAGGTCCCAGTTATGTAGGAGTGCAGATCCCTCATCCTTCAAAATGATCAAGCATGTTGGGAATCCCCAATTATAATCTGATTGTCTCGCAAAACTCTTGTGATCAGGATCAAGGATCTACGTTGTTGTAAAGTTGCAGAAGACAGGTACGTATATAATGACAAATGTTGAAAAGGAGCTGGTAGCTGGGCTTTTTTCCTCGCAGCCATCATCAGGTAGTCTTTTGTTTGATAAAAGTGGATTCTAGATAGAACATTCCTCAGGGTATTCTCTGGTAGGCGACTAGGTCTGGGAACCCTGTGAATTCTGTTAACACCCATCTCTTGAGGGGATATATGGGGGAGAAGCACACATAAATCTTTAGCATGGACTGTCTCCTGGATACCCCAAAATTTAACATTGTTTCTCCGTGACCTGTGCTCCAGTCACCTCATCCTCTAGATCATAATGTGTGTCTATTAGCTCATTGTGTGCAGACACAACATCCCCAATCTTATTCTCAATATGATCCACACAGTTGCCTAGCTCTGTTATGGAGTTATTCAGTGGACGCACTAGTTGTGCTATGTCCTATTTAAATGTGTGCCATACTATCAGCAACATGCCCTTCATAGAGGCTTCAGTTATGCGAGTCTGAGGCTGGCAAATTAAATAGCTCAAAATTTTCACCGTAGTTGGCTCCTTCAGTTTTTCCCTGCTTGGGAGAGTTGCCTCTATCACTCACCGACAACAGGCGAGGCCCTTGCTTTGCTGGGAGGATGGAGCCAAGCGTGGGGATGAGTGGGTAGACACTAGTTGCTGGAAATTTTCCTCAGTGAGCCCCCCTCAATTTCTGCCAGGAGAGGTAGTGATGGCGCCGAGCTGGTTCTCTGCAGCTCTACGTTGCCTGGTAGTGAACTGTCCCCAGGTGCTGGAGATGGTTGGGAGGCGCTCACCTCCTGCGTGTGTGGTGAGTTGCCATCTTGGATTTTGCTTGGTCCGCCGTTCTGTAAAATTTGGTGAGTTTCTGCAGTATTCACCCCTGTTTCTGTCCGGTCTTGTGGCAGAATTGCTGAGATAAACGCCATGGAGTCACTATAGGCCCTGTGTTCAGTACAGAGCTCAGCTAGCGTGCAACCATGCACTCCAGCTGCCTAGCTACGCCCCCGCCAGGGTAGTATTTAAGAGCTGAGTGTTATTAGTCAAAGGGAATAAGCTTAATTCACATTCAAATGAGTAATTAAAATATAAACTAATATGTAATAGATTTTTATTTCAAATTTTGCTCCCCTTAGCAGACAACTGATAGGGACTGTGATGGAGAATTAAAGTGTACTGGCCCTTTAATCAGTCCTGTGACTTTGATCCTGTGGAGGAGACACAGGACATAAGATGGCCGCTGGTCACATGTTCATGTCACAAGTCCTGCACCTGCCTGGGCAGGTCATGTGTGGCATCACTACGTTTGGCTGTAGTCGGTTGCAGTGGATCCAGTAATGCCAGTGTTGTGGTGAGACATCATCTCAGTGAGGTAATGTGCAGTGATGGCAGTAACAGAGCATGACAGTCTGTTACAGCATCACTGGGAGCAGAGCATAAGAGGGAGGAGGGGTTACTGAGAACTTAAGGATAAAGGGACGTGAAGTTGTAGATGGCGGCCACCTTGGAGATAAAGATAATAAAATTTGGTGAATCATAAAGTCAAACTACTTAAGCTCTGTTCTGTGATTAATGACATTGGGGCAGATTTATCAAGCTGTCTGAAAGTCAGAATATTTCTAGTTGCCCATGGCAACCAATCACAGTTCAGCTTTCATTTTACCAGTGCTCATGAATATTTTAAAGGGGAGCTGTGATTGGTTGCCATGGGCAACTAGAAATATTCTGACTTTCAGACAGCTTGATAAATCTGCCCCATTGAGATTTGTTGTATCCATTTATGTAGAGCATTATGGGGATTTGTATCAGACTTTCATATCCCTGAGCTACACCTTTAAAGTCCAGGTATACACTACCGTTCAAAAGTTTGGCATCACAAAAAGAATTTTGTGTTTTCCATGAAAACTCATACTTTTATTTTTCAAAGGAGTTGCAGATATAGTCCAGACAATGAAAAGGTTTGAAATATTTCTTTTTCATTTGAAATAATAATTTTAATTTTTTGTTTTAATCAAAGAATTCTCTCCTTTTCTGCAATTACAGCATTGCAACCTTTGGCATTCTAGCTATAAATTTTCTTAGGTAAGCTGGAGAAATTCATCCCATGTGTCCAGAAGCCCCTCCACTAAGTTGACTTGGCTTGATGGGCACTTTTTGCATACCATAAGGTCAAGCTGCTCCCACAGCAGCTCAATGGGGTTGAGATATGGTGACTGCTCTGGCCACTCCATTACAAATAGAATTTAATCTGCCTATTTCTTCTCTAAATAGTTAATTCATAATTTGAAGTTGTGCTTTGGGTCATTGTCCTGTTGTAGAATGAAATTGACTCCAATCAAGCGCTGTCCACAGGGTATGGCATGGAGTTGCAAAATGGAGTGATAGCCTTTTTTATTCAAAATCCCCTTGACCTTGTGTCACACACAGGGGTGTGAGAGAGTATCTTAGGGAAGAGTCTGTGGATCCTCTGGACCACTGCGGGGGTGGGTATCAGAGCCGCAGTGGTGGTATCAGATGCAGGAAACAGTCCAAGCCTGGGGTGACAGCAGGGACACGGGGAAACTCTGGTAACAATCCGAGCCTGGGATGACAGCAGGAACACAGGGAAATACTGGTAACGCCCGTACGGACTGAAGACACTGCTGGGCTGGAACCATGGAAGGCACATCAGGAGCACAGGATGGCTGGAAGTCACCACTAGGCAGGGACGGACCACAGGGACGGACAATAGGATACACAGGAACGGACCACAGGATACACAGGAACGGACCACTGGAATGGACCACAGGATACAGGATGGCAGAACCTCAGGATGGCAGGACCTCAGGATGGCAGGATCTCAGGATGACCACCGGGATACAGGACTGCCACAGGTATACAGGATCACCACAGGAATACAGGACCGCCACAGGAATATACAGCAACACGAAGGAACACAGGAAACCCAGGAGCACGGATGAACATTGGAGTACAGACACAAGGAGGAAACCTGGGAAGGCTGGAACACAGAGGAACACTTGGAACCACAGGAGGGCTTTCACTTCAGGTGAAATGGTTTGAAGATCCAGCAGGGAGTGAAGGGAGCCGCCGGGTTATATGGGAACCCAGAAGTGACCAGCGCCAATCAGGGGAACGCTGGCCCTTTAAGTCTCGAGGAGCCGGCTTGCGCGCGCCCTAGCAGCGGGAGCGCATGGCCTGGTCAGGAAGCAGGTGTGCGGCCTAATTGGATCCGGAGCAGAGCCAGGAGCCAGGAGAGGTAAGATTTGGGTCCGGGGATGGGGCAGACACGCCTCCACAAAGAGGGGCATTGGTGGGCTGGCGATCCGTGACATGGATCGCAGGGGCACCCGTGACACCTTGTACAAATCTCACACTTTACTAGCACCAAAGCAACCCAAAGCAACCCCAGACGATCACTACCACTACCATCACTATCATTACCTCCACCATGCTTGACAGATAGTGTCAGGCATCTTCCCGCATCTTTTCAGTTGTTCTGCTTCTCACAAATGTTCTTCTGTGTGGTTCAAACACCTTGTCCATAACACTTTTTTTTCCAATCTTCCTCTGTCCAATGTTTGTGTTCTTTTGCCCATATTAATCTTTTTCTTTTATTAGCCAGTCTCAGATATGGCTTTTTCTTGCCACTCTGCCCTCAAAGCCAACATCCTGGATTAGCCACTTCACTGTGGAGGTTGACACTGGCGTTTGGTGGGTGCTATTTAACCCCTTCCCGACATTTGACGTAATAGTACTGCATGGCGGGAGGTGCGTTCCCGCAAAATGCAGTACTATTACGTCAAGCTTCTGGCCCCGGCTCCTGAACGGAGCCGGGGCCAGAAGCTGCGGGTGTCAGCTATATATTATAGCTGACATCCGCCTCTAACACCCGCGATCGGAGATTTCTCCGATCGCGGGTGTTAACCCCTAACACGCCGCGGTCGCGCTGACCGCGGCGTGTTAGAGGCATTTAAAATTAATTAAAGGTGAATTGGACCCCCCCGCGGCACTTACCGGGGGGGTCCGTGGCTCCGATCACAGCCCCGGGACTGCCGGTGCCCGGGGCTGCGCGATCCTTCTTCCGGGAGCCGGGTCCCTGCCTTCTGGCAGGACCCGGCTGTAACACACTGAGCATGCACAGCATGCTCAGTGTGTTACATTACACAGTGTAATACATCTGTATTACACTGTGTAAGGTGAAGAATAGCTTGAACAAGTGATCAGTGGATCACTTGTTCAAGCTTACCTGTAAAAGTAAAAAAAACTGTTAAAAACATTTAATAAAATAATTTTTTAATAAAAAGAATTCATTAAATAAAGTTAAAGTCCCCTAAACACAAACATTCCCTATATACATGCAATAAAGTGAAAAAAAACACAAGATCGCCAAAACCCCCCACATATTTGGTATTGTCGCGTCCGTAACAATCTGTACAATAACTTAGAAACATTATTGGACCTGCTCGGTGAACCCCTTTAAAACGAAACCCCAAAAACTCGCCAAAAATGAAAATTTTTCATAAAATCTCTTCACAAAAATGTTCTAAAAAGTGATCAAAAAAAGTTATGAGCGCCAAAATGGTATCAATTGAAAGGACAACTCAACACGTAAAAAATAAGCCCTAAACTAGCTCTGTCAACCAAAAAATATTAAAGTTACATCTCCAAAAAGATGGCGATGCAAAAACAAGAGATTTCCTCTATATTAGTTTTTTTTTCAGTAAAATTGTAAAAATAAATGAAAAACTATATAAATGAGGTATCACCGTAATCGTAGTGATCTGTAGAATAAATATAATATAGTATTTTAGTGTACGATGTACGACCCCCAAAATATACAAAAAGAAAGGAAACCAAAATTGACAACTTTCTTTTCACCCATACATTCAAGAGTTAATAAAATATCATCAATAAGCTAATGACCCACTAAAATGAAGTATTTGTAAAGTGCATCTCATGTCGCAAAAAATAAGCCCTTATATTTCCAAATTGCCAAAAAAATAAAGATTGTATAGCCAATAAAAAGTGACAATGCATAATCTGCTCTGAACGGCGCAGCTCCCTTCGATGCCCTGGCGTGTGCCCATACAGCAGTCAACACCACATATGGGGTATTGTTATACACGGGAGAGATTGGGTATCAAATTTTGTGGAGCGTTTTGGTATTTTAGCCACTGAGAATTTGCACATTTTTTGAAAAACACATTAATTTAGCCAAAAAAAATGTACTTTCAAAATTGCATCCGATTTTGTTTTAACCCCTGTAAAACAATGAAAGTGTTAACAAACTTCATAAAAGTTGTTTTACGTACGTTGAGGGGTGTAGTTTCTATAATGGAGTAATTTATGGGGTTTTACTTTTATTTAGGCCTCTCAAAGTGATTTGAAACCTGAGCAGGTCCCTCAATAGCAGGATTTTGCGGTTTTTATGAAAATGTGAAAAATCGTACCTAACGTTCAAAGGCCCATAACATCCTACAAAAATTAGAGTATGCATAGAAAACCATGTCCACATAAATTAGACATTCGGTTAATGTTAGTTACTAAGTTTTTTTGCTATTATGACTATGTATGGAAAAAGTTGAACATTTTGAAGTTCGAAAATCGAGAATTTTTCCAAATTTTCACCAAATATCTGATTTTCTCATAAATAAATGCAAGACATAACACCAAAATTTTTCAACTAACATGAAGTACAATGTGTCACGAGAAAAAAATTTCAAAATCACTTGGCTATGTTAAAGCGTTTCAAAGTTATAACCATTTATAGTGACACAGGGCAGATTTGAAAAAATGGGCCGTGTCAGGAAGGTGAAAAGTGGCTTCAGCGTTAAGGGGTTAAGAGGCTGCCAGTTGAGAACCTGCAATGCGTTTCTAAAACTAGCGACTCTAAAGTATTTGTCTTGTTGCTTAGTTGTGCAGTGGTGCCTCCCACTTCTCTTTCTACTCTGGTTAGAGCCTGTTTTTGCTCTTCTCTGAACAGAGTATTACACACTGTTGTAGGAAATCTTCAGTTTCTTGGCAGTTTGTCGCATGGAATGGCCTTCATCTTTAAGAAAAAGAATAGATTTTACATCGAGTTTTACATGAAAGTTTTTTTTTTCTGGCCATTGTGAGAGTTTCCTAGAAAAAACAAATATGATGCTCCAAATTCTCAACCAGCACAAAGGAAGGTCAGTTTTAAAGATTCTATAATCAGCTATAAACTGCTTTCAGCTGTGCTAGCATACTTTAAAGAGATATTGCAGGAATAAACATAATTCATTTAAAAATGTATCCTAATATGTAATTAGTTGTGCTAATGTATATGTAAAAATTTTGCTCCCATTAGCAGAAAAATACAGTTGACAAACACTATAATGAAGAATTAAGATGCTAACTTTAATCAGTCCGTTGTTTTTCTCCACGCGGAGAAGACACAGGACAGAAGATGTACGCTGGTCACATGTCCACATCACAAGTCCTGCACCTGCCTGGGCAGGTCATGTGATCACCACTATGTTTGGGTGTATGTGGTTGGTTGCAGTGCATCCTGCATGGCCAATGTTGTGGTGAGACATCATCTCAGTGAAGTAATGTGCAGTGATGGCAGTTACACATCATTACTATGGTAACAGAGCAGGACAGTCCCATCACTGGGAGCACAGCACAAGAGTTAGGAGCTGTTGATGAGAACTAAAGGATCATGAAACTTGTAATATCCAGTGAAGGCCATCTTGGCGATAACTTCACATACAGTACTTAAAGCCCATAACATTTTGTGAATCATAAAATCAAACTATTTAAGCTCCATTTTGTGACTAATAGCATTGAGTTTTGTTATATTCATTTATTTATAGAATGATGGGTTTTTGCATCAGACGTTCATATTCCCGGAATACTCCTTTAACAAGGGTTTTCTAAACATCCATTAGCCTTCTTACACAGTTAGCAAAAACGTCCGTGCCTGAACGTCGCTCTATCCGCAGTTGGCGTAATAGAGGCGTTTATTTGTGTGTGAACTGTGGCTTAATTCTTGTGTTTGGATTAACTGAGCCACACCCTGCTGCTTGCATTTCTGTCCTGCCCAGTAAGGGTTACTAGCCTGATGGACAGTTCCTCCAGAGTGCTAGTGGGGGCGTGTCCGGGATCGGCTTTATATACCTGCCTATTCCCATCTTATTATTGAGCCTGACCTGTGTATATCCCTCCTGTACCTATCAGGCTTGCTGGTTAATTTGAGTCTTGTCTCCCTGTGTTTCTAGTTCAGTTTGACCTGTCTCCATTTGTCTGCCTGTATCTGTACCTGATCTGTATATTACCCGCTTGAGCTTGACCTGACCTGTATATACTGCCTGAAGACCTGAATATATCTGTTGTTTTGTCCCTGTCTCAGTCCTGTGTTTGTATTCTGTGGACCAGGGTCTATTCTTGCATTACGGTTACCTGTTCAGTTCTATGTTTGCATTCTGTGCACCAGTGTGAACACTGGTCTATTTCTGTATTCCAGTTAACTGTTCAGTCTTGTGTTGGTTTCAGTGCGCAAGTGTGAACACTGGTCTATACCTGTATTTTCGTTACCTGTCCGCTCCACCATCCAGCAGCTGCCAGACGAAGTGTCCCCTGTCCTGTTGTGGGGTCACTCAGGGACCGTCAGTTAGGTTCCTGATAGTGGGTTCGCCCTTATCAGGGCGGTTTATCTGCTTTAGGCAGGGCCTTAGCCCGCAGGGACGTCGCAGGGTGAGTTCGCTACCACTTACCCAGTCTGACAGCTAGCGCCAAGCCTGGTTGTGGTTGCGCGGTTGCTGGCAGGTACTGACATAATAACCAGCCTTACCTACACTATGGAGGCCATAGAAGCTGTTGTTGCTCAGGTACAGAGTTTGGCTCACATGGTGCAGAATCTGTCTGTGTGCAGCAGCAGGAACAGCGCCTCCCTTTGATTTCTGGTCAGACTGTGTATGAGCCTAAGGTACAGCTTTCTGATCTCTTCGCTGGAGACTTTTTTCCCTTCAGGGAGAGTTGCAAGCTGTATTTCCGCCTTAGGTCCCAGTCTTCTGGTAATGATGCCCAGAGGGTAGGCATCATGTCACTTCTTCATGGAAGCCCTCTTCCCAACTTCTATGGGAATGGTGAGGGTCCGGTGGCCCCTCATAAAAGGGGGGGTACTGTAACGTCCGTGCCTGAACGTCGCTCTATCCGCAGTTGGCGTAATAGAGGCGTTTATTTGTGTGTGAACTGTGGCTTAATTCTTGTGTTTGGATTAACTGAGCCACACCCTGCTCCTTGCATTTCTGTCCTGCCCAGCAAGGGTTACTAGCCTGATGGACAGTTCCTCCAGAATGCTAGTGGGGGCGTGTCCGGGATCGGCTTTATATACCTGCCCATTCCCTTCTTACCTGGCTGGTTATTTTGAGTCTGACCTGTGTATATCCCGCCTGTACCTGTATCCATCAGGCTTGCTGGTTAATTTGAGTCCTGTATTCTGGTTTCCTGTTCAGTCCTGCGTTCGTATTCTGTGCTCCAGTGTGAACACTGATCTATACCTGTATTTCTGTTACCTGTCCGCTCCACCATTCAGCAGCTGCCAGACGAAGTAAGTGTCCCCTGTCCTGTTGTAGGGTCACTCAGGGACCGTCAATTAGGTTCTTGATAGTGGGTTCGCCCTTATCAGGGCGGTTTATCTGCTTTAGGCCCCTTCCACACTAGCGAGTGTGATGCGATGAACTCGCATCACACTCGCAACGCAAGCTGCCGGGAACGCACGGCCCGAACGCTGCACCGCGGGAGTGAACTCAGCATGTCAGTTCACTCCCGCGGTGCAGCGTTCGGGCCGTGCGTTCCCGGCAGCTTGCGTTGCGAGTGTGATGCGAGTTCATCGCATCACACTCGCTAGTGTGGAAGGGGCCTTAGGCAGGGCCTTAGCCCGCAGGGACGTCGCAGGGTGAGTTCGCCATCACTTACGTAGTCTGACAGCTAGCGCCAAGTCTGGTTGTGGTCGCGCGTTTGATGGACGGGTGCTGACAGTACCATTAAACCACTGGAGTGTATATTTATGAATCATTTAATGTTAGCTTCATTGAAAGAATACTGAAAATAAGGAAATTTCTCAGTGACCCCAAACTTTTGAGCGTTAGTGTACATTAAAAGGGTTGCTAGCCTACTTTTACAAAAGAAGGCAGAAGAGTATCCCACTGTATATGCATAGACTGGGATATGTTTTATTTTGCAGCCCGTCACACTCTGTCATCAGGAGGAGGAGCAAACATTGACAGTAGGTATACAAAAAAGTATGCAAGGGGCACTGCTATTATACAGTGACATCCATCTCCCATAGGCTATTTTGGCCATCATTACATGCATACCTTATCATATAGCAGTGGAATTGCATAGTCTACTGTGCCATTACATCCTGCTGTATGTTGATGTACATTCGGGTACATCCTGAATGTATTTAAATAAAAAAACAGCCTTAGGAAATACTAACCACTAATGTCTTTGACAGGTCAAGTTAGATTTCTAGAAAAAATTTTCTAAAATGTCCGGAGCCCTTACATACTGTTTATAATGTTTGTGAATATTTCTATAAACTTCTATAATGGTAATACTAAATATAGTCTCATAAACCCACTGTGAAAAAATCTTCTGCTGTTGCTTTGTGAAAATCATTCACTTATGATTAACACGTACATTCAACAAAAATAATTCATAAATTTGTCCCATTTATGTTACACTTCAAAGTAATAATTAAAGCACACACAGTTCCCTTTGGGTTTATAGTGTTTTCCTCACCTCTTCATTTGGCCCAGTTTGTCAGTGCAGACTGTAATCATCTGGGTTTTCAGTTACATTTGGGGTTTGTAGCTTCAAGAGTCAATATTCCTCTAGGATGTCATTAAAACTTTAGAGATCATGGCCTAATGTTCTTCCTGTATACGTGATAAACATAATGTAGGTTAACTCTTTAGCAAATATCATAGTGAGAAATCCATTGACGTCTGAGGCAACCTAGAGAACATAACTCAGAGTTATTCAAGTCGGTTTGCATGTTCCAAATTTCAAACCTTTTATGGTGAGCAAAAAAGTAACTGGTATGCATGCAGTCTATTGTGATTTCTACTGGGTGGGGCGAGTTCACATGTCACAGTTATTGCATCAGTCTTGCATTAGTTATTGAGACCCAAAATCTGTATGTTCATACAAACAGAACAGGTGCAAATGTTTCCATTTTCCCTATCAATGTGTAGTCTCCACACCTGCCGTTGGATCACAATAACTAATGCATAAAATATGATGAAATAACTGAGATGTGAATTGGTTCTTAAAGAAGACCTGTCACTAAAATTTTACTACCTTGACTAACAATTCCTGCTGGTTACAAGTCCTCCCCATATCACCGAAAATTAGCTGCCAGTGGGGCACTGTACCTGAATTACAGTCATTTTTCTGATATGCAAATGAGCTTTTCTGGCTGTGAATCTTCTCTCCCCCAGGCTGAGAGTGAACCACGCCCCATTATTCTGACTGACAGCTGTGTGCCACTTCAAATCCCTGCTCTGCCTCCTTGTACTTAGGGACTGTCTGCTAATATTCAACTACAGACACATAAAGCTTTATTTACTTAAAGGAAAAATTGTGTAAATCTTTTTACACAGTGTCTTGTGTTACATTCATGCCATGTGACCAGGTCCTTTAGCCTTCTAACAATAGCAAACCATACCCCATGTAAAATAACTGCAGCATCCATGGAAGATGAGGAGGAATAGAAGTCCATGGAGGCTGCAGTGTCTTCTTGTGGTCAGATACATACATGGGGGTACAGTTTGCTATTGTTAAGAGGCTAAAGGACCTGAGATGATGTCAACCGGGTCACATGGCCTGAACTGCTAAATAGTAAGGAGGCATGAGGTGGAGTAGATGGAAGGTGCCGGCCAAGCAAGGAACACTTCCCTTCTGATGCCTGGCAATATAAGATAAAAGGTGATTTATGTGGATGTAAGCGAAACAATTTTTAGCTAAAAGAAGGGTGTCAAATAGTTAATAGGGCTCTATAGGAACCTGTCACTAGCTGTATACATGAAAATGTGGTGACAGATCCCCTTTAAATGACATAGAGGCCTCATAGCTCATACAGTAGCTTCAATTTTACACAGTGCAGATTGATTCCGTACTTTTGCAAAAATTTGAATGCACAAAAATCAGAAGCATAATTGTTTGTTTGTTTTTGGGTTTTTTTTTTTTTTTTTTTGCTTGGGCCAAAATGAAGATCACAAATACAAACTATGGAAAGTCAGCTCACCTTCCTCTGTGGATGTATTAGAAGATTAGTCTGTGTGATGGATCACCTGGGCTGCTCAGATACACACAAGGAAATTCAGAAACAAACAGATCCCACTGCAGACGTCTTGAAAATGACCAACAACTGGCAAGGCACATGACCAACTTGACTACCTGGCAAAGCCTAATACGCATAGGCTTTGCATGAACGTGTAGGCTTTGCCTGGTAGAGAGTCATGTGCCTTTCCAGTTATCTATTGCCTTGTATGGATTTTTAAAAGATGGAACAAAGAATTTATCATTTTTTAAGAGGAACGTCTGTATGCAGAATCTTAGGTCACATAGACCTAATAAACGTGAGTGAAATTTTGCCTGAACTGACTGCTGTGTATCATGATGCTTGTTTGCACATAATTAGCTCTCTGTGATTTGAAACAAAAGTACAGCGTGTATGTTGCTTCTAAGCTGCTTATCGTGCACTTTGTCCTGTTACTTTAGTTGCCACTGGTTGTGTATTATACACACAGGAAATAGCATTACCAATCAATGTAGTTCCCAAGGTGACAGGAAACCCTGCTCTGTCCCCTGCTGATTGTACATGTCTGGCTCCACCCTCCTTCCACTCTTCCTTTTTGGCTATGCTTTAAAGGAGCTTTTCTGACTGCTGCTTAAGCAAATTAATACATGGAAGACAGCTTGTGATAAGAAAAAAATGGGATTTAATAGACAGCTTTCTGAGAAAGGAAAAGATGGAACTGTAACTTCAGATATAAGAAATATATGTCTAAAATCTATAAATAAAAGAAATAGTATTGAGTACTCAACTTTGCATCTTTTATAAGGTTGAGTGAAGCCTAATAAGGTTTATGCATCACTATACTGTGTATGCTGACCCCAAGTAAGCTGTGCATGGACCGTACTATTAGTGTGCTATCAAGTGGTGCCTTTAAGGGAAGAATATTTTTCGGCCTATAAGGCGCACCTCTAATAAATGCCTGCTAAGACATCTAGGTTCATATATAAGGCGTACTGGAGTATAAGGCGCAGGATCAAATGCAGTACCTAAAAATGACCAGCAGGTGGCAGACCTGTGCACAGTTCAAGCCAGCTACACTTCCCGGGAAACTTATCTTCAGCGTGTCAGAGAGCTCTGATCTTAGAGGTATGGGCTGCTGGGGGTTAAGCAGGGTGATGCAGCAGGGGTTAAGCGGTCTCCCTCTGCCCCTTCTCCTTCCGTCCTCAGCCAGGGTGTTATTCCTGTGGGGTTCCCTGTGGCTGCTTCTCTTTCCCCTGTTACAGGGCTGCCAGGTATGGGGGATTGTTTACTGATGATGATTGCCTCGTGGTCGGCACTATAGCAGCTCCGGTCTCTCCTTGCTAGGGGAGGGCAGGATGGGCACAATGTTAGTTGTGGTGCCAGGACACTTCAGGAGCTAGGGACCCTGTATACTGTGTGGGAAGGTGCAGGAAATTTCTGGGGATGGAGCTATTAAACACTGGTAAATGTACAGTACATCTTGTCTGTAGTACATTTCTGTATAAGTTCATATATAAGGCGCACTGGCCTTATAGGCCGAAAAATACGGTAGCTATACAATAAAGCAAATATTACAGCCCACCATGAATCTTTCCCATAGAGTTTGTGAAGGAATGTCCTCAGTCCTGTGCACCCAGAGCAGTGTGGCCTGTAGACTTCTACAGATGATATATACGGTTGAATGTAGTCTTGATTTTTATTATTGCTTTTTTTTTTTTTTAAAGTGATATGTAAAGATTTCACATGTGTGATAATGCAAAGTAAAACATTTTTTTTATAAATTGGATTGTTATATTCTCTAACCCAAACCCTTAAACACTAAGAACATTTGAAAGGTATGTGAATAATAATCCTTGCACAATGATTGATTTAGAGGTGTATGTTGCTTTTCATATGTGCTTGGGTTATAGATTCAAAAGTAAAAATATTGTCTGGAACCATTTTCAAGAATAGTAGCATTACATGCCGTGATTTATACACAGCGTGGAGATTGCAGAGTGGCACATGCACTCTTGTTTAAACTCTACACTGAGGAGTTTGGGGGAAGCTGTGAGAACTCTGATCTATTTTTTTTTTTTACAATCAATAGCTCTTGGGATGTAGAATAACTATTATTTTGATTAACTTTATCCAGAGGTTTCTTTACTATTACTCAGTTTATCCTATTTCTGAAGTAGCTGCTTCCCCTGGCTGTATTAACAAGGCCTGTCAAACTGTCTTGTAAACAACTCTATGGACTCACTGAGAGAATAGGCTACTGTTCCATGCTCACTCTGGAGGGAGGAGGGGGAGGTCATGTGACAACGCTCTCTGTGTTTAGCTGAGAGCTCACTATGTTCATATATGTGGATGCAGAAGTCTCCTACACAGAACAGTGAGGAAGGAAGTTCCTCCTATCCCCTACAAGTCCCTCCATCCCAGTCTTTTTCTGCACCTCATGCTGTTTCATACACTCTTCTGCAGCCCCTCTCCCACCACTCTTGGGACACTCTCTGCACAACAAAGTTATTAACCCTTATTGCTCACACAGTACAGACTATGAACTTCATGTAACTATTTCACTTCTTGTTTCTAATATTTTTTATAAGCTTTTATATATAAAAATATTTTAACTGCTTGTTTCTACTATTTTTAACATTTTCCATGCTACTCCATGTGTTGAAGTCACTATATACATCCTGTATGTCCACTATGCAGTGTTCAGTGGATTTACTTGTAGGAAACTCATTGGCTTTAATACTAAATTACATGAGATAAGAAAAGGCATCATGAGAACAGTGGGTTCTTCATAGCAGATACAGGAAGAGTTTAGACTGCAAAAACATTTAAAAAGGAAAGAAAGGAATGATAGTACTCCTTTGAATGTTTTTGCAAGAAGATTCTTTGCTTTGATACCACTTAGAGGGTGAAATGTGAAATTGAAGTGGATATTTGCAATAGTTTGCAGTGTTGTTGACAACAAAGGAAATGCCTAATGATAAACAAGATTGAGCAGTGCCGTTCATGTTTGTTATGGACTTGAGAGACTGCACTGCTGCTGAGAAAGATTTTTGACAAGGAGCTTCAGAACAGAAAATGCCATAATTCTGGAAGGAAAAGGGCAAGGAACACAATATGGGCATTGTTCTGTTTTTTTTTTAAAGGGGGATTCACATAGGAATTAAGTTATTACTCTCGGTACTGGAACCTCTAAACCAATTTTCGACTTGTTACTTGCACACTGGGCTGGCATTTGTTCCGAGGCAAAAGGTCTGTTTGGGGATATATTGCTGTGCCCCTGATCAGTTTGGAGTTGTATTTTCTTAATCCATCCACCCTTTTAGAAGATAAGACCCTCAAAAGTGAAAAGTGGTGGTAATCTTTTATTTTCATACAGGACTCATACAAGAACATGTACAATATATTAGGACCATATCTCTTGAACAGGTGGATGGGTTGAATGCGTTGACAGGTTCTTTTTAACTATGCCTCCAGTTTCATGAGGATACATACAAAAGTTCTTTTCTTCGTCAACCATACCAGTATCTAATATCTGAAGAAGACTTCATATGTATAGAGGTATTATGTGAACTGGAAGTGTACAAACAGCTAATTGCAGGTGTTTCCAGTTCATTTGTAGACAGGTTCACATCATCTTGATATCAGGACATTCCCTCTTGGCAGAAGTCCACGTCTTTGTAGCTTTTAGGTTCCAGGCATATTTGTGTGTTTGCTGCTGAATTGTTTTCTGTCTAGAACCTAGGAAACCTTTCTAACAATGCAATATTTTTAAACACAATGCACTTTTTCCATATTATATTTACGTGTATTTTTGAACACAATGCAAATTCTTTTATGACTTGGCTGTAAATTTTTATGGCCTATAACAACATTCAGCAGCAAATGCTGCCACAATGCTGTGCTGAAAGTTGAAGTCAATTGTCTTGTTGAGGCCACTTTCACGTATGCACTTGCCCCATTGTCAACGTGGAGACATTTGTACGACAATAAGTGAAATAGAAAAGAGTGCCACAAAAAAAAACTGATAAAACTGATAGTCACAACTCTATTTACAGTATAGATAGAAGTTGCAGCGTGTTCCTGTGATCCCTAGTCATTAAAGACCACTGGGATGGGGATGTAGGCATTCAAAATACAGGAAGCGCACTCAATCTCTCAGCCAGGGATGTGGTCCTTCAGATATCAAATTAGTTAATTTTTCTGATTATTGATGCATTCCAGATTTTTTATTGATATACAACTTGGCACAGTTTGCATCTATTTCAGCTTTTACCACAAATATTGTGTTTATAGGCTGCAGATGTTATTGCAGTAATTTCTGCATTCAGAAAATCCATTCTCTGAATACATTTGTTTAAACCTTCTTTCCCACTAAACAATCTATCCACAGGATCCACACTATACACACCTCTCTGTTCCACTTCTGTTTATGCCCCCACCTTTCTTCTCCACTTCTTTTTATGTTCCCCACTTCTGCTTCCCCCTCTTATTTTGCCCCCAACTCTCTGCTCCACTCCTTTTTATGGTCCACCTTTTCTACTTCCACCTCTTATTGTGCCCTCTTTCTTTACAAAACTGTACTCACCTTTTCTCGTTCCCTCGCTGCTCTCCTGCCTCTTCCTCCACCGCGTCTGTACTACAGCAGCGCCTTCCAGGCAGAGGCCCAGCAGTAATATAGAGAGCTGATTGCTCTTTGTATCGCATAGCAATTCATCCAACTCTATCGGCAACCAAAGGACTGGGAGTTAATGTCCCGGGCCATACCTCAGGACAGGGCTTACAACTCGGGACTGTCCCCCTAGATACGGGATGGTTGAAAGATACGACTACATATGACTGAACAAGCCACTTCATCTCTGTGAAGTTTTCATAAATCAAGTTCAGAACACAATGGAGTGCATTTACTAAAAACAGTGCAGTCTTTACTATGTGCAGTTTGCCTGTTTAGTGTGCAGATGGAGGCAGATTCATGATTTGTGGCACCTGTTCATGAACACTCCCTGCACTGTCCCAACAGAGTGCACCGACTTTTTTTGCAAAACACTTCTTTTTGACTTTGCATGTTAAATATGGTACATGGTCTAACTATGCCCCAGAACGCCCCTTTCAATGCAGAAATATGTGTTGCGTGAAGTATAGTGGTCGCGTGTGGCACATATGTGGCTCGGACACTTCTTAAATACATGTGCAAGCAGTTTGCACATGAAAGAATGTGCTGAGTGGCGCAAGGACCTTAGTAAATGTGTCTGAATGAAAAAAAATGATTAACCGAGATGTGAGCTGACCCTCACTGTCTATATCAGTAAACAAAATCAAGCTCAAGTGACCCTTTCAATTTTCACATTTATTCAATAAATCATTAACATTACATTTATTAAATAGGTTCTAAAGTATAAAAGCTGAATAATTTCATAGGATGAACATGATGTGTTAACAATGTCACAAAGAAACAAGAGAAATTGGATCACTGCAAGGTCGATGATGACAGAGATAAATTTTGGTTTGATCAATGGATTAATCTGCATGAAAGGATGGAGTTGAATAAGCATCTCATGTTATACAGTCCTTTCCCTAACAGTGTCATAAAGCATTGCATAGGGTAGAAACAGGAACTAGTTGGCAATACATAAGAAAGTGTGATTAAAAGAGGGAAAGCTGAAATTGCTCTTATGTCAGCTGCTTTCCGCCACAGGATACAAAGCAATTCCTGTCCTCCCTAGATACTGATTGCTTGAAGCTTAGTCTAGAAATACTTGTCAAGAGAGTTTCCTCAGCTCAGTATGACCTGCTGAATTTAGGAACACAGTCATAGATGTAACACAAAAGGCATATAAATATTATTGAATGGGGGCCCTTCATCCAGTAACTGGATGATATCAGCATCCATAGCTAATGTATTTTCATCATAAACTGGGTGGACTGTTAGCATAGGTTTCCTATGCAATGGGTGTAGTTAAGATCTGTCAGTTTAGGACTTTACAGGATGTGTAGATCATACTGATGTATGTGAATTTTTGCAACTAGAAATGGACTTCATACTGTATGTTATCAGTAGGATGTGTTTTTCATGAACTTTGAGATATTTCTGTAAATACTTTAATGGATTCCATTAGAATTTTCACATACCTCTGAGATGATTTGATCAAATAATATAATACAATATAATTTGATCAAAAAATCTGATACAATATAATGATTGTATAGTAAGCAGCTATAGATATGTACACAATATGAGGGTCCTTGCCATTGTATACTGTGAATGGTGATCAAATACATAGGATGGGATTCATCAATTGTGGCACAGGGTCCTTGTTTTTGGTGCACACATTTTGCAGTCATTTAAATTTGTATATTAGATTGTGGCACAAGGAGTTAGTATTCGCGCACAACTGAAAAGGTGCAGAACTGTCTCCACGTTCCTGAAGAAGAAATAGAACTTACTAGACCAGCTTTTAACTCCTCTGTTTCTTTCAGAATTACCAAGCTGCGCTTAAATTGAGCGACCAAAAATAAAGAAGGTACAAGTGTTGGAAGGACCAATATTGAAGTGCCAACACTTCATAACTATGGTGCACAAGGCAAGGCAAGGGAAACAGAAGATGATAGAATTGCATTTTGTTGGTCCATTATGTAGCAAAACTATAATTGCAGGAGGTGTGTGAAGATTCAAAAGTTGCACTCAAATTGAGAAACAACAAAAAAATGGTGTGTGTCTCGGAAAAATAATGTGTTTGTGCTGACACATAATAAATATGGAGCAAACAACTCAGAAAGAACAGTAGAGGATTCCTGTGTCAAAAAAGAAATGTACAACACATTAAACACACCCATTTATAACTACAGGGTAATGTTAGTGTCTGGGTTCGGGGTCATGGACCACCGCGGGAGATGGTACTAGCCGACACCTGGAACCGGAGTCTAAGTAACACCTGGTCTTCATCAGAGCCTACCGCAAAGCGGGATGGACTTGCTGTGGCGGGGTGCCACCAGGTCTTTCCACAGGTGCGACTAGCCCATGGTGGCAGCCAAGGTAGCGGTACAGAATTGGAGTCCAGGCTTGTGGTCAGGTACAGGCAGGTTGTCAGGGCAGGCTACAGAGATGCAGAGTCAGGGTCAAGTCTGAGGTCACAATGGAAGAGCAGAGCAGGAACGCAGGAGGGAAGCTTTCTCAATAGCATGAAACTCAAAGATCCAGCGAGGAGTGAAGGGAGCCGCCGGTCTTTATGGGAATCAGCGGCCCTTTAAACCTTTAAGTGCTTGCGCGCACGCGCCCTACGGAGCGGGGAGAGGTGAGTGCGGGCTGGGAGACGGGGCAACGATGCCACGTAGAGGGGCACGAGTGTGCCTGTGATCCGTGGCATGGATTGCAGGGACACCCATGACAGTTAGTAAGGAGTTAAAACATTGGCATAGTGTACCAATATTCAACCAACTTTTATTGCTATTCCTTGTTAAAGCTTTGCTCACAGAACCACTGTTACGTCTTTCTGTATGTTGTTGCCATATGTCCACTAATCCATTTTCTTTTTTAAAATGTTTACAAAAAGTATTAGTAAATTGCATTATCTGCAACTTTTTTTTTTTTTTAATCAACTCTTTATTTTTGTATTTTTTCATAAAGAAAAGAACAATCATATATATGCTTATTCGCAAGAGGCATACAAAAGTATTAAAAATACTATTAACTCTTACATTTGCAAAATGTCAATAAACAATAAGAGGAACAAATAAAGAAAAAAGAATGGGAACAAAGTAACAACCGTCACATAAATAAAGCATTCCTTATGGCACAGCGTAAATGTGATAACATCTTAAATAATATAATCACTCCTAACGTTTAGGAAATCAATCTAGCGTTATATACGTCCCATTGAGTCCAGGTCTTCTCAAACTTATCTGTGGTATGACGAAGTACAGCCGTAATATATTCCATTGATCGGAGGTCCCTAAGACGTGCATACAAATCCAGTAAGGATGGAGAAGTAGGGCGTCTCCAATTCAGAGAAATCAAGCACTTCGCTGCTGTTATTATGTGTAGGAACAACCTGGCACTCGGACCCCTGAGAGAACTAGGATATAGATTCAGTATATAAATTTCGGGGTCCAGTGGGACTTGCACATTAAGGATCCCCCCAACAAGGGACCTAACCTCCAGCCAAAAATGTAGCAGGGCAGGGCAACTCCAGAAAATATGGAACAATGTAGCATCAGGTCCTCCACATCTCCAACATTTATTAGGAACAGATGGATAGAATTTGTGTAGGAGCTGGGGAGTACGATACCAATTTAGTAGGATTTTGAGTTGGTTCTCTTTATACAGGGTGCAGATAGACGATTGGCGTGACCGTGCCCAGACTCTCTGCCATTGTTCAGGGGCGAGTTGTTTACCCAACCACGATTCCCACTTACTCATATATGGGTGTGATACATTAGTACGTTCATTGAGAAGGGAATACAGACTGGAGATCAAGCCCTTGGTAGAAGGACCTTCTGAACATATCAACTCAAAGGGTTTGGGTCTGGGTGGGGTTTCCGCTCCCAGCAGAGATGAAATAAAATGTTTGATCTGATGGTAAGTAAAGTCCGCCCCCGCCAGGCATGGATATTTATCCACCAACTCCCCAAGAGTGAGTATCTTACGTGTAAGGGGGTTTAATAAAGTTCGAATTTGAAATGTACCTGCCTGAACCCAGGGTCTATAGCTACTAGTGAGACTATCTGGGAGGTGTGATGTAAAAAGAATTGGGGTAAGTAAGGATTGCAGATGAGCTAATTGGAAACGTACCCTACATCTAAACCAGATATCTCGGGTAAATTGCATGGGACCTAACAAAGAGGATACTGTGCTGACAGGAGGTGGACCCCAAATTAGCGTGGCCGGATGTAGCGGGGCTAGCCAAAGTTTCTCCAGCTCTGTCCATCTATTATATGCCTGCATTGTGGACCATGAGGTGATATGTCGGAGATGAGTCGCCAGGTAGTAAAGCTTAATATCAGGGAGGGCTAATCCTCCACTAGTAGTTCCTGCCGTTAACACCGCTTTGGATATCCTGTGACTCCTACCTCCCCATACAAACCCCAAACACATTGATTGCAGTCTACCCAGGACTGCCATCGGGACCGCCACCGGAAGAGCCTCAAACAAATATAGCAATTTTGGCAAAATAGACATCTTCACGGCCGCTATACGACCCAAGAAGGAAATATGTAGAGGCTGCCACTTAGTTAGAAGGTCCTGAATTTCCTTAATCATTGGTGGAAAGTTTGCTACATATAGGGTCTTATATGTGCAAGTTATCCTGACCCCCAAGTACTTCAATGACTCTGTCTGCCATGCATATTTAAAAGAGCTCTTAAGGGTGTTTAGCTCCCCTGAGGAAATATTTATGGGAAGGGCTTCCGTTTTCTTATTATTGATCTTATATCCCGAGAAGAGGCTGTATTTATCCAATAATTTGTGAAGATTTGGGAGACTTATTATAGGGTTTGTAAGTGTCAAAAGTACATCATCAGCGAAAAGGGAGATCTTAAATTGCTTATCCCTCACTCGTATCCCGGTCACATCAACTGATGAGCGAATGTATGCTGCCAACGGCTCTATACTCAATGCGTATAGCAGGGGGGAAAGTGGGCATCCCTGCCTAGTTCCGTTACGGATTGCAAAAAACAAGGAGTTAGCATGGGGAAGACGTATTGCTGCACTAGGAATGGAGTAAAGCCCCTGTAGAGCCTGTAAGAACGGCCCCTTCATACCAAAGTGTCGTAGAGTTGCCATCATAAACCCCCAGTCCAGGCGATCGAACGCCTTTTCAGCGTCTAAACTTAAAAGGAGAGCGCTCTCGTCTGTTTTTCTAATAACCTCAAGTAAATCAGCTATTCGCCGTGTATTATCCCCCGCCTGCCTGAAACGCACAAATCCTACCTGATCTTTGTGTATAAGGTGTGGGAGCCATTCCCCCAGTCTGTTCGCCAATATTTTAGTAAAGATCTTCAGATCGGAGTTCAATAAGGATATAGGGCGATAGCTGGTACAATCTAGGGGATCTTTTCCTGGTTTCGGGATTACCGTAATAAAAGATCGCAACATAGCCTCAGGGATTGGAGTGCCTGTCATAAAAGCATTAAATAGTTTGATCATATAAGGGGTCAGAATGTCCGTATACGTTTTAAAATAGGCATATGGCAAGCCGTCAGGACCCGGTGATTTTCCATTTGGAAGGGCCTTAATTACTTCCCGTATTTCCTCCTCTGTAATCTCTTGGTTCAGTAATCCTAGAGCGGTAGAGGACAATTTGGGGAAGTTACATTCACTAAGGTATTGCTCCAATGACTCCTTTCGGGCCTGGGAACCTGAGGAGGGACGGGTAGGAAGATTATACAGATCGTGATAATAAGTTTCAAATATTTGTGCTATCTTCTCAGGTTTATAGTGGGCAGTACCTGTATTATCCCTGAGGCTATGCGGGTTGGTTGCCACTGCCCTATCTTGGAGTTGGCGGGCTAGTAGGGTATGGGCCCTGTTACCATATTCATAGAAACGCTGGCGGGAGTATCGTAGCAGCTTTTCTGCCCCCACTAGATCTATCTCTCTTAATTGGGCCCGGGTGGCTAAGACTTTTTGCAAAGTCGTGAGCGATGGGCGGGCAACCAACTTGTTTTCCAATGTCCTAAGCTCCCGTACACATTGTTGTCGCACCGCCTCTACCGCTTTCTTTTTATAGGCGCCCTGGGATATAGCATATCCACAGTAAACTACTTTATGTGCTTCCCATAAGATAGGCAATGAAGGGGCTGATGGGGAGTTATCGGCAAAGTATTGTAGTAAGGAAGTGCGTAAGGCTTCTTTGGTAACATTGTGGGAAAGGAGGGTCTCATTGAGTCTCCAGTGGAGAGGTCGAGGAGGGGGATTGAGGAACGCCAGTTCAGCCGTAACCGGTGCATGATCTGACCAAGATATTAGGCCTATATCGGCAAGGCGTAAACTGCGAAGTATCGAGATATCTCCCAAAAAAAAATCTATACGTGTATGTGTCTTATGTGGGGGTGAATAGTATGAATATCCCCGGGCAGTGGGATTATCTACCCGCCATAGGTCGAAGAGATCGTGTCTACGTATCAATTTCCTGAAGCCCGATGAGAGTCTACACTGTTGTTGCGATGGAGGGACACCCTGTACGGACATACGGTCCCGGATCTCAGAAAATATAACATTAAAGTCTCCTCCTAATAATAGTGGTGTTGGTCGATATTGATCTAAGCGGGACAGGAGATTTGATAAAAATCCCAGCTGCCCAGAATTCGGAGAGTATACATTACATAAGACCAGCTGGCGTCCCCCAAGGGTCCCCTTCAGAATAATGAACCTCCCCTCAGGATCTGTATAGGTATCTAGTACTTGAAAAGGACAGGAGCGGGCTATTAGTATAGCCACTCCCAGTGTCTTTGTTGCTGCATTGGCCTGAAAGCTCTGAGGGTAACCCCTCCTGGCAAATCTGAACGAACCAGATGCCGTAAAATGAGTTTCTTGCAAAAATGCTATATCTGGTTTAAGTCGCTTCAGCTCCTGCAGCAGCAACTGACGTTTAGTATTAGAGTTCAGCCCCTTAACATTTAAAGTAATAATCTTCACCATTAATTATGATGTAAAACATAGCTAAGTGCAAGTCTTATATATGAACATGACATGATGCGAAGAGTGCCAGGTTGATTCCCCTGCTCAGATGGTATCATACAACACTTATGAACGCTTATAGTGACGTCAACCTTAAGAACATTCAAAAAAAGATTTACAATACAAATCTCAAACTTAACAAAAACAGAAGTGGTTTTAAGCCTTGGGCATCTTGTAGGAACATAAAAGTCCCCCAAAAGGTCCAAGGTATGGGTGATGCATCCATTCGTGTTATGATCCCGAATGCGGGGCCAACACAGAAGGAGGCAAACAAACCCAATTATGGGAAACGTGTCGGACATCAAAACCTCGACTCAACTCCTAAACAGTACCGACCACCACGGGCTAGCATCTTAAACTTGAAAAGGATACCGTAGGTGACAGGGAGCCACCGCCTGAAAAAACAAAGAAAGAAGAAACCCCAAGTCACTGGAGTTGCTTCAGTGCCGTGCAACCCCTCTTCCTTTAACTTTTTGGACCTTTCGGTGCAGTGCGTGAGCGTGTGGAGGTCGAGGGGGATCCAGACGACTCCGGGGATCTTCTGCGCTGTTTTCTATTAGTGTTACGTTGCCAGGTCGGTGATAATGGCGGGTCCGGTGAGGGTAATCTCCATTCTGGGATCACTGGAATCTGCAGGTCCAAGGTAGTGCAAAAGTCAGTCAAATCGGCTGGAGAGCGTAATATGGCTGTTCTGCCATCCTTACGGGCCGTCAGGCTAAAAGGAAATCCCCATCTATAGGATATATCAGCTTTCCGCAGTGTCTCCAGTAGGGGGCGTAGTGTTCTCCTCCGCTGCAAAGTGACCCACGAGAGGTCTTGGAATAACTGAATCTGCGCACCCTTAAAATCAATATGTGGCCTGTTTCGTGCTTTAGCCATAATCTCCTCTTTCAGAAGGAAATCTGTAATGCAACAAATAATGTCTCTGGGGCGTCCAGAAACTGGCTTTGGCTTAAGTGCTCGGTGTGCTCTATCCATTTTGATAGGATCCTCTGGGTTCCTTCCCAGCAGGGATGAAAACAGGAGATTGAGAACCTCTGGGACATTTTCGACATTCTGTGCTTCCGGAACTCCCCGGACTCTGATGTTGTTTCTGCGACCTCGAATATCAAGGTCTTCCACATGCGACTGTAGATCTTGAATTTTCTCTGATTGCTCTAAGAGGCGGGAGTGGAGAGTGTTCACTACTCTTCTAGAGGAAGCATGGTCATCTTCTAGTTGATCCACCCTGTTAGCTATTGCTGTTAGGTCTTGTCGCATTTCAGCTATAGCCGACCTGCATGTGTCCTTAACTTCAAGTATCAGCGCCTGAAAATCCTGTTTAGTGGGTAACTGATGCACATGAGACCACCAATCTGCAGGCGGATGTCGCTGTGGACCTGATAGTGAAGATTGATGCGATTCTGGAGACCAGTCTCCGGGACCCAGTTGGGGTCTTAAGGCAGGGGGTGTATTAGCATAATCCATATCTTCCAATGCCCTATTAGAGGGACTCTGCGTATGGTAGTATTGTGGCCTCTGTGGAAGAGGGGAAGCTGCAGTAGGGTCAGATGATAAGGCCTGGTGACTAGGGCTTGGCTGCAGGCATGTAGCTCCTGCTGGTGTGGCTAGGTCAATGAGCAGGGGCAGCTCCCCTGTATGACCCCCCTCAGATAGGGATAAAGAGCTCTGGGCCGGAGGGTGTACCTTAGGAGGGCCGTTCTCCCACTGCCCTTTGCTGTCTCTGGCTGCTCCCCGCTCCTCCGTCTGATCCCCGGGGTGCAGGGCCGCTGTGACAGGTAGAGGCGGATCCTCTGTGTCCGCGTGTAGCGGGGCCTCTGCGCTCGGCGCCATCTTGGGTCCGGCGCGTGTCTCCCGGACCACATATTCGTCCAGTGTGCGGGGAGCAGGAGTGCCGGAGCGGTCCGGCGAGGCTCCCTGTGCCTTGCCACGGCGGCGGTTCCCCATGTGGCGGCGGTTCAGGGCCGCTGTGAGTGCTTTTTAAGCAGAAAAAAAGCCCGGGTGGACGGAGCTCCTGTCTCAGACGTCCGTCCTGGTCTGCATCCGGACACGCCCCCTTCATCTGCAACTTTTTAATTGTACTGGTATCTCTTTTGCATTTGTCTGCAGACAACAGCTTACAGTCTACAATAGATTACAAGGGCATTATGAGAATTACTCATATTAAAGGGAGCCTGTCACCACACTAACCCCCAAGCCCATTAGCAGTACGTTCTTCTGTAAAATGTACAGTCCCTGGAGGTCTTTTCACCATATTGCTAGGTTGTCGCATGATGAAAAATCTTTTTTATTATTTTTTTTTGTATGATGCAGTCAGGCCTTCAGGTAACCCCGCCTCTTGCAGTCATACAATCCCGCCTCCTTCAGTCAGCCAACCTAGCCTCTTACAGTCAGTTTGCTCTGCTTACTTCATGTATATGACGTCCCAGCTCTCCCTGCTAATTGCTAATTGTCATTCTCTGACTATCTGAAAATCTTCTACAACTCCTAGCATGTCATGCAAAGCAATGCATGCACAGTGTAGTGTAAAATGCCAGCACTTAGATCATAGGCTCACTGTGGATGTGCAAGATCTCCAGATAGTTGTAGAAGTGCAATAAGAAGGCAATACTGGGACACCAGAAGCATGGAATGGGCAGAGCAAACTGACTGTAGAAGGCGGGGTTACTTGACTGCAGGAGAGTGACTGCCTGAGAGCATCATACAAAACAATAAAAGATAATTTTTCATTCATGCTGCAACTTAGAAATATGATAAAAAAAAAGACCTCCCGGGGACCATTATATTACAGAAGTAGATACTGTAATATACATGGGGGTCATTTACTAAGGGCCCGATTCGCGTTTTCTCGACGTGTTACCCGAATATTTCCTATTTGCGCCTCACGATAGGACGGTGAACTTCAGTGCATTCCGATGGTCTTCAGTGCAGCAGCGACACCTGGTGGATGTCGCCGGACTCGAATCCACCGCAGAGAACGCGCCGCTGGATTGCGAATGGACCGGGTAAGTAAATCTGCCCCATGGTAGTAGTGAATTGCTTATAATGTATCCAAATTTGTGATACTTTTCCATATGGTAAATTCATATACAGAATGTCTAGGGATACAGTCATTCTTCATTAAACTATGCATTAGCAGGGAGTTAGCAGTACTAATATTTAACTAATGTCTTCCTCCTATCCGGGCATTGGCACTTGGTACTCATCACCATCCAGGCATCAGAGTGCTGATGGACGAAAGAGTGACATCATAAGAGGAAGTTACTCCCTTATCTCACATTCCAAACCTAAAAACGACATTGTTTTATAAAGACAATTGCATAGAGTGCCAATGTCTACAGTGCTGCATATAGCTGAATGAATATCACTTACATGAATATCAATCTACACTGAATGTAATTGTTTCTAATTTATGTAAGTAAAGGTTACAGCTCACAGTATATCATTAATGCATTTCAAGCACAACCACGCTCTTAGTCATGGCCGTGACTCAGAGTGTGGTTGCATTCATATGCATTGGTGATATGATGTTACCTGTGCCGTACATGCTTTATGGATAGTTTTGATATTTTCAAATAAAATCTGAAGACAATGGGGAACATTTACTTTTACCGATCCCCGATCCGGACTGTTCAACGAGGATGAACTCTGCCGCAATTCATAAAGATCGTGCGTCCGATATCCTGCATGTGTCACTTCCCCAATCATGTCCGCCGGAGTTCACCTTCTTCTTCCCGCTGCATGTAAGTGCTTGGCTTGAGACACAATTTTGAAGTTAAATCCCGCGGTTTGTCCGAATCCGTCGGATCGTCCGACGACCCCCCCCCCCCCCCCGATTTGTGACGCATGAAAGCCAGTGCAATTCCGCCTGAATCTGATGCTGTGCGCCAAAAATCCCTTTTAAATCCCTGTCCCAGCCGTGCAAAACGGAAATCGTTGGGATGTCCGACGAAAGTGCTGTCCACGGGACCCTTAATGTATGAGCCCCAATAGTTTTTAACAACTGAAGTGCTGGTAGCTTGAGCATGTGCACTGCTGTTCAGTCTACACTTTATGGGGCTGCCAGAGATAACCAAATACAGCCCAATAGAAATGAAAGGAGTGAGTACTTGTCTCATCCGAGGATACAAGGGACCTCAGGTGATCAGTGCAGATTCAAACCGTAGATCCTCTATAATCACCAAGTTATTATTGGGTAACTAGACAGAACTGCGACTAACATGAACCTGGTCCATTTAAAAAGTGAATATAAAATTCATGCTTGCTGGCCACTACCAATATGAACATGTTAGATGTGATTCCGTATTCTTTGTGTGACAGGTTTAAAATACATTTTTAATAGAAATGGATATTGCAGATTTATTTTAGACATTTTTTATTCTCCATTTTGTTAATAAAGTTTTCATCTTTTTTTGCAGGAGAGGTTCTAATGTGTCACTTACACTGGATATGAGTGGCTTAGGAATGGTAGAACCTTTCAATGTGGCTCCAACACCAAGAGAGAAAGTAGCTATAGAATACCTCCAAACAGCCAGCCGTGTTCTGAGCAGACAGCAGCTCCATGATGTTGTTCAAAGCTCCCATTTGCTTCATACAGAATTCATGGTATGTGTAACTATGATGGAGGTCTGACATGTTACATTGGAGTATCTCTAAAGTTATCCTTTTCAACTTGTTAAAGATTGTTTGTTTATTAAATGTTTTATTGATAGAATACATTGTTTTACCACAATAGTGTGAAATTTTAGTTTCTCCTTATTGAACTCCATAGTTGCCTATTTTTCTGTTATATTTTTGGAAAAAGCTGAATACCAAGGATGAAATAATATACACTCACCGGCCACTTTATTAGGTACACCATGCTAGTAACGGGTTGGACCCCCTTTTGCCTTCAGAACTGCCTCAATTCTTCATGGCATAGATTCAACAAGGTGCTGGAAGCATTCCTCAGAGATTTTGGTCCATATTGACATGATGGCATCACACAGTTGCCGCAGATTTGTCGGCTGCACATCCATGATGCGAATCTCCTGTTCCACCACATCCCAAAGATGCTCTATTGGATTGAGATCTTGTGACTGTGGAGGCCATTTGAGTACAGTGAACTCATTGTCATGTTCAAGAAACCAGTCTGAGATGATTCCAGCTTTATGACATGGCGCATTATCCTGCTGAAAGTAGCCATCAGATGTTGGGTACAATGTGATCATAAAGGGATGGACATGGTCAGTAACAATACTCAGGTAGGCTGTGGCGTTGCAACGATGCTCAATTGGTACCAAGGGGCCCAAAGAGTGTCAAGAAAATATTCCCCACACCATGACACCACCACCACCAGCCTGAACCGTTGATACAAGGCAGAATGGATCCATGCTTTCATGTTGTTGATGCCAAATTCTGACCCTACCATCCGAATGTCGCAGCAGAAATCGAGACTCATCAGACCAGGCAACGTTTTTCCAATCTGCTATTGTCCAATTTCGATGAGCTTGTGCAAATTGTAGCCTCAGTTTCCTGTTCTTAGCTGAAAGGAGTGGCACCCGGTGTGGTCTTCTGCTGCTGTAGCCCATCTGCCTCAAAGTTCGATGTACTGTGCGTTCACAGATGCTCTTCTGCCTACCTTGGTTGTAACGGGTGTCGATTTGAGTCACTGTTGCCTTTCTATCAGCTCGAATCAGTCTGTCCATTCTCCTCTGACCTCTGGCATCAACAAGGCATTTCCGCCCACAGAACTGCCGCTCACTGGATGTTTTTTCTTTTTCGGATCATTCTCTGTAAACCCTAGAGATGGTTGTGCGTGAAAATCCCAGTAGATCAGCAGTTTCTGAAATACTCAGACCAGCCCTTCTGGCACCAACAACCATGCCACGTTCAAAGGCACTCAAATCACCTTTCTTCCCCATACTGATGCTCGGTTTGAACTGCAGGAGATTGTCTTGACCATGTCTACATGCCTAAATGCACTGAGTTGCCGCCATGTGATTGGCTGATTAGAAATTAAGTGTTAACGAGCAGTTGGACAGGTGTACCTAATAAAGTTGCCGGTGAGTGTATATATATTGAGCAATGTGTATGTATAATGTACATATATATGTACAGCACACACAACATACATGTACATAGAGCACATACATTTTCAGTTCACACAATATGCACACTTTACATTTAGAAAAACAATGGATGTGAAGCAGCACCGTATATAAAGGAAAAACCGGGTGCAAGTCTTCGAAGAGGTTCAGACAGGAACCAGAATGTAGCGTAGTCACACGATGAAGCAGCACTCCGTATTAGAAAAATGGTGACTTTATTCCACCATAAAATTGCAACGTTTCACCTTATCATTAAAGGCATTTTCATGCTTGAAAATGTGGAATGTCATCAATTTTCTCAAGGTATGAGATTGATAAAGTTAATTATAGATTTTTCTGGGAAGGTAGTTTAGGTTTGGACATTATAACAATGAAAACAGTATTTTCAGCAGTGAACAATACTCCCGAAAGCTCGTCTAGACATTTCCAAACCTTTGAAACCTAACAATAACTGAGAAGCTACATCAATGATAATTTGAAGTGTTCACAGCATAGTGTAAGTGGTACTTATTTCATGCCATTGTTGTGTGTCTTTATCAGGAAATACCAATGAATTTCATGGATCCCAAAGAAATTGACATTCCAAGTCATGGAACCAAAAACCGCTACAAAACTATATTGCCAAGTAAGTCATTTAGATGGAGAATATTTCTTTTAAAGTTTAGCTTTGTTTAAAGAGATTTCATCACAAGCAAACTGCAGACAGTTTTAGGTATTACCCCCATAAAGAACTTTGTAACCACACCTGTTATACAGATATATAAATTTAGTAAGGCCAAATGCACATGAACATGTCACCCTGGCCGTAACCCAGGCAAGCATGTGGCCGGGTTCAGGAGAGTGGAGGGGTGTACACTCCTCACCCCTCTCAACTACATAGAAAGCCAAACAGCAAAATATAATGATCATGTCACTTTTCTTGTGCATCCTCACGTTTTTGCACACATGTTTTTCTACATAGAAGTCTATGGGCATCAAATCAAAAAAGGCTTGTAGAAAAAACATATGCAAATCCACAACAAAAAACACACTACAACACAAATCTGCATTAAAAACTTGCATATTTAATGCAGATTTTACCCATAAAGATAATATCATTTCTGAATTGGCCGTAAAAATGTAAAATAAAATTTGCATAACAGTCGTGTGCAACAGAACAACTTGGAGAAATTTATTTATAAGCCATGGATTGTAAAATTCCAAGTGAAACAGAGGTCTCCTCACACTGCATTGCAGTTCTTCCTGTCTGCTACTGGAGTAGCAGTACTTTCTTCTTCAGTGGTATGGTCTCTTTAGTTTATTTGTGCCACAATTGCACCATTTACCTGCAATTTCTGACAAAAATGGGGCTTTTTTATAGGTCCACATCTGGATTTTAGCGATATAACAGGTACAAGTAAAACTGAAAAATTCTTTCACTTCTAACTTTGGTAGGTGAATGGAAAAGGCACAGATTTTGGTGCAAATATCCTAAAAAAAAGTTGCAAATATAAGAGAAAAAAAGAGAAAACTACGTAAGACTACCTAAGTGTATAGAACACTGAGATCTGACAATATACTGTACTATACATGACCTTCTAATGCTATCTGCCCATGTTGCGGACTAAGGGGCAGATTTCATTGAGGAAATTCCACAGCATAACACAATATTATTAAAGAGAATGTGATTTGGAAAAAGTTGCATGGCAATTGTTGCTTACTGCAGAAAGTAGATAATGATCATGTCACTTTCCTTGTGCATCCTCACGTTTTTGCACACATTTTTTTCTACATTGAAGTCTATGGGCATCAATTCAAAACAGATTAAAAAACGCTTGCAGAAAAAACATGCAAATTCACAACAAATAACACGCTACAACACAAATCTGCATTAAAAACTTGCAAATTTAATGCAGATTTTACTCTTAACAGGCCATTCTCTCAAAGATGATATCATTATGAATTGGCCGTGGAATGAAAAATAAAATTTGGTCCTAAATGTGGTGTTATGCCAAAAACTATTTCATATTTATGTTGTGTATGATAATACACAGGGAAGCTCATAGATAACTTTGTTCCACAGGCAGAATAAGCAGTTTTGTTGAGATTGCTTGTCGTGTCCAGCAGAGGTCACAATTTCACAGATTAAATTATCAGTAACTGGAAAATGTCCCATCTTTCTTAGTACTATGAAAAGTCGTGTTAAAAGAATACAGAAAATAAAGACATCTGATGTTATATTCACACGACCAAGCCGATTATCGGCCACGGAAAGCTGACATTTTCATTCCAGTTTTCCTGGCCAGTTTGTAACCCTTTGGCATGCATTTTACATTGATCCTCATAAACTATAGTGAAAAGTGATCAGTGAAAACAGTTCAGTTCAGGATATGCTCTAGTCTTTACAACAGACACACAGAGGAAAATGTATCATATGCTGGCGTTCCTGCGTCCCTGCCCCTCCTGCACCAACGGATAGATCAAGAGGCCTCGGCATGGAGGAAATAATCGCAATGGTTTGCTGTTCGCTAGCTACTTCTATGAATTTCAGGGCTTTAAAAACAGGCATGTGAATTCATCCATTAAAAAGTAACTTTTGAACTAAACAGCACACTAGTGATGTGAATAAGCTTTTAGGTATTTAGAATTTATAGCATCTCCACATATTATGCAGTAAGCATATAACAGATGTCACTCTTCTAGGACCTACGCTTACCTCCAGAACATGGGTCTTGAGTTGGGATCTGCATCTATGAGACACCCAGTATGAGATGGGGATACTTCTTTAATAAAACCCGTTTTAAAGACAAGAAAAGATTTTACTGTAGTAGAATACTGTAGTAGGTAATGCAGGAAAAATGATAAATTACATACATTCTACAGTTTATGTAATTTATCAAACTAAGTAAGCCAACATGCAACTTCTCTGCTCACTTTCGGGGAAGTATGCAAATACGCTTTCCAAGATGCTAAATGGAAAACAATGCCTCCTTTTGCTACCTTGAAAGGCAGCCCCCTTAACTCCAAGTATGACATACAAAAAGTCTAAAAATATGGTGTGGGATTAAGCCAAACCAGTATATCTATTCCAGAATGAACAGACTCCCAACTGTAGACAGCATTGTTACGACCTGGTTGGGTCTCCTCAGTACAGTGTAGGGAACTGGTGTGGCTGTGTTTTTAGACTGAAGGGGGCTGCCTTACAAGGTAGCATAAGGAAGCATTGTTTTCCATTTAACACCTTGGAAACTGTATTTGCATACTTCCCAGAAATCCCTCTTGGAGCATCTATGACATTAAGCCTCCACCCGCCTATAGAGTGGCCTTAATTGGCAATGTCTAAGGAGAACTCTTACCTTCTTACCTCTGCTCACTTTCATAAAAGGTGACCGGGGAGGGGCCTCAGCTCCTCCATGAAGCTCATCTCATTTACTATTACATATAACAGTAGCTGGTGTAGATAAAAGATCTAGGCCATGTTTTAGTGGGTGGAGATTTCACCACAGAACCTTATTAGTTTTGACATACATATATATATATATGTGTGGAGGGGTATATAGTGTCAAACACATTCTTTACCCTCTCAGAAATCATATATTCAGGTTTACATAGTAGACTGTGCCATAAGATGAGGGCATCTTAAACTGTGAAAAAGTCATCAACGTCTAGCACCCTGGTAACTGGTTTTCACTTAGGTCTAGTATTTGCAAAAACATGGATGTGTAATAGTATATTATTGCAGCTTTCCCCCATTTAGATTAGTGAACCCGAGCTTCAAAACCACTCATAACCTGTAGTCAGACATCCCTCCCAATTTTCGATAGTGTGAGAGAAACATAAGTTGGCTAAATTAAAGTTTGTCCCTAACTCTGGCCCCAACTCTTTCACCCTTAGAAAACCCCCATTATATTATCTTCCCCATAGTCCTCCAGGCATCACCATGTCTTGTTTAGTGAGATCCTAGTAGAATAAGTTTTAATAAGAAGATTATGATTCTGCAGCTCAGCATTATCTTTTTCTTTTGCTATCGGATATGTGAACCTGTAAATGGATCTTCTTCACTGTTCTTCACAAACCTACCAGCATACAGTAATTGGACATTTTTCTCCAACCCAAAACTATACCTGAGTAATCAATGTCAATATTTCCTGATATCCACCATCAGATGGGTGGAGACAGATAGTCTGCCCAAAACCAGCCATTTCAGACAAACCAGTAGAGAGCCGATTTAGCATAGTTCTAGTACCCAATATGCTAACTAGGTTCTCTACTGTCAAATGGATGATCCTGGGCTGTAGCTGACAGCTTGACTCTACTCATCTAAAAATAGTTTATTTATTCAGGAATGCTGGGAGCTGGAGAGAGAGAATGGAATCAGTTCAAATTCAAGGTGGTAATGAAAGAATCCCCTTGGATGAGATAAGAGAACTAGCAAGGTGCTCACCACCATATAAAATTATATACCTAGTGTTCAGGGCCGGTTCTAGACAAAGTGGGGCCCTGGGCAAAACTAAAAGTGGGGCCCCAAAATAAAACTATTTTATGACCAGTCACAGTCAGTAAGAGGCTCCCTTTAGTATGGTAAAACAAATATGTAATATGGTAGAATTTTATAGGAGATAGATGATAGGGAGATTGAAGGGCAGCACAGCGGCTCTGTTGTTAGTACTACAGCCTTGCAGCGAAAATAAATATGAAAGATGATAGAGATTTTTAGATGCAGAACTATAAAGTAGATGATGTATACAGTAGATAGATATGAGAGATAAATACAGTAGAAGAGAAATAGAAGATTGATTAATAAATAGAGAAAAAGTGAGATATATAAATGGTCACATTAGAGATAGATAAGTAGACCAATACTTGTATAGACAGGGGAATTCAGCCAAGGGGTATTAACCCTTTCACTGCCCAGCATTTCTGGATATTTTGTCACATTATTGACCAGAGCAATTTTTATAATTTTGACGTTTAAAAATAAAATTGAAATTACAGAAAAAAGAATTAAAGTAAACCCAACAAACTATATATTTTCTGCAAGCAGACAATTGCCCCATTTTCGAAATTGCATTAAAGAGTTTATAGACAGAGCCGCCTTCATGCAGTATTGATTTAAACAGAAACATTTTTTTAAAAATACTTACAATTTTACTTTGATGGCAAAAAATGTGCTCCAAACAGAAAATATTTACCTTCACATCTCTTAAATGTAATAGATGGACATGTGTAGAGTTTACAAATGTCCTATATTGATCTCTTCACATAAATAAATCCAATTAATATCACTAAGACTGTAATAACTAGATATCTTCTTTTAAGCTAGAAATTTTAAGACAGTCACAACCTGCAAAATATAGCAATAAAACAGAATAAAAAGTAAAGGCGCCATAAAACCTATATAATTTTGAAAGCAGACAACCCAGCGATGCATTTGGCATCTGGGAGGAGCAGCAGCTCCTGTGTGCAGCAAATTCTCCCTGCAGCCTGATGGCTAAGAATCTGGAGGGGGATACATTTCAGGGGGCTGTATCTTATGAAAGAAGAGAGCCTCCTCTGTGTGTTTCTAAGTGTCAGGAAAACAGAGATATTAACTGTCAAACTGCCATCAGGAGTGATTTTTATATATATGAAAATGGCACCTGATATTCTCACTTTAAGGATGCATTCTCACTACCGCAAGGGGGACGTATATACGGCCGACGTATATACGGCCGATATACGTCCCCCATAGACGCCAATGGGCGCACGGCGCCCTACGGGAGCTGTACCCCGGGAAAAAATAGGACATGTCCTATTTTTTCACGGCATACAGCGCCGTGCGCCATGTATCCCTATGGAGAGGAGCGGGGGTGAGCAGCGCTCTACCCCTCCTCCTCTCCCCGCGCGCTGCTGTGTGCCCGCCGTGCTACGGTACGGCGGGCACCAGTCGTGTGAATCCAGCCTTAACTTGAATATCTCTGGATCCATGGCACCTAGAAACAAAATTCAAGATTCATTTGAAAGAAGAGATTCTCCCCTCTCAGGGGGCTCTGGGCAATTGCCCACTTTGCCTACCCATAGCGCCGGCACTGCTAGTGTTTATACACTTCTGATGGAGGACTGCAACTAACACATGGTATTATTGTTTACCTTCATTGTTGAACTTGATGGAGATATGATTTTATTCAACCATACTATCTACATGTAATTATATATATATGTATGAGCTACTTTATATCTTCATTATCAATCCAATGTCCCTTTTTCTATTAGATCCAGTGAGCAGAGTGTACTTAAAACCAAAGAATCCAAAAGATGCGTTGAGTACCTATATAAATGCCAACTACATAAGGGTAAGTATCGTCTGTATATAAAACATCAGTTGACTAATGTTATCATTCATATGTTGTCACTTTAACTCATCATTTCCAATCAATACTATCTGACATACAGCATTATGGATACTGACCAGGGGCAGAGCTAGGTTGTCAGATTATTTTCAAGGTTTGCAAGATGATTTGTCACAGTTAAAGCTTGTTGAGACAGGTCATTCCCCAGTACAGTATTGAAAGTATTGAACCAATCCAAGCTTTGAAGAATGGGTGACATAGAATTACACAATATTTTATTCTATATAGGTTGCATAGGACACCAGAGTAGCTATTTAAAATAAAGATTTAAGGATATAAAGATGATGAAGTCCACACATGATAGAGCGGGTGGTTTCACATGTTTTGGAGATGTCCAAAGCTTCATAGATATTGGAGGGAGGTATTTAGTGTAATTAATGAAATTTGTAGCCCAGGGCTGTTCACACGACTAGGGTTCCCCAGCATCCAAACCAACTTTGTGCCCCAAGGCCTAAACTCTGCCTGACGATATCACCAGAGCCCGTACTTGCCTCCTTTTAAGGAAATGGTCACTGAAAAGCCCCCCATAAAAGAAATGTCCGCAGCAGAGCCCCCATAAATGAAATGTCCACTGCAGGGCCCCCCATTAACCTCTTCCCGCTCAGCGTCCGATATATCGGACGCTGAGCTCAGTGACTTAGCGCTCAGCGTCCGATATATCGGACGCTGAGCTGATGCCGGTTTGGCTCAAGATCTGAGCCGAACCGGCATCGGGAAACACGGGGTGCCGGCTGTGACTGATAGCCGGCACCCCAGTGTAACACCCGCGATCGGAGTTGTCTCCGATCGCGGGTGCTTAACCCGTTAAATGCCGCGGTCAGCGCGACCGCGGCATCTAACAAGCATCTGGGGGGTCTTTCCCCCACGATCGGCCCCCCCGAACCGTTTTCGGGGTGCGCCGATCGTTGCTATAGTAACTCTGGGGTCCGATCTGGACCCCAGAGTTACCTGCAAGAATTGCCAGTAAGATGGCGTCTGTGACGTCATCTTACTGGCACAGTGCCAGCCTATGCAAGTGTATAGGCTGACACTGATAATACTCTGCAATACATGAGTATTGCAGAATATTATCATGAACAAGCAATCAGAGGATTTCTTGTTCATGTACCATGGTATAAAAGTGAAAAAGTAAAAAAAAAAATGTTATTCAATAAAAAAATAAAGTAATAAATCACTAAAAATGCCCAAAACCCCCAAAACATATAAAGAGACATATAACTAAAAACAAAGTCTAAATCATAACACAAACCCCACATATATAGTATCACCGCGTCCGTAACAACCCGTAGAATAAAAGTAAATCATTATTGAACCCCCACGATAAACGCCGTAAAAAAAAACTGCTATAAACCTTCCAAAAATTATGATTTTTAGCTATTCAATCCCACAAAAAATGCTATAAAATGCGATCAAAAAACCATGTGTACTCCGACATGATACTGGTGCAAAGTACAACATGTCCCGCAAAAAACAAGCCATCAACCAGCTCCGTAGCCAAAAAAGTAACAATGTTATGCCACTTGGAAGACGGCAATACATAAATGATAGATTTTTCCCCACATTAGGGTTTTGTTTGACAAATTTAGTAAAACGTAAGAAAATATATTCAAGTCTGGTATCCCCGTAATCGTATCAACCCATAGAATAAAGATAACATGATTATTAGTCTATACGGTGAACACCAAAAAAAAAAGAGTAAAAAATCCAGTACAGAATTGATGCTTTTCTACTCCTGCCCTCAAAAAAAGTTCCTAAATTTTCAACAATAGGTGATACCAACCCCAAAATGGTAACAATGGAAAAAGCATCTCATCGCGCAAAAAAAATGGCATCACATGGCCCCAATAACGCAAAAGCGAAAATTTTATAGCCTTCAAAAGGGGCCAATGAGGAAACTAAAATCCTGGCAGCTGCAGGGCGCTCCTTCCCTTCTGCGTCTCGCTGTGCGCCCATAAAACAAGTAACGGCCACATGTGGGGGGTCGTTGTACTCAGGAGAAATTGCAGAACAAATTGTATGGTGGGTTTTCTCTTTTTATATTTTGGAAATGTGTAAATTTTAGTGCTAAATGAACGTATAAGGGAACAATTTGACCATTCTAAATTTCACCTCCATTTTGATTCAATTACTATGAAGATCT
This sequence comes from Engystomops pustulosus, assembly GCF_040894005.1. Taxonomy (NCBI): domain Eukaryota; kingdom Metazoa; phylum Chordata; class Amphibia; order Anura; family Leptodactylidae; genus Engystomops; species Engystomops pustulosus. The sequence continues at coordinate 90,616,328 of NC_092414.1, read as the reverse complement.
CAAGGGGTTAACAATCTTCGTAAAAGCGGTTTCTGATAGCTTGAGGGGTGCAGATTTGAAAATGGGTTGGTTATATACGGGGGTTTTGATGCTAAATATGTAAAATTTCATTCCAAACTGTATTTATCCCCAAAATAGTCAATTCTGAAAATCCGGAAAAGCGATATTCTTTTTGTAAGCCGCGTGACATCAAAATAAATTATCCAGACATATCAAAAATTATGAAAATGTAAAGTAGACAAATGGGAAATGTTATTCAGCAACTTATTTAGGTGGTAAATCTATCTGCCTGGAAACGCAATGATTTTGAATTTCGAAAATGGCAAATTTTTCAAAAAATTTATCATATTTTCTTTTTTTTTGTAAATAAACGCAAAACTTATCAGGCAAAATTTACCACTAAAATGAAGTACAACATGTGGGGAAAAAACAATCTCAGAATCGTTTTGATAAGTAACAGTGTTCAAAAGTTATAACCATATAAAGCGACGCAGGTCAGAATCCAAAAAATCGGGCTGAGCCTTAACCTGCAAAATGGCTGCGTCCTTAAGGGGTTAAAGAAATGTTTACTACAGGGCCCCCATAAAAAAAAGTTTACTGCAGTGCCCCCCATAAAAGGAATGTCCACTGCAGGGCCCCTTCCTTTACAGAAATGTTCACACAGAGCCCCCTTGGAAAAAAAAAAAGTCTATGCTCACCTCTGTCTTCTCCCCGCGGCTCTGTCATCTCCTATTCCACTATTCCGGCCCGAGTGCGTCACATGTCTGCGACCCTGCCATGTCATATTGTATGTGCCCAGGCAGCAAGAGGACAGAGCCGCTGGGCCGGGGAGAAGAAGCTAAAAGGTGAGTATAGAATTTTTTTTAACCCAGCGATCTTCATATAAGGCCCGGGTATACCTCCTTTATGAAGTTACACCATTGGGGTACAGTATAGGATGCAGAGACAGGAAAATCAAACTATGAAGAAATGGGGAAAATGGTTACAGTACTCTAAAGATTAAACTGAGGAAAAATACAGTCTCTGAACATGAGGAGAAAGGGTTTTTTTTGTTTTTGTTTGCCTCCTCCTTATCAGGGTGGACGGGGGTAGGGAAAAGGGGAAGAATATATGCTTATTGTGGAAACATTTGTGATAATAATAATATAACTCTTTCTTTATATAGCGCACACAGATTATGCAGTGCTGCACATAGCATGTCAAATTGGTCCCTGTCCCCATGGGGCTCACAATCTAAACAACCTAACAGTATGTTTTTGGAGTGTGGGAGGAAACCGGAGTACCCGGAGGAAACCCACGCAAACATGGAGAGAACATACAAACTCTTTGTAGATGTTGACCTGGTTGGGATTCGAACCCAGGACCCCAGTGCTGCAAGGCAGAAGTGCTACTCACTCAGCCACCGTGCCGCCCTCATTTGTATTGTATTTGAGGGATATATATGTATCTTCTCTTTTTATATGTGTCTTTTTTTAAATCAGAAACACACTAACTGATGCCCTTCAGTTCATGACATCCACAATACTGTTTAGAATGATGTCTAATTCAGATTGCACATAGGCAGAAAGAACCTATCAAACTCACTGTATTAGGGCAGATGAATGTGAAAATAGGTTGTGAGGCGTCCATTTTTAAATGGACCACGGCTTTTATTTTAACATACTGTAAAACCAATCTGTTTGGTAGAAGAGCATCTCCTAGTTAGAACTGCTTTTCACGGATCACTCATACACGTTAGTCTATGAAGTCAAAAAATGGATACCAAACTTCTGCAAATCGGCTGTAAACAGCAGATGTTATAGTCTGTATATAGTGTTTTTTAGAAGATTTTGGTGACATTCACATTACCAGCCATGATAAAAAGGAAATATGTTTTAATGCATATATTGAAAAACATGTATATAATTTCTAAAGAAGACCAGTTTCTTTTTGAGAGATTACTATAGCAAGTTCCCCAAATATATGCCCCCACTGATGAAGCATTTTGCCTGATTTCTCAGAGAACAGAGCCTCTACATTCTCTTTACTTCTCCTAGTATTCCGACAGTGGTAGGAGAACCTTACCTGACATCATTGGGTCATGTGACACCCTCAAGTCACATGACCCAGGAAGCAGGGCACTGATTACATGTTACAAGCTGCCTGTGCTCTGCAGCTACTAGTGATGGGAATTACGGCTCTTCTTAGTGAGCTGGCTCATTAGGCTCCTCTCACTAAGAAGAGCCGTCTCTTCTGGCTCCTGAACAGCTCCCTACAAAATATACAATAGGGAGCCACAGGTCAGTCAATCACCCCACACCACTCCACTTTTAACCCAATTGTAACGGGTTAAAGGGGGCGTGGTGAGCTGTTCGGGGCGGGGTTAAGTGAGCTGGCTCACATCGTTCACGAACCAGAGCCGGCTCTAGCAGCTACAGATTGTGAGTAGCTGGGGAGCTGCAGGAGAAGGGGAGGGCAGTGTCACAGAAAGGATAAAGAGCAGATGGTGCTATACCTGGTGCTATATGTGTGTTTGGGGGGAGGGGGGGGGAAACTGAGAGGATGGGGAGCTGAGGGTATGTAGGGGTTTAGTAATTATAAGTGGTTGAAAGCTATTTGTGTGTGTGGGAGGTTTAATTTAGCAGAGCTATGCGTGTTTGTGCACAGATGTAGCAGTGCTATCTGTGTGCATGTTACATAGCTGTTTGTGTGGGAGCTATTGCAGAGATGTTAGTGTGACAACCAGAGAATTTTTATTGGTGTGTCTGATAGTAAAGTGCAGCTTATAGTCTGAAAAATATGTGTTCATTTGTGTGAAGGCCCACACAGTAGAACACTTCTCTTAGGAGGGTTCTTCTAGCATAAAGGGATAATCCAAAACCCAGGTAGGAATGAAATTAATATGTTTAGATATTTGATGTGCCTTTTATTCTTAGCTACAAGGGTTTTTTTTTTTTTGATGAAGCGTTTCACAAGATATAACTACAATGATTATTTATAGTACTATGCTACCTTATTGGAACAGAAGGCCCTTGGATGTCTACACCTTTTACACCATGTTTGTGAACTATAGATTTATACAGAACTGTGAAAATCTCCCTGTAAATAGACGCTAAATAAGAAGTAATTATACTGACTTGTGCATTGTCTTGGCAGGGTTATGGTGGTAAAGAGAGAAAATTCATTGCTACACAAGGACCAATGATCAACACAGTCAATGACTTCTGGCAGATGGTTTGGCAAGAAGATGTCCCGGTCATTGTGATGATCACCAAGCTCAAGGAAAAAAATGAGGTATATATTATTATCAAAAAATCATGAACATACAATTTTTTACATAATTGGTACTTCTTTGCTATTTCTGTTGTGGCCTGACTTGTTGACTGTCCTTCCCTGTTTGTGTTGTTTGTTTGTTACTTGTTTGCACTGGCGTAGGGGGGGACTGATGCCCAGGTAATGGCCACCATTTAGGATGGATTAAGTTAATATGAGGGTAGGGCTCTTTCGGGGTTTGAGTTTAGGGGTAACTCCCTGTTTGTCTTCCCTGAACCTAGTCCCTTCATTACACTGAGCTAAAACATTAATTAACACTTCAGGGCGCACACAAATCAAGGGATCCAGTAGGGGAAAGTGGGTCGATTCTTAATTGAAATGGACCATGGCTTTTTTTTAACATACTGTAAAACCAATCTGTTTTACCTCCACATTCAATGACTGCTCAATAGGATCATACATTTTTACTATAAGGAGCATTCTAACAACTTTTTTTATCTATCATGTTATCTCTATTGTGTATCATAAACAACTTTTTAGAATAGATGCCCAAGAATGTATCAAGAATGTATAGATTTTTGCTGTCATGAAGGCTTTAAGCAATGTAATTGTTCCATCAAATATCATTTTATTATACATGTGAAGACTCTTGAGTTCTTTAATCATTTTCCCTTAAAAGGGGTTGTCCGAGTTTGTTAAAAAGTCTAGAGGTGGCCTGGAGGTGTGACCACCATCCGTTGGTGCCGTGCCCCTGTTTGTTTACAAACAGGCATGCTGGACTCCGACAACTTCCAGCTGCCTTGCACACATACATTCATCCCCTGTCCCAACTATCAGAAAACAATTTCAGAATCATCTGGATACGCTAAAGCATTCCAAAGTTCTAATCACTTGTCAGGAAGGTGCAAAATAGCTATGTCCTTAGGGGATTTATTCCCAGAATACCCAGCAAAGCATGCATAGCCTTTATGGAAAAACACTTTCTTCCCAGAATGGAAAGATATTTTACTGGCATAGGCCTTTAATAATACAATGTTGTGCCTATGAGCCCTGATAAAAATATAAGCTGTAGGGTGTGGCATGGAAAAATTGCTATCCTGCTTAGCCGGTCAAGGAGTTTCGGTTCTGTAGGCTTGTTTGGTATCGTAACCAAGGTGCCCATATTTTTTGAAAGGTGTCATGCTTCCTGTGGATTTTACTTAGGAGTTCCTCTAGGGTGCAGATTTCATGTACTTTTGCTATCCATTGTGCAAAAGCTGGAGGGTCAATGGACCGCCATAGCTGTGGTATCAGCGGTTTTGCTGCAGCGATTGAGTGTGTCACTAGCAAGCTACGTCTTTCTATCCTGCTCCCTTCTGCTAGGATGCAATGTTCCCCAGCCCCTGCTAAGCATATACATCAGCTGTGCTGATGCTGTGATGTAAGGACAGTGATCTCACTAGGAATACATCCCTAACACTATACAGTGGATACATCTGTGCCATATGTTGTAACGACACATCAGGAATTTGCCCGACGTGTCCTTAAAACGTATAGTAAAAAATGTTTAAAAAAGTGTACCACATACTAAAAATTTTAACATCACATTTTCACTTATTAATTTCTTTTTTGTCACATTTGATGAAGAGTTGCACCATACCTCTAACATTCTCTAGATGCATCTGAAGAACACATTTACTACTAATAATTCCTATAAATGTCTCCACTTTCTCCTTGGTATATTGCTGACGTGTTTGGCTCCTGTGTAAGGCCTGCTTCTATGCATATTGCCTATTCCATGTCCATCTATAGAGAGTGGACTGGTCAGGGTACAACTGTATTTTTAGACCTTTGTTTTCCCATGTTTATCTTTTCCCTTAGATTCATAGGGAGGAGTAGAGGCGGCAGATCAGATAATGTGACAATGTGAACATTTCCACAATGGGTGGCTGCTGAACTTTTCAATGTTTTCTTTCCCCTAATCATCTTATAAGGGAGCTTGTCACAATATTTCAGACAGGGATTTTGCTGCGCCCATGCATGTAGCTCACTCCAGTGCCTCTTGATATTACTTGGTAGAAAAGCTGCACAGGTCAGTTGGACATAGCAGATTCATAGAAATCTTCATTTTTTGCTGTTGTATATGTGTGTATGAGCAGTTTTATGTTAATCATTGTTGTATGATGAAGATATAATAGTTGTCACTTTTCAGGAAAATATTTGACAAACATGTTGTGTGCACGGTAACCATTAGAAATGTTTGCAGATCAGTGATACTGTTTGTGTCTATCAGGGGATGTTCCAATAATATATTGACATTATCAATGACTTTCAATGAATGACAAACATATGCATCTTTATTTTCTGTGCCGTATAAGCCATTAATATGGTCTATTGACTGCAGTTGGCAAGGCTACACCATGTGCATGTTATGTAGGTTAAACACAAATGTATAATAACATATACATAATATTGTACATATGAACACAGGGCCAAGCAGATATTTAACCACAGCGCATACATTATATAAAGGTTGACTTTAGGGTGGTCTTACCACTGTACAACCTTATTAGCATATGTAAATAGTATATTAGGGTATGTCAAATGACACATATTGTATAACATTGTATTTGAGATAACGATTATATTCTTTTCCACAGAAATGTGTCCTCTACTGGCCAGAAAAGAGAGGAATATATGGAAATGTGGAGGTGCTTGTTAATAGTGTCAGTGAACATGAATACTATACAATTCGAAATCTCACATTGAAGGTAATGCACTAAAAGGGTCATAGTTGGATGTGTGAATGTAGCATCATTTGTTATAATACATCCTCCCATTATGAGTGTTTCTTCAATTGCACCTGTTGCCATGAAAACATGGATTCATTGGATGGAATGAAACACTGGTTCAAGGCACTATTCACAGGCCAAAGTGCAATTTTAGCTGTATAAAAATATCAACTTAATACATTTAATGATGATGTGTGATGATCTGTCAGGATTTAGCAGTATAATCACAAAAGGTCTCATGGCTTTAATATCACCATGCACGGATTCTGGCATTCTGCATAAGCAATCAGACAGGATCTTCTGACATCCAATAGGTATATGGGCCACCTGCAAGTCCTTGAGATCTAGTCATGGGTGAAATGCAGATAACATTTTTACCAGCACATATTGGTGTCTCTGAGTGCCTCTTTCCAGCAGTAAAGATCCATTCTGAGCCACTCAGAGCATTAAGGTATATGGATAGATGGATAAATACCTGTCTCATGAACTAAGCTGCATATATTTTGGGGCAGATGACTAATCCTGACTAATACTTATACATTGTACATTAAGACTAGAATAATTTTATGATATTACATGACATCTTTTTTTCTTATCTTACATAAACTATTTGCTGGTCTACTTTACAACACAATGCGGCAGATTTATCAAGCTGTCTGAAAGTCAGAATATTTCTAGTTGCCCATGGCAACCAATCACAGTTCAGCATTCATTTCTCCAGTGCTCATCAATATTTTAAAGGAGAGCTGTGATTGATTGCCATGGGCAACTAGAAATCTGCCCCAATGTGCTGCATTACAAACATTACAAAAAGTGGCTAAAACGATAATTGTGCTACCGGATATGTACACCTCTATTGGTGCACATTCTGCCTCCAAGAGTCTCTTAGCTGTACATAGGGGAAACATTTAGGGGGGTATTTATTATGGCCTTTCAAATAGAAAGCTGTTTGTGTTTTTTTTTTCTCTCTGTGCCTCTTGCACCTGAATTTATGAAGTGTCGGCGCCATTATATTGGTGTTTTCCAATAGTCTCAACTTGTTCTTTTTTTGGGAGCAAAATTTTGGCGCCGCTTGTGAAGCCACCAGTTTTCTGGCGCTTCTATTTTTCAAACACATTTTTTGGTGCAAGTTGTGGCACAAAAGTAGCCCAGCTGGTCTAGGGTGTTCCAAACCTTTCAGCCCATGCGCCACAAACTTACACCCCACTGAAAAATATAGCACGGTTCTAGCGCAAGCCTGTGCCAAAATTATTAAATGCCCCTCTTAAAGTCTTGCCTAAATAGAATGCACATATATTGGTACCATTTATTACTAGAATATTTTCACTAATGCCAGCGGAAAATCTGCCTCAAATTTTGACATTTCATATAGGCAGCATGCACCACTGAAACCTGTCCACCACAGAAAAAAGTCACACAGCAGAATGCAAACATTTACAATTAAATTTTAATTAAAAAACACAAATAAATGCACCTGAACTCCAAACTTCAGGTGCAGCAGCCTTTATAAATTTATAAAATAGAAATGTAAAAGATTAAAAAATATATATTTATCAAAAAGTGAACTTATTTGTAGCCTAAATGGCATAACTTCTCATAATTTTTTATTCTGATAAATGTTAACTCTTCACTTTTTCTATAGATAACTACAGTAATATAAACAATTATACCCTCGTCCTTCCCCTCCACATTTTCTTCCATTTATATGTCACATAAAGGAAACCTGTTTAGGTAACATAAGTGCCACAATTAAAGTTGTTTTCTGACTAGAGAGAACCCCTTTTAGGAACCCGATCAGCAGATCACTGCAGTTGGCTTTTACTGTACCAAGAATAGACAGAGTAGACAAAGAAGAGTAAGGGGTGGGAAGTAGACTAATAAAAAAAACTTCCAGAAAACCCCATTAATAAATTTTTCTAGGATAACAATGTTGATAACATAAGCATAAAATAGTTCCACAATATCAGTTTTGAGGAGACTAACACCCAGCACTTTCACAGGTCACCTGTACTAAGCACTTGATAAACTGAGAATGGAACAAGAAGCAGACAGCTCCAATCTCTATTCTCAGTGTAATTGCTCAGCTCCTATTCAAATGATTGAAATATTATCTGCAGTAACCTGGACTGGCCTCTACAATGGGAACAGAGCAGTCTGCTTCATAATCTGAAACATCTGACCTATGCAATGTTGGGTCTTGGACTTTCCTCAAGCTGACAGTGAAGACCTTTTCTATAATTATTTTTACTCAATTTTGATTGCATAGATGATACTGTGAGGAATGACTATGTCCCTTAAATTAATGCCATGATAATAAGCTACTTAATGTTAATATATTATAATACATCTGTATAATAGCATCTTTTTTTTCAGCAAGGAAGCCAGTCACGCATAGTGAAGCACTACTGGTACACCTCCTGGCCTGATCACAAGACTCCAGACAGTGCTCAACCTCTCCTTCAACTCATGTTGGATGTCGAAGATGACAGTAAAGCTTTTACAGGCAGGGGTCCAGTGGTAGTACACTGCAGGTAATATCTTCTATCATTCTAGAATTCAATTTTTCAGTTCTCCATTTTTAACATTAAATAATTTCCTGCATTGAATTTTATGCATCCTCTCATTTTTGTAGGATGTTAGGCAGCCTATAACACGACAGGGCATTGAAGGGAATGAGCTCCATTGCACAGCAGATTTGCATTGTTACTTTGTACAGGCTATAATATCTTTATTTTTTTTTTGAGGGCTGCAAGGAGAAGAGGAAACCGGTGGTAAGAACAGAGTCTAGTATTTTTAGGGAGGCTCTGCTAGACATTTAATTAATGAGAGAAAGCTTCTGCAAATTTTATCAAGGAGTGAGCTGTTCTGGACAATTTATTAATGAGGGACCTTTGCTGGACATTTTATTAATGGATGGGGTTTTGTGGTCATTTTATTAATGAGGGGGCTCTGCTGGACACTTTATTAATAAGTGGAGTTTGCTACTGGACATTTTCATAATGAGGGGAGGCTCTTGGACATTTTAAGGCTGTATTTCCCACCCTAGGCTTATACTCCGCTAATATGTTTTCCCTTTTTTTGTCGGCTTACAATACAGTATATTTAGTAGTCTTTTTTATTTTTCCCAATTTGAGAAAATCTCATTTGTTTTTGTATCGACATCTTTTCAGAGGCTTAACTTTCATAGTTTTCTGTTGACAGAGCTGGTTGAGGACTATTTTTTTTAACACAAGAGTTCTTTTCTATTCAAAAGTTCAATTCAATAGTATCCGTTTGGGGAGAGTAACTTTTTAGAACTTTTTTTGAAAAGGGATTTGATGAAAAATCTATATTTTTGTTCACTTTTTTTTATGGCATTCACCAAGCAGGTGATATTTCAGATTTATTGTTGCAGACACAGCGATACTAAATATGTGGGGTTTTTGTGGTTTTCTACTTTACATGATTTATATTTGTAATAGTGGTATTGTTGGAACTTTCTCTTAGATTCGCCCTCTAAGATACACTGGGGTTCCAATCCAGGGGGAATACATGCAAGGGTATAAACAGATGATCGGTTGAACTGATTGTTATTCATCAAAAATTGTAGATTCACACTGAAGGCATCGGAACTAGGAATTAACACATGTGGAATTAACAAAAAAGTGTGAAACAACTGAAAATATGTCTTGTACTCTAGGTTCTTCAAAGTAGCCCCCTTTTACTTTTATTACTGCTTTTCATACTTTTGGTATTCTCTTGATGAGCTTCAAGGTTTAGTCACCTGAAATTGTCTTCCAACAGTGTTGAATGAGTTCCCACTGATGCTTAGCACTTGTTGACCCTTTGCCTTCAATCTGCAGTCCAGCTCACCCCAAACCATCCCGATTGGGTTCAGATCTAGTGACTGTGGAGGCCAGGTCATCTGGAATAGCATCCCATCACTCTCCTTCTTGGTCAAACAGCCCTTAAATAGCCTGGAGGTGTGTTTGGGGTCATTGTCCTTTTGAAAAGTAATGGTCCAACTAAATGCAAACGGAATAGAATGCCACTGCAAGATGCTGTGGTAACCATAGTGGTTCAGTATACCTTCAATTTTGAATAATTCCCCAACCAACAGTGTCACCAGCAAAGCACCATCACACCTCCTTCATTCTTCACAGTGGGAACCAGGCATGTAGAGTCCATTAGTTCACCTTTTCTGCATCACACAAAGACACGATGGTTGGAACCAAAGATCTCAAATTTGGACTCATCAGACCAAAGCACAGATTACCACTGGTCTAATGTCAATTCCTTGTGTTCTTTAGCCCAAACGGGTCTCTTCTGCTTGTTGCCTGTCCTTAGCAGTGGTTTCCCAGCAGCCATTTTACCACGAAGGCTGCTGCACACAGTCTCCTCTTAACAGTTGTTGTAGAGATGTGTCTGCTGCTAGAACTCTGTGTGGTATTGACCTGGTCTGTAATCTGGGCTCCTGATAACCTGCGATTTCTGAGGCTGGTGACTCGGATGAACTTATCCTCCGCAGCAGAGGTGACTCTTGGTTTTCCTTACCTGGGGTGGTCCTCATGTCAGCCAGTTTCTTTGTAGCGCTTGATGGCTTTTGCAACTTAGGGACACTTTCAAAGTTTTCCCAATTTTTCGGACTGAGTGATCTTCATTTCTTAAAGTAATGATGGCCACTCATTTTTCTTCACTTAACTGCTTTTTCTAGCCATAATACAAATTCTAACAGTCTATTCAATAGGACTATCAGCTGTGTATCCAAATGACTTCTGCACAACACAACTGATGGTCCCAACCCCATTTATAAGGCAAGAAATCCCACGTATTAAATCATTCTGGTGACTACCTCTTGAAGCTCATCAATAGAATGCCAAGAGTTTTCAAAGCAGTAATCAAAGCAAAAGATGGCTTCTTTAAAGAACCTAGAATATAAGACATATTTTCAGTTGTTTCACAGTTTTTTGTTAAGTATATAATTCCACATGTGTTAATTCAAAGAGTTGATGCCTTCAGTTTGAACCTACAATCTTTATATTCATGGATTACAGAAATGAGTGAGAAGGTGTGTCCAAACTTCTCTCTTCTGACTAGCCAGTTCTACTAAGGGAACTATCGATGTTGGCACAAGTAAAAACAACTGTATAGCAGTATATTGTGACTATACTGCTTTTATATTACAAATTGCCTAATGACATCTATGGATTCCCAGCTGTCATTATATAGCAGGTCCCAAGATGTCAGTGCATCGATTCGTTGCCCTCCATTAAGCAAGGTGCTGATCGGCTTTTAAAGATGGTGCAATACTGTTGATTGGCACAGTCATACCTGTCCAAAGCACCTAACAGGTTAACTGCTGCAATCAGTGTCAGCACTGACCAAGGCAGGTACCGGTCAGTGCTGACTCCTGTCTTTGTATGGAGAGGGCTCAGTCCATGAGCCCTCTTCTTATAACACTTCACCACCACCCAACCTGTTTTTGCTTTGGCTGGTCATGAAAGGGTTAATAGAAGAAAAAGCTTTATTACCACAATGCAGGGAAATTTTTACTGTATCAGAGAAAAGTGTTCCTGTCTTAAATAGCAAGGAGAGTGATTAGGGAAAGATGTTTCAAATGGACTGATTGTGAGGTTAACGTGGTCTAGTGTTGGGTGGGGATGGTAGATTAACGTGGTCTAGTGTTGGGTGGGGATGGTAGATTATGTTTGATGAAGATTAACTGCTTAGAATTTTTTGAGTATAAAAATCAATAAAAAATAATGTTTAAAAAAGGGCAAGAAAACAATAAAACATAACACATCTATTACTGTACTATCAAAAATTATGTCACTGCTTATATACACCCCCTACCTACATAGAGCATGCCTAGAAAACTCCAATATTTTTTTTCACAAATCAGTAACTCCTGTCATGTAAAACAACTTTGGCTATTTATATATTATGTGCAGTAGTTTCTTAGGTATTCTCAATATATACACCTGTGATTCTTACCTCCTCTTTCCGTGCTGATTATGTCTGTGAATCTGTCGAGTATTTACACAAAAGATAAAGGACATTTTCAGAGAGGGTTGGGGCTGTTGCTCCCTACTCACTCTGGAGGGAGAAAGGGGAGATCATGTGATAGTCTCTGTCTGTAGCTAGCAAGGGAGCCTTTTGCCTGAGGCTCTGTTGATGCAAAGGTCTCCTGCAAAGAATAGTGAGGTAGGTCTCCCTCATTTATATCACCCAACCGTCCTGGATCCAGCGGGACAGTCCTGGATTTCTGGCTTTCTCCCACTGTTACTGGACATTAGTTCCCTGCTTCATCACTGTGCCTCTGCATATGTAGGCAGAGATACACACAGCAGCAGGAGAGGAAAACAGGATATCAGTGGGGAAACAGAGAGAGATGAGTAACTGTATTTATTGTTTTTATTATTACAAAGCTATAAGGTAAAGGAGAGGTGAGGGGCCACAGTATGAGAGACAGGAGAAGAGGGGCCACAGTTTGAGATTTAGGAGAAGAGGATGTGAAGGAGATGCTGACAGTTAGAACACGCTAAAATACTATTGTACAGTATTGAATTGAAGGTGTGATGAAGGTATTGCACCTTCTAGTCCCCTCAAGGGATAAAATAACATTTTTTTTAAAAAAAGTAAAAATTCACTGTTTTGGAAATATAAAACAAAACAAAATAAAACAACAAATTTCCCTTCATTCCAATCAAACAGTTTAAATGTAATTAAAAAAAATTACTAAAATACCTTTATATTTGCCCCATGTATAAATATAATCTTTAATTTATTCCTCAATTCCACAAATATGTTACAAATGTGATCAAAAAGTCACAAATTAAAGTTCCAATCAAAATTAAAGCATGTCATACAAAATAAAGGCTCCAACTAGTTTCATTGGTGGGAAAATAAAGATAAGACTTTATGAAGATGGCGATTTTTTAAGAATAGCGTCTTCATTGTATAGAACTGGCAAATTGAAGCAAATACTGTATATTAATTGGGTATCCTATGAATAGTAGTGAACCATAGAATAAAGATGGTATTTATGTCCTATTGTAAATGGTGCAAAATTTAAAATTAAAAAATAAATGTCCAAATTAGTGTTTTCTTTTTCATCCTTTTCCAGAAAAAATGAATAAAATTCAATCAATAAATTATGTGCACCACAAATGGACACCACCAAAATGTAAACCTCGTTTTAATTTAAAAAAAACAATTCCTGCAACAAACATTAAAAAATAAAAAAAAGTTACGGCTTTTAGATTTCGCTATTGCCCACATCCTGAAGACCAAAGAAGGCTGAGCCCTCTAAGGGTGAATGCAAAGTGAATACATATCTTGCAACATTAGAAATCTAGGAGTAGAAATCAACCAATTAACCATCTAGATTCCCCCAAAGCAATGTTTGTGTTTTTTTTGCTGACAGCACATTTGACATGAATAATTCTGACCAGGAGGCTTTGTATAGATGCTCTTTATTTGGCCCACAATGAGAAGAACAGCCTGTATCCTAACAAGTGTAAGATAATTACTCCTTCAGGAGCACATTGCATGTCTATGACCTCTCATTACCTTCAGAAGTTATATTTTTCTTTCATACAGTACACTCCATATCCTGACTACATACAAGATGTTTTCCTTTGCAATACGCACTTCCTGTACAGGAGGTACATTGGAATGTGGCAAGGAAATATGGAATGTCCATAGAAATGCATTTTCGATGATGAAAGCAACATATGTAGCTTTATATGTACACCTTGAATGTATCTGCTTTTAGGCACAAGACAAACATCTTGGTATGCTTGTGCACTGTTCTGTATTCTAACAATAACAGTTATTGCAATTATCTATTAGTATACAAAACATCAGATGTAGGCAAGAGAAAAGAACAAGACTATGCTAGTTTTCTATCTGTAGGTGTCTATGCTGACATATCAGGTGCTATAAGTAACATAAATGGGTGTATTTTCTAGCAGAACAGCAACAAAAACAACTCTCAAATGAGACTTGCATGACTACAGAGAAAAAATGTCTAAATGTGATTCATGGTTTGTCATCTATTTTACATAGGACATAGTCGAATACTTTGACAGTATCAGAAGGGCTAGGGCCCGCTAATGTTGCAGTACTAAGTATGTCATATACAGGTGAAGGATACAGTATAATTTGGAATAGTGGCCCATGGTACCAACAAAAATTGTTGTGACCAAGAAAAGAGGGTTAGATTTCTTTTAAGAAGCAGCAGTGATTCACTCCAGGTGGATCATGACCACTGAAATGATTGATTGATCCATCAGAACCTGCCCTTGGACTGCAGGAGCACCCAAATGCATTGCTGCTCTCCAGCACAAACATATTTTATTTAAAATATCCCTTTAAATTCTTAAACAGAGAACAACTATTTCATGGTATATAGTAGATTATGACTATTCTTCATTTCCAGATTAGAAATGACATAAGCACCTTATAAATTATTGTCTTTTTCTTTTCAGTGCTGGAATAGGGAGAACTGGCTGTTTCATTGCTACATCCATTGGCTGCTATCAGCTGAAAGAAGAAGGAGTTGTAGATGTATTAGGCATTGTCTGCCAGCTAAGAATGGACAGGTAAATGCAGATCATGATAAGTATTGTAAATTTAACAGAGAAAAAAGTAATTTCTTTACCATATAGACATGTAAAACGTACAATATTTGTCTACATGTCCCATCCAAAGAGCAGTATTTCTTTAATATGTACATGTATCATGGGTATATAATACTATACAATAAAGTCCCTGCTGCAACAGTCTGTGAAATCTCTGCTTCAGTACAAAGATTAAGCCACATGCTATCTTTAGAAAGATAAAACATAAAGGATGCTTCTAAAGTTGTAAAGGTTTGCATTTGGTGAGTCTTAAATTTTTATTATAGATGCCAAGTCCCACCAAATACAGATGACCTATACCAGTGGTGGCGAACCTATGGCACTGGTGCCAGAGGTGGCACTCGGAGCCCTTTCTGTGGGCACTCAGGCCATCACCAGAGATGACTCCAGGTATCTTCCTGCAGTCCCATACAGCCCAGGACTTGCTGTGCAGAGGTATTTTAAAGTGACAGCTGTACCTGGGACTATTTTCTGCTTTATTGGTGTCCTCAGGGTGCTGGTATCAACGAAAACTGTGACAGAGAAGGGAGTATAAATCACAAATTACATTTCTGTGTTGGCACTTTGCGATAAATAAGCGGGTCTTTGTTGTAGTTTGGGCACTCGGTCTCTAAAAGGTTCGCCATCACTGACCTATACTAAGGCCATCAATGTTTATGATCTGTAAAAATCTGCTAAATATCTTAGACCTTTCTCAAAGTTTTGGAGCTGTTGTAGAAAGAAATCCGCCTTTGATGACTTACTACAAGTATAAAACTATGACATATTTTTTAAACAGTACCAGTTCTTTAGAGTAGACATTGTATTGGGTGCTTGTTACTTTTAGTATATTGTTACCTTTAAAGGAGTGTTATAGAATCTACTTTCCATGGCATAGAACCAGGTCAGGTGGGGTACCAGGCCATTTGTTTATTTTAGTTTGCCTTGACTGAGATCAAGTACTATGTACAGTTGTTTGTGTTCCAGTGGAGATAATAGCTGTTTCTCCTTCTGATAACGCAATAGTGATGACCAGAGCTTGACACTATAGGACCACTTTTGGTTTACTAGGTACTTAATCTACAGTAGGTATTAAAAAGTACCCATTCCAGGTGCTTTGTACTACCTTGCAGTGCAAAACGAATTAAAGCCTAGTAAATGCAACCCAGTACCATACAGGTTTCCCGGTAAATATTATCACACATTATTGCATATTAAATAATAATGTGATTAATTGATCTACTTGTAGCATTTTATTATTTTTATATGGGTAAACGCTGTATGTAATTTTGGCACAATATTATTTATGATTTCACACGTAAGAAATAAAATGTATCTATATTTAGTCAAATAGTATATTATATGCCATGAGGTTGTATTCACATTGTGCACGCCCTACAGTACATGGACATGAGTTCACACAGAAAGTAGGCAGCTTTTCCTGTCATTTCCCGAACAGACTGAAATGCATCCTGTCAAAATGAAAGTTGAAGGACAAAATTCTGCTACCACAGACTATTTCTGAGAATTATATCTCCACATCTGAATATGTTCAGTCGCTTAAATGGTTATATTCATGGGCTTATCTGAATAAGACAAAAGTGCTTATTGGATACCATGTTAGGAATTTCTGCATTAATAGAGCATGATCATCTGCTCAGGATTACCATCTTTTGACCGAAGTGGAAAAATAGTTAGAAAGAGAAACTCTTTATCTCTCCTCCTCCCTGGATGACTTGTCCACATTTCCTTGGTACAGACATCCATATATATTAAAGGTCCAGGTTTAATACCATATTTTTCTCATGCTGGCACTTCAGGGTAATTAGACATTTACTTCCAGGCTTCCTCACATATAATTGGTCCATGATTAGGGCACCAATGGGTCGCTGACTCCACCCCCTGTCGCTATAGACTCATCATTTCCTAGAATTCCGCCCCCACCCCCACTCCATCCAACCCATAATAGAAGGGGGAGATGAGGGGCCACAAAAATGGCAGGGAGATGAGAGGCCACAATATGTGGGAGAGATGAAAGGGGTCACAATATTAGGGAGTGATTATAGGGGCTTCAATATAAGGAAGGGCTACAATATGAGTGAGAGATGAGAGGGACCACAAAATGAGGGGCCACAATATGAAGTGGAGATGAGGGGCCATAGTATGTGCAGGACATAAGGGGCCACAGTATGAGGGGAAGATAAGGGGCTACAATGCGATGGGGAGATGAGAGGACACAATATAAAGGGGAGATTATGGGACCACAATATGAGGGAGAGATATGAATCCACAATATGAAGAGGAATTCAGGGGTCACACTATGAAGGGTAGATGAGAGGAGTCACAATATTAGGGGGTGATGATGGCGACCATAATATGAGGGGGAGCTGATGGGTCACATTATAAAGGAGAGATGAGAGAGGTCACAATATGAGGGGGGGATGAGGGGCCACAAAATGAAGGGGCGATAAGGGGCCACAATATAAGGGGGAGATGAGAGGCCGCAATGTGTTTGAGATAAGGGGCCACAGTATGAGGGAGAGATGAGGGGCCACATGATGAAAGGGACATGAGGAGACACAATATGAAGGGCATATGAGGTGACACATTGTGAGGTGGAAATGATAGGGCCACAGTATGAGGGAGAGATGAGAGGCCACAATTTGATAAGGAAATGAGGGGCCATAATATGAAGCTGTGATGAGAAGCCAAAATGCGAGGGGGAGATAAGATGAGCCGCAATATGAGGGGGAGATGAGGGGCCACAAAATGAGGGGGAGCTAAGAGATAAGGACAACAATATGATGGGGAGATCAGAGGAACCACAATATGAGTGGGAGATGAGAAGAGTGACAATATGAGGGAGAGATGAGAGGCGCATACCCTTAGTAAATGAGCCCCACTTCCTCAAATGAAAAAACGCTCACTTGCAAGTTACTACTCCTTCTGGCAGGGAGCCAGGTAGGCTAATAGAGTTCATTTTCTGGTGATCGGAAGTATGCACTTTTCTTAGCTAGCAGCGTGGGCAATAGTTGGCACTTTGCTATGGGAACCTATCATTAGGTTTATTTGCGAAAATCTGTTGAGTTTTGGCAAACCAAAATTGAGTTTTCGTTGTTAAATCAAAGAAATGTTGATAATTTTATATCATGTTATGATATAATTCTAATTAATCGAATACATTTTTTAAAATTAAAAAATAAACACATATGTTAAGTGTTAAGACACTGTAAGATAATGTAAAGCAATTACAGGAAAAGATATGATGCAAAATGCCAGGAGACAACCTGGTCAGAAAAAATGAAGCCAAATGGGAGACTACTGCATATTTATACTACCTATGTAATGATATCCTGGTCAATGGTGCTGGTAAGTTACAGGGATGCTCTAGGGCCACAGGACTTCCCAGGTGGTGTCTGTGCTTACTACCATACGGATTGTTCTCATTATTATAAAGACAGCAGAGCAGGTGGAAAACATTATTTTGGATATGTAACTGTTCTTGAACACACCAAACTGTTAGGTATCACTATAGGATAACCTGCTGTTGTTGTATTTCTTCTTATGATGCTTTATCTGCTTTTCCTTAACAGAGGTGGAATGGTTCAGACAAGTGAACAGTATCAGTTTGTGCACCATGCCCTGAGCCTTTATGAAAGTCGACTCTCTACAGAAACCGTTCAGTGAGATGCTGGGAGTTTAAGCAATTGAGATCTTTTTAGGTAATGACCTGAATTACTGACCAGCAGTTTCTTGAAGGAGTAAAGTAGACTCCATGGACAAGACTGTAGATGCAACATGTGAGGAAATGTCGGAAAGCCTGAGACAATTAGATGGACAATGATGTGTCATTGAATGTACCTGTAATGGAAGTTTCTGCAGGAAGCAATGGACGGTTTAGAAGATGTAACATGGATTCTGCGTATGTTACTGAAAGGCGGATATATACCTATGAAATAGGGTGTTCTGCCGCACAGAATGTACGTACTACTGCTCCAGACACAGTGGCTGGGTATTTAACGATTATTCAGTGTATAAGAAATAAACGTTTGCAACCTTTGTGTCTTGTAAATGGACTGTCAGTTGTCACTCTGTTAAGTGCTATTACTTATTATGTGGTGAATTTGTTTCCTGCCCACATAAGACTATTGCTGCTAGTGTTCTCTGTACTATGACTAGTTGATTTTTAAATCCATAATATTTCTTTGTTTTTATCTAAAAGGTTCCAAAATGGTGAACATTTTATATGGAGATGTGTTCTTGTTCTCTTAGCAGTTGTGAATTTCCAGCAGGATATATAACAGAGCACAATGTACATTGTGGATATGCATTTTCTGTAGACTGTGGGTTGTACTACTTGCTGCGCCTCTTCTCCAAATCTGAATACAGTGTATTTGTAAATCCTGTGAGTAATTTTACCAACTTTATAGCATTTATTGAATTTGCAAGAAATAAACCTGTTGTCTGCAGTCCAATAAATTGGTTCCATAGTTGTTTGTAATGCAATCCTTTATATAAGGTCTTCTATTAGTCATCTCCAATCTGTGCCTCTACATATTTATCACATACTGAGAGTTGTAGCTTTTAGAGATGACCAAACCAGCATCCTCCGTTTGGCAGCTTTGCCTAGCCTGGACTCGCTGCTTGATTGGCTGCAGAGCCAATGCCCCTAGCAACTAGGCATGAACGTGATTGGCCAGTTGGACACCTGGTAGACAAGTTTTATAAGGCTACATGCACATGGCTGTAAATTTTGGCCATGAACTTACCACACAAACAGCAGCTAGCTCATGGCCCCCATAGACTTGTATTGTGCACAGTCACAATGCAGTTAGTCACAGTGCATGCACCATGTATCGCTGCACTGTGACTATGTCCTATGGACATCAGCGAGAATAGTGGTGGTTTTGGCCACCGATGTCTAGTGGCCAAAACCATAGTGTGCATAAAACCTAATATTGGTCTTAAGTAACTCAATTAAGAGGGGTGTGTTTTTTAAAATACTTTCTTTAAAGTGGAAGAAAAGCTGTAATCATGTAAACTACTACATAGATGTCCAAAGACTAGTGAAGAAGAAGAATCCCCATAGAAGCCGGTTAAGCTGTGCCTTTCACCAGTGCGGGTCAATAATTACAGCTATATAAAAACCACAAGCGATCAACAAAAAAGTGTTTATCATATACACCCACCTTTCACTCATCTACAGTACACGTGTCTCTCAACCACTCTACACCAATATGCAGCTAATAGCACTTTCAGAATATAATGCAATACAAATAGCACAGCAACAAGTACTATGGTAAATGTGTTAAGAATTATGATATTAATAATAAAGTTGTATGTATGGTAAACCATTCATATATTTATCTTTTTATTCACCATGGCTATTACATTCTTTTTTTCACAAATACAGAACCTTAAAAGTGTGAGAAAATATTGGAAGCATATAAGCAATGTTTATATGCCAGAAAATGGGCATCTATTCTTTATAACAAATCATTTAATTATATCCTATACATGTATTTTGATATATTTTTACATTTCTATAGTCAGTAGAAATCTAAGGCAATGAACAACTTCCTTTTTTCAGTGTGAGAGGCACAATTATATAAGAACATATTGCACCCCCTCCAATGCAGGTTGCTGGGTTATAATAATGTGCTTGTTTTGCAGTCTTAGTTGCTCTGCTCCGAGACCTCTGTACAAGGTCCAGACACAAACATATACATAGATATTAAATCAATGCTGAAGACTCAGGCAAGCTGCTGCAGAGTCCCCAAAACAATTGAATAGAAGGAAGTTCTCGTCACTGACTTTTCCCTCTGTGAAGGCTCATTTCCTTCCTAAAGTTAGCTTCACTTATCTAAGTTGCTGGACCGAAGTATGGAGTGACTACAAGGTGGAAAATGGATGCATTTTTACGTGTTCTGCTGGTGATCTACTTATTTTACGGAATAACAGGTAAGTGAGGGATCCAGGTGGGAGGTATTGATATAAAAGTGAAGGGTTGACCAGGGAACATGTTTATATAAATGGTTCATATAGACATTACATTGCATGTGTCACATTAGCTATGTGTCAAGGCAGGAACTCCAGCAGACTAAATAATCTATAGTGGTAGTGTCTGTGATTTCATAAAGCTGTAAGGCCTCAGCAACCGAATGATGATACTGTCATCCAATGCCAGGACCAATAAAGAGGACTTCAATGTTTTGGGAACATGCGTGCATCATTAAAGAAGCTGGAGTTTAAGCTATAAGTAATATGTGTGCTTTGAAATAAGGTAATATTCAAATATGTTTTCCAGGATGGGACAAGGAAATATATAAGTTATGCAGAGTAACTTGCCCTAAGCTTGGCCTATGTTGGGGATATGGTCTCTCAGTACTGTCCCACTATTTAGTGTATCCTGTATATTTATAGGGAGTTAAGTGACTTTTGATCATATTGTCATCTCTAGGTGGCACTGTTCTTTGATAGCATACTGATAATCCATTTTTATACTTCACGAGAACACATATTTATGTAAGTGCATAACTAATGAATTAGAGTATAGCATAAAACTAAATATAGAGTCATCGCGATACTCCAGATAAATATATATGTACAGTATATATTTATATATATTTTTACATAGAGGATAAGGTTTTTAAACATGGTGGGAAATATAACAATCGACATTGGTATATCCAATAACCTGCTACATAACGGTAATGATTTAATCATTCAATACTTCCAGTAACCTGGAATTACATTAGCTTCATTATGGATATTATATTAATGTTGCATCAATATATTATCAGCATCCTCTGCATTTACATAGTGGACTTTACATGGCTGCAGTGGACACTATAAAAAATAACTAGAATTTTAATGCAGGTAAGTGTCAGTACAAGAACAACTTCATTTTTGACCCCATTTAGTTCAATTCAGCAGATAAATTTATATAAATCTTACCGGATTATGCAACTCTATATCCACGGTGGCAAAAATGTATACATCAACAACACACCACAGATTTTACCATGTTTTTATTTATTCAACATAAATGAAGACAAAATGGAAAAGTCATGTATGATACACTGAATGTCCCCCTGTTGCACACCTAGCCACTTTTGGAATGGAGAAATGAGGACAGGAGAAGCAACATTCGTAGCGCTTCACAGTAAATCATTATGTCCTAAGCCACACCTTTTGCCCAGCCCCTTACCCTGTCCCCTAGTATTACCACACAATATACCAGTATATGAACATTTATTGTCCCCACCCTGTATAATGATCCCATTAGCGGCCCCCGCATAGCAAAATGGCCTCTTCTTGTATCCACCCCCAACTCTGTATAATAACTGCTTCCTGTGACCTCTAATATAAAGTTATATCTGGTCCCTTGGCCTAGTTGATGCCCCTTTTCTGCATCCCCCATTTGTCCCCACATTATAATTTATACTACCCTCCTTTTCTGTAACCTAACCCCTGGCTTAAAAACTCTGACCTCCCTTCCCTCACGTTGCAGGATCCCATGTGATACTTACATTTTCCCATCCTCTGGTGCAGGTCTGTCTTAATCTGTGATTGCATTGTGTGATATGTCAGCAGGACAAACCCTAAGTTACAAGATTGTCCAACTGAGACGGTTGGGTGTTATGCATAATTGACTCAATGGGGGAGATTTATAAGAGAACTGGCATACAAGACCTGAAGTAGTCGCAATCACCAGTAATTATGATTATTTCCCCTGTATGCCAGCAACAAGCCGAAAGGCATGAAAGGGGGCATGTCTGGTCGTTCCTACCCAGGTAAGTTTGAAGGAAGCGAATTTCTCCAGGTAGCATAGGAATAGAAGCTGCTCTGCCCGGAGAGCCAGGGATTTTATCATAAACAAGAACACAAGTTTCGGCATATGTAATCTTCACCCAATGTGGATGTACAGCCCAAATCATCATTCTTCTGCCACCATGTTTAGCTGTGTTAGGTTTTGAAAAACACAGTAATTTGCATTATAGTCAAACATCTCACGTTAGTCTTGTCTGTTCAAAAGACTTGTTACCTGAGATCTCTGGGTCTGTTCGGATGGAGCATTGCAATTTTAGTGCTGCCATGATTTTTTAAAGAAAGTTGCTTCCTCCTAACATCCATCTATACAAGCCTTACCTGCTCATACTTTTTCTAATTTTATTGTCTTGAACATTTAACATGGTAACTTCAAAACTCTAAAGCGGATAGTTAGCAATTTCTTTGCAAAGACCTTGGAATGAATTTGCTAGAGCATCCACAACCAGAAGCCTGGCCATCTTTAACTTGGGAATAATCTTTTCTCAACATAGAATGAGAAACTTCAAATTTTTAGAAATTACCTTATAACTCTTACCAGGTTCATGGGCAGTTACAATTGCTGTGATAATCGTAGTGATGTCTTTTTTCCTTGGCACTAGGATATAACACACATATCTCAACGCACTTGCCAAAATTTTGCAAATTGTCAAAACTAGATGGTCATACCTTCTGATGATCAATTAATGGAGGGCATTTGATTAGCATCACTTGGCTAATACATACCTTCTTTAATTCTATAGCAGCAAAAAGGATGTACAAACTGCGATTGGAGCTGAGACCAATTGGGGTGTTAACTTTGGCGGCAGCATTTAAATGATAACACCCACAATTGGTGCCAGCAATGAGTGGGGATGTTACCCATTAGGGGTGAGCATTCAGGTAGAACCTTCAGGTTTGAACCTTAATGGATCATCCCTACTTAAGAGTGAATTCATACATGAGTTGCATTGTTGCAACTGAAAATTAGTAACATTGGGGCAGATTTACTTA
Organism: Engystomops pustulosus; assembly: GCF_040894005.1. Taxonomy (NCBI): domain Eukaryota; kingdom Metazoa; phylum Chordata; class Amphibia; order Anura; family Leptodactylidae; genus Engystomops; species Engystomops pustulosus. Next base: position 90,592,879 of record NC_092414.1, on the reverse strand, counting down.
CCTGGTCCATTCGCGATCCAGCGGCGCATTCTCTGCGGTGGATTCGGGTCTTCCGGCGATTCACTAAGGCAGTTCCTCTGACGTCCACCAGGTGTCGCTGCTGCGCTGAAGTCCGCCGAGGTCCGCCGGAGTTCACGATCCATTGCCGGGTGAAGTTGAGCGCGTGTCCAGCGAAATTTTTTATTTTTTTTTAAATGCGGCGGTTTCTCCGAATCCGTTCGGTTTTCGTTCGGCCACACCCCCGATTTCCGTCACGTGCACGCCCGATGCTCCACAATCTGATCGCCAAAAACCCGGAGCAATTCAGGGAAAATTGGCGCAAATCGGAAATATTCAGGTAACACGTCGGGAAAACGTGAATCGGGCCCTTAGTAAATGACCTCCATTCTTTTGAATTATATTACAATCTATGGGGGATGTCCATAGGCTGTAGGAGGACTTGGAAATGAGTGTTTGGGCATTAGCTTAGCAAAAGAAGTTCAATGTGGATAAATGTAATGTTATGTGCTAATAATCCACCTGCAACATATGTCATTGGTGGAGTAAATCTGGGAGAGTCCCTTGTTGAGAATGACCTGGATGTACTGGTAGATCATAGATTAATGCATGCAATGTCACTCAGCTCCCTCTAAAGCCAACAAGATTTTGTCATGTATCAAAAGTGGTATGGACTCTCGGGATAGGGATGTAATATTACCACTGTACAAGGCATTGGTTCGGCCTCACCTGGAACATATCCAGTTCTGGCCACCAGTCCATAAAAATTGTGCCCTGGAGCTTTAGAGGGTACAACCAAGAGCCGCAAAATTAATAAGGGGTATGGAGGGTCTCAGTTATGAGGAAAGATTAAAATAACTAAATGTATTTAGTCTGGAAAAGAGACAACAAAGAGGGGACATAATTAATTTGTATTAATATATAAATTATCCATACAAAAAATATGGTGGAAAATTGTTCCAGGTTAAATCAAATCAAAAGACAAGAAGACACTGTCTCCATCTGGAGAAAATAAGGTTTAATCCACAGAGGCAAAAGGGCTTTTTTACTATGAGATCTGTGGAATAGCCTGCCTTAGGCGCTGGTCACAGTAGAGACTTAGAGAAGGGTCTAGATGCTATTTTATATCAAACATTGACAGTTATATTATAATAGAGACTTGTTTCCCTATGGTTGAAAAAATACATATGTCTTTTTTTAACCATATCAACTATACTATGTAACTACACAAGTGATACCAGCCTAAAACATGAAGATGCATGTCTTTTTCATTTCACTCCTAGGAATCATACTGATGCTAACATGATCTGTTTACATTCTGTGTAAAAAAACATTGCAGAAAATTAACATATGCTAGCATTTAGACAACATAACTGATGGCAAGATACTCAGACAAATTATGTACAGTACTGCATGCTGCATAACAGATCTTCAGCACACCTCCACAAATGAAACCGTTATTTTTTTTCCAGATTTTACTGGCATATCAAAGTACTAGGGCAGGAACTCCATACTTCATGGTGATGTTACAGCTGTGCTTATTTATTGTACATTTTTTGCAATAAAAAAAGCTTTTAAAAGATAAATTAAATATCTTCTGCATTCCAAATATTACAATTTGTGGTACTAGTTCCAGGCTGGTAGAGATGGAGCCGAGTCCAGATGGAGGATTTCGGCTCTGGGGCTTAAGTCTCCTGGCTAGCCATAATGTGTCAGGCAGCTTGCCTGGACAATTCTGCTTCCTGGTATTAAGACACTGGCTGGTGCAGTTCGGCAGGAGCTCTACTTCCCTATGCTTACTGGAGATGGGGTCTCTCGCTGTGACTGACTCTGCAGACCTAAAAATGTAGATCGACCCTGTGCTCTCACCCAACAGGGGTTTATATACTCCCTTGGTCAGGTGGTAGCACAATCAGCTTCCAGCTTGCTTTGCAGTATCACAATACATATCATTTGACAAGAACATTTCACCTTGTTAACTCTTGCCTTACCAGGCAGTGGCTACAGCTGCAATTACTAAGCTTACATAGCATTAGCTTCTAAATGAGTTGTGCTGGCTCACCAAATAGATCCTGACAAGGAGAGGGCGCTATTTGCAACAACCACCTTGCCTACGCTTTTGTGGGGGTGTTGCAACCATATAACACAGGCATTTCTTAATTACATGTTTGGCATATACAGTACTTTATCTATAGCAACTTATTCCCAGATAAAAATAGCATACTAGTGACAGGTTCTGTTTGCAACCTTTACAGTAGAAATGTTTATGCCATAAGTGTGAGAAGCTTGAAAAATATGGTTATTTCCATCTCAGGTATGTTATAAATACCTGATAAGTGAAAATCTATCCCCAGAACAGAGGTTTATTGATCTCAATCTCACTAGCTGCTTGAATGTAGGGTGAAAACTACATTGAGATCCAGAATAAAAAAAACACATAGAAATTTTGAACATTTGACCTAATGAAACTCTGATGTGTGGTTTTTTAAAAACTCTTCTCTGCTGCTGGATTGTGTGTTATAACTTACCTTGCATCCTGACAGAAGTCACAGGGGTTGGTTTTAGTTTGGATGCATTTCAAAAAACAACACATGACTTGTCTTCGCTGCAGACTGCTCAGGTCTTTACCCCCACCTTTGTGCTCCTGTACAGCTCCTCCCTCTCCCACTAATGTCAGCTCACCAGGCTATGACCTTTGTGAGGAAGCAGGAGGGAGGAGTTGAACAGGAACACAAAGGTGGGGGCCAAGAGCTGAGGAGTCTGTAGCACAGACAAGTGACATGTTGTGCGGGAAAATTATTTAGTCAGCCAACAATAATGCAAGTTCTCCCACTTAAAAAGATGAGAGGTATGAGAGGTAACTGACATCATAGGTAGACCTGAACTATGAGAGAGAAAATGAGAAAAAAAATTTAGAAAATCACATTTTCGCTGGTCAACACAGACTTTCAACTCCCTCCAAAGGTTTTCTATGGAGTTCCCATCTGGAGACTGGCTAGGCCACTCCAGGACCTTCAAAAGCTTTTTGCAAAGCTACTCCTTCATTTTCCGTGGTGGTGTGCTTGGGATCATTAAAGGGGTATTCGTATTTTAGCAAATAAATGTTATTGTTTGTATAACGAAAAATTATAATATTTTTAAATATACTTTCTGTATCAATTCCTCATGGTTTTTTAGATCTCTGCTTTCTGTCGTTCCATAGAAAGCTTCTATGTTTACTTCCAGTGGACAGATATCTGACCGTGGTCACACGGCTCGTTATAACCCAGCTCTAAATACTTTATGATACTAATGAGCCGTGCACCTGTGTGACCATGGTTAGATTTCATTCAACTGGAAGTAAACATAGAAACTTTCTATAGAATGACAGCAAGAAGTGTGGAATTGATACAGAAAGTATAAAGCATAAAAATGTACAATTTTTTTAACATGCAAATAATAACATTAATTTGCTGAAATGAGAATACCCCTTTAACATGTTGAAAGACACAGCCGCATTTCATCTTCAATGCCCTTGAAGGAAGGAGGTTAGCAAATCTCACGATACAGGGCCCCAATCGTTCTTTCATGTACACTGTTCAGTCGTCCTGGTCGCTTTGCTGAGAAACTGACCCTTGTCATGATGATGCCACCCTAGTGCTTCACCACAGTATGGAGTTCTTTGGATGCAACTTAGCATTAACTCTCCTCTAAACATAACAAGTTGTGTTTCTCCTAAACAGTTCTACTTTGGTTTCATCTGACCATATGACATTCTACCAATACTGTTCTGGAAGATCCTAATGCTCTCTAACTTCAGACAAACCCGCATATGTTCTGGCTTAAGCAGGGGGACATGTCTGGCACTGCAGCATCTGAGTCCCTGGTCGTGTAGTGTGTTACTGACAGTAGACTTGTTACATTGGTCCCAACTTTCTGCAGGTCATTCGCTAGGTCTTCTGTGGTCATTTGCTATGGCTCTGGGATTTTTTCTTACCGTTATTGTGATGATTTTGACCTTACAGGGTGAGATCTTGTGTGGAGCCCCTGATTAAGGTATATTATCAGTGGTCTTATATGTATTCCATTTTCAAATTATTGTTCCCATAGTTGATCTCTTCTCACTAAGCTTCTTGCATATTGCAGATTTAGTCTTTCCAGCCTGGTGCAGGTCTACAACTTTGTTTCTGGTGACCTTCGACAGCTCTTTGGTCTTTGGAGTGTGACTGCTTGAGGTTGTGGACAAGTGTCTTTTATAATGATAGCAAGTTCAAGCAGTTGCCGTTACGATAGGTAATGAGTGGAGGACAGATAATCCTCTTACAGAAGAAGTTACAGGCTTATGAGAGGCAGAAATCTTGCATATTTGTAGGTGACCAAATTCTTATTTCCCACCATAATTTGCAAATCAATTCTTTAAAAATCATACAATGTGATTTTCTGGATTTGTTTTAATACTTTGTCTCTCTTAGTTGAGGTCTACCTATAATGTCAATTACAGGCTTATCTCATCAAGCGGAGAACTTGCACAAGAGGGGGCTGACTAAATACTTTTTTCCCAACTGTACTTGAAAAGTGCTCAGAATTTCAATAACAACAAACCACTTTTTTGATGTCTCAAGGAAATAGCTGTAAAGAAACAGTTTAAGACCGATACTATATGTTTTGCTAATCTCATTCTGAAAATGACGCTCAGTGTGTGCCCAACACTGGTTTAGGTTTCGCTGATGACATTGGCCAACATTCCCATAATTCACCGATATGTAATCATAAATTTAGGATTAATTAGTATTTTATGCAGGGCTTCCACAAGGTAAATTGTATTCTCCCCTCCATCTCAGAAGGCTTTACAGTTTTCCACTCTGAACCATATGACATAGCAACGTCCCGAACATTAGGAGGTTGATTAGTCACTACACTACTGATCAGACACATGTAGCAACTTACAGATGACAGTCTTCTCCTTTGAGTACAGAACATAATGGCCACTTCTCCCATTTCTGACTTTTTTCAGTTTTTTACCCTTACATGTCATCAGCTCTGTGCAGCACATGCCCACTCTGTGCAATTAGAATTATCTAACATACAGTATAATGTCACCTGGATAACAACTATATCACACTAGGCTCCTATTAAGTAATATATATATATATATATACCTCTCACACCACAATGACCCCCCCCCCCTTTACACCAAATATATCAAATATACTGCTCACACCACAATTGACCTCACTATGCCTCCTACATATATAATGTATGAACCCCCATTATTATTTTTATATAGAGACCAGCATAGAAAAAGATAAACTAAGAATCCAAGAAATGCAACACTCAAATGCAGTATTAATGGTTTATTCAACAATAGTAAGAAACATACAATGTCTTAGCCCCTCCATGGAGCCATTTTCAAATGAGAAAATAACTTCGAAATGGCTCCATGAAAGGTCCGAAACTACAGCTTCTACATGTGCTGTAATTCTTATATTCTTATTATTTGCAAAAATAAGTTGTTCTTGTCCTGGACTCCAGTGCATCACCAGTGCTCTGGGATTTCATACAAGCATATGGGAAGACTTGTTTCAACATTGAAAAGACAAGAGATTGTAAGGGAACTGCTGCTGAAACATATTTTGTTGTTGTACATTATGTACGTTTTGTTGATTATAAACAATTTTTTTCTCTTTCTGTTGCAGAGAGTTTTCTAATATATCATGATCAGAAGAATGTTTGTATTAATATTGGGAAGTATGTGGGTGTTACCAGATGTAACATGTCATATCGTGGCCAGCATTGGAAATGGATAGAAGATGGGAAGCTGTATAATGTTAAGTCTGCAATGTGTCTGGGCATCTCTCTTGCTTCTGCATCACACTCCCGCCCCGCCATTCTTGTTGACTGTGCTATGGCTCCAACATGGACTTGTCATAAGAATGAACGGGTTCTTGAAGTTGCGAATACTTCTTTGTTCTTGCGAAAACAGGGACCAATGGTGATTGTTAAAAAAGGAACAAAATACCCTAATACCTGGAAAAGACTGGAAGTAGATGAAATGGGAAAATCTGTATATGAAAATATTTGTCTAGATGAAGGTGAGTAACGCTAATATGAGAAAAGACACTTCATATTGTATTGATGTGTCTGTTATGTGTCTGTTATGATGTCATGTTATTTCATGTCTTTGTAACTACTACTGTACCATTGCCAGTAGTGGGGACACACATCTTTGACTTTCATATGTCAACTTAACTGGGTTATCTGGAATGGCATATTTTTAGGATTGGCCCAAGGTGGTAAGAAGGAAAATGTAATACCTAAAGTACAGTAATACCTCAGTTCCTCAATTACTAATAAATGATCCAGCTCACCCCCTCCCACCACCTCTGTCCTCTTGGCTCATGTTGACAGTAGGCTCCATGCTGGACTGGAGCATAGAAGATTTGTGTAATTCTCTTTTGATTTTAATAAACAGGTGGCCAACCCTACACAAATGAACCCAGACAATCCCTTTAAAAAATAAGAAAAGAGACTTGAATTAGTTTCAATACAAAGTATATATACAAATATATAGCTGGTGGTAATGTGATAATTGAGTGACTAGAAGCTCCAGTAAAGGAGTTTATGGAGCAGCAACTTGTAAAACTGCAATATGATCCTACTACTTGGCATACGCATATACTATGGCATAAAGGCTGAGAACATTTTTTATCCTTTATACAAATTGGCTTGGGTTGTTGGACTTTGATGTCGTTCTCTATGTATTACCCTCTATTGAACCATGACTGTTGGTCTCATCCCCTGGATGTCTAATTGTAGACCTTTACATGTATATTCCATTACTAGTGATGTTTTGGAGGAAAATCATCTATATGGTAGCCAGTGGCGTAACTAGGAGAGGCTGGGCCCCACAGCAGATTTCTGCATGGGGCCCCCCTTCACCTTAAAATATATATATACATATTTGTAAAATCACACACATTTATATACTTATACACACGTATAAAGTTTTACTCTCATACACACATTAATACACTCTTACAGAGGACCTGTAGTATATACACATCATACATCATTTACACACACAGATACAGACACACATATAGTATATACACATCATACATCATTTACACACACAGATACAGACACACATATAGTATATACACATCATACATCATTTACACACACAGATACAGACACACATATAGTATATACACATCATACATCATTTACACACACAGATACAGACACACATACAGTATATACACATCATACATCATTTACACACACAGATACAGACACACATACAGTATATACACATCATACATCATTTACACACACAGATACAGACACACATACAGTATATACACATCATACATCATTTACACACACAGATACAGACACACATATAGTATATACACATCATACATCATTTACACACACAGATACAGACACACATATAGTATATACACATCATACATCATTTACACACACAGATACAGACACACATATAGTATATACACATCATACATCATTTACACACACAGATACAGACACACATATAGTATATACACATCATACATCATTTACACACACAGATACAGACACACATATAGTATATACACATCATACATCATTTACACACACAGATACAGACACACATATAGTATATACACATCATACATCATTTACACACACAGATACAGACACACATATAGTATATACACATCATACATCATTTACACACACAGATACAAACACACATATAGTATATACACATCATACATCATTTACACACACAGATACAGACACACATATAGTATATACACATCATACATCATTTACACACACAGATACAGACACACATATAGTATATACACATCATACATCATTTACACACACAGATACAGACACACATATAGTATATACACATCATACATCATTTACACACACAGATACAGACACACATATAGTATATACACATCATACATCATTTACACACACAGATACAGACACACATATAGTATATACACATCATACATCATTTACACACACAGATACAGACACACATATAGTATATACACATCATACATCATTTACACACACAGATACAAACACACATATAGTATATACACATCATACATCATTTACACACACAGATACAGACACACATATAGTATATACACATCATACATCATTTACACACACAGATACAGACACACATATAGTATATACACATCATACATCATTTACACACACAGATACAGACACACATATAGTATATACACATCATACATCATTTACACACACAGATACAGACACACATATAGTATATACACATCATACATCATTTACACACACAGATACAGACACACATATAGTATATACACATCATACATCATTTAGACACACATATAGTATATACACATCATACATCATTTACACACACAGATACAGACACACATACAGTATATACACATCATACATCATTTACACACACAGATACAGACACACATACAGTATATACACATCATACATCATTTACACACACAGATACAGACACACATACAGTATATACACATCATACATCATTTACACACACAGATACAGACACACATACAGTATATACACATCATACATCATTTACACACACAGATACAGACACACATATAGTATATACACATCATACATCATTTACACACACAGATACAGACACACATATAGTATATACACATCATACATCATTTACACACACAGATACAGACACACATACAGTATATACACATCATACATCATTTACACACACAGATACAGACACAAATATAGTATATACACATCATACATAATTTACACACATAGATACAGACACACATACAGTATATACACATCATACATCATTTACACACACAGTTATAGACACACATACAGTATATACACATCATACATCATTTACACACACAGATACATACACATACAGTATATACACATCATACATCATTTACACACACAGATACAGACACACATACAGTATATACACATCATACATCATTTACACACACAGATACATACACACATACAGTATATACACATCATACATCATTTACACACACAGATACAGACACACATACAGTATATACACATCATACATCATTTACACACACAGTTATAGACACACATACAGTATATACACATCATACATCATTTACACACACAGATACATACACACATACAGTATATACACATCATACATCATTTACACACACAGATACAGACACACATACAGTATATACACATCATACATCATTTACACACACAGTTATAGACACAAATATAGTATATACACCTCATACATCATTTACAAACAGATACAGCATATACAAACACACATACAGTATATACACATCATACATCATTCACACACAGATACAGACACACATATAGTATATACACATCATACATCATTTACACACACAGATACAGACACACATATAGTATATACACATCATACATCATTTACACACACAGATACAGACACATACAGTATATACACATCATACATCATTTACACACAGATACATACACACATACAGTATATACACATCATACATCATTTACACACACAGATACATACACACATATAGCATATACACATCATACATCATTTACACACACAGATACAGACACACATACAGTATATACACATCATACATCATTTACTCACACAGATACAGACACACATACAGTATATACACATCATACATCATTTACACACACAGATACAGACACACATATAGTATATACACATCATACATCATTTACACACACAGATACAGACACACATACAGTATATACACATCATACATCATTTACACACACAGATACAGACACACATATAGTATATACACATCATACATCATTTACACACACAGATACAGACACACATACAGTATATACACATCATACATCATTTACTCACACAGATACAGACATACATACAGTATATACACATCATACATAATTTACACACACAGATACAGACACACATATAGTATATACACATCATACATCATTTACACACACAGATACAGACACACATACAGTATATACACATCATACATCATTTACACACAGATACATACACACATACAGTATATACACATCATACATCATTTACACACACAGATACATACACACATATAGTATATACACATCATACTTCATTTACACACACAGATACAGACACACATACAGTATATACACATCATACATCATTTACTCACACAGATACAGACATACATACAGTATATACACATCATACATCATTTACACACACAGATACATACACACATATAGTATATACACATCATACATCATTTACACACACATATACAGCATATACATACACACACTTACAAATATACTTACCAGAAGATGTTTCCTCTCTGCAGCCTCCTCCGATGCTAGTTTGTGCTGCTCGGGAACTCCCTCCTCCGGGGGCCTGGTCTCTCTGCTCCTTTAAAGCGAACCTGTTACCAGGAATGTAATTTTTAGCTGGTGACAGGTTCCTATAGCCTATGCTATGCTGATTTTAAAAATGCATTTGTCACTATTCTGAATTACTTCAGTAGTTTATAATAGTTTATTTTACATTACCTGACTCCCTGGCAGCAGCAAGTTGTGAGTCTCTGGTGAAATGGTTCATAATCCTTACAAAGGCATTGGAACCTATTACCAGCTAAAAATGACATTACTGGTGGCAGGTTTGCTTTAAGGTTTTTTTGCTTATAGAGAACCTCTTTTCTTTTAAAAAGGTACTGTCCGGAAAAATATGCAGTAGCAGAACATATTGCCAATGAAAGTGAATAAATATCCAGTTCTCCTATAGGGTATAGGACCACACCAGATATGGATCTCAATTCGGAATAATGGAGGGGGACCTTCCTGGAATCCTCTGCTATGTAAAAGGACCTTAGAACTGCATATTATGTAGGCTTTATAAGCAGTTAAGTCTATCAGTTAAAAGTCTATCATAACTTTAATGCACGCTAAAGGGATATTACAGGATTAGAAAATGTAAGCTGTTCCCTATTATCTTGTTTCGGACGCCCGCTGGCATTAGACATCAAATGGTGCAGGTCCAGATTATGCAGCAAAATCTGCTGTTTCTGCCTTCTTCACTGCTTAGCACTGAAATAGAGCTATGCACTGAATAGCAGGGCTAGAATTGCCCCCGGCTATGTTGGCCCAGCGGTCACATGATTACTCGGTCTGCAGATGTAAAACAGAGCCGCTGGGTCTGACCAGGCACCATACAGCCTGGCCCAGACACCTGTCGCTACAAGGGGTTGTTTCCTCTTGTAACTGGGGCTCTTATAGATGCCTAAGTTACAGGGGAAAATTTGTAAGTAGTAAAACATAATACATAAATACATATTAATATTTCCCAATATAATACATTGCAAGAATGGACCCATTTGCTGGAGACCATACATAATACATATGAAAACAACCAACATATAATAGAGAATTTATTTATAATGTTCATTTTGAGTTACTTTGAAAAAATATATATACTATTACAAAAAAAATAACCCCCAAAAAATTTTAAATTAAAAAAAATTGAACTAGCCCTATCTGTCATGAAAAGGACACAGCTAAATTTTTAAGGTAGCATGCAAAAAATGAAGTTATGGCCCTTAAACCGCTACATACAAAAATTTGTTTCCCTAAAAAAAATCACCTAGTCATTAGTCTTTTCAGGCCTTAAGGGGTTAAAACAATGCCACACTTGTGGATGTGTCTGGTGTTGCAACATGGCTCCAATAAAGAGAATACAGTTGAGTTGCAGCGCCACACACAACCAGGCACTGTTTTTTGGAATAGGGGGAGATTTATCATTAGTTCTATGTAGCTTCTTGGCGTATAATTGTCAAAAAATTTTGCACAAACATCATTTTTGCGGGTTTTTTTTAGTGAGAAAAAACACAACTCTAAAGTCACGCAATGGCGGAAAAAATACACCACAGAGTGTGCAACATCACATTTATCAACTGAGAATATTCAAAAGAACGCAAAACTAATCTCAAAACTACACCACATAGGAGGTGGTGTATGTGGGTCCATTGCTGCTACAGGGGGAAGTTTTTGCTCAATTTTAAAGTTTTTGCTCAATTTTATGTTTGAGGTATCTGAGAATTTTCTGTGCAAAAAGGCAGAAATTGAGCAGATGTTAAACATACGTGTGACTGGTACAGTCTATTCACATGGAGCACACACAGCTGATACTCACATAGGAAGGCAAGTAACACTGCACAAACACCAGACTATAAATCCGACTGGTGGAAACCTGCCAGTCTAACACATAGACAAGTGCTCAAAATCCTGCCTAGTGATAAATCTCCCCCATAGACGGTAAATACTCCAAAAACTGTTTAATTTTTCTGATCTTACGGCTATGTACTTATTGTGCATTTCTCATTTATATTCAGATCTATGTAGAACCATTTTCTTCTATGATAAAAAAATATTCAGGCCTTTCCTTTTAGCAAGACTTGAAAAATCTGTTTGAAAGTTTGCCAAAAGGTCTTTCAACATTTGGCACGTAGCATTTCCTGTGGAAGGAAAGGCAGGTCCTTTCCAGCACACTTGCTTAGAGATACAGTGCTATACTGGGATGTGCATTTGTCAAGGACAGATCTGTGCTCACACTTAGCAAGTGCTAAAATAGATTAATCATTACAATAAGAACGCCATTACTAGAAAACTGTAATAGATGGCCATAAAAGGAATCTACCAGTGGTTTATAGCCGTGTTCGCCTTTAAAGGGGTGTTCCCATCTATACATCACATTTAATTTTTCTGTTATATACAAACATCTCCACGATTGGATGTTAATAACTAAAATGTTCCTGTGTGAAGATAATTTCCCATGAATGTAGCCATTCTGTCCCTTAGAAACAAGATAGCTGTCCTTGGATACACTCATCACTGCTGGACCAATTGCACAAAAAAACAAATACTTTGTGAATATGAAATGGACGGGAATTACTACATGTCCTATAGACAACCTGTGGTAATGATCAATGAATCCAGGTGGATGGGCTCCTCAATAGTGCATGTTCGGCCAACACTGCCAGAGTGCGGGGGTGTTTATATCCAATGATAGCTTTCATTCTAGGACAACATGGCAATATTTATGGTAAAATTATCTTCTCACATGAACATTTTTTTATTAACATGCAAATTAAATGTTTGAATATGTCAGAGAAATTAAAATGTGAATGTCCAGATGAGAATACCCTTTTAATGTTGCTGGGTAGATTCCAGGGTGACTACAGCTACAAGTTTATTAGAATTTGTGCTCCTGTAGTTTGGATAAAACTTTACTTAGCTTATTATGTAAATGTAGTGAAAGGGCTCTGGGGGAAGTGGGGAGCTTCACCAGAGGCCCTCTGGTCTCTGGGGCTCTTCTTTTACTTAACCTTCTCCCTCTACACTCTCCCCCTCCCTCTGCCTGCTATAATCTCATGGAAGAACAAGCAGCACATACTTTGTGTATGTCCAGGAGTTGTCCAGTGACAAAGATTTACTTTAGAATAGCATGGAATTGATTCATAAAATCAAAGTAATTTATTTGCATTTGAAACATCCCCCTACCGGGGCCTAGCCTTTTCTTGGGGCCTGGAGGCAGCCGGGGCCCAGAATACCGGAGTGGCTGGCTAGCGTGGGCACGCTGTTGTCACGGTGCTTGGTATGGGGACTGGAGGGCTGACCTACAGCCTGGCAGGTCTCCATTAAGTGGTGTGTGCAAGAAATAAGGAGGGAGAGGCTGATGTACTGGTTTCTCCCTGGGCAATCCCTGAGTGTCTGTAAGATGAGTCCCTGGGTAATGGATGGGAGAGCACGTGGTGGTAACAGCTGTATCCAGGGATCAGACAGAGGCAACGTTGTGCAAAATAACTCACGGTTCTTTATTGAACAGCAGACACTAGGCCAAAAATGATCAAACAGAAAATTTGGGTTACTGGAGTGGTCATGGAGAGGGGTCCGCAGGAATGGTGCACCGGCATGATAGCAGATGCAGGCTGGGATAGTTGAGGTGGAGCTGTGTCCAAAATGTGGAAGCTGCAGCTCTAGGCTAGAGCCCCCTGACTAGCACTGTGTAGGTCTGAGGCACTGTTAGTTCCTGGAATTAATATCTGTGGCAGCACTGGAGGTATGCTGCTCCCACTGGATCCTCACTGAGACTGCAATCTGACACCACGATTGAGTCTCTCACTCTGTGCTGTGCTCTCAACCAGCAGGAGTTTTTATACTCCCCCTGGTCGGGTGGTAGCACCTCTCCAATCACACTCCAGTTTTCATAGAAGACAGATCATTGGCTAATTACTTACACATAGTTAAATGTTTCCCTTCCAGGCAGTATCTTCAAGCTGCAATTACTGCGTTTCTCATGTTACAGCTTCTGACATGGAGAGGAACACCTACCTTTGCATCTGCAGGGGTGTTGCACATTGCCAGCTTTTTGCTTACATACAGTTACCACAGGCAACAACCTGCATGCTCTCTCCAGTCCAGCAGCATAATGGCCGCTCCCTGTTCCCTGCTGTGTGTGTGGCTGCTTGTTCCGCCATCTGAGAGAGAGCAAGCAGCTGTGCGAACCAGCAGTCTTTCGGCAGCTATCTTTGAGAGATGCGGCTGCAGGGATGAGCTGGGAAATAAAAGTGGATAAAAATAAAACACACAGCCCAGAGGGATATATGCAGATGAAATGACCGGTTTCAAAAAAATTACATTTAGCGCCTGGACAACACCTTTAAGGGGTTCTGTCTCCCTTTACAGGGACTCATTAGAATTGTGCCTGCCCCAGGTGGAGCCAGCACCTAATATACTTGTATAAGGTATTTATAAACTCATCATTGCAGAGGCTATTGGAACCTGTCACCAGCTAATATTACATTCATAGTGACAGGTTCCCTTTAAAAGTTGTACAAATTAAGTTTATCAATATTAAAGGGGCAAAACAATAAGAATAAAAATAAATAATTTAGCCTTTTGCCAAATTCTATGTACAGTATGTTTCAACGTCAGGAGCGGATACTTTACACAGACTTCCATTAATACATAACAGAAGTCTCAGCCTTGTACACTCACCGGCCACTTTATTAGGTACACCTGTCCAACTGCTCGTTAACACTTAATTTCTAATCAGCCAATCACATGGCGACAACTCAGTGCATTTAGGCATGTAGACATGGTCAAGACAATCTCCTGCAGTTCAAACCGAGCATCAGTATGGGGAAGAAAGGTGATTTGAGTGCCTCTGAACGTGGCATGGTTGTTGGTGCCAGAAGGGCTGGTCTGAGTATTTCAGAAACTGCTGATCTACTGGGATTTTCACGCACAACCATCTCTAGGGTTTACAGAGAATGGTCCGAAAAAGAAAAAACATCCAGTGAGCCGCAGTTCTGTGGGCGGAAATGCCTTGTTGATGCCAGAGGTCAGAGGAGAATGGGCAGACTGGTTCGAGCTGATAGAAAGGCAACAGTGACTCAAATCGCCACCCGTTACAACGAAGGTAGGCAGAAGAGCATCTCTGAGCGCACAGTATGTCGAACTTTGAGGCAGATGGGCTACAGCAGCAGAAGACCACACCGGTTGCCACTCCTTTCAGCTAAGAACAGGAAACTGAGGCTACAATTTGCACAAGCTCATCGAAATTGGACAGTAGAAGATTGGAAAAACGTTGCCTGGTCTGATGAGTCTCGATTTCTGCTGCGACATTCGGATGGTAAGGTCAGAATTTGTGTCAACAATATGAAAGCATGGATCCATCCTGCCTTGTATCAACGATTCAGGCTGGTGGTGGTGGTGTCATGGTGTGGGGAATAGTTTCTTGGCACTCTTTGGACCCCTTGGTACCAATTGAGCATCGTTGCAACGCCACAGCCTACCTGAGTATTGTTGCTGACCATGTCCATCCCTTTATGACCACAATGTACCCAACATCTGATGGCTACTTTCAGCAGGATAATGCACCATGTCATAAAGCTGGAATCATCTCAGACTGGTTTCTTGAACATGACAATGAGTTCACTGTACTCAAATGGCCTCCACAGTCACCAGATCTCAATCCAATAGAGCATCTTTGGGATGTGGTGGAACGGGAGATTCACATCATGATGTGCAGCCGACAAATCTGCTGCAACTGTGTGATGCCATCATGTCAATATGGACCAAAATCTCTGAGGAATGCTTCCAGCACCTTGTTGAATCTATGCCACGAAGAATTGAGGCAGTTCTGAAGGCAAAAGGGGGTCCAACCCGTTACTAGCATGGTGTACCTAATAAAGTGGCCGGTGAGTGTACATGAGTCAGGGCAAAAGACTTCTGCTTCTTTTTGCTTCCTTCTTGTTCTCAGCATTCACCATCATGCACAGTTTGCTGAAATAATTAATAGAAAATATGCCAACTTTGTCTTTTATGATTTTGAAGCACTTTACTGTTACTGACAGATCTCTTAAGGAATCTATAATCTATCATTTATTTAGAGCAACACCTTTTGGTCTTTTCCATACGTCATGAGGGGATTGAATTTTTTTTGTGCAAACATTTCAGACGTCAGCATCTGGAATATAAGAATAAATCAGGCAAATTTTCATTACTGGAAACCTCAATTGCAGTTGGGCAGGTGAAATAGTAACAAACGTTTGCAAAAATCTATAAATGCACCCAAAATGGTTGCAAATAAAACAAAAGATGTTTCATAAGAGTCTCAATTTGGGTACCTTTTCATACATACAGGGGAACACAAATGGGATACCAAATCTAAGTTTATATGGGATATTCACACAAAAATGCACTATAATTCTTTTCCTTGACAATAATTTAAAAGTGTCTAAAACATATAAAACATGCAGGACTTCTTAAAGATATTTGCCTTGTTTTTGCTTAATTAGTGGTTTCCTTGTATTATAGCCATGAAATGACATAAGGTAGATTTATGTCTCTAGCAATAGCTGTAGATTGTCTCACATTTATCAGGTCTCAGGTTCCATTGTAAACTGATGAAACACATGAAAATTTCATATTAACAGAACAGTGCTAGCCAAATATCTTACAATATCATGTGTCCCCAGATCATGGTCATACTACAGAGAGCCCAACAACAAAGACCATAGCAGCAACCACCACTATTACACAATGGACGGTAACTGCCAACACCACTGAACCAAACCATGTGAATGTTACACGTGTGGACAGAGACACAGTAAGCCAGCCCCAAAATGACAGCCTGCTGTCTACTGCCACCACACAAGCTTGGACTGTGACAACACTTGCCTCCACCAGTACAACTGAACAGGTAAGGTTTTGCATGTGAATATATACTGATGTGTAATGCAGGCAGGGGGGTTATATGTAGATCACACCTTACTACAGGGCATTGCCTGCACCAGAATCTCGCTGTGAGAATGCAGAAGGGGTTGACAAATTTACTTGTATGACAGAAAGCAATATTTGAACTGAATGTAAAAAAAATGCAAAAAGTCACATATCAAAACTCAACAAGATACAATACTGAATGATGGAATTTTCACATGTCACAAAACTTGAGTCTTGAAGTTTTGCCTTAAAATTAAATTTTGATCGATAAATTATGTATATGCCTCATGATTAAATGGGGTGTTCAGTTTCAATAAATACATGTTGTCAAGCAGTTGAACAGTTTCTGGATCATGTTTCTGTCATGATCCAGCTTGGTGGCATCATCCAGAAAATCAACTTTGAAGTCACATATATAAAGTCAGGGAGGTGGAGAGTTTAACTTTGAAATCAACCTCTCCCTGACTTTGAACACCTCCTCCCATGTGATTGACATTATGTGCCGAACTTCCCGCGATCTGATCAGTGATGTCCCTGGACACTGGATTATCAATTACAGTAGGGGGCATTTGAAGGCAGGAAAAGCTTGACTTCAGTAATAAACTCTCCGCCTCCTTGACTTTGATGTTCTGAATGATGACCACAACATTCCATTATAGAAACATCATCTATAAGCTGCTTGACAACATACTGCTAGTGGTTTATTATGCCTATTTCTGATGGCAGGTTCCCTTTAATGCAGAGTTATATTATTCTTTTAGCCAAAGCCATGGCATATCTAAGCCATAATTATGTTTGACCGGGGGTCGCCTAAAGCCATCGGAGCCGCAATTTTAATGTGTTTTTACTGCGAGTTGCATGGTTTGGGGTCACCACAGCATGAGGAACTGTATTGTGGGGTCACAGCATTAGAAAGGTTGAGAACCACTGTTCTAGATGCTTTTTCTCTGGTCCACAACCATGTTTTATTTAATTTATCACTTTTTCAAGTTTCCTGAAGTTGGCCTACTTAATCCTTGCAATGTATCTTCAGTTTTTTCCCTTTGTGATAAATGTGATGAGTTGCCTGTTTAGTCTCACTTTTGCAACTTTTTGTGTTGTGCGGCTTTTTAGTCCCAAATAGTAGCTCCCAAAAGAAGTAAACTTTGGTCTAGCATGCTCCATTTTGGGACCTATTAGGTGCAAGAATGTGACAATTTCAGAGCCCAAGAGTCTCACAAGTTGAACAAACATCTGGGCTACAAAGATAAATATGGTATAGTGCACTAACTTCTTTGGGCAGCTAACTTTTTTTACGCTGCGTGTCACCCTGTATAACCTCGCTAGTAAGCAGCTCCTAGTGCTACCCCAGATGTAGCAGTGTTAAACTGATAGCTTCATCAGAACCTTCCGATAATGCCACCAGCCTGTGGCTTGGTAGGGACGGTCCGGGAAAGAAACAGAGGAGAGGAGAATGCCTCGGACCACTCCTCATGAACACACCGGAGCGCTGTAAGCTCGGTCTGATGTTCACAGCGCTATGTAGTGCAGTGTTTGCTAACACCCACACTTTAACACTGCCACATCTGGGGTAACATTAGGAGCTGCTTACTTTAGTAAGGTGACGGGGTGACATGTCCTCTTTAGTATCCACTGAAAGCTAAAAATGAAGCCCTCTGCAGACTGACAGCAAGCAGAGATCTATAAAACAGTGAGCAATTAATAAAGTAAATCGGAAAATTGTATAATTTTTTATTACACAATCATTTATTTGTTGAAACTGAACAAAACTCTTTTACACTATTACTTGTAGTTACTGATCAATTTTTGTGTTAGTATTTGCAAGTCACACACCAAAAAAATTGCAATGGAAATATTTGTACATGCTCTATATTTCGGACCTACTCCTGATGTTGATGAATTGTTGAATACTTCTCTGATTGAATGCAATATTGATCCTCCAGCAGGAACCAGAAACAGTCTTCGTAGTAACTCTTTCCTACTCCGAAGAAGTTGTTTGTATATAGTCTAAATGAGTATATTTCTGTTCATGTCTGCCCCACAGGTTAAAGTGTAAACAGTATTTCCAATTATTTGGTATTGCTACTTGATGGACAAGATGAACTGTCCTGCTTGTTGCCATTATCTCCTTTATTTTAAATTATTACTTGTTATTTTCACATTTCTCCCATATTAAAATATTCCTGAAGGTCGTAGAAGACACATTCTGCAGCTCTGTGTCATAGACTTGTAATCTGGCAGCACAAATTAGCAATAGATCTAATGAGCTGCAGTAGAACATCTCTTCTTTTGATTATTCTTACTCTGTCAGTATAAACTTCAGTGAGCTTACAGTGTGACACACTTTACTTTTGATAGATGATCTTCTTTAAAGAACAGAAATTCTTACACGAGAAGTCCTCTGCCATAATGTTATCATTGCTATTCATCATCCTCACTGAAACAGCAGTAGGATTTTGCTACTCATCATTCTTACCTGACTTTTTTTTTGGTCTGGTAATGTCATGTAAAGATACTGGGCAAATGATACCAGTAGACATGTAATAATACATTGATACCATCAAAGTTACCTCCTACTCTACATGTTTATTGATTTTAATAATTTGCTTAGATTTTTGTCAGAACCCTCTTAATGGGATCAGTGATTACAGTGATTCTCTGCCCACTGCGACCTCTGGTGAAGCTTTGTGGGTGCTTTACTATAGTCCCAGGCTGCAATAATCAGCTATAAGGTGTCGGTAATTAAGCTTTATTGATAATCCTTGCTCCCATTACAGCAAAAAATCTAATTACCACAAGGACAAAAAAAATGTGTCAGATGTTACAATTATAAAATATACCTGTTTCAACTTACATATAAATTCAACTTAATTACAAACCTAAAGAACCCATCTTGTACTTAACCCAGAGACTGCCTGTATTTTGCTTGGGGAAAGCTGGGTTGTCATTTTTAGTTATGTTTATGTTTAGATGTGAATTGAGTAATGGACGGCCAAGCCAGTCAGCTGCTGGGGCAGTGTCCGGGAGCTCTTTTACTTATCTGCCCAGTTCTGATTACTGGTTGCTGGCTATTGCAGTCCTTTGACAATAGTTGTCTGTATGCCGCCATCTTGGATCTGATCCAGCTCTACCTGACTTTGCATGTCTGTCTATTACCTATTGTTTATCCCTCTGTGTCTTGTCATCTTTCATGTGCACCATCCAGTGTAGAGATTGTCAACCAGAAGTTCCTGACTATTAGGGTTTGCAAGGATTGTTGTACATGTTATAGAGTCACAAGAAATTCTTGATGGAATTCAGTTGGTTATGCTGATGCATGTGATGACAGTGTATCAATAAATGTTGATTTTTTTGCTCAACAATAAATGTCAATTATTGTTCATGTAAAAATCCCCTGAAAATAAGATCTAGTGCCTCTTTAGGAGCCAGTATTTACCGCCACTGCTTGCACATGTATTTACGGAGTGTCCGCGCCACATATGTGTCCCTTTTGTGTTGCGGCTGCACTATCCTTCTCACAATTTCATCAGTGAAATGGGTGTTCCTGTGCACATTGGGACTGTGCACCACTTTAACCATGCAAAGTCCGACAGAAGTGTGTCGCACACCCCATGTTAAAGGTGCACCAAAAAGAAAAACCTGAGCAGGACACTGGGTGCCCACAATACACAGGCACACCGCACATACTGCAGTTTGCACTCTTCTTAGTAAATGTGTCCCACTGTCTTATTCTCAGGGAAAAACAGTATTAGTCATCATGATACAATATTATTCCCTTTTATAATATAAATGGATGTAATAAAAATAACAGATCAAATCAGATCTAAACAAACTTAAAAACTGTTGCAAATCTATATAAATTCTGCCTTAAAAAATCTTAAAATAGGTTTAGATTTGATTCAAAGAAATTAAGAAATTTAAAATGTACAACTAGAAATACAGTTAAAACATAACCATATTTGTGCTCGCAGCTGCTGGGTGGAGCAGTAAAGTGAAAGATGTGTTATACCAAAATCTCACAGTAGGGGGAACCAACAGCACAATACAAACGAAAAATGCATCATTTAAAAGGCTTTTGTTTCCACATAGATCTGCATCATAAAATCCAATTTTTACAGATGTTTCATTTCCAAACACATCTTTAAGAATAACAGCACAAGTCAATGGCCCAGATTTATTAAACCCCTGTGCCAGTTTTCTGTCAGAATTAGCTTGTTCTTTTTAGTGCAAACTGCTTGCACATGTATTAAAGAAGCATCAGAGACACAAGTGTGCCACTCACACACCAAACAATTGTGTCCAGCTGCACTATACCCTATGCAACACAAAATTCTGCACTGAAAGGGGCTTTCCGGTGCATTTATCATCCAGTGACGACAGAATTGTGTTGCACGCAATATGTTACAAGTACGCCAAAAAATAGTGCATACTGTCGGAGCAGCATAGGGATGCCAGATTCATGCAGAACATACGCCACATATCATGAATATGGGGCACTCTGCACACTCCACAGGCAAACCGCATATAGTGCAGTTTGCACAGTTTTTGATAATTGTGTGCCAGTATTTCTGGAAAAAGCACCATTTTTTTGAAAGCTGTGAGCGGAGGACGTTGTTGCACCTCATCTATTGGCATGATATGGAAATTAAAGCAACTTAACAGGGTTATCTGAAATACCACAAGAAAAAAGGAGCTACTCAGTTCTCAGTATAAAATTACACAGAAAATGTATTTAATTGTAATAAAAGACAAATTAATTACAATGGATGTTAATGGAAGAAATCCAATATCAATGGTCCGAGTTATATCCACCAAAAAAGGTAACAGATAATAAGAATTATGCGTCTAAGAGTCTCCAATGTGCATAGATCCTATGCAGAAATGCACTAATAAGTAAAGTATATACAATTGGTGAGATGAGAAGTAATAGACCAGTGTGTGATGTGACAGGGAAAGCCCTCGAACACCCCAACGCACGTTTCGCCCATGCTTCCTCAGGGGTTGATCTGGGCTATAAAAGTCCATTTTAAAATGTATAGAAAATTCTGAGGTTAATGATCGGGGACTTTCCTCTTTCGGACAGAACAGTAAGGACAGCCTACTGACTTTAATGGAGTCCTTACGTATTGCTTCATTTTCCTTGTAACAATGCTGCTTGATACCCTACAGATTGAAAGAGTAACTTTAGCTTTTAAAAGAAATGGAATAAATCAATAGTGCAGGTGATAGCAGTAAACTTTGTCATATATGTTTATCCCTCCCTTTCTTTCTGCTTTTAGCAGTTTGTGTAAATCAGATTTTCTGTCTGGCACTTAACTAATAGCTGACACATAAAGGAATCTGTTAATATTCCTAATGGCTTAACTCTTTACAGTCCCTGTAAATCTGAAACATCCAGGGAAATACGCACTGGGTATAGAAAGAGTTCAACTTTAGTCTAATTTCCTTATCAATTTGCTGTGTAAAGGACTTCAGATATACTGCTCACTACAGAAGAAAGAAGAGCAGAAAAAACACACCAGCAAGCTGCTTTCTGCATTATTGATTTCTGAAATAGAAAAATGGTTTAGCAATGCTTCATGTTTAGTAATGCTTTCACATAATTATTGGGAGCTGTTTTAATAATAAAAAGTCTTGTTCACAGAAGACAAGCCCTTGAATTATGATCAGTCTGACACGCATTGCGTACAATGCTTCTGAACTTAACATAGGCAGGATATCTTAATGCTGTCTGCATGTGAATGTTCTCCCATTTACAGCCTCTGATCAAAGCAAATAACATGTATGTTATGGTTTGAGTCACAAGAAAGGTCCTTCATCTTCACAATTGACATAAAATGTTTAGTTTATCCAGCAATGTTCAGCTGTGGGCGACCCTAAACCTTGTGCTTTTAAAGCCGCACAGACAAAGGTTGTTCAAAGCCCATTTCCTCCTGATAATAAGGGAGTGAAGTTGGTATTTAAAAAAAAATGTCAGGAAACCTTGGGAAAGTGTCTGCAGCAAAGACCCTGGAGCCTGCTATTAGCCACATATCCGGGCACTCCCTAAACTTCCGTAGCCTGTACAGTAACATAATTGAGATCAGGAAGCCATGTTAACTAATGGATTACCTGCTCTATGGCGCTGTAATAAGGGCCATATATAACACGTCCTTTATACAAAAGTGAGAATCTTTATTCATTTTGGAACAATGCAAGCAACAATGAAAACCTTCCCTAAAGCAACTGTACGTTTTTATTTTTAGTGTCACAGGAAGTTCCAGATTCAATTATTTCCCAAGGTCACCGAGCTACACCATTGTGAGATAAAGTATGTAAACTATATATCAAGTTCAAGAAGCACCTGCTTAATATATATCATCTCTTTTGTGGTGTACATGTAAAGAATAAGTCACATTTTCTCTTATATATTTAAGTGTGTGTGGGGGGAGAGATTCTTTCTGTTTCTGCCCAAACATTAGACCTCTTAAAAATGCTGAGGTAAAATGTGGGCAGGACTTACTGAGCAGAGTCTGGGCACTTCTCTGGCTCAGGACTTGAAGAATTACTTGATGAATGTGATATGTGATGAAGATTATTGACCACCAAGATGAATTTGCGCATGTGTTTTAATCCACTTAATGCAGCAGATGATCAGTGGCAGAAGATACCTGGCTAACTTAAGTTCTAGTAGTTTTATTTTTAAAAAAAACTCAAATAAATCCGCCAAAAGTAAACACTTAAAGTGAGTGAATTACGTCAAAAACTAAAATAGAAAGATTGGGTCTGAAAAAGCTTCAAAGTTGCCATCTGGGATGTTTTGGTTTAGTCCCCAACAAGTTACACTGTATAGCAGCAAAGCAAAATTTGTTTAAAAGGCAAAAGGACCCTAAGATTCAGTAGAAAACCTTTCAAGGGCAAACACAAAATATTTGTAAATTGTGTAAATTAATGAATACTGTAGTTCAGCACGGAGCCGAAAGCAAGTAGGAGGCGCAATTTTATGATGTCACCACGACTTGTCTTTCAGACAGAAAAAGAGGACAATCTGGAGTGAAGAAAGGAGAGTATTAGTTTTTTAATTATACAGTGTGTATATGGGGGTCTGGGGACATTCCTAAGGCTATAAATGAGTGTAAGTGTGTATGTGAGCTATACTTAAGAGTGGGGGAGGGTTATTACAAAGCATGTGGGGACTATCTATTACTATAAGTTTCTTGGGTGTGGAGACTTTTACTATAATTAGGTGGGGGCTACTACTATTACTGTGTGAGAGCTACTACAAGTGAGTGGAATCCATTACTACATGTGTGAGGGGCTATTACAAAGTGTATAGGGGCAATTACTAAGTGTGTGTGGTCTATTACTAAAAGTGTGTCAGCGTTACTACTTTAAGTGTGTGGGGGCTATTACTATTAGACTGCAGGGTGTGAGGGGCTTTTAAAAAGTGTGTAGGGGTGATTACTAAGTGTGTGGGGACTATTACTATAAGTGTGTGGAGGCTACTACTATAAGTGTGTGCAGTCTAATACTACATGTGGGTGGAGGCTACTACTGTAAGTGTGTGAGGGCTAATACTACAAGTGCATGGGGGCTATTACTAAAAGTGTGTAGGGGCTATTACTAAGTGTGTGGAGACTATAACTATAAGTGTTGGGGGTCTATTATTATAAGTGTGTGGGGGCTACTACTTTAAGTGTGTGGGGAACTATTACTATAAGTGTTTGGGGGGTATAACTATAAGTGTGTGAGGGATATTATTAAAGGAAACCTACCACTCGAAGTGGCAGGTTTGTGATGGAAATACCGGGCACCAGCTCAGGGTGAGCTGGTTCCTGGAGTTTATTTTTGTTAGTGTTTTAAACCGCGGTATTGCAGTTTAAAACACTTTTTAAACTTTATAGCCTGCGCAGGGAGGTACGCGCTCGGCGCTTACCATGTGCGCGGCTCTCCTTCACTTCCTATGTAGCCGCGCGCACGGTCGCGCTCATGGTAAGCGCCGAGCGCGTACCTCCCTGCGCCGGCTATAAAGTTTAAAAAGTGTTTTAAACCGCGATACTGCGGTTTAAAACACTAACAAAAATAAGCTCCGGCACCAGCTCACCCTGGTTCCCGGTATTTCCATCTGAAACCTGCCACTTCAAGTGGTAGGTTTCCTTTAAAGTGTTTGGGAGTTTAAACTGGAAGTGTGTTGGGGCTATAACTAGAAGTGTAAGGGGGCTATTACTCTAAATGTGTGGAGGCTATTACTATAAGTGTGTTGGGCTATTATTATAAGTGTGTGGAGGTTATTACTATAAGTATGTGGGACTATTACAATAAGTGTGTGGAGTCTATTACTATAAGTATGTCTATTACTAAACTATGGGGTTATCACTAAGTGTGTGGGGGGCTATTTCTGAGTGTGTAGAGGCTATTACTTAGTGTGTAGGAGCTATTACTAAGTTTGTGAGTGAATATTACTAAGTGTGTGGGGTGCTATTATTAAGTCTGTAGGGGACTATTACTAAGTGTTTGGGGGGTTATTACCAAGTGTGTGGGATGCTATTATTAAGTCTGTAGGGGACTATTACTAAGTGTATGGGGGCTATTACTTAGTGTGTGGGGGCTATTACAACTACAATCTCAGGAATGGTCACTTTCAGACAGTCCTTCAAGTACGAATGAAATGCTCACAACGCTGTTATTTGCTATTTAGCAATTTTTCTTTATCGAAAATATATCAATTGTTACAGCATTTTAGGCAAAACATAATCACCCAAGTGTGAAAGTCCATATAGTCACAGTGACAGGATGTATATGATTTTTCTGGATCATACTTCTTTACAGGACTTAATTACAGTTTAAAGCTACAGCAAAAATTAGAGCAGTAGACTCCATTCTGTGTCATTTGAAGACACAGCTTTGCTTGGAGCCCCTTAAATACCTAATTTGCCCCTGCATATACCAGAATACTCTAATATGCTCACCAATAGCATTTTAAACACTTTTAAACAAGATTATTCAACATTCTGAAACAAGCAGAACATTGTACATTGTGCGCATGATTTAGATGTTTACATCTTGAGAAACAGATGCTTAGGCCATTGTAAAAGTCCTCAGTCTAACAGGATTTATCTGCACTTTTAGGCTTTCTTCCTCTGTACATTATTATAACAAGACTGTTCTTAATTCTTAGCACTGTCTATTTATTTTATCAGCCTTAGGAATAAAAAAAAAACTCAGCGTTCCCAAAGTATCAAATGATTTAGTAATATTGTTCCTCGGTAACATTGAAAGATAGACAAGTGAAGAGCTAAGGAATGGTCCCTGAATCCATGTAATACAATAGCAAATCAAGAAAAATATGCATTAAATGTGCTATACTGTAGATACAGATCCATCCTTTAGCACCCACATCCCGGGCTCGGGTTAGAGCTGTTGGGCCCCCAGCCTCTGTTTAAGGGGTGTATGGCAGAGAACACTCACTAGACTTCATAAAGATACAGCATCTCAATTATATGTAGATTACATCACCTGATCCGCAGCCCACATGACGTGTCCCACCGTGACATCACCATCACGTGTCAGGTCACGCGCATGGGGCGGGATACAGGTGGGAGGTGTGTCCGCCTCAGACGGCGTGCGCCCGATAGTACCGATCGGACTTTATCATCAACTCTGACAGGTGTGTGGGCGTGTTCGCCATATGCCGCGACTACTTTAAAAATCAAGTGCTGCCATACACACAACACCCCCAGACGAAGGCTTGCGCCAAAACGCGCGTCGGGGACCCTTTCACACCAGACGTGGGTGGACAATTGCTCATGGGTATGTGCAATACACTCCTTTTTGTACTATGTATTTAGATATGCAGGGCATGTGCAATATGTTATGATACATTACTGTGCAATAGGATTAGACTTGAATATGTGTTTCAGTTTACAAGTAACATATCAAACAGTGCAATATTAGTGGATGATATCTGGGAACCACATAATCTGTGCACCTCCATAGCACTTGATATTTTTTTGATTAAACCACATCTGTAGCATCCCAGACATCCGTCCCCATATGCATCATGCACTTTCCAAGTTGCCTCTAATGTCTTGTACATCTATTTTCTCTAATTACTCCCATGTATCACCCCGGACCACCTGGTTGTGATTCTGAATTTTTGTGTGGTGTCCTTGTTTCTTCTTACCAAAATCTTCCTGCCAGCAATTTTTAAATGTTTGTTCAATATTAGAGATGAGCGAACATGCTCGTCCGAGCTTGATGCTCGGTCGAGCATTAGGGTACTCGAAACTGCTCGTTGCTCGGACGAATACTTTGCCCGCTCGAGAAAATGGCAGCTCCCGCCGTTTTGCTTTTTGGCGGCCAGAAACAGAGCCAATCACAAGCCAGGAGACTCTGCACTCCACCCAGCATGACGTGGTACCCTTACACGTCGATAGCAGTGGTTGGCTGGCCAGATCAGGTGACCCTGGGATAGACTAGCCGCTGGCCGCGCTGCTCGGATCATTCTGTCTCTGGATGCCGCTAGGGAGAGAGCTGCTGCTGGTCAGGGAAAGCGTTAGGGTGTTCTATTAGCTTACTGTTAGGCAGGAGTGATTCTCAAAGAACCCAACAGCCCTTCTTAGGGCTACAATAACGTTCTACTTTTTTTATTTTAATTTGCATCTTTTACCATTTTGTGAGGAATTAGCAGGGGGACTTGCTACCGTTGTGTTTAGCTCTTAGTGGCACACATATCCATAGCAAAGACCGAAGTGGGAAAATTCAGTAGGGGTTGGATTTCTATTAGGCAATAACTCAGTGTCATCTCATCTGGCATAGTAGTGTGCTTCCTTTGATACTTGGCTAGAAAATAGCCATAGGAGAATACAAATAGCTTCTTGAAGCCTACAGTAGCGTTCTATATATTTGATTTCTGGTTGATCTGCTGGTGGCTGTAGTTTCTGCAGTGCATGTACTTGCCAATTCTGAGCAATTTGTAGTGAGACTTGCGACCGCTGTGTTCTGCGCTTAGTGGCGCACATATCCATAGCAAAGGCTGAAGTGGGAAAATTCAGTAGGGGTTGGATTTCTATTAGGCAATAACTCAGTGTCATCTCATCTGGCATAGTAGTGTGCTTCCTTTGATACTTGGCTAGAAAATAGCCATAGGAGAATACAAATAGCTTCTTGAAGCCTACAGTAGCGTTCTATATATTTGATTTCTGGTTGATCTGCTGGTGGCTGTAGTTTCTGCAGTGCATGTACTTGCCAATTCTGAGCAATTTGTAGTGAGACTTGCGACCGCTGTGTTCTGCGCTTAGTGGCGCACATATCCATAGCAAAGGCTGAAGTGGCAAAATTCAGTAGGGGTTGGATTTCTATTAGGCAATAACTCAGTGTCATCTCATCTGGCATAGTAGTGTGCTTCCTTTGATACTTGGCTAGAAAATAGCCATAGGAGAATACAAATAGCTTCTTGAAGCCTACAGTAGCGTTCTATATATTTGATTTCTGGTTGATCTGCTGGTGGCTGTAGTTTCTGCAGTGCATGTACTTGCCAATTCTGAGCAATTTGTAGTGAGACTTGCGACCGCTGTGTTCTGCGCTTAGTGGCGCACATATCCATAGCAAAGGCTGAAGTGGGAAAATTCAGTAGGGGTTGGATTTCTA
Organism: Engystomops pustulosus; assembly: GCF_040894005.1. Classification (NCBI taxonomy): domain Eukaryota; kingdom Metazoa; phylum Chordata; class Amphibia; order Anura; family Leptodactylidae; genus Engystomops; species Engystomops pustulosus. The sequence goes on along the minus strand of NC_092414.1, from coordinate 90,563,896 downwards.
TTAGGCAATAACTCAGTGTCATCTCATCTGGCATAGTAGTGTGCTTCCTTTGATACTTGGCTAGAAAATAGCCATAGGAGAATACAAATAGCTTCTTGAAGCCTACAGTAGCGTTCTATATATTTGATTTCTGGTTGATCTGCTGGTGGCTGTAGTTTCTGCAGTGCATGTACTTGCCAATTCTGAGCAATTTGTAGTGAGACTTGCGACCGCTGTGTTCTGCGCTTAGTGGCGCACATATCCATAGCAAAGGCTGAAGTGGGAAAATTCAGTAGGGGTTGGATTTCTATTAGGCAATAACTCAGTGTCATCTCATCTGGCATAGTAGTGTGCTTCCTTTGATACTTGGCTAGAAAATAGCCATAGGAGAATACAAATAGCTTCTTGAAGCCTACAGTAGCGTTCTATATATTTGATTTCTGGTTGATCTGCTGGTGGCTGTAGTTTCTGCAGTGCATGTACTTGCCAATTCTGAGCAATTTGTAGTGAGACTTGCGACCGCTGTGTTCTGCGCTTAGTGGCGCACATATCCATAGCAAAGGCTGAAGTGGCAAAATTCAGTAGGGGTTGGATTTCTATTAGGCAATAACTCAGTGTCATCTCATCTGGCATAGTAGTGTGCTTCCTTTGATACTTGGCTAGAAAATAGCCATAGCAATAGGATAGGATTGTTTGGTTCTAAAAACTCAAAAAAAAACAAAAAACACAAAAAAAAACAAAAAACACAAAAAAAACACACAAAAAAAAAAAAAAAAAGTAAAAAAAAAAAAAAAGTCATAACTCTCATTTTAAAAATGTTTAAAACCAGGGCTAGGGGTAGAGGACGAGGGCGGGGACGTGGGCGTCCAACTACTGCAGGGGTCAGAGGCCGTGGTCCTGGGCGGGGTGAGACACCACCTGCTGATGAGGGAGCAGGGGAACGCCGCAGAGCTACACTCCCTAGGTTCATGTCTGAAGTTACTGGGACTCGTGGTAGAGCACTGTTGAGGCCAGAACAGTGCGAACAGGTGATGTCGTGGATTGCTGACAATGCTTCGAGCAATTTGTCCACCACCAGTCAGTCTTCCACGCAGTCCACCCATGTCACCGAAATCCCCACTCCTCCAGCTCCTGCACCTCAGCCTCCTCCCCCCCAGTCTGCCCCCTCCCAGGAAAATTTGCCATTTGAACCGGCATACTCTGAGGAACTGTTTTCTGGACCCTTCCCACAGTCACAAACCACTTGTCCGGTTGCTGCTGAGCAATTTTCCGATGCCCAGGTTTTCCACCAGTCACAGTCTGTGGGTGATGATGACCTTCTTGACGTAGTGGAAGTGTGTAAAGAGGTGTCCGACGATGAGGAGACACGGTTGTCAGACAGTGGGGAAGTTGTTGTCAGGGCAGGAAGTCCGAGGGGGGAGCAGACTGAGGGATCGGAGGATGATGAGGTGACAGACCCAAGCTGGGTTGAGAGGCCGGGTGAACACAGTGCTTCTGAGACGGAGGAGAGTCCTCGACCTGAACAGGTTGGAAGAGGCAGTGGTGGGGCCAGACGGAGAGGCAGGGCCAGAGCTGGTGCATCAGCGCCACTGTCAACTAGTGAAGCTCCCGTGGTGAGGGCTCTTGCGGCGAGGGCTAGATCTTCAGAAGTGTGGAGGTTCTTTAAGGAAACACCGGATGACCGACGGACTGTGGTGTGCAACATTTGCCAAACCAGGCTCAGCAGGGGTTCCACCACTACTAGCTTAACTACCACCAGTATGCGCAGGCATATGAATGCTAAGCACCCCACTCAGTGGCAACAAGCCCGTTCACCTCCGGCCGTGCACACCACTGCTCCTTCCCCTGTGTCAGCTGCTAGTCAGCCCCCTGCCCAGGACCCTGGCCCAAAAACCCCATCGTCGCCTCCACGATCCTCCACAGCATCCACCAGCGTTCAGCTCTCCATACCCCAGACGCTGGAGCGGAAACGCAAATATAGTGCAACCCACCCGCACGCCCAAGCCCTTAATGTGCACATCTCCAGATTGCTTAGCCTGGAGATGCTGCCCTATAGGCTAGTAGAGACCGAGGCCTTTCGCAACCTCATGGCGGCGGCCGCCCCTCGGTATTCGGTCCCCAGCCGCCACTACTTTTCCCGATGTGCCGTCCCAGCCCTGCACCAGCACGTGTCAGACAACATCATCCGTGCCCTGACCAACGCCGTTTCTGACAAGGTCCACCTGACCACGGACACGTGGACGAGTGCTGCCGGGCAGGGCCACTATATATCGCTGACGGCACATTGGGTTAACTTGGTGGAGGCTGGGACCGAGACTGACCCTGGGGCTGCTCATATACTGCCGACGCCGAGGATTGCGGGGCCTACCTCGGTCCAGGTGTTTCAGGCCTACTATGCCTCCTCCTCCTCCCACCCCTCCTCCACCTCCTCCTCCGAACTACCATCCGTGGGCACGGCGCCATCAGTCGGTAGCTCTAGGCACAGCAGCAGTGCCGTCGCTAAGCGACAGCAGGCGGTGCTCAAACTGCTGAGCCTAGGCGACAAAAGGCACACCGCCCAAGAGCTATTACAGGGCATCACGGCGCAGACTGATCTGTGGCTGGCACCGCTGAACCTCAAGCCGGGAATGGTTGTGTGTGACAACGGCCGTAACCTGGTGGCGGCTCTGCAACTCGGCAGACTGACACATGTGCCATGCCTGGCCCATGTGTTAAATCTGATAGTGCAGCGTTTCCTCAAGACATACCCCAATCTGTCTGATTTGCTCACGAAGGTGCGCCGCATCTGTGCGCATTTCAGGAAGTCCAGCCCAGATGCTGCCACTCTCAGGGCAGCGCAGCGCCGCCTCCAACTGCCCGCTCACCGACTGTTGTGCGACGTGCCCACGAGGTGGAATTCAACACTGACCATGTTATCCAGAGTTTACCAGCAGCGCAGAGCGATTGTAGACTGCCAGATGTCAACTTCCACCAGAACTGGTAGTCAGGTCAGTCAGCTTCCTCAAGTCTACAATGAGGAGTGGACGTGGATGTCTGATATCTGTCAGGTGCTGAGTAACTTTGAGGAGTCAACACAGATGGTCAGTGGCGATGCCGCCATCATCAGCCTCACCATCCCGCTGCTTGGCCTGTTGAAAAACTCTCTGGTCAGCATGAAGTCGGAAGCTTTGCGCTCGTCACAAGAGACGGGGGAAGAATATTCCCTTGTTGATAGCCAAAGCACCCTGAGGTCTGTTTCTCAGCGCATATCGGAGGAGGTGGAGGTGGAGGAGGATGAGGAGGAAGAGGAGGAGAATGTTGGCGAGACACAAGAGGGGACCATTGTTGAGTCCTTCACTGTTCAGCGTGTATGGGCAGAAGAAGAGGAGTTGGAGGAGTTGGAGGAGGAGGAAATGGACAGTCAGGCCAGTGAGGGGAGTGAATTCTTACGCGTTGGTACTCTGGCGCATATGGCAGATTTAATGCTAGGCTGCCTATCCCGTGACCCTCGCGTTCAAAGAATTTATTCCAGCACCGATTACTGGGTGTTCACTCTCCTGGACCCACGGTACAAGCAAAATCTTGCCACTCTCATCCCTGCAGAGGAAAGGAGTGTGAGAATGCATGAATACCAGCAGGCCCTGGTGCACAAGCTGAAACAGTATTTCCCTTCTGACAGCGCTAGCGGCAGAGTGCGTAGTTCTGCGGGACAAGTAGCGAGGGAGAGTAGGCGAGCAGGCAGCTTGTCCAGCACTGGCAAGGGTACGCTTTACAAGGCTTTTGCCAGCTTTATGTCACCCCAGCAAGACACTGTCACCTGTCCCCAGTCTCGGCAGAGTAGGGCTGATCTTTACAGAAAGATGGTGAGGGAGTACGTAGCTGACCATACCATCGTCCTAAATGATCACACAGCTCCCTACAACTACTGGGTTTCAAAGCTGGACATGTGGCACGAACTGGCGCTGTACGCCTTGGAGGTTCTTGCCTGCCCTGCCGCTAGCGTCTTGTCCGAGCGGGTTTTCAGTGCAGCTGGTGGCATCATCACCGATAAGCGTACACGCCTGTCGACTGACAGCGCTGACAGGCTGACGCTTATTAAAATGAATAAAGGCTGGATTTCTCAGAATTTCCAATCTCCACCAGGTGAAGGAAGCTCAACCTGAATAATTGATCCACTCCTCCTCCTCCTCCTCATTTTCCTCCTTCTCCTCCTCTTTGTACAGTAAAGCAGAGGAAAATGGCTATTTTTTGACAGGGCCCACTGGCTCTTGCTATACTTCATGCATTTAATTTTTCTGGAGGGCCACCTACCCGGTCCTCTGTTTGAAACAATTTTTGTGAGTGCCACATACAGGCACTCAATCTATTCCATTTTTCTGGAGGGCCACCTACCCGGTCCTCTGGTTTGAACAATTTTTGGGACTGCCACATACAGGCACTCAATCTATTCCATTTTACTGGAGGGCCACCTACCTGCTCCTCTGGTTTGAAGAATTTTTGGGACTGCCACATACAGGCACTCAATCTATTCCATTTTACTGGAGGGCCACCTACCTGCTCCTCTGGTTTGAAACATTTTTGGGACTGCCACATACAGGCACTCAATCTATCCCATTTTACTGGAGGGCCACCTACCTGCTCCTCTGGTTTGAACAATTTTTGGGACTGCCACATACAGGCACTCAATCTATTCCATTTTACTGGAGGGCCACCTACCTGCTCCTCTGGTTTGAAACATTTTTGGGACTGCCACATACAGGCACTCAATCTATCCCATTTTACTGGAGGGCCACCTACCTGCTCCTCTGGTTTGAAACATTTTTGGGACTGCCACATACAGGCACTCAATCTATCCCATTTTACTGGAGGGCCACCTACCTGCTCCTCTGGTTTGAACAATTTTTGGGACTGCCACATACAGGCACTCAATCTATTCCATTTTACTGGAGGGCCACCTACCTGCTCCTCTGGTTTGAAACATTTTTGGGACTGCCACATACAGGCACTCAATCTATCCCATTTTACTGGAGGGCCACCTACCTGCTCCTCTGGTTTGAACAATTTTTGGGACTGCCACATACAGGCACTCAATCTATTCCATTTTACTGGAGGGCCACCTACCTGCTCCTCTGGTTTGAAACATTTTTGGGACTGCCACATACAGGCACTCAATCTATCCCATTTTACTGGAGGGCCACCTACCTGCTCCTCTGGTTTGAACAATTTTTGGGACTGCCACATACAGGCACTCAATCTATTCCATTTTACTGGAGGGCCACCTACCTGCTCCTCTGGTTTGAAACATTTTTGGGACTGCCACATACAGGCACTCAATCTATCCCATTTTACTGGAGGGCCACCTACCTGCTCCTCTGGTTTGAACAATTTTTGGGACTGCCACATACAGGCACTCAATCTATTCCATTTTACTGGAGGGCCACCTACCTGCTCCTCTGGTTTGAAACATTTTTGGGACTGCCACATACAGGCACTCAATCTATCCCATTTTACTGGAGGGCCACCTACCTGCTCCTCTGGTTTGAAACATTTTTGGGACTGCCACATACAGGCACTCAATCTATCCCATTTTACTGGAGGGCCACCTACCTGCTCCTCTGGTTTGAAACATTTTTGGGACTGCCACATACAGGCACTCAATCTATTCCATTTTACTGCAGGGCCACCTACCTGCTCCTCTGGTTTGAACAATTTTTGGGACTGCCACATACAGGCACTCAATCTATTCCATTTTACTGGAGGGCCACCTACCTGCTCCTCTGGTTTGAACAATTTTTGGGACTGCCACATACAGGCACTCAATCTATCCCATTTTACTGGAGGGCCACCTACCTGCTCCTCTGGTTTGAAAAATGTTTGGGACTGCCACATACAGGCACTATCCAAATTAAATTGTCTCCATAGCAGCCTCCACACGTTGTCTCCATTCCTACCTCCAAAAGTCGTCCATATAGCTGCCTCCATACATCGTCCCTTTATCAAACGAGGTGTGTCAGGCAGAAATTTGGGTTGTTTTCATGGATTCCACATCAAAGTTGTTAACTTTGTCGCCACCCTGCTGTGTAATCCACAAAATATACTTGCAAACTTTTACCATTTAGGGATATTATTTCAGCGCTTCTTGCGCATCTGTTTACATTCCCCTCACCCGCCATATCCTAAACTTATAAGAACGCTACTACACTTGATCTTATACAAAAGTGCTGTTTGGGGAGTAGCCTAGAGACAGGGGCTTGGATTTGCGAAAGCTCGCCTGGCAGCGGAGCGCCAGCTCCATGCGCATCATGCGCTTCTTGCGCATCTGTTTACATTCCCCTCACCCGGCATATCCTAAACTTATAAGAACGCTACTACACTTGATCTTATACAAAAGGTTCTTAGAAGTGCTGTTTGGGGAGTAGCCTAGAGACAGGGGCTTGGATTGGCGAAAGCTCGCCTGGCAGCGGAGCGCCAGCTCCATGCCAAGATCCAACTAACATAGTTTTAACTGCAGCACCTTTAATCTACTACTAGTTCACTGCCTCCATACATGGTCCCCTTATCAAACGAGCTGTGTCAGGCAGAATTTTGGGTTGTTTTCATGGCTTCCATGTTAACTTTGTCGCCACCCTGCTGTGTAATCCACAAAATATACTGGCAAACTTTTATCATGTACCGATATTATTTGAGCACTTCTTGCTCACCTCCTTTGGTTCCTCTCTGCCACCCATTGGTTTGAAGCCTGAGTCCATTTAGGGTATGTCGCCATGACACTCTCTAGCCTGCTGCCGCTGCCTCTGCATGCCGTCCCCTATAGTGTCAGGGTCAATTATTGCATGTTTTAGATGCTATCTAGCTTCATTCTGTCACTCTGTCATGGCCATGCTGTTGCCCATAATTTTGGCATAATGGTGCGTTTAAGCAGCCTCAGAGGCATCCATGCATGCTGCCCCTGCTGTTTCCTGTCCATTTCCGTGGTGTTTCCATCCTTTTCTGAGGTTCCCAGGTGTTTGGCCAAGCTTCCCTGTGCAGAGCCTTGGTCCCCTTGAAAAATGCTCGAGTCTCCCATTGACTTCAATGGGGTTCGTTATTCGAGACGAGCACTCGAGCATCGGGAAAAGTTCGTCTCGAATAACGAGTACCCGAGCATTTTAGTGTTCGCTCATCTCTATTCAATATGTGTTATTCCAATAAAGATGTATTTTCACATATAAGTCGCGTTAAATGGCTTTTTTTCGTTCTAGATAGGCCTTGTATGTAGTCATAGCCATACCGCAAAGCTAGATTTAGAGCACAGTATAGAGGTAGAGTCTACGCTTTATGTAGTTAGATTAAATTTTTCTATGATTGTCCGTAATATCGGACTTACTGCTAACTCCATCCCATATATATAAAAAATATTCATGCTCTCTATCATATGTATGCAGCTGCATTACTAGTGTTGAGCATCTCAACTATATGTAGATTACATCATATGTTTACAGGCAGAAACTGTCAGTGCCGGATAACAGGGTGGGGCTCCCACCACTTTGCCCCTAAAGGGGCCCTCACCAAATGAGGGCGATTCAGGTGGTTGCATCGCTGCCCAAATTGCCCATAGTTTGTATGGGTCCAGCTCCCTGGCGGTATCCAAGTAACAATAAGTTTCCTGTTCATTCCATAGACCATCAGAGCTTGATCGGGGTAAATTAGTAAAATTTTATCATTTTACCCAGGGCAATAGATTGTTTTTACAGGGGGGCATGATATATTTGTTATAGGGCACTGTATATGTTTAATATAGAGGGCTGTATACACTCACCGGCCACTTTATTAGGTACACCTGTCCAACTGCTCATTAACACTTAATTTCTAATCAGCCAATCACATGGCCGCAACTCAGTGCATTTAGGCATGTAGACATGGTCAAGACAATCTCCTGAAGTTCAAACCGAGTATCAGTATGGGGAAGAAAGGTGATTTGAGTGCCTCTGAACGTGACATGGTTGTTGGTGCCAGAAGGGCTGGTCTGAGTATTTCAGAAACTGCTGATCTACTGGGATTTTCACGCACAACCATCTCTAGGGTTTACAGAGAATGCTCCGAAAAAGAAAAAACATCCAGTGAGCGGCAGTTCTGTGGGCGGAAATGCCTTGTTGATGCCAGAGGTCAAAGGTCAGAGGAGAATGGGCAGACTGGTTCGAGCTGATAGAAAGGCAACAGTGACCCAAATCGCCACCCGTTACAACCAAGGTAGGCAGAAGAGCATCTCTGAATGCACAGTGCGTCGAACTTTGAGGCAGATGGGCTACAGCAGCAGAAGACCACACCGAGTGCCACTCCTTTCAGCTAAGAACAGGAAACTGAGGCTACAATTTGCACAAGCTCATCGAAATTGGACAGTAGAAGATTGGAAAAACGTTGCCTGGTCTGATGAGTCTCGATTTCTGCTGCAACATTCAGATGGTAGGGTCAGAATTTGGCGTCAACAACATGAAAGCATGGATCCATCCTGCCTTGTATCAACGGTTCAGGCTGGTGGTGGTGGTGTCATGGTGTGGGGAATATTTTCTTGGCACTCTTTGGGCCCCTTGGTACCAATTGAGCATCGTTGCAACGCCACAGCCTACCTGAGTATTGTTGCTGACCATGTCCATCTCTTTATGACCACAATGTACCCAACATCTGATGGCTACTTTCAGCAGGATAATGCACCATGTCATAAAGCTGGAATCATCTCAGACTGGTTTCTTGAACATGACAATGAGTTCACTGTACTCAAATGGCCTCCACAGTCCCCAGATCTCAATCCAATAGAGCATCTTTGGGATGTGGTGGAACGGGAGATTCGCATCATGGATGTGCAGCCGACAAATCTGCGGCAACTGTGTGATGCCATCATGTCAATATGGACCAAAATCTCTGAGGAATGCTTCCAGCACCTTGTTGAATCTATGCCACGAAGAATTGAGGCAGTTCTGAAGGCAAAAGGGGGTCCAACCCATTACTAGCATGGTGTACCTAATAAAGTGGCCGGTGAGTGTATAGTTATTATAGTATATGTTTATTATAGGGGGCTGTATATAGTTGTTACCGAAAATGTATATAGTTATTATATGGAACTGTATATATTTATTATAGGGGGCTGTATAAGGTTATAATATGGGGCTGTATATATTTATTATAGGGTATATAGTTATTACAGTGTGTAGTATATAGTTATTACAGTGGGTTGTATATGCCTATTATAGGGGGCTGGATATAGTTATTATAGGGGGGCTATATATAGTTATTATAGGGGGCATTATGTAGTTATTATAGTTATAGGGGGCTGTATATATTTATTTTAAGGGGTTGTATACAGTTATCACAGTGGGCTTTATACAGTTATTATAGGGGCTGTATATACTTAAAACACAACAAGAGATGTGTGCATAGGCAAAAATACATAACAAATTTTATTAAATTCAGACATGATATTCACAGATAAAAACAATTAAAAATAGTGCATGAGAACACTTCCAATCATGTAGGACACATGAAGGGGCCTCTCCCTCCTCTAACATGACAGAACACCTGACTTTGGGACTTTTATAGACCTTGAGGTGGTAACAGTCATAACTATTCCTTACGGGTTATCCATATGTTGGCTGGATATAGCTATTATAGGGGGGCTGTATCTATTATAGGGGGCTGGATATAGTTATTATAGGGGGGCTGTATGTATTATAGGGGGCTGGATATAGTTATTATAGGAGGACTGGATATAGTCATTAAAGGGGTCTGGAAAAATAATATGGGGATGTCTATATTTATTATAGGGGTGCTGTATATAGTTATAGGGGGCTTAATGTAGGTATTACGGGGGCTGGATTTTTTTTTATTACAGTGAGGCTGGATATATATACAATTACTGAGGGAGATGTAAATATGTGTATTACTGGGGCACTGTGTATATTTATTGCTAGCAACATTTGCTTTAATGAAAAAAAATTGTGGACAGGGCTCCCCCCACTTTGTGCCCAGGGGACTCTACCACCATTAATCCCGCCCTGTATACTGTAGAGGCACTGAATGAATAAGTTGTCATATAAATTAAGTGTTTAAGGAACCAGTATTCTTTATCCTTAGATTTTAATTTAACTATGACTCTGTGGGGCACTAGTCATCTTGCAGTTTCCTGAGACCTGTTGGCACTTGGTGATGTATTCCAGGCACCTGTCAGCAGGTTGCTGGCAGAGTTAACAAGCTTTAACCCCTTAAGGACGCAGCCTGTTTGCAGGTTAAGGCTCGCAACTTTTTTTTGAAATTTGACCAGTGTCTCTTCCTGTGGTAATAACTTTTGAACGCTGTTACTTATCAAAGCGATTCTGAGATTGTTTTTTCCCCACATGTTGTACTTCATTTTAGTGGTAAATTTTGTCTGATAAGTTTTGCGTTTATTTACAAAAAAAGGAAAAAAATGATGAATTTTTTGAAAAATTTGCCATTTTCGAAATTCTAAATCACCGCGTTTTCAGGCAGATAGATTTACCACCTAAATAACTTGCAGAATAACATTTCCCATTTGTCTACTTTACATTTTCATAATTTTTGAAATGTTTGGATAATTTATTTTGACGTCACGCGGCCTACAAATCGAATAGCGATTTTCCGTATTTTCGGAATTGACTATTTTGGGGATAAATACTGTTTGAAATCAAATTTTACATATTTAGCATCAAAACCCCCTATATAACCAACCCATTTTCAAATCTGCACCCCTCAAACTATCAGAAACAGCTTTTACAAAGATTGTTAACCCCTTGAGATCTTCATAGTAATTGAATCAAAATGGCGGTGAAATTTAGAATGGTCAAATTGTGTCGGTTATACGTTCATTTAGCACTAAAATTTACACATTTCCAAAAGATAAAAAGAGAAAACTCACCATAAAATTTGTTCTACAATTTCTCCTCACTGCATCGACCCCCCACATGTGGCTGTGACTTGTATTATGGGGGCACAGCGAGGCGCAGAAGGGAAGGAGCACCCTGCAGCTGCCAGGATTTTAGTTTTCTGGTTGCCCCCTTTTGAAGGCTATAAAATTTTCGCTTTTCCGTTATTTGGGCCATGTGACGGCATTTTTTGGGGGGGACGAGATGCTTTTTCCAGTGTTGCCATTTTGGGGTTGGTATCACCTATTGTTGAAAATTTTCAAACTTTTTTTGAGGTCATGAGTAGAAAAGCATCAATTCTGTACTGGATTTTTTACTTTTTTTTTTTTTCGTGTTCACCGTATATCCTAATAATCCTGTTATCTTTATTCTATGGGTCGATACGATTACGGGGATACCAGACATGAATATTTTTTCTTATGTTTTACTAAATTTGCCAAATAAAACCCTAATGTGGGGAAAAATCTATCATTTTTGCATCGCTGTCTTCCAAGTGGCATAACATTGTTACGTTTTTGGCTACAGAGCTGGTTGATGGCTTGTTTTTTGCGGGACATGTTGTTCTTTGCAACAATATCATTCTGGAGTACATATGTTTTGTTGATCACTTTTTATTGCATTTTTAGTGGGATATAATAGGTAAAAATCATAATTTTTGGCGGGTTTTTAACGTTTTTTTTTTACGGCGTTCATCATATGGGTTCAATAGTTATTTAGTTTTATTCTATGGATTGTTACGGACGCGGTGATACTATATATGTGGGGTTTGTGTTATGATTTAGACTTTTTTGAGCGTTATATGTCTCTTTATATGTTTTGGGGCTTATGGGCATTTTTAGTGATTTATAAAGTAATTTTTTATTGAAAAACATTTTTTTTTACTTTTTTTTACATGATCCACCATGGGATATGAACAAGCAATCATCTGATTGCTTGTTCTTGATAATACTCTGCAATACTAATGTATTGCAGGGTATTATCAGTGCCAGCCTATGCAGATGCATAGGCTGACACTTTGCCTTTAAGATGACGTCACAGACGCCATCTTAAAGGTAAACCCTCCAGGCTTCTCTGGGGTCCCGATCGGACCCCAGAGGTGCCAAAACAGCGATCGGTCCCCCCGAAAACGGTGCGGGGGGGCCGATCGTGGGGTAAAGACCCCCAGAAGGCATGTTAAATGCCGCGGTCGCGTTGACCGCGGCATTTAACGGGTTAAACACCCGCGATCGGAGCCCACTCCGACCGCGGGTGATAGCCGGGGATGTCAACGGTAGATTACCGTTGAAATCCCGCGGCTAACGATGCCGGTTCGGCTGCTATACAGCGCTGAACCGGCATCGTCTCTGCGCAGTAGCTGTACTGCGCTGAGCGCTATTCGCGGGACTCAGCGCAGTACAGCTACGGCGCAGAGCGGCAAGGGGTTAAGGAATGACAAAAGACAATGTACACCTTTGAATCTTTGCAAACATCAGTCACTTATTATAGGGGGCTGTATATAGTTGTTACCGAAAATGTATATAGTTTTTATATGGAACTGTATATATTTATTATAGGGGGCTGTATAAGGTTATAATATGGGGCTGTATATATTTATTATAGGGTATATAGTTATTACAGTGTGTAGTATATAGTTATTACAGTGGGTTGTATATGCCTATTATAGGGGGCTGGATATAGTTATTTTAGGGGGGCTATATATGGTTATTATAGGGGGCATTATATAGTTATTATAGGGGCATTATATAGTTATAGAGGTATATATATTTATTATAGGGGGCTGTATATATTTATTTTAGGGGGTTGTATACAGTTATCACAGTGGGCTTTATACAGTTATTATAGGGGCTGTATATACTTAAAACACAACAAGAGATGTGTGCATAGGCAAAAATACATAACAAATTTTATTAAATTCAGACATGATATTCACAGATAAAAACAATTAAAAATAGTGCATGAGAACACTTCCAATCATGTTGGACACATGAAGGGGCCTCTCCCTCCTCTAACATGACAGAACACCTGACCTTGGGACTTTTATAGACCTTGAGGTGGTAACAGTCATAACTATTCCTTACGAGTTATTCATATGTTGGCTGGATATAGTTATAATAGGGGGGCTGTATCTATTATAGGGGGCTGGATATAGTTATTATAGGGGGGGCTGTATGTATTATAGGGTGCTAGATATAGTTATTATATTGGGACTGGATATAGTCATTAAAGGGGTCTGGAAAAATAATATGGGGATGTATATATTTATTATAGGGGGGCTGTATATGGTTATAGGGGGCTTGATGTAGGTATTACGGGGGCTGGATATTTTTTATTACAGTGAGGCTGGATATATATACAATTACTGGGGGAGATGTAAATATGTGTATTACTGGGGCACTGTGTATATTTATTGCTAGCAACATTTGCTTTAATGAAAAAAAATTGTGGACTGGGCTCCCCCCACTTTGCGCCCAGGGGACTCTACCACCATTAATCCCGCCCTGTATACTGTAGAGGCACTGAATGAATAAGTTGTCATATAAATTAAGTGTTTAAGGAACCAGTATTCTTTATCCTTAGGTTTTAATTTAGCTATGACTCTGTGGGGCACTAGTCATCCTGCAGTTTCCTGAGACCTGTTGGCACGTGGTGATGTATTCCAGGCACCTAGGAGGGCAAAAGCCAGTCAGCAAGTTGCTGGCAGGGTTAACAAGCTTTAAGGAATGACAAAAGACAATGTACACCTTTGAATCTTTGCAAACATGAGTCACTTTGTAACCAATCTTAATTAAAAATGTGTTTATAGCCATGTAGATCAATGTGTCCATGTCCATGATAAGACCACACACAAACTTATTAATCTACTGTCCTGAAAGGATGAAATGAAGAATTGCTCTGGAAACACAACCTTCCTTTTTAAGTCCAGCCCTTTTTAAGTCACAACCCTGGATTTTTGAATCCCGCCCCTTTACTGTGTATTTCTACCTACATAGTTACATGGCTAGTATGGTTAACTCCTTCCTTAACAACGAGGCCCTTTTTTGTTTTTGCAATTCCATTTTTCGTTTCCAAATGCTGTGAAATTGAAGAAAAAAAACATTTGCACCATTTTCTTGTGGACTTGGATTTTACGGCTCTCACTGTGTGCTACAAATGTATTCTTCGGGTCGGTACGATCACAGAAATACTAAATTTATATAGGTTTTATTGTGTTTTAGTACATTTTAAAAAATTTACACTTTGTGTTAAGAAAATTCTTCATTTTGTCATCATCTGGCAGTAATAACTTTTTCATACTTCGGTGTACGAATCTATGTGATTTGAATTTTTCGTTTTTTAATTTTTTTTTTTATATTATCAGACCCCCTAAAATACTTTAACCCTAGGCCAAACCCTTGCACATTGTAATAAATTATCTGAAACTATACAAACTTACATAGCAACAGATTGTGGCGACCTGATAACATCACGGGGAGTGACAATCCAAGCCAAGATGGTGGCGTCACTACCACCTGCTTTTTACCACCGTTGGTAGCTATCAGTGTGATTGGTGCTGTTACCGGTGGGTGTTTGCAGTAAACACCCACCTTCTATGGAGAGTGCTCAGACGCTAAAAAGGCATCTAGATCCTTTTTGAAGCTCTCTGCTGTGACCCTCTCCTGAGGCAGGCTACTCCACAGATCCTACAGTACAGAAGCCTCATCCCCTTTAGTGTTTAAACCTTGTTTTCTACAGAGGGAGACAGTGACCCCTCTTCTTTTAATATAATTTAAACTGGAACAACTTTCACCATATTTTGTATGGACCATTTATATATTTTTATAAATTAATCATGCCCCCCCTTATTCATCTCTTTTTGAGACTAAATAAACCTCATAACTTTCCTCGTACCAGAGACCATTCCCATTATCATTATTGAAGCTCTCAAGTGCACTCTTTCCAGCTCCAGGGCATCATTTCCATGTACTGGTGCCCAGAGCTTAATTGAATATGCCACATTGGGCCTAACCAATGCTTTGTGCAGTACCTCTTACTTTGTCTTGTTTCCAGTCACAAATTACCCAATAAAGGCATTTGTAATAAATCTTTTTGGAAATAGTTAAAATCTATAGCATATTCCATATTCAGACATTGATTTGACATAACTAAGGAAAACTACCATCAAAATCAAGAATGATATTCCAGGGACACTTACTCATACTGTAGACCCAGGCACCATGCAAATCTTATATTTTTTATCCATGGCCTTCTTCCTTCTAAAATCAACTTTTACAATTATGCTAATGAGGAATTAATCTGAAACCGTTGCAAGGAGCACTTCCTCCTCCCACTGTGTGCTGAAACTTCATCTGCTACCATCAAATTGCATCAGGCAGAGGGAGGTGGGAAGTGCAGAGGAATTAGGGGGGAGGGTGAGATAGTGTAAAAGTTTGTGAAGCCAGATTTTATATGTGCAGATGATAGTCTCAATGTAAATCAGATAAAACATCCATGTTCAGACTATTATTACATGCTGACACAAGATGGGATAGAGGGCAAAATTACAAATAATTAAGATAGGATCTATGGTCACGATAGGCTATTATACAATTATAGTTAAGTGACTATGTGACTTGTGTTGAGGTCATTTGCAACTGGCTGCTACGGCTGAAAATCTAAACAGAGAAACTGCTTCACATACAAGAAATACATGCAGCTGATCCGATATTCTGAGACCCACAATGAGCATAGCAAATGAAATAAATAAAAAATGACCTTGTAAATCTGATCAGTTGCTGGACACATATCAAATGATCTGGTGAAAGAGTAGCTAGACCTTTTGGGTGAGGCTGGTTGTGAGAAATTATAATGGCCAAACATTTTATTAAAAGAAAACAAAAAGGTCCAAAAATAGCCTCGGGAAACAAGCATGAGAGAGAACGAGGAGATAGGAGGAAGGAAGGCAGGGGTGGGGGAGAGGAAAGTTAGAGGGAAAAGAAACAAGATTTCAGGCAAAAAATGATCAGAGCCGAAAAGTGAAAGTGCTGGCATGGGATAGCGGTATCCAGGGGACAGGCACAACACAGGGCATAGAGAGAAGGAACATTTCTTCAGATGTGTCCCGCCACCAGGAGAGCAGGTTAATGAAGGGTCAGCAGTCAGAGGAAATTGGTTGGGCTAGTATCTTGGAGGTACTGCCAAGAAGACAGCCTAGATTCTTCTACAAACTCTCAAGGAGGGAGGCGCTCTAGAGTACTCTGCTTGGGTTGGATTCTGATTTCATCTCATTATTGTTGCTTTAGAATTAGCCAAGGAAATTGACTCTTGATTAAGGAAGTGGATGGAAAGGACTGCACAGGTTTAGACTGGGTCAGAATGGCAATGTGGAAACTGCAAGACGTTGCCTTCTACACCCTTTTCTTAAATTTTACTCAAAATCAAATCGTCTTGGTACCTCTATGCCTCACTGCACCACCTTTCAGGAAAAAATTGCTTGGATTTTCTTTGTAACTCTACCATCTTCTGGAGGATCCAAAAAAAAAAAGTTCTGCTAGAGTCATTGACTTGGGAATCTATCTATATTGTTTTGGAATTGCTTGAAAAAAACTTTTTCTGTATTTGGATATACTAGGGGATTGCATATCTTGGGTATTGGAATTATGTAATTATTATCACTGAAGGATAACAGTAAATCAGGCTTCTCGCAATGCTGAGATATGTGTTTGGACTATCATTGTGGATTGTACTGAGCTTCATCCAGGTAAGTAGACTTTGCCATGGTATAGTCAAGACAAACTGAAATTATCATTCAGTCCTTTGCTTCTGCAGTTTCAGTCCTTAGGAGATAATTCACTGAATACAGAAAATGCAGAAGCTTTACCTATAATCCTATGGAAACTCACAGATAACAATGTCTTATATTATGTATTATAGAATATATGTATTGTTATTTCATGTGAGACTAAGTCTGCTCAATAGAAAAATCACCTGTTATATGTAATTTTAGCTTTGCCTTCCCACAATTCCTGCAGCGATTAGCAGATAAATCAATTGTTTTATTGTATTTTAATGGGTCTTGTGTCGTTATTTAGGTTGTGGAACCCGTAAAATGCACAATCAACATCACAGAGAGCAGAGTTTTCTCTCAGTCTGTCTATGTAAGGTGGAAAAGTCCAGGCAACCCATGTAATTTTAGTATGATAGGCCGTTCAAGCAACCTTTGGGAGAATATATGTAACCCTATTCAAAGGACAAATGACTCTTATGAATGCACACAGAGTGGACTAGAGGCAGGAACTCTGTACAATATAAGTATTGTGGCGTTACAGGATGGAGAAGCAAAGAACCTTACCTTACAAACAGGTAACTTTATTTCAGTTTATCTTAAAGGCAATTGCCAGGCTTCATTCTAGGTTCTCCTTTAAAAACCTTGAAGTAGGAATTGCATGTAAGAGCATAAAAATATATGTTACATTTTTCTTTTCATCAAGAGTTACAGGAATGTATCCTGCCTAAGAGCAAACGAAAAACTAGATACAACTGCACAAAATATGAAGTGGGACACTAAAAAACTGTTATTTTATAGTAAATACTCAATACAATTGTCCAAACTGTTTAAATAGAATTGATCTTTGCGAGACATTGGTCTAGATTGAATTGAAGAAATATGACAAGGAGCTTTATAGATCACTGAGAACAAGGTTAAAGGTAGACATATAACAATTTTATATGATGAACATAGGCTAGCTATGCCTGATGTATGTAGTCACAGTTTAGAATTAGGATTACATTGTAACCTGTTAAATGGGAGGTCATTATATTTTCTTTCCATAATAAGAACAATAGCTGCAATTTATAGTTGATGCATTCACTTTATTGAAATGGTGTTTCTCTTTAGTTAGAAAATTGTCATCTAAAGAAATGCATTCATCATCATACCAATGCCATGTGTTAGTAGTATAGGAACAAATTCATCATTATTTTACCTTTACTCGTGATCACAAATATCAAGTGCACATAATGTTAGCTAAAATAATCTAATCAAATTGTGTGATGCTAATAATGGGGTTTATGCCTCACCATGCAAAAAAATGGTCAAATATGTAAAATAACAAAAGCTGGGGACTGGTTGGTATTAGGGAAATATGATAATGAAATGCCTATAGAGCTACTAGTTTGGACCACAGGGTTCTCTTTATTGGGGTGCCCTCATGTATTTTATTGTAGCCAGATACATTGGGACTGAAGCTATAAAATGAAGTGACTAATCCTTTGTTTTAGGATCAAAGCTAAGATCTGATTTTACGAGACTCGAGTGCTACTGTAAATGAGTCAGGGGATGTGACTCACTACTGCGGCCCAGAGGTGCTGACCAGGATGCTGTGCATGCTCTTATCTATTCTCAAATGTTTTATTAGCTGCCTGTAGCAAGTCCCTAGTGGCTTTCTAAAACTGACTAGTTAAGTGTCTATTGTAGAGTATTTAGAACTCATCCCTAATCACCTTTACCTAACCTATATGTGTTTATACTTTTATTTTTATACAAATTACCTGCAGAGGCTACTCCATTCCTAACTAGCCTCTGCAGGTAATTGTCCATGACACCTGTGAATTCAGTGGCATGGCCCGGACAGGTGCAGGGGCTCCCAGCACATCACCATATCAGTAAAGGCAGAAGGGGACGGGGAGCATCTGCACATGCACAGAGCTCCCTTCTGGTCAACAACACGCAAGGAGCTTCTGTACCTGCATGGGCCATGCGCTGCATTCACAGGTAGCATGGAGACACCTCCGCAGAGGCTTGGAGTAACCATATCTGTGGAGCTCACAAAGGCTACTCCACTCCCCAGTAACCCTTTGCATAAATTTTAAATAAAGTATAAAAATATATATGTTAGGCTTTAGAAAATAATTAAAGGTGATTAGAGATTAGTTAGATTTGGGGGATCTACCACCAGGATCTACTGATTACATTCCTGATGGCAGATTTCCTCTCAGATATTTATTGTCAAAAGTGGCACTGTATGACAGGGACATGTCACAGAGATGTAATGTGCAGTGTACCTGCTCACTGAATCTCTCAACATCACACAATAGATGTTCCATAAACACTGTACTGGCTTACAGTATGTTAGAAAAGTTTCAAAATAATCATTGGATGACCAATAGCCTTTCATGATCATTTCAGTTATTCACAAAGATAATGCAACATAAAACTGTCATAATAATATGGTGGACTACAATAAATATTGTAACTACTGCCCCATTTATTGGTAGTGAATTATAGTCTCTTTGTAATGATATGAAACAAGGTTATGGAATTAAAGTGTATAAAAATTATATCCAGTCTGCAGGCAATATGTTACAGAGCAGGAGTAACTGAGTAGATTGATAGAAAGTTTTGTAGAAAAAAATACACTATAACTAATTTCTCTAATTACACCTCTACTCCCAAAGACAAAAAGATAAATTATATGGAATCATTTCTAAAAAATGTAGTAATACGCATGGCTCCTGCTCTATAACAAGCTGTCTAAGTATAATACTGCAAATTCCTGCTGACAGATTCAGTTTATGTTTTATACTTTTAGAGCTTTTTGCAAATAAATTTGTTGTATTATTATATATAACTGTGCTTAATGTAAACATGCTCTGAAGGAGTTGGTCCTCACACTCTGGTCAGTAGATAGATGGATTGTCAGATACATACGTGTTTGGTTAAAACATATTACTTACCATGCAGATAGGAATAAAGTCAGATTCAACAAGTGAAAGGTACCACATTTATATTGGGAACTACGGTATAAATGATGTCCTATTTCCATTCACATAAAAACCATAGACAGATTTACTGATAGGGGAGATTTATCACTTCTTTTATGGGTTTTCTTTATGGCGTAGAAGCAGTGAAAGAATCACAAATCTCAAATCACAAAGCTCGGGCGTATGATAAATCTCCCCTATAGTGTCTAAAAGTGTCTAAAAAATCATTTGTAAGATCATTTACAAACATTTTTTCTATATAAATGCAAGACCACTGGTATGCAGGAGAGCAATGTCTGGGAAGCTTACAATTAACCCTCTAGAATGTGTTATATTTCACTGGTAGGGGGATTTGAGTGCCTACAGCCATGAATATGTAATATAACTTTACAAAACCCGTTTGTAGGTTTTACTTAGGTTTGCTGTAAAAATGCCTCAACAAAGTAAATCAGAATTTTGAGGAATTGTTTAGGTGACATGGGTTTCAAAAACTCCTACCATAGTTATTTCTATGGCCAGTGCCTGGAATACACAGAGGATTTTTCAGTTAAAGCACTTATCCTTAAGATAAATGTTGATTTGGTAGAATTTGCTGAGAATCTTTTGTGCATGGTGGTGTTAGAACTAGAAAAAGGTCTGAGTATGTATGGATTGAGACAGACACTTTTTCTCATTCTGCTCATAAGTCCAGATCTATGATTGTGTAACACAAAGTTTCAGGTGACCTGCTTTTCTTCACACAGTCTTAAAGCTTTGTCAATTTTGGAGAAGATATCAGTGCATATGGCCGTCACTTGCTCTAGAATCACTCTCTATACACCAGAGCAAAGAGCCACTGCCAACAACTGTCCCTGTACAGGACAGAGCTCATCAATGTAGCACACATCTTGTCATGAAAAAAAATCTAAGTACTCCAATAGGTCCTTGCGCAAAAGATTTTTAGTATTTTTGTGATGTGACATCATGTCTGTTATTAAACAGTGTGACAAAGTATAGAAATATAAAGAGTTTTACTACAGAGGCAAAATCAATAAACATCCATGTCAAGTGGACATAGAAATAAATCATATACACAGGGGCGTAAATACAGTGGTAGCAGCCATAGCAGCCGCTGTGGGGCCCACAGTGTGAGGGGGTCCCGTCAACCGACCTGATACAATAAAGAATGGAGGATGTGCACCATTATCTATCTATATTGTACTGCATATGTCCAGCATAATATGTATATAACATATACTGTGATGTATACATGCAGTATCTGTGATGTGTATATGGTGTCTGTATACACTGTTTGTGAGTATGTTGCATATGGCACTGTATGTGTGTGTATATGCACATGAGTGTATTTATATGTGATTGTAACTCGCATGTGTAAGAATACTAATATGTATATTTTTTTAAGTGGGAAGGGGGGCCCCATGCAGTAGCCAGCTAGGGGGCCCTGTCTTTCCTAGTTACGCCACTGCATGTACATATGAGAAACCTGTGGCTTAACTCTGTATTGAGTAAGGCAAATCCCTTTACCACATACAAGTATTATCTATACACAGTAGAGAACAGAAAAGGAACATCGAAACAATGCCTAGTATGAGAGTAAGGTAAGGTGATAAGACAATGCAGCAAGTGACTATTCCTCTGAGTAACAGGTCCAATCCATAGCATGTCTCAATTCAATAGTATAAGCTACTGTTATTAAATATGACCCATCCTGTCTGACCTAAGACCGTATTCTTCAATATAATGCAATCACACTAGTTTATTGTCACACACAAACATATTAAGAGTTAATAAGTATAATAATTACTAGACATCTTTTGAGTAAGGACCTGCCGGAATACTTGGATTTATTTCATTACTAATACGAGGTTGGATACTTTCCAAGTTGTCTCCACCAATACTGAGAGTGTGATATAAGAACATTACATTCATATCTTACTATAGGATTATGTCTTAATAGTCCTGTAAAAGTGTAAATGGGCCATCCCCTTCAGACAACAGAAAACTCCAGGAACCCCAATGATCATCATTCACATTTTATGTGGCTAAGTGATTAACTAATAGTCTTACATGGTTAATTTAATCTCAGTATAAAATTAATCAGCACCGAAATGTGGTCCAAAATACAAAATGAACGGAAGCCTGACAGACAGAACAGTACAACATCTTCAATGTGCCCAATGTTTGTGAAATCATATGTTCTCTTGGAAGCACTGTAGTCAATGCTTCTATAATTTACTAATGATCTCTGTTGATATGCCACCGACATATTCAGCAGCACTTGCAAAATCTAAATAGTATAATGTAAATACATCCAGTCTGATCCAGATGATTTATCTGCTGCGGTATAAGACTGGTGAATTGTACTTTGCCCCTCCTATTAGTTGGTCTAGTTTTCTGCACCATAAATTGCACAGTAAATTTTTTTGCATGCCCACTTTTTTTGACCCTTTATCGGACTTTTGTAAAACTGCCTAAAATTTTCTAAAACCTTCAATAAATGTAACACACAACATTTAAGGTGCAAATTACCCAAGTTTTCTGATATAGACAGACTAATACATCTCCCCTATTTTGTTGTCCTGCATTCACCACTAGAGGGAGCTAACTGTATACTGAAATGGTTTTCCAAAAGATGGGAACAATTCTGTCCTCCCTTTCTTCTCACCCTGTATGTACCCTGTATGGGGTTTCAAATTCCAGTAACATCATTTGCGCTTCTTAATAATGCTAAGTACAAATTCCTTTCATTGTGCATAAAGTATTGCAAAACACAGTAGCGTAATGTTTAGGTCTTAAAAGACCTTCATCAGACACAGTTTACTCAGGTTAACCTGGAAGAAGCACAGTAATGGCCACCAGTGAGTACAAAGGGAGGAGAAATAGGCTCTATGCACACACAGAGAAGAACACACTCAGTTTCTAGAGCTCTAGACATGACATCACTGGCTGTAGTAGTTTTGGACATCAACTCAGTATACATTGATGGATTAATGATATGACCCCATATGACCCCATATGACTGCTGGGACCTGAGATTTGCTTGTGGAATGGTAACTGTTGTCATTTTCAGAGCACTAGTTGAGGATTCAGAGTTAGGCTTAATAGTAACAGAACAGAGTATTATACCAGCAGAAATGAACCCCAGCTCTATAGATAAATAAAAAAAAAAAAATTAACACAACATTTTGTGCTTATTTTGATTAACACAAACAAATTGGCCTTCAAGTGTGAAAACTCACTTTAAGAATGGAACAGAGGAAGTCATTATCGATATGCCAATAGACTATTGTACTTGACCTCAGTGATCCCTCAAGTGAACATAGAGCAAGATATAGGCCCTAGCATGACTGTGGTAGCTTAGACTCCTCCGGGACCAAGTATGTGGTGTGATTACAATCTGAGGTAAAATATGTTATTCTGAAAACATGTGTGTGATAAAAATGTAAGGCAAAAGTTTGTAAAACACAAAAGAACATTATAAAAATTGAATATTTACATGTTCATTTTAATTGATAACATGGCAGATTTATACATAAATGAACATATGTAACAGGGTTGTATACTATCTATAAGGTGATACATTACTTGCATAATATTGCATTATGGCAGGATGCCAAGAGAGAATTCTTGTAACAATGTAAATGGTTTAAGTGTTTGTTTCCAGACAGGACTCTCTCAGCCCAGGCACTTCCCAACCTCATTGTTCCTTTGTTCTAACGGATGTTAAAGGGACTAAGTGTTTTGTTTTCTGGGCCAGATAGATTAGATAAAGTCTGAATTTTTAAACTTCACCTTCTAGGCACGCAAACCATGTTCTACACACTGTGAGGTTCAGTTCCAGAGACACAATGTTCAAAGTACTAAGACTCTGGAATTTGTGTTTGAGGAAACAGAACATTACTCTTAATGCGAGCTGCTCATCAGAGAATACTTCTTTACAAAAAAGTTCAAGTAAGGAAGCTTGAAGGAGCCATGACCTTAAAAGTAATAACTGATATAACAGATCTCTTAAAAGGAAATCTACCTTCAAAATCTAACATAATAAACCAGGGACTTGTAGATTCAGGCACAGTGACTGTGGTAATTTTTCCATATTTGTCGTCCATGTCCTCCATCCTTCTAAAATCAACTTTTAAAATTATGCTTTACATGCTGTTACACTGTCGCACCATTCCCCTGCTTCCTCAGCACTTGTGCAGTGATCACTTCCTGTTAATTTTTCTGTTAGTGTTAATTGAGCAAGCGGAGGGCGAGGCAATGTAACACCTGTAATGTCAGATCACAGAGTGGCTAGAGTAGCCCCTCAAACTCATAGGCATAATTTTAAAAGTTGATTTTAGAAGGAAGGAGGCCATAGATAACAAATATAAGAAGATTACTACAGTCCCAGTGCCTGGACCCATGAGTTAGTGTCCCTGGTTTACCATGCTTAATTTTGATGGTAGATTTCCTTTAAGCACCCATGCTAGCTACAAAAATGTTAAATTGTATATGTTTTTTTATGGAAACATCCCATATCTATCACATATCCATTATTTAAAGTTGAGACTACTAGATCCTTGACCTTTTTTCCTACTGTGCTGCCTAGCAGTTCCATAAACCATAGTGTATCAATTAGAATCCAGAATGGATTGTCTTTGTAGCGTTCTTAAATGTAATACTTGACTGTTGATGGCATACAAGGGTTGAAATAGTCACAATTCCCCCCTTTCAGTTTCCCTACTTACACCATCTCCACACCAAGGGGGCAGTCCCCATCTACAGATTGGGCCGGTGTGAGGCGTTCTTGCCCAAATGAAACTGTTAGAGACGGGTGCCTGTAACTGTAACGCATCTCTCGCCATGCAGTACTATTATGTCAGGAAGGGGTTGTTATATCTACAGAATGGGCAAAAAATGTCTATCTTAATAGAACTAAATAAATAAAAAAACTCTGAAAGAAAAAGCATGCTGTGCATACAAATTTTACGCACACACACATACTTAATACTCATGCTGTAAATGTTATTTTTTCCAGACCCCCTTCCACCTTCTCAGTTGGAAGTGAAAAGAAATACAGTCACATCAACAAGTTTGCAGGTTTCTTGGACATCATCTCCGGGATGGGTGGATCATTATGAATTGCAGCTACGTAATAAACAAGGGGAAAGTATACAAAATGTAAACATCCATGGAAATTTCCCCCAAGAGGAAGCTCTTTTTTCTGCATTGAATCCGGGCACACAATATAGCATTTCCATAACTGCTATGTCTGGTAATAAGAGCAGCCCTACAGTCTCTATTAATGGCTCGACAGGTAAATTCTGTGAGGACAATGTGTAACTGGCCTGTTTTATATCAATGCCTTTAACATGATCTGACGATGCACCATTATATCTTGTTTACTCAGTTATTATTGACACTTCCTCACATCTTGATATCTAAGAGCTTAACAGAACCCAAAAAGCTTCTGTCTACATATAATGCTTTATGTACAGTCTCTAATACAGACTTTTCAGAACTTTTGTGCCTGTAAGCAGTGGCATAACTTGAAGCTGACAAGCGCCAATGCAAAGTTTGTGCCAGGCCCCTGACTATAATGAGTTGTAGTACTAGCCTTCTCATATAGGAAAGCGACACCTTATGGGTCCCCAAGCCTCTTGGGCCGTTTACGACTGCACCTTCTACACCCCTACACATTATGCCCCTGCCTATAGGAGTCCCTTGACCTGTAGAAAGATCGCTATTTTCACACCATCCTAGGCCATATCCTGAGAGTTTCATGTAAGTATTAGATGCTCTTATGTTTGATGAAGGTTGGTAGAGCAGTCTTGTCCATAGATCATGGTGTATGGTGTATGTATGAGGCCAAAGAATCATTTGTATGGACTTAGAGGATTATATAGTTTTCATCATATGGGCAATAGCATGTCTAATTATAACCTCCCCACCACATATATAAAGCAATATGCCCCATACAAAATATACAGATAGCTATACAGCATATAGTTTAAATTCTATCTTACATCTTATCTTTTAATGCTTCTATTCACATTATGTTTTCATTATGTTACAATATACTTAAAATGACATTGTATAACATATATATTCTGTTTCATTTTTAGCCCCAATGCCTGTGAAGAGTATTGACACTCATAGTAAAGCAGACAGTATTCATGTATCATGGATGCCTGGTTCTGGAAATATAGAATATTACAAGGTTCTCTTGTTACAAAATAAAAAAATAATAAGTGAAGATACTTTAGATAAACAAATGACCACATATACTTTTAATGGACTCCTACCTGGACACATTTACAATATCACAGTCATTACTGGTGCAGCAGGGTTGCAAAACTGGAACTCTAACTTAGCCAGAACAGGTAAGGAGTCATAGTTATAAGCAAAAATGGCAGAACTCCAAGATTCAATCCAAACAGCGTGTACCTTTATTCAAAATTTCAACTCTGGAGTCTTGCTGGTGCTTGAGAGTCTGTTGGCTTGAGAAAGACTCTAAGAGTCAAAATGCTGTAATGGTCAGTTAAATAAGGCTACGCTTTTTTATTCTTGGAGTGCGGCCATTTTTTTTGCCACTTGTCCAATTGGAGGGACTGAGTCTGAGTCCTAGTCCTACTATATATTCTTTGATGTAAGAACTGCTTTCTTTTTTGTTTTATATATAAATATATATATACATATATACACTCACCGGCCACTTTATTAGGTACACCTGTCCAACTGCTCGTTAACACTTAATTTCTAATCAGCCAATCACATGGCGGCAACTCAGTGCATTTAGGCATGTAGACATGGTCAAGACAATCTCCTGCAGTTCAAACCGAGCATCAGTATGGGGAAAAAAGGTGATTTGAGTGCCTTTGAACGTGGTATGGTTGTTGGTGCCAGAAGGGCTGGTCTGAGTATTTCAGAAACTGCTGATCTACTGGGATTTTCACGCACAACCATCTCTAGGGTTTACAGAGAATGATCCGAAAAAGAAAAAACCTCCAGTGAGCAACAGTTCTGTGGGCGGAAATGCCTTGTTGATGCCAGAGGTCAGAGGAGAATGGGCAGACTGGTTCGAGCTGATAGAAAGGCATCAGTGACTCAAGTCTCTACCAGTTACAACCAAGGTAGGCAGAAGAGCATCTCTGAGCACAGTACGTCGAACTTTGAGGCAGATGGGCTACAGCAGCAGAAGACCACACAGGGTGCCACTCCTTTCAGCTAAGAACAGGAAACTGAGGCTACAATTTGCACAAGCTCATCGAAATTGGACAGTAGAAGATTGGAAAAACGTTGCCTGGTGTGATGAGTCTCGATTTCTGCTGCGACATTCGTATGGTAGGGTCAGAATTTGGCGTCAACAACATGAAAGCATGGATCCATCCTGCCTTGTATCAACGGTTCAGGCTGGTGGTGGTGGTGTCATGGTGTGGGGAATATTTTCTTGGCACTCTTTGGGCCCCTTGATACCAATTGAGCATCGTTGCAACGCCACAGCCTACCTGAGTATTGTTGCTGACCATGTCCATCCCTTTATGACCACAATGTACCCAACATCTGATGGCTACTTTCAGCAGGATAATGCGCCATGTCATAAAGCTGGAATCATCTCAGACTGGTTTCTTGAACATGACAATGAGTTCACTGTACTCAAATGGCCTCCACAGTCACCAGATCTCAATCCAATAGAGCAACTTTGGGATGTGGTGGAACGGGAGATTTGCATCATGGATGTGCAGCCGACAAATCTGCGGCAACTGTGTGATGCCATCATGTCAATATGGACCAAAATCTCTGAGGAATGCTTCCAGCACCTTGTTGAATCTATGCCACGAAGAATTGAGGCATTTCTGAAGGCAAAAGGGGGTCCAACCCGTTACTTGCATGGTGTACCTAATAAAGTGGCCGGTGAGTGTATATATATATGGTCAGCTCGGTCAATTTGGCTAAACCATTTTTATTCTCTATTTTCTAGCTCCTGCTGAGGTGTCTGATTTATCTGTGCTAAATGAAGGAAGTTCCACAAAATTAAAGGTTCGCTGGAAACCTCCTCTGGGCAAGCTGGATTCCTACAATATTACTTTATCTGAGAAGGGAACTAGCAAATATAGCAGAACTCTGAATGCTGCATCCACAGAAGTCACCTTTGAGGACCTAACTCCAGGACGCCTGTATCAGGTCAATGTTACTTGCATTGCTGGGGACTTAAGCACTGATAAGATGGCAATTGGCAGGACTGGTAAGTACTGCACTTGTGTTATTTTCTCTAAGGGCCACACAAGATGTGACAGAATATGACAGTTTTTATTAGCAGGAAATAAGAACATTATTGAAGATCTCTATACCGGGGTGTAACTAGGAGAAGCAGGGCCCCAGAGAAGTCTTCTGAATGGGGCCCCACTACTCCCTTAGAAAATATACATATTTGTATACATTTATACACTTTTACACACATTTATGCATTATTACACACATTACATTACATTATTACACAGTACATTACATTACAAACATTTATACACTTGCAAAAATGTATGCACTGATATATACATTTATATACACTTACACAGGCCTGTCTCAGATCTGTCTGACCACATGGAGGAAGTACACGACAATAATTTGAGATGAGAGATCCCTAGTCCTTTAATTCTACTGTCCCTTTCTATCTTTTCCCTCACATTTCTTATCTGAGCTGCCGCTGCTTTGGCTGCTACCTCTTTAGTTACGTCCCTACCACTATATCTGATTATAAGTACATTAAGTTTCTATATTATGTTACAATTAATATGAGAGGCAGCAGTGAAGTGGCATATGTACATTAAAGGGACAAACACTACTAATCATAAGCTTTATTCAGTCATTTCTAATTTTTAGTTATTCTGATGATCTCAGAACAAGACTCTTTCAGCTTATAAGTTCCTACTTTCACAGTGCTCCCTATATTGTGTAAAACATTAATAACTTTGTTGTGGAGGTGTATAAGTGTGTATGGATGTCATTAAATTGTGGTCCCCTTGTGGCCAGGAACTGGTGACATCCTGTGTACAGTGCTACAGAATGTTATCACTTTAAAATAAGTACTTTTTATTTTCTAGTTCCTGAAAGAGTTAAAGACCTGAAAGCAACAAGCAATGGAGTAAAATCTCTCCGAGTAAGCTGGGTGCCACCTGCTGGTGATTGGCATCAATATCATCTTGTGCTCTACAACCAGTCAACTGTTCTGCTAAATACCACAATGGAAGATCACTATAGAGAGTTCATCATTCATGATGTGGGGCTCATACCTGGAAGGCAGTACGATGTCTCTGTGGTTGTGGAGAGTGGCGGCCTGACAAATACTGCTTACTGCAAAGGAAGAACAGGTCAGCTGTGTTTTAATGAAAATATTGGTAACTTCTAATATTTGGTGGTCTACTGGTATTCATATCAATGCGCATGCCAGATCCTATTTTCTGAATATACAAACTGCAGTACACATTATAGTTTCAGTATGGGATCCTCAGTCACAAGCAGTGCTTAATAATGCTTGGGTTATAAAATCTAAATAAATTTGCTAATTATAAATCCTCTCGTCTTCTGTCATAGCCCCTCAAGCTGTCCAGCAGCTCCAGGTTAAACACGCCAATGAATCCTCGTTCAGCATCACATGGAGGACTCCTCTTACAGACTTGGACAATTATGTGGTATCACTTGCAGACAGGGATCTCATATTTATTAACAAAATTCTTCTGAAAGAATCCAAAGAGTTTACTTTTGCCGACCTTGTACCTGGAAGAAAGTATACTGCAAAAGTTACAAGTTTCAGTGGAGATCTAAACAACTGGGTTTCTGTAGAAGGAAGAACAGGTAAGACCAGTACCTGTATGCTCATTGCATGCGAGGGTAACAGCCATAGCACCTGCCATAGGGCCCAGAGTCTTATGGGGCCAGGCATCTGGGTTATTGGGTGTGAATATGCTGTACTTGTGATGTGTATGTGCTCTAAATGTGTATGCATATGTGATGTGTATATGCTGTATATCTGTGCAGATGATGCATGGGTGTATATGGTACTGTGTGTATATAAGCTGTATGCATGTATATATGATGTGTATATTCTGTATGTATATTTTTGAGGGGAAGTGGAACCCTATTCAAAAGTCTGCTATCGAGCCCTGCCTCTCCTAGTTACGCCACTGGCTCATTGTATTTTCCCTTGTATAGTAATTGATCAAGTATTTCTTGCTCTCTCCCTCTTCCTTCTGCCTGTGTCATCTAGCAGTTGGAAGTGCTCATTGTAACAGCCTGTAAAGTTACAGAATGGGGGTTCTATTAACACCCCCAGAGCTTTTCAGGCTAATCAGCAAAATGTAAACATTTTTTAAATATAGAGTAAGATGATTAACACGCTCACAGTGCCTGGACCTATGAGGAAATGTCCTTGGTGTATCATGCTTGATTTTGATCATATTTGCATACATATTACATACATATTTACGTATTTTAACCCATGTATCTACTTTATAGTTAAAATCACCCATTGACAATGAAGTGATAATGTGTAATGAGGAAATTTCAACACATCAATTTAAAAAGTATCAAAAAAGGAAGGGTGGGAAGGAAAACTCAGGAGACTTGGCTCAAGAGTATCAGGAAGGAAAAGGGTGATAACATTAATACATGCGTACTTACACCCTTTCTATTGTACGGCCAAAGAGGAGGCTGGATAGTCCTGTACATAATATATTATAGAGTAATATGCTCTATACAAAAATTATATAGACACAATGATTATATGAGTAAGGAGTCTTTTTATAGACATGTTTTATAGGCCTAAGGTGAGTAGTGAGTAGTCACCTATAGTAAGAGCACGTAATGTTAAATTCAGTAACAAACTATTACAGGATGGATCAACAGTTGTAGCTGCTTAGAGACATAAATGGATTTGCAAATCTGGTGATTTTGAAGAAGAAGAAGGTTCTAAAGATGGAGTCTTGGTAAATATATAGAGTGTAATTTAGGTGGGATGATACTAGAGAGGGCCCAACTAACATTGAAGGGTATACAGTAGGAATAGGGTGGCAAATGTAAACTAATAGGGCTGAGGGGATTAGAAATATTCTTCTGCCACATTGTATAGTTAAGAAATAATTATTTAGTTAGAATTGAGAGGAATGAATGACCCACTGGTCCAGTGCCATACTAATGGTGCCATGTGTTGTGAAGAAACACTTTTAGGTGTTTGTGACTTTATTCAGATCTACTGACTGGTGGTATTGCCGGAGATGAAATAGAAAGATAGCAAGTGGTGGGCAAATAGCAGGTTAGTGAAGTTATTTTGTGAGATGAACATAAGATCAATACTGTGACCTTCTTTGTAAGCGGAAACAGTGCACTCAAAGGAAAACTATAAGGCGATAAGACCTGAAAAGGAAGATCATCAATAGAGATCACAGAAGGCAAAGTAACACGTATTGAACCTGGTATATAGATGTTCTAAGATAGTTTGTGCTGCGCCACGGCGGACTGACAAATATAGTAAATAAATGCAAAGGGAAATACAAAGATACCTTTACTTTCAATGTGGCTCATTACATAATGGAGAATTTTACTCCCCTGCTCTATTATCAGATTGTTCATTCCGGTTTTGGAATTTTACTCAAGAATGGATGTATTAGGATATTAGTGTATTTGATGGTTTATATACGAGAGTTTTGAAAATGTTAAACATGATCTAAATAGCATCTTCCAAATAATAATGCATTTAATGCATGTTATATAGGGCATCACATCTTCTTCTCTCTCTGTTACAGTTCCCTCCCAGGTCACTCAGTTAAATTTGGTGAATCAAGGAAAATCATCCAGTCTGTATGCTGAATGGACCAAAGGTCGGGGAGATGTGGACGCATTCCAAGTTCTTCTAATACATGAAAACATTGTGATAAAGAATGAAAGTGTATCTAGTGAGGCCACGAAGTACCAGTTCCACTCGTTAAAGCCAGGAGGACTATACTCAGTGGTGGTGACAACTCTCAGTGGTGGCATTGCTTCTAGACAATCCCTGGCTGAAGGCAGGACAGGTGAGATGAAACACACATATAGTACAATATTAGTCAAAATAAGAATATAGACAATATTGCCATTACCAAGCTACAATCATTAGGTTCATTGATGTTGCCTGCTATGTCAATAATATAATAAACCAAAGAATGTAGTTAGTGCAGAAAAGTGGGTATCTGTCATAAAAGTGTTTCTCCCAAGTCTAAATTAAAACCAAAAGGGGATTCTTCACCGTAAACAGAGCAATGCTGAAGGTTTAGTTGAATTTCTTTTTACAGATTTTTACAGTGAGCAATGTTTATATTGCATTTCTGTCATACTCTTAGACTCCTTTTAAATATCATTTTCAAGCAGTCCCCGGGTTACATAGGTTTGCTCTTAAGTTGAATTTGTATATAAGGTCG
Organism: Engystomops pustulosus; assembly: GCF_040894005.1. Lineage (NCBI taxonomy): Eukaryota > Metazoa > Chordata > Amphibia > Anura > Leptodactylidae > Engystomops > Engystomops pustulosus. The sequence continues at coordinate 90,531,858 of NC_092414.1, read as the reverse complement.
GAACTGTATATTTTATAATTGTAACCCCAGCCAAAATTTTTTTTTCATTTTTAAAAATGTTGGATTGTCATCAGAACCAGAATTAACAATAAATCTTAATTGCAGACACCTCTGTTTATTGTAGCCTAGGGCTAAAGTAAAGTTAATGCCCAACATTCAGAAATCCGTTTGTAACTAGGAGTAGGTGACCATCTGTAAAGTGTTGGTCATACATTTAATCCCTAAAAGCTTGAAGCACATACATTAACCATCTATACCATTTTCCGTAGACACACGTTAAAAAGGCACATTTGTTGTTAGTCTTTCTATCACATGGAATACAGAATATGGACTGCCATTTAAGAACCTTAAGATTTTCCCTTTCAGTCCATTAGTATGATTGAAGGCTTCAATACTACATATAACAATATACTGTACAATTTCCATTTAGACAAACTAGTGAATTAGGATACACCAAAATCTTTTCCAAATGATGCTGGAAAGAGCAATTAAGAACAGACAAAGATACTTTAAGGAAACATATCCAAGAAAAATGACAAATTGTGCAGAAGATCTTTGGGGGGGGGGGGAAGGATACAGGTTAAGTGAAAAGGCTATGTACAGGAAATTAGAGTTAAGACAAGAATGAATGTTTAATTACACGAGATCAGCAAATTTGTAAGCTTGATACTCATGTGAACTTAATCAAGCGGCTTCCTTCCTCAAGTGATTGTGTCCTGTACTTAGGGAACACAGTAAAATACTTTCGAACAATGGCCTGTACTTCTGAACACATTATACTAAGAGAGAGATAACGTGCAGTCCTACCCGCAAGCAGTGTTATATAATGTTGCACAGGCAGCCAGCAGAGGGCAGGAGAGATTTGATTTCCATCATTCTCTACTAATCTATGGAGCCTTTATGTTTCTATATTTACTTTAATTTTACAGAAAAGAAAATAGCAGATGTAAAGAAGTCTTAGCAAATGACTTATAGTTACCCCAAAGTCCAGTGATATACAATTCACAAAACTAATACTATTAGTTCAAATATTGAACAGAAGCCACATAGAGAAGCTGACATCTATGTCCACAATACATAAAATGCATATAAAAACTTTCATGCCATGATATAAGGGAAAGATACAGGATCTGTTGCTCCTTACTTATCTGCTTTAGTAAGCAATTTTATTCCTTATGCAATAATTATTCTGAAGCATCTTTTTTCATAAATCACCTTATTGACAATTCATTCACAAAATAGGAATAACAGAGGAATGATATGACACAGCGGTAAAAGATGCTCCAGAGCAGTGGTGCCCAACCTTTTTGTATCTGGGGTCCAGTTGCACCTAAAGTCCCAGGGACCATGTCAGGTAACCCCCTTACTATGGTCCCTGGGCAAAAAAACTGGTTGCCCAGCAAATACCCCATATCTAGTCCCAACCCATATAATGTGCCATTTCCAGCTCCCCCACTCTACAATGCCCCATTTCCTGCAGCTGCCCCCTTTTTCGGTTGTCTGCCTTTAGAAGAAGGGGGCAACAGAAAAGGGTACACTAAAATAACTCTTTCTCTTTAGCCCCCACAGACCTATAATGTCCCCTTGTCTTTGGCCTTCTCACTATTAAGGAAAAAATATACATACTCTACATACTCAATTATAAGTCAAGGCACCTAATTTTACCACAAAAAACTTGAGAAAACTTATTGACTCGAGCATAAGCCTAGGGTGGGAAATATCCACAGCAGAGCCCCCTTTAATGAAATGTCCACAGCAGAGCCCCTCCCATCATTAATGAAATATCTACAACAGAGCCTCCCTCACTAATGAAATGTCCATAGCAGAGGCTCCTTTAATGAAATGCCCACAGTAGTGCCCCCCTTTAATAAAATATCCACAGCAAAGCCCCCTTTAATGAAATGTCTAGAGCAGAGCCCCCCTTTAATAAAATATCCACAGCAGAGTCCCCCTCGCCAATAAAATATCCACAGCAGCCCCCTCCTCGCTAATGAAATGTACACCATTGCCTTGCTAATTAAATGTTCCCAGCAGAGCTTCCCCCCCATTAATGAAACATTGAGAGCTTAAAGAAACTAAAATCTATCCGTACCTCCAGCTTCTCCACGTGGCTCCGTCTTCTTCTCTTTCTGGCATTAAGGGTAAAGATACATCTATTTGCCCTGCCCACACACACACAATATGACATCACATGACCATGGCACACCACGTCATAGTGTATGTGTGCCAGCAGGGCTCATAGACGTACCCCTACCCTTATTGCCAGAAAGAGAAGAAGACGGAGCCATAGGGAGAAGAAACTGGAGATTTTTTTCAGTTTAGATTCTTTGCCTGTGGCCCGGGACCGGGTGTTTCACATCACAGTTAGCGTAGTTATTTTATAGAAAATATCTACATTTCAGAGGAGAGATGACAGGTCCTGTTTATGGTATTTTGAATACAGATATTGAAAGCACAGTATTTTAAATAAATGTTATCAGTTATTTCCCTTTTATTACCCAAAGCTAAAACTGTAAATGTTTTATGTATTTTTATATCACAGTGCCTTCCAGTGTAGGTGGAATTACAGTCAATAACAATGGTCAGAGTGACTACCTACGCATATCATGGCTACAGGCTGTTGGAGATGTAGACACATATGTAGTAACATTATCCCATAACGGTAATATCCTTCCACCACTTACTCTTTCCAAATCCATCCATGAGTGTTCCTTCAGTGGCTTAACATCCGGACGACTATACAATGTGACTGTAACAACACGGAGTGGAAAGTTTGAGAACTATTCATTTAGTCAGGAGTGGACAGGTATAATCTATTTATTTGGTTTTTTTATGTTTTTTTTTCTATTACATTGGTATCTTACCAGTATGAACCATTGTTTCTGTATTTTCCAGTTCCCTCTGCTGTTCAGGGACTAACAGTGAGCAATGCAGGAAGAAGTGACTATCTTAAAGTGTCTTGGCTTCATTCTCTTGGAGACTTTGATCAATATAAAGTGATTATTAAGGACAACAATAATTTTATAAACACAACAGTAGTCAACAAGTTGCAAAATGAATGTGTATTTTCCAACTTAGTGCCAGGCCGACTGTACAGTATAACTGTAAGCACTGAAAGTGGAAAATATGAGACCAGCGCCATGACCAGCGGCAGAACTTGTAAGTACCATAATGATTATGTCTGTTTGTTCATTCTGTGTTTATATTCTATGACCTAAATAGGACTGTTTTATATTAGTCCCAGAGGCTGTAAAGAAGTTGACACTTGCCAGAAGAGGCAGTGAAGAGCTCCATGTAACATGGTCCAGAGCTGATGGAGATGTTGATCGCTATGAGATTCAGCTCCTGTACAATGACATGAGCGTTCTGCCACTTATTACATTGAGTAACACTGCATCGGAATACCACTTCACCTCTCTCACTCCTGGCCGCCTTTACAAGATAGTTGTCTTAACCTTTAGTGGTGATGCACAAAGATCAACATTTGTGGAGGGGTTAACAGGTAGGAAACTACTATACTTACTTAGGGTTACTAAGTTAGATTTATATAGTATGTATTAAACAGAAGATAGGGATGGAAGTTGGAAGAGTCATCCCAAAAAAGAAATATTTCCAGTAATCAGTCAATATTCCCTTAGAAAGCTGCAGTAACAAGTGGAAACAATTCACACCATAGAAATGCATTAGTGTTCACATACTGCATGGTGGCACTGAGTCCACCAAAGGAGAAGCTGCTTGTTCCTTTTGGTAAAAGAATCTTCCTATGAGAAATTCACATGTCTTAAAGGGGTTGGTCACTTCATGTTTTTTGCAATGTGTGTCTAAATGTGGGGGCAGCATATTAGGAAATCTACCAATCTACATCTATCAATAGTTCTGTGTCACTTTCTTTACATGTGAATAGAAGACTCCTGTCTTTTACCTCATCAGCCAGATGCAAGGTCATGTGATCTGTAAGTTTCCTAAAACAATTGCCAGTTAGAGATCACATGACCTTCCATCTTCAGTCATTTTATCGACAGAAATGTCTGACAGATAAGGTAAAAGTCAAGAGGCTTCACTTTACATATCTAGAAAGCAGTACAGAAGTATTAATAGATGCATATTGGTAAGTTACCTAATATCCTGCCCCCCACACTTACACGCACATTACAAAAAACATGATGTAAAGTGTCCAACCCCTTCAAAGGAACCAAGATGAAGGTTTGAAAACCAAGCACACTTATATACAGGTGTGTACCCCCTTTAACACGAGCTCTCTTCTTTTTAGCTGCTTCTGCCCTTGTTTTTACGGAAAAAAAAATACTTTATGTAATGAATTTATTCAAATTAGCTTGAGGGGCTTCAGGCTCATCTATGGAGTCGGGAGTCCCTCGGGCTCATTTGCATAATAGTTCAAGCCTTTCTTTTAGAAAAAAAAGGACATAGGAAACTAAAATAACAGTGGATCCCGTCAGAGGGGGAAAGTCTGCATTTAAGTGTGCTTGGTTTACAATCCTTGAATCTGATGGTAGAGGTCCCTTAAAGTGACCATCAACCCAGAAAACCAAATTTGGACTATGCAGTGATTCAATATTATTCATAGAACTTTATATGATTTATGGATAATCATTTTTATGAAAGTTGATGATAAAAGTTTCCAAAATATAATTTAACATTTATCTTTATTAGTTCCCAGCGCTGCCAAGAATATCTACATTTCTCCAAATGTAATGACTAACAGTCTGATTGTGAAATGGACATCTGGCGGAGGAGATGTAGATTCATACATGGTGGCAATCTTCCGTCAGATCAACCAGATAGAAGCTCAGACTATTTCCAAAAACATCTATGAACACTACGAACATACTTTCAACAACCTGATTCCGGGGGAGCAGTACAAAATCGTAGTGCAGACAAACAGTGGAAGTTTAAGCAAAAACATGACATCTTTCGGAAGAACAAGTAAGACTTTACTTCTAGAGAGTCTTAAATATTCTAGTAGTATGGTACTGTATATTTGAATATACTTATACTATTATGTTTGATTATTTTCTAGTGCCGTCAATGGTTCCCAAGTTGTGGGCAGATAATGAATACAACAGTCATTTACTGGTGGTCAACTGGCAAAGTGCCCAAGGAATTGCTGACAGATATGACCTTCTCCTTCTAACTAACCAAGGAGCACTGATAACTAATAAGTCTGTGTCAGCAACTGCAAAATCACACAAGTTTGAAGAGCTAGTTCCAGGAAAGAAATATAAGATCCAAGTGTTTACAGTCAGCAGTGGACTATTCAGCAAAGTCGCACAAACTGAAGGGCAAACAGGTAACCCAAATGGCATCGAAGCACAAGCTTCTTATTAATGGTCATGGCACTACAAAATCTTGGCAATCATGAATAAAAATTGTAATATCTTTGGTTTTGCTTATGAGTAATTATGTATTTTTTTTTTATTTTGTTTTTTTAATTTGCAAGTTTTCACCTGTTACTGGCCATCTATTAGAGCCACAGTTACAGGGGGAAATGACCTTTACTCCAGCTTTCCTGGGTCTGGTCAGACCTAGCAGCTCTGAAAAACCCCTGCAGACACAGCAGTCATGTGTCTATAGTGGGGGTGGCAGTATCAGTTCTTGCCTTCACTGCATAGTGCTACTTCAGTTCATTTTAATATCACTTCTGCCTTAACCTGAGGTGAAGTTGTCAGCTTCTGACAGTGAGACCTAATTAGCATGTTGGGTACTGAAACTACCTAGTCACTATGGGGGAGATTAAATATGACTTCTCCGCCAGTTTTCTTTAGACGTGGCTGCTGATGTCTAGAGTCAGCGGGCGGTCCTAAACGAGTGAAGAAGTTATTTCACTTAGTTGGAATTTTTCACTTAGTAGGCTTAGTTGGAATTCCCAAATAATGAGTGTTATTATTTATGGATCTTTACTGTCAGCGGGATGGAACCAGGATGTCTGCTTCTGACAATTGGGTACTCAAACTACTCAGACACTATGGGGGAGATTCAGTATGACTCCTCTGCCAGTTTTCTGGTGGAAAAGGCACGTGAATCTCACCCTCTCCCCCAATTTTTGTCTTTTTCTGATCTGGTCTACAGGTCAGGTCAGCAATATCAGTTTATGCTGATATAAAACGACTGCAGGACTGCCGGTGCTGGAGGGGGGGCGGATTGGATTTTAAGACTGGCGTTCTAAACAACAGTCTTAATTAATCTCTTCTGTGAGATCAGTTGTCTGGGCTGAAACATACAGACTGGTACCGCATATCAGACAATAGAGAGTTTCAAAATAATTTTAACTACCCAAGAATCAGTGGAGATAATAAGCTGATTACCCTAACTTTTAATATTATTCATTTTAATATAATATTAATATAATATTCAAGTGAGAAAATCCACCCACAGGGGAATCCCTTAATCATCTTTAATAAAACAACCGCAGAACTGATTTAGCTGTAAGGGAACTGCGTCACTGCCACATTTAGGAAAAGAGAGGCCCCCAGGGATCTGCCACAGCTCCCTTAGGATCAGGTTCTTTGTCAACATAATTAATACTAATGGAAAATGCTAATCTTAAATAGTAAAGCAACAAAAGTGCTAAAATAATTTGTAGACTAAATTTAACATTTTACTTTTTTTGTTTTAGTCCCAGCAGCAGTGACGGGTTTGAAAATCACAGGGAACAGCACAGACAGCCTGTCATTCACATGGACAAGTGCAGAAGGAGAGTTGGATTCCTATGACATCTTCCTCTACAATCCAGACAACACTCTGCATGACCGTAAGCCTGGAGTGCAGAGTCTCAAGCAGAGCTCATTTCAGGGATTGCTGCCAGGTCGCCTTTATAAAATAGTTATTGTAACTCACAGCGGATCACTGACAAATGAGTCCTCAATCCATGGGAGAACAGGTAATGATGAAATAAAGCACACTGCTGATACAACACCATTTTATTGTCCCCTGCATTATAGTAATTATAGGAAAGCTATTGAAGAAAAATATAACATAAAAGATCAGTATTTCACATCTCATGTAATAGATTGAAGGCTGTGTCAATTGACTTAAAAACTCATTTTTATGCTTGAATACATTCAGCGCATGCAGAATAAGCCAAGTAATCTATGACAATTATAATAGGCTAGGTGAGGCAATAAAATGGATAAGCTGTGAGTCTTACAGCAACGAGTCAATGGGAGTTTGAAATGTATTGGGCATTAAAACAAAGAAATGTTGTATTATAAGAATTCAGGTTTATGAATCACTTACTTTCACGCTGGCATCTAAATTGTGCCTCTTTCTATTATTTGATTTTACAAGCAGGTTATATTTTCGGGTATAAACAAGGTAATAGTGAAGTCAATGAAATACTTATTTTGTGGGGCCTTGACAAAGACTCATTATCTTGTACATGGACAATTTTGTTGGATATGAAATTTCAATTTTGCTTTTCGTGTGTTTCTGTACAGTTCCAGCCCCAGTGACCAATCTGCAAGCCTCAAATCGAAATACATCCAACAGTTTGTGGTTTATGTTTACCCCGGCTCTGGGAGATGTGGATTTGTATGAACTGACCCTCTACAACCCTAACGGGACACAGAAGGAACGTTTACAAGCTAATGCCCTTAAAGAACATAATTTCCAAAATTTGGTTCCTGGACGTCTGTATAAGCTGTTGATAGTGACCCACAGTGGTGACCTGAGCAATAAAGTGACTGCAGAGGCCAGAACAGGTATTATTGGATACTGCCCTTATCAATCCTATGTTGAGGTCAGGATTAAATGCAAGCTTTGAACCATCTAAGGGGTTTCCCGGCTCTTGATGTTAAAGATGTTGCGAGGAGGCATGAGGTTTGTTGAATTGCAACACGAACAAACCCTATCTCTCAAAAAAGACAAGGGAATGCTTATTCTGGGTGCATGGGTGTGAGACAGCTCTAACAATTGCACGAGCTGGCAAATCAGTTTTTGTATACGCTGTGTTCAGGTAACCCAACATTGCCCAAGATGACATAGCCAGTACTAAAAGAGGAGGCAAGTTCCCTGTTTTTAAAGGATTATCTTCTAACGCTATATATTTTCTTTTTATACTATAGCTCCACAGCCACCAAATTCTGTGTCCTTTACTGATGTGAAGAATACTTCTATGTCTATAACTTGGCTGGGACCCCCAGAGTGGACTGACTATGATGACTTTGAGCTGCAATGGACACCTACAGACCCTCTAGTAGTATTTAATCCTTACAGCATTGGCAAGTCTAATGGAAGAATTATCACTGGCCTCCGACCTGGGCGTCTGTACAAATTCAGCGTGAGGAGTGTTAGTGGCAATGTAAAGAAGACTCTGAGCTTGCCCATTACAGGGACAGTAAGAACAAGTAAGCTTTTTCAATGGTTTATGATGGGTTTTAGACTTTTTTTTGCCAAATATTTTAAAATCTACAGTGCAAAAGTTAGACTGCTCCATCAGTTTATTTGTCATTAAAGTGCATGTTTTGTTGAATAAGAAATGGAATTGTACAAGATAAATCATCAGTCAAAACTTTAATATTTCTTTACAGAGCCTGATAAGATACAACATCTTCATTGTCGACCTCAGAACTCTACTGCCATTTCTTGTTCGTGGACACCTCCAGATTCTGACTTTGATGGATACACCATTGAATACAAAAAGAACGGATCTGATGTTGTTGAGTACTCCAAAAGAATTGAAAAACACAAAGCAGCACTTACAATCATGCATCTCGAACCGCATAAGAGATATGTTGTGTCTGTCAAAGTACATTCAGCTGATATGATAAGCCAGGTGGTAGAAGAGAGCACCATAACCATGATAGATCGTAAGTATTGGAGCCACAAGAACAAGGATTGAAGGATATTATATCACAAAAACATAAAAATAATCTCAAAAAAGTAGATTTGTAAATATGTAGACTACATCACATTGGGCTTGCCAATGGACTGTAGCTTAGTCACGTTTTGCTTTTTGTAAAGTAAGATTTATGCCAAATTAAATGTCCAAGGCAAAACAATACAAATTACAACCCCCTAATACACAGAGCAATAAAGAGAACAGTATAGAGTAGTATAAAAAAAATACATATTATCCATATATTTAAAGAAATACATATGTACTAAAAGTACTGGACAGGAATGGAGATAGCAATATCTGTGTTGCAATATGTGTTGCAATATCTTAATATCTTAAATGTGTCTTTTTAAGTGATTCATGAATAGAGTTGTTAGATACACATTTTGTGAAATGTGGTGTATAGTCGTTAATGGACATCTACCACCAGGATGAAGGTTTGTAAATCATGCACACTGACATACTGGTATGTGCCCCCTCTGGCAGGATCTGCTCTTCTTTTAGTTATGTATGCCCTTGTTTTCACAAGAAAAGGCTTTAAAAATGTAAATGATCTTGAGGGGCTCTAGGCTCCATTAACACCTATGAAGTCTAGAGCTCCTCAGGCTCATTTGCATCATTTTAGAAGGCTTTTTTTAAAGCTGAAAGAAGAGCATATCCTGCCAGAGGGGGCACACACCAGTATGTCAGTGTGCTAGGTTTACAATCCTTCATCCTGGTGGTAGATGTCCTTTAAGGTGGTTATACATTTATTCTGGTAGCAGAAAATATTACACTTTGATAATTAATAAATAAGATCCTCACCATAAAATATATGTTGGATTTTGAGGCAAGTATGTATGTGGTGCAACATGTATATACCATACATCATAATTTCAGTTTTATTTATTTTTTATAAATATTGTGTATTTCAAGGTCCTCCACAACCACCTCTTCATGTCAGAGTGAACAGAAAAGATTCTTTCATTAGCAAGTCATCAATCCATTTCAGCTTTAATTGCAGCTGGTTCAGTGACACCAATGGAGCTGTCAAATACTTCACTGTGATTGTGTCAGAAGCAGATGGTAAGCCCATATTAAATCCAAATGTTTTGCTATTCTGTCTTCTCTAAACTGTTCATGGGTAGCCCAGCTCTATCACTTTGAGATAGCAAGACATTATTCAATCCAGCAAGTCTAGTTGATCAGGACATAATAATCATTTATCAAGTGCCATCAATCTCAATACCATTGTCAATAAATGTATGATTCTGGTTTATGACAAAATGCAGTAATATGGTTTAAGCTCTTCGGTTCAATAATTTATCATATATGAATGTAGAAGTTATCATTTTATAGGAAAGAGGTGAAAGGTCTACTCATAGTGCACATGTGCCTACCAGCATAATGCCTACTAGTGTGCCTACCAGCATAGTGCCTACCAGTGTGCCTATCCGCATAGTGCCCACCAGCATAGTCCCCACCAGCATGATGCTTCATAAACTCCTAGCCAAACATCGGGCTTAGAGAATGAGTAGTCAGACCCACAGTCACATATGTGGTCTGTGTTGCTTTGATACATTTAAAAAAAACAAAAACATGATAACATCTAAGCATTAAAAACAAGGAATAAAGGGGAAGATTTATCTTTTCACTTTCAAGTTTTCCATTTGTCTAGTTCCCTTCATGTCTTGCTTCTTGGTCTAATTTGTCTTAGATGGATTCTCCTTTTTCTAAATTGTACCTGTGCCTGTTAGTCTAACATCACTGACTGGTGTGGAGGAGGTTTTTTTTTTAATTTAAAAATAAAAATGTCTCTCCTAAAAAAAATAAAAGGAATTGCAATTAGCAGTTTTGTCCATTTGTCAAAGTTTGCACATTTCTTTCTTTCTTTTGTTGTTTCTAAATTTCTAAATGTTTGGCATTTTAAAGCCAAAATAGTTTTTTTTTTAATGCATTTTTACATTGCTGTCTAAAATCAACTTTTTAATTTTTTTTTACCTGAAGTTTATTTCAAGGTGGTGAAGTCAGTGCTAGTCCCAGTTAACGAATACATCTAACTTTAGTCTAAACAGCTGGATTTGTAAGATAAATACGACAGATCCACCGAAAAACAGTGCACCACAAGTTGTGGTGCAAATGTGGAAACATTGCACAGAAAGTGTGCAAATAAGTCTCTGCACAAAAATGTGCTACTTTTTGGTTCTAAAGTTTAGAAGAAAGGTAGTGATAAATCTCCCCCAACGTGTCTAGATGACAGGCCTAAGTAGTCCTCACAGGTATGTAGACTAAAATCTCCCCCAATTGCTTCAGAAAGAGATGTGTATAAAATAAGCCAGTTCATAATTTCACCTAAAATGTCTCCATTGCTCTCTGGTGGTAGTGATTTTCCTTGAGGAAATTCAAATGGTGTCTGAAATCCCAACTCATAGGTTCACATTTACTTAGGGACGTGCACCAGTTTTCTGTCGGACTTTGCACATTCTTTTTAGCACATATTGCTTGCACAGGTATTTAAGAAGTGTCTGTGCCACATTTGTGTCGCACACAACCCTTTTGTGGTGAAGCTGCACTATACCCGACACAGCACATATTAGGGGGCATTGTTGCTCAGTTGGACAGATTTCACATGTAAATCTAACATGCAACAAAATTGTGTTGCACAACTCATGTTAAAGGTGCACCAAAAAAAAGTGTAGCACTCTGTCAGAGGTGTGCAATAGGCACTAGATTCATGAAGAATGAGTGCCAGAAATCCTGAATCTGGCGCCCTCGGCACACAATACAGGCAAACTGCATTTAGTGCAGTTTGCACTGTTGTTATTAAACATACCCCATATTTCAAAGCTTGTTGAAGGGTCAAACATTTAATTACAAGGTATCTAGAATTGGCAGTAGAGATAATCATGTTCTACCTTCTAGAATTGACAGATTAAGTTTACTTTAAAGCATTTAAAACATTTGCATTTTGCCAGAGTAGATGGCTCATTGATAGTGTAGACGCGTTCATTTAAGATTAATATAGCTTTCTAAAATTATAAATATGTATTAATAACATAGTTACTTACTAGTGTGCTAAAATGTATTGTTATTGCATAAAGAATGCTAAATAATCCTAGCACTAAGTACTTGTAGGGAAATATAGTACTTGCATGTTTTAGTTTCTTTGTTTCACAACTGTTCCACCTGCATTAGGCATTGACAGCCTGAAGCCTGAACCAATGCATCCACTGCCAACATATACCGATTATAAACAGAACAGCTCGGTTAAGGTCTATCAGACGGACTACTTTCCAAGCAGATGTGCTGAAGCCAATGACTACAATATCCAAACTTTCCAAATCAAGCTTGGTGGTGAAATGGAAGATCTGGGAGGAAAATGTGATCTAAATCAGAATAGATTATGTGATGGTCCCTTGAAACCAAGGACGTCCTACAGGTTAGATGATACAAGTCTAAAATACATCTTCTTTGTTATATACTTATATGACTCCTTTTGACATATTGAAAGTGAATGTAATCAAAACTGCATATACAACCAATTCAAGTTTCATTTCTAAACCTGCTCTTGGAAAATGAAAAACCTGGTCCATGGTTGGTTGTTATGAAAGAAGCAACTTGTCTTTATGAGAAACAGTTTTGATAAAAAGGTCTCATAATTCTGTCTTTAAATTGGAGCTCCTGTACGTGATATATGAAACTTATATGTAAGCGATAGTCCTGACCATTAAAATGGACCATTCAGCAATTTATTATGCGCCTCCATTCTGCTGTGTTGTAAACCATCCTGCTTCTTCTTAGATATACGGCACAATAAATTCTACTAGCTCAAAGAAAACTTTGTCAAGGTCAAAATTCTTCCCGGAATATTTTTGATTCTGAAAACTAGAGCAAGTAAAACAGATAGCTGAATCTTTTTAGGGAAATATTCACTTGCACCACTTTTGCAGCAGATATTTTTGGGTCATATGAATGGAACTTTTAGACACCAAAACACTTTGATTCAGATGAAAAAACTGGATTTATGTCACAGAAATCTGTTGTATATGAATATACAGAGCATGTCCTTGGCTGAGAAAATGTAATTGCCTTAATGACAAAATGGCAAAATGACATTTGCATTAAAAGAAGCTGTCAGAGTTCAGCAGCTTCTATATAGCACAGGGAATAACTCATTTTTTGGCAAAGTAGGCAGTTGACAGATTTAGTTGTACTTTGCAGGCAAGTGGGTGTTACTGAAGTTGTTTTCAATGTGCTCAGGGACTTGAGACATACTCACCGGTTTTTCTTCTGTCTTCTTTCAAGGTTCCTGGCATATGCCACTGTTATTCCAGAATGGTTGACAATATGTCATTATTTAGACCTTTTAAATTAACACTTTACTTTTGAGAACTTATCTTAAAAGTATTGGATTCTGAAAGCTTTATGATATACACTATTGTATAGATAACCCATAATCTGTAATTCATAATACTTGATGGTCACAGCTCCTCCCCTTTCTCCCCCAGCAAACTCCTGTATCCATGACTTGCTGTAAATCATATTTTAAAGGGTCCTTTTGTATAACTGGATGTAATGTCCATTGAAGTGACTTTGCCACAATAATAATAAACAGGAATAGAGCTCTTTCTGGGGGCAAATATAATTCTAATACAACCCCTTTAACAAGAAAAAAAAGATAAACAATAGTAACGTACAAAAAGTAAAATGTAAAAATCAGAAATGAAAAAAATGAACACAGACCAATTAAGGGGATATGTTTCTCTCGCTGGTTTTTATTAGTGAAATAATACAGGTGACCTGCTGCCTTTGATATGGTCTCTTATCAGCTCTTTATCTTTTTTTGTAGGATTAGTATTAGAGCTTTCACACAGTTGTTTTCTGAAGATCTAAAAGAATTCTCAGATCCGTTATTTGCTGACACTTTTTTCTCCTTGCCAATCACAACAGAAGCAGGTGAGGACGTGTGTATGTGTCAATGTTAATTACTAAGAATATGAACGCCATAAGCAGGTATCAAGCTATACATGTACAGGAAAACGAAAATTGCTCAGAGAATTAGAGTATTTTATCACATGAGTGTACATTTTTATCACATTCTTAGTCATATGTCTTCTAATTCCATAAAGAAAATAACATGTTATTAATAAAGTAAAAGTTTCACAAATCAGAGGAAAAAAGTGAAATTTGTTATAATATGTAAAGCATTTCCAAAGATATCATCATTTATAGAAGAGCAGAACAGAACTCCAAAAATTGACCTGGAAATTCAGGCACCAGTGACGCTTCGTAATTTCAGAATTTTTTTGGTCTCTATGACTATTGGATTTAAAAAATGTTAGATTGTCATATGAACCACAATTCACAATAAATCTTAATTGCAGAACCTTTGATAACTGTTATACCTGTTTATTGTAGCCTAGGGCTAAAGTACAGTAAATTACCAAAATCCAGAGGTCCATTTGTAAATAGGGGTCATCTGTAAGTCGGGTGTTCTTTAGTAGGGGACTGCCTGTACTTTTCTTAAATTAAAGTTCCCGTTTGGAGTCACTGTAAAGATTAGGTTATGGCACTGACGTACAAATAGTTTCCTACCTTTTATAAGCCTGAGTGATCCAATAATACAGTACAAGCTGGAAAAGTTCCCATTGTTTTCTGACACCTGCTGCCCTATAATCTTCAATGGAAATTTTCACATTTATGTTATATTTATTTGAGATCTAAAGATGAGAAAGTTAACACCTTAAGGACAAATAAAGTTTGTGTGGAAAAAAAAATAGAAAAAACACCATATTTATAGCAAATCCTCTGCTTGTCGAATTAGAGGTCCGTACATTTTATTAACATTGTAAAGGAGACAATATGTTTCTTACTTTATAGATTCAATTAAAACTTTTTTTATATTAAGACAAAGCAACATTTGGCCTGTAATCCTATTTCCTACACACATTTCCTTCCACAAATTGGCTATAAAATATTATTTTTTTCTGATGGTAATTTCTTTGTCTGTATTACAAGGCTGGCGCAATAGAAGCAATTGGTTTAATTAGTAAGGAAATTATGGAAACATCTGTCTATTTGTGATAGTCAGTAAAATATATTTAATCATATTGTTATTACTACATGTATTTTAGAAATCAGTGACACGAATATTTCACTACTGAAAGTTGCTGTGCATTAATAAAATACATAACAGAAGTTTGACGTATTTGTTATCAAAAGTATAATTTGTCAGATTTCTGCTCACAAAGAGGTGAAATCAAAGGTGCATTGAACATTTGTGAATTGGCATGAATCAGAATATGCAATGAATACATTATATAATATATTGCATAATATACAGGACAATTGTGTTTAATAATCATTGCTCTGCTCTTATATGACTTGGCAGAGCCTCTAGTAGGAGTGATTGAAGGTGTCAGTGCCGGCTTATTCCTCATTGTTGTCCTGATTGGAGTCACAGCTTTACTGATTTGCCGCCAGAAATGCAGGAGAGTGTGAGTATTCATGCATCACTAGAAGACTTTGACAGTTATGTATTGTGTAACATTGTACTTTACAGCCTGTGTCTTTATAAACTAAGGAGAATTTGTTAATAAAGTATATTAGAAAAATGTTCACAACTGTCCCCTCCCTACAATATTAAGAATCATATGAAATGATGGTTACTCTTTAAGCCATATAATGTATTTTGAATATAATATATGACAATTGAGAAATTTTCCCATTGTCTAATGTTATGAAAAATATATGTCCTTTTTATTCTAGCTACGATCAGGGTCAGATCAGAGCACAAACGCAAAGAGACATGACCTCATCTGTACATGTAAACATGGCTCATAAAGGGTAAGAAGAACCATATGCCTTAACACACTTTTCACAATATTCAATGTCACAAATATTTACTCGTATTTCATTTCTTTGTAGGAATAAACGATCTTCTAGGTAAGTAGACACCTCCCATAAAAGAAGCTCAATACACTTTACTTCATTATTGGTGCCTTTTAGTTTATTATATATTTATTTCATTACATTGTAGCCCTATCAAATCCAGTCAATTTGAAGTTCATTTCAGCAAACTTCAAGCAGACTCAAACTACTTATTATCCCAAGAATATGAGGTGAGAAATTTCTGTTGACTATTTTTTTTTCGACATGTGCTTAAAAATATATACCATGTGCTCTAAAAAGATTCTAAATGCCTTCTGCCAGATTAAAGAATGTTTGTATTTTGACTGTTTCTAGACAATCCTTGTGATTTGTACGGAAAAAGGAAAATGCTTGTGGCCTAAGTTGGGATGCACTGAATGCCAAAAATGTGCCAACATGGCAAACTTTAGGTGCTAGTTTCCTACATGAACTAAGCCAACAAATAGGAGGTGTAAAGTTAGGCTAGTCAGTTTGAAACTAAGACAGCTTTACCATTCAGCATTAGACAGTATTTGTGAATGCAATTTAATATTAGTGCAATATTTTCCATTGACTATTTCTAATTGTCTCACCAAAAACATAACATATGGACATTTCATAGTTGCCTGAGATGTCTAGGTCCCATCTCTGGGACCCCAGTTATCGAATAAACTTTGACACATTGGGGCAGATTTACTTACCCGGTCCATTCGCGATCCAGCGGCGCGTTCTCTGCGTTGGATTCGGGTCCGGCTGGGATTTATTAAGGTAGTTCCGCCGCCGTCCACCAGGTGGCGCTGCTGCGCTGAAAAGCATCGGAACGCGCTGGAGTTCACCGAGCCGGGCTGAGTGACGGTAAGTGCAAGCTCCGCAACAGATTTTTTTGTTTTAAATGCGGCGGTTTTTCCGAATCCGTCGGGTTTTCGTTCGGCCACGCCCCCCAATTTCTGTCACGGCGCCGATGCACCACAATCCGATCGCGTGCGCCAAAATCCCAGGGCAATTCAGGGGAAATCGGCGCAAATCGGAAATATTCGGGTAACACGTCGGGAAACCGCGAATCGGGCCCTTAGTAAATGACCCCCATTAACTCCTGGTCTGCAAACTAGAGTAACCAGCTACGTGTCCTGTTATTCTTGTCAGTCTCTAAAAGCTTTAGACAAATCCCTTCTGACTCAAATCATGTAGTAAGAATAAAATCATGTAGTAAGAATAAATATATAGCCAGTGATGGATGACGAGCAATACTGTAGATAATTAAATCAATAACAAATTTATAGAAATATATTATATTACCAAAACTTAGCTACATAATACTGAAAATACATACCTACATTGGGCATTTTATTACATATGAAGCATGATTCTATTTTCCAACAGCGAATGTTTGCAAATAGGGTCATCTATTATTACTAGTGACAGAATAGAAGTTTCTAGTTCCCAATTCTTCAGTTTAGTATTTGTAGAGTCATATGTCAAGTTACCATTTTAAGAACTTCCAATTATAATCAATTGATGATCCTTCCTCTAGAGGACATGTCCTGTTGAATCGATGGCCCTACAAAGCTACTCAATGTATCAGTCTCTTCAAGAGAAGCTAAAGCTTTTTCATTACTTTTATTCTTCAGGATCTTAAAGATGTTGGGCGAAACCAAGCATTTGACATAGCACTGCTACCAGAGAACCGAGGGAAAAATCGATACAATAATATACTACCATGTGAGTATTTTTTGTCACTTTAACATACTACAGTGCAGGTAACCAAAAATGAAAAATAACCTTTATTATATTGTCATCACCATTATAGGACAGAACTAATTGTTACTTTTAACCCAGTGTCATTTTCCTCAACCTGTGAAAAAATGCATTCGACCAAGAGTGGTTGGGAATAAAATTTTAAAAAATCCAATCATAAATGCATTAAATTGGGGATATGTATGCCTCAAGCATTTCTACCTATTTAGATGAATGAGTCAGAAATGTTTATAACACATTTGCTGCATGGGAAGATTCCCTAAATATAATTTTATTATAACGTTATGTTGTGCACCTTTAACTTTGAAGCTCCATATCTCACCATCCACTACAGTTTTGAATGTGAAACTACTATAATTTTAAAGAAAATTATGTTGACATCTCATACATATATTTGATTTGCAACTTAGTTATGCAGATACTTACCTTCTAATTCCTTTTTTAGTGTTTTGCTCCTAAAAATCTAAATGTTAAATTTTATTAGTATTTTGTAAATCATCCTTTGCCTTTCAACACTGCCTGAATCTTCCTAGGAATGCTCTAGATTCAAACATGGCTCATCTGCATTCTGATCCTAAACCTCTTCTAAATAAACCCAGTGATGGTGCATACTGGCTGGCTCACTTGGTTATGAACACAGCTTTTTTTTCTTCAACTCTACTCCAAAGTGTTCAATTGGTTGAAACTCTCGAGGCCAATCCAGCAACTCTACTTCATTGTCTTCACCAATCTTCACATATGCTGTGATTCATGATCCTGCTGGTACACAATGGGGAAGATTTATCAAGCTGTCTGAAAGTCAGAATATTTCTAGTTGCCCATGGAAACCAATCACAGATCCCCTTTAAAATATTCATGAGCACGGGTAAAATGAAAGCTGAGTTGTGTTTGGTTGCCATGGGGAACTAGAAATATTCTGACTTTCAGACAGCTTAATAAATCTGCCCCAATGTCTGCCTTTTAATACCATTAATATTTGAACATATGAGTAACTCATTTTGTAGTTTACTCAAATATAGCTTGGTATTGAGACCAACATTAATCCTGGTCAATGTCTATGACTGTGAAATAATCTCATGTCATCAGGTTTTTCCATCAATTTCGAGAGTTCCTACTCTTTGCTAATGAGAGCCAACACTTCTTATGACAATATGAAAGTCAAGGATTCTTCACCTTTTTTTTCGGCCTACCATTCCAGACTTCGTGATCTCACTATAATGAAGCATAGTACCCACCTCCACTGCATCGTGGCAGTCAAGCCAGTATTGCTAGACCTTGCAATGAGCTGATTCCAATGTTTGTCTGGATGTCCATTTTGGAATTGATGGACAGACTTCAATACCAAACCAATATAATAATTTTGTACTCTTCCAACTGTCTTGTCACCTCACATGATGCAATATTTTTTTCCTGAGAGACAAGTATCGATGGGCTCAATGATACTCTTTACTTGCTAAAAGTATTCGAACCAGTGAAGTTTTATTTTAGAATGAACTTTATAGCACACTCAGCTATTAGGAAACATAAGAACAGGTTATAAGTTGTGATATACAAGAAGAAAAAGGTTGTTCCACCACCAGGAGCAAAGTAGGAAGAATGTAGTTACATGACAAGAATCTGCATTTCTAAACATTTGTTAAATAGTTGCAAGTCAAATTTATACAGATAGTGTAGTTTACTATAGTGGATGGTGAGATATGGATCCTGAAAGTCAGAATAATGCAGAGCCTTTCACATGGTTTTATAATCTCTCAGTTGGTCATGGTAGTGCCATACTCCCAAATTAGGTTGTGTCAGATTTCACAGAAATAGTTACGATGCAGCATGTTTTCTGCCTCTCTTTAGATGATTTCTCACGGGTAAAACTCTCCAATGTGGATGATGATCCATGCTCAGACTACATAAATGCCAGTTATACACCGGTAAGTAATTTGTTTTTGTGTATTGTTGAACATTTTGCAGTAACTGTGCAATTTATTTTACTGAATATCAGATTCAATTTCCCACATCAATACAATATTTCCGTACTGAAGAAGTATCGAGTGTCTATACTAGTCATAAGAGGTATTTTCAGTGTATACAGCCACAAAATCTAATTTGTCCTATTTATGGGAAAAGGAATGTATTGTACATTGAGAACATCTTTTCTTATTACCGTATTTTCCGGACTATAAGGCGCACATAAAAGCCTTGGATTTCCTTGGAAATCCAAAGTGCGCCTTATAGTCCGGTGCACCCTATGTATGGCGCAGGGCAGCGGACCATACTTACATAGGTCCCCGCTACCGGAGACCGGAGACAGCAGATCTCCAGCGGGAACTGCAGACCACGCGGCACGAACAACATCTGCCGCGTGGTCTGCAGTTCCCGCTGGAGATCTGCTGTCTCCTGTAGCGGGGACCTATGTAAGTATGGTCCGCTGCCATCCTCCACCTCCCCCTCACCTTCCCCGCTCACCTTCCCTGCGTCGCCGCGTCTCGTCGGGTCTCGTCTTCGGGTCGCGTTGCGTCTCTTCTCGTCGGGTCTCCGCCCCCGGACCTCCGCCACGCCCCCGGACCCTGCGCCTTATAGACCGATGCGCCTTATATATGGAATTATTACATATATAAGGCGCATCGGACGGATGCGCCTTATATTCCGGTGTGCCTAATGGCCCGGAAAATACGGTAAGTGAAGCTGCTACTTTAAGTAAAACCACTGAAACCACTAGTATTATAGTCACATTAATAATATATATAAGACTATAATATGCAGTTCTAGAACTTTTCGCCACTGAATAGGATAGATATGACTTGAATATGATGCCTGCATAGGACAAGACAGTTGGCGATAAGACTATAGTGCAAATTGTAATCCATATGTACTAACCCAATATGATTGTCCATTAACATCCAGTGATTTGATGCATGACATTATAAAAGGCTGTTAATGACCATTGATTAAAGATTTAGCATACATACATTAACCACCATCTTTATCACACATTATAGCCATATAGATTGTACTAATATATTTGTAATAACCCAATTACTCTGCTAAAGTATTTTATTTATTACATTATTATTATCATCAATAAGAGACACTTAAACAGAATTATGATAATAGCAAAAAGATAAGTCGAAATTATGGTAATATGAGATTAAACCTTTTTTTGTATCAGAAGCATGTGTTTATGTGATATATCAATTACCAGTGAACAGTTGCATTTAATTATTATTTTTTTCCATCCTAACCCTTAACATTGTAGGGCAACAATTTCCGTAGAGAATACATTGCAACACAAGGGCCACTTCCTGGCACCAAAGATGACTTCTGGAAAATGGTGTGGGAGCAAAATGTTCACAACATTGTGATGGTGACTCAATGTATGGAAAAAGGACGGGTAAGAGGAAGATAAAATAATCTTAATTCTGTGAAATGTATGGATTGTAAATAACGTAATGATAAAGGAATTCTAACACTGAATTTCACTTTTACAAAGCTGCTCCATTGCTTTGCAGAGGTGAACATGCACATTGTAGGCATTCCTTTACATTGGTGATCAGCAGGCTCCTTCTATTATAAAGCTTAATTTTATCTTTATTTAAATAAGGCAGAAGTGTTTTTGGGGTTTCCACATCCACTGCTGGACATCTACCATAACCTCTGCCTACTCCAGTGCTGCTCCGAATAGATGACATCACCAATCCCTTGGGACTTCATGCGCATGCGCTCTAGGCTCTCCATGACACTGCCATCTGATGGATGATGTCATCTACTAGGGGCAGCTCCAGAGGAGACAGAAGGTGTGGTAGAAGAAGAGGGCTTGTAGCCAGAGCTTAGAGGGGCACAAGTAACTCTCCTAAAAGCACTTCTAACTAATTTACATCTCAATACAATTACGTTTTATACTGGAAGGAGCCTGCTG
The DNA here is from genome assembly GCF_040894005.1 of Engystomops pustulosus. Classification (NCBI taxonomy): domain Eukaryota; kingdom Metazoa; phylum Chordata; class Amphibia; order Anura; family Leptodactylidae; genus Engystomops; species Engystomops pustulosus. Next base: position 90,510,454 of record NC_092414.1, on the reverse strand, counting down.
ATCACCAATGTAAAGGTATGCCTGTAATGTGCATGTTCACCTCTACAAAGTTCAGGTGGGGTTTTATACAGGTGAAATTTGCTGGTAGATTCCCATTAAAGACTGTAAAATTAAAGACTGCTAGTAATGTAACATAAGTCATGTTAAAAGATAAAACAGGGCCTAGTCCATTCTATGTAAGACAATTCATTCATGAAAACAATAAGAGCTGCTTGAAAGCCATGGAATTGTGTAATGGAATATGTATTTATGCCCTGATAAGTATGTAAGGCAAAGACAGCAAGAAGTGTGACCATTTTGCAGCAAAAATGTGTAATTTTTCATTCAACATACTGTAGGTTAAAGATAAATAATGTTACTCCTCTGCTATCAATTGTCTTTTCATTACACATGGTGTTATTAGAATTTCAATTTCAATTGCATCCATCATCTATTTTCTCTCTTGTCTCTTGCTAAAATACATGAAATACGTTATGGTAAAGAGAGTAATTCATCATTCCCTTGGGAAGAAATAAATGAGAAAAATAACTTGGTTGAGCTACGTTTTTTCAACCAATACAATGTTTCACCACTGTGAAATTTAAGGGTGATCTTTGATCAGCATTAGTGGCCACATCTAATTCAGGCTTTACCAGGTATTGTCAGGCAACAATGGCAACAAAGAAAGTTGTTAATTGTGAGTGTTAGGCCTCTTTATAACGAATGTTATAACAATTATCCACTCTCTATAGCAAGACATGGTGCCCGATTGTTCGTACGGGAAAAGATAGGGCATGCTCTATCTTTTTCCTGTGGATGATATGATGCAAATTGTGCAACTGGACATTGGTCCCTCACACGTTCATGTGAAAGGGACCTAAGTATGGCTTTAAGTGGTCGTGGAAGAGCACCCTTACAATGACAGATTATCATTGTTTGTAATAAAGCCACCACATTTTTGGTGAATGAGCAAGAAATTATTAGTCCAGTGAAATATTGTACATCATTTGCTTGTGTCATTGAACAGTAATTCTCAATGACCGTAATGGCCAATGTGGACTAAGATGGCTATGTCTGCACCTAGGATATGATCACTGATCCAATGATTGTTCATTTTACAGGTGTATACCCAGCCAACTTCTTTCTAATGTTTATGGTCTAAATAATATGTGTCACTATCTGCATTTCATCATTTAAAAAAAGATAGCTGATACATCAATTTTAAGATATCATAGATTAAGGCATTGCCCTATCCCTTTCCATCTGTTAGTGACTGAAGATAACAAAAAGTGAGATTCCCTGTAAAAAAAAACATCTTTTATTAGCTGTTTTGCACACCAGTCTTAAAATGCTCCTCCTCCCCCCCAACCCTTGCTGGCTTACGGTGTACCAGATCTACTAATAGCAAACCAGTTTGTTACAGGCATTTATTTATATTAGGATAGGCAACACAGAGTGTCCCTCCTACAATTGTATACCGACCAACTCTATCAAATAGTATCCAAAACCCAAAGCACACAGAGCAATGTATTGATAATGTTGTTCCCTGGATCCACTACCTGTTCATGAATTTATTAAGATGCATAATGCAATTATTAATGCACTTACATACTCCTTTATGTGCAAAAGGTCTGCTGGCAATGTATCCATTTGGATACAAGTCTACTTTTTGACTTGTTTTAAAATACTGTTTGTGATATATGGTTTTTTAATTGGAATTTTTTAATAAAAATTAACTGTTATCACCAGATTGCTCTGTGTGCTTTGGGTTTCAGATCTACTAATAGGCCCTGGCAATTTTAGACCAGGTCTCACCTGGCAGGGATTTAAACTATAGTCTCCACTGGAAAACTATATTTTCCAGAAGAGACTATAGTAAATATGGCAAGCCAGGGAGTTCACCCCCCCCCTACCAGCTGCAGCCCCACTATCTTGAAAAGCCCCTAAATTGGCGGGGTACGGGCTTCTAAAATGTCTTATCCACCATAAAACTGGCAGATATATAAATCTCTTTCAATATAGAGCATTGGATAATAAAGTGTGTAGTGAATTGTTCTCAGTGGCTTTGTAATTGTTATCTCCATAGCTCTACATTTAATGCACTTTATGTTCCTGTAGTAAGAGCAGAATGGAGAATTAATGCTCACATGACCTGCAACTAAAATAGAGGTTGATTTAAGGTATTCATAACAAAGAGGTTTATAAACATAAATCACCAATTGAATTAAGAGGTTGGAGTAACTTTCATTAAACGCTGCGAGACAAACCCTAACCACAAGAATAAGAAGAGTGAAAGTAGAGAATTAGGAACATAAATATTAGTACTGTCAGTTTGATAAGCATAATGGGAAAACATAATAACCAAGGCATAGCAGGAGAAAATGTCTCCCACTTAGTAGATAGAATAGTAATTCAACATAGACAAACAAGATGCTTTCATTAAAAGAAAAAGAAGAAAAACCCTTGGAGGCTCCTAATACCTTTCTGTATTATATCAGCACTTGTGAGACGCAGAGCTCGTTGTCATTTGGATTTTAATGAGATATAAAAAATAGTGTGCAAAAGCATCACCGCCTTACATGTTATATAGATGGCCAGAAACATGTTTCAGTCTGGAATAATTTATCTTCAAGTGAAGGATGGAAGTAAATGATAAAAAAATGTTTGAAAGGTCAAGGTAACCTTTACAAAATCATTGACAGCGGATTACGGAAGAAAACACGCTGAACTTTACATATCCTCATACTTTCTTAATGTAGAAGATGGGAACACACAAAATCTAAAAGTCACGCTTTTTCCAGCAGATATAAGTAATGAGAAATATCAAGACATTTTCTTGTGTCATGAACATATTGCATGTAAACATTTCCATATATAAAGTAAATGAGAGATGGTTTATTTATCCTCTGAACTAGACCTAGAATCACATCATACTTCTTAGACAGAGGTGTTAGCCTAATTTTTCAGTCACTATGGCCTTAACAGTTGGGCAAGCATCCCAGTAGGTAAACACTCATAGGGGTAATTACACACAAAAAAAAACTATGCAGCTTTATATGTAAGCACCTACAGACCCAAGAAAATCTGTTGCAGCCAGATGGCCCATATGTATTATGCCTTCTCTGCCAGGAAACTGGTGGTGAGTTCATACAGCAAGTCCTATTAGTGCCATTTTTTTGGATTTTTGCAGGGAGCGGGGCATGTAGGTGGTGGGAAAAAAATGAGACCATACACAGATCTGTACGCTGTAGTATGAAAAAATGATTAGCGTCAGAACATGGCAAAATGAAGAAATAGTTAAAAGGTTAATTTAAAAAAAAATCTTTTTTAAAAGGGGTTTGCTCATGAAAGAAAGTTTTCAGTTTTCAATCCCCTAGTTATGTTTACTCAATAAAGATCATTTCTAACCCCCTTACTATACAATTTTACTTAGTTTTATTGCTGTTTTAGCTCCTATCACCCAGTGTAAAATGTAAAATTCCAGAGTGTGGGCGGGACACTTCATGATTGTTGTGTGCTGACAACCAGATTATCATGGTTTACGGTTTATCTGAGGGTGTCTAAGCTGGTCTTGCAATACAGGAGGGGGGCTGGAAGCAGAGAACACTGCAGTAATGCAGGGAAGAGGGACTGGAGGCAGAGAACACTGCAGTGTGCAGACAAGAGAAGCTATTCATGAGAAGAATCTGACTATAGGCAAATTTGGTCGTAGCCAGGGACAACGAAATTCTTAACACCAGGATTAATGGAGAAAGGTTGAAATGCTGTAATAAAAGTGAATTAGAGAATGTGTTATTTTGTTATCCTGAGTATATGTTTTTGTTTGCTACATTATTTATATCCTTTCTGAAATTTTGTGATGAGCTTAGAAAACGATCTAGGTTTCAACTACTTCCATATATTCTATTAAAGGAAATGTCTCCTATTTATCTTCTTATATGCATTACTTCACAATTACCATTGTTATAGATATACAATTCAAGTTAATAGTGAATTTATTCGTATAGGACTTCTAGCTTCAAAAGATAAAACACTTTTACAGCCATTGACTGTGCCTCAGCATTTCTTCTAACAGACAGCTAAGATCATTCACAATTTATCTCATTCTGCTTCCTCTTTGCAGGTAAAATGTGATCATTACTGGCCCTTTGATCAAGACTCATTGTATTATGGCGACCTCATAGTTCAGATGCTGTCAGAATCTGTGCTTCCCGAATGGACAATAAGAGAGTTCAAAATCTGCAGCGTAAGATCTTTTCCCTCATATTGAGATTAAACAGTGTGAATGCATCCACTTCTGTTTGGCTTCATTTATCAAGTACATGAGATCGATGGCAGGGAACACAATATGTAAATCTTATTTTGCTAAACTTTTTCAGCAATTCATCACCCTGATTTGTGCCCTTTCTGATGACCCAGATGAACTTTATATTTATTAAAAGGTCATAACTACTTATTTTGTAAAACTTGCAAACCTCTATGTTGCAATAGAAAGTTTGATGATGTGGCAGACAAATCTGCATTGTGGCCTTTAGTCTTGTGGATACAGGAACATAATTTATGGACCTCGGGTTATAATAATGTTAATCGAGCACTCCACAAAAGTGAATGGATACTTTATAAATACTTCCGGGGCCTCTTGCGTCTGAATTTATGAAGTGTCGGCACCACAATATTGGTGTTTTCTAGAACTCTCGACTTGTTCTATTTTTGGGCGCTTCTTGTGAATCCAACAGTTTTCTGGCACTTCTATTTTTCCGACGCCATTTTTGGTGACACAAAAAGCTGGCTAGGGAGTTCTAAATCTTTTGGAACCAATTAATTATTCCCTTGCACCACAAACTTACATCCCACTGAAAAATATAGCACGGTTCCAGCAACACCCTGCCCCAAAAATCATAAGTGTCCCTTTTAGTGTCCTGTATATACTTGAGTATAAGCCGACCCGAGTGTAAGCCGAGACCCCTAATTTTAACACAAAAAAACTGGGAAAACCTATTGACTTGAGTATAAGCTGAGGGTAGGAAATGCATTGTTCACACCCTCCCCAGTGTATATAGCCAGCCAGCCCCCTGTAATATATATCCAGCCCCCTGTAGTACATAGACTGACAGCCCCCTGTAGTATATAGCCTGCCACCCCCCTGTAGTATATAGCCTGCCAGCCCCCTGTAGTATATAGCCAGCCCCCTGCAGTATATAGCCTGCCAGCCCCCTGTAATATATAGCCTGCCCCCTGTAGTATATAGCCTGCCAGCCCCCGGTAGTATATAGCCTGCCAGCCCCCTGGAGTATATAACCTGCCAGCCCCTAGAGTATATAGCCTGCCAGCCCCTGGAGTATAATGCCTGCCATTCCCTGGGGTAATATGCCTGCCAGCCCCTGGAGTATAATGCCTGCCTGCCCGTGGAGCATAATGCCTGCTATCCCCCGGAGTATATAGCCTGCCAGCCCCTGGAGTATATAACCTGCCAGCCCCTGGAGTACATAGCTTGCCAGCCCCTGGCGTATATAACCTGCCAGCCCCTGGAGTATATAGCTTGCCAGCCCCTGTAGTATGTAGCCTGCAAAACAGTGTACTCACCTTGTGACGCCCCTCCGGCAGGTCCTCTTCAATTGATCAATGCTTCGGTGCCCCATCGCCGTCCGTCGCAGGGATAGTGACGTCAGCCGATCGCTGACATCATAGTGTGTGCCGATGCCGGCGCACATAGTAAGATGTCAGTGAGCGGCTGACGTCACAATCCCTGACAATCCCTGACAATCCCTGACAGCTGGCGGAAAGACACGGAGAAGATACCAGAGCACCGATCGACCTGCCGGGGGGCGTCCAAAGGTGAGTACACGGTTTGTTGACTCGAGTATAAGCCGAGTTAGAGTTTTTCAGCACATTTTTTGTGCTGAAAAACTCAGTTTATACTCCAGTATATAAGGTACCTATTTTTTGGGCAATTTGATCTACTACATACTAACAAGGTATTGCAGTATTAATTATGCGATTGCTGTGATATAGGGGTTATTTTACTTTTGTTTGCAAAAGTTGCAATTATAAATATGGTAAAAGTACATTGCGGGAAATCTATCTGAAGTGTCTGAGAGCAGAACTGTTATAGTAGCCCATGGAAACCAATCAGAACTCAGCATTCATTTTCCCACAGATAATTATAATTATTAAAGGTGAGCTCTGATTGGTTGCCATGGGCAACTAGAACAGTTTTCTGATAAATCTCCCCCATTGAGTGCATATTTGCAAAGAGTGTTAATATAACTTTTTTCACCTGTTAAAGTTAAGATTTCTTCTTTCTCAGTAGATCCTCTAGTCCCTTTTGTGCTCCAGTTTCCTAGACTAAAAACCAAATTGTTGTTTTCTATTGTGAATTATGTATTGATTTTTCCATGTACATTACAAAACTCGTGAAATTTGCCAGGACTATAAATTACGAATAAATTATAAGATTAATTAAGCGAAAATTGACAAAATTGTTAACACTTCTCTGTAGGAAGATCAACTAGATGCTGCCAGACTGGTCCGTCATTTCCACTACACTGTGTGGCCTGATCATGGAGTCCCAGAGACCACCCAATCTCTGATTCAGTTTGTACGAACTGTCCGGGATTATATTAACAGGACACCAGGAACCGGTCCTACTGTGGTCCATTGCAGGTACTAAAATAACTTACTTGTTTTATTGCCTTTATTATTTCTAGCCATTTATGTATTGCATTAGTACATCTTCAATATGTATTGGTGCACATCAGGCAGTTGGGATGCTTTTAGGATTAGGGATCCAACCCCTAATAATGTGTAAATATAATCTAAGCACACCAATATGCGATTTGAGAATTTTAAAAAGTTTCACATATGAACATTTTGGGCTGCAGTAGCAGCCTTTATCAAATACTGAAATACAAAGCCAAAACACAGAAATTTTATTGCTGGATAGATGACTTAAGTGAATATGCTTAAATTAAATTGTTTGTCACAGTATGCAATTTGGTGACAAATATACATTGAATATAACACAGTAAATATATCAATAGGCTCAAAATACCCTAAAGTCATAGGAAAATATAAATATAGCAATAGACTCAAACTACCCTTAAATCATAAGTAAATATAGCTATACAACAAAACCATTGTTCCTCAGGTAGAGTGTATACAGGGCAGTGAATATAATACAGAAAAACGGAATCTAATCCCTAAAGGGGAATAAGGGAATGTATGGATGCTACACACATGAAAATTACACAGGGCAGTGAATGGCACTGAAACCATAGGTGATTCGATATCTCATCGTGTATGTATGGAATATGTAGGGCTGTAAAGAAATATATAGATATAGGAATATAGCAAAGTCTTACCAAAGGCCGACAGGTAATGGGTGAAGAATCAACAGCAGAGGTGCCTGGGTATAGTACTGCTGTACTCTGGAGTGTGGCAGAAGGTGCGCCGCTGTATATGAATGCAGCCAGTGGCGAGCAAGGGGCGTGGTGTGCAGGGCTGAAAGTTGTGTATTCCGCATACTTCCAGTTTTCGCTATGATTTAAGGGAAGTTTGAGCTTATTCCTATATTTATATTTTCCTATGACTTTAGGGTAGTTTGAGCCTATTGCTATATTTATTGTGTTATATTCAATGTGTGATGATATACACATTTGCTGTATCTATTCACTGAATTGTATACTGTGACCAACAATTAAGTCTTTTTACTATAAGTATATTCACTTATTTCTAAGTCATTTATCCAACAATGTAATTTATGTGTTTTGTCTTTCAGTATTTGATAAAGGCTGCTACGTCAGCCAAAAACTTCATATGTGAAACGGGCCGTATGTCCACTTATAACTCTCAAATTGCATATTGGTGTGCTTGGATTATATTTTTGCATTAGTACACTTTTATCATTCATCTACCTCAATTATTGGGGAAGTTACATGCCGAGACAATAGTGATGGGTCATAATTGCATGTTTGATTGGTAGGGATCCTAGGTCCAAATGACACACCTGACAAGAAGGGTCCTGTTTAGAGATGAGCGAGCATACTTGTCCAAAACGACTCTTTGCTCGGACGAGTATTTTGCCTGCTCGATAACGAGCTTTCACTTAAGGAAACACAGAACAGTGAAGAACACAGTGAAGAAAACATTGCAGATGTTTCCGTACATCTGCAAACTTATCAGAAGACATTAGTGCAGAACGGTGTTCTTCACAATAGTATGTGAAGAACAATATGTGTGAAGAATCTTCACACACATTGTTCTTCACATACTATTGTGATGAACACCGTTCTGCACTCCGGTCTTCTGATAAGTTAGCAGATGTACGGAAACATCTGCAATGTGTTCTTCAGCGAAGAACACATTGCAAATGTTTCCGTACATCTGCTAACTTATCATAAGACATTAGTGCAGAAAGGTGTTCTTCACTATAGTATGTGAAGAACAATGTGTGTGAAGAACACATTGCAGATGTTTAACACGGGTCATTCTACTTTTTTAAATTCCATGAATATTCCATTGTTTAAAAAAAAATGAAGAAACAGGACTGACTTCCTTATTTCTCAATAAAAGGACACATTTTATTGGTCTCCTTGGTCCCCTTGAAAAATGCTAGAGTCTCCCATTGACTTCAATGGGGTTCGTTATTCGAAACGAAGACTCGAGCATCGGAAAAAGTTCGACTCGAGTAACGAGCACTCGAGCATTTTAGTGCTCGCTTATCTCTAGTCCTGTTTATTCATTCTTCGGGCCACAATAGATCACCTTCACCTTTTACAGCTAAATGGGGACCATGAGACACTGTTACTGGCAATAACTAGGGTTGGAGAGATGGGTTCTTTATCTGTAAGAAATATGGTGTATGCTGTATTGCTGGCTTTCTCTAGTTACCCTTCCATAGAACCCTGATAGATCCTTTACCAGTACTTGTCTTTCTTCGTAAAAGAAATGTACCTGACCTAATAAAGTCATTCTTTTCCTATTCACCAGCTTATAAAATACTAACTCCAGATAATCTATAATGTATTAAGTTATCTTCCAAATACAAACCTACAGAGAATTTCCTTTATGTGTTTTAGTGCTGGAGTTGGCAGAACAGGAACATTCATTGCCCTGGATAGAATCCTGCAACAAGTAGACACCAAGGACTCAGTAGATATTTATGGAGCTGTGTATGATCTACGACTTCATCGTGTGCACATGGTTCAGACTGAGGTAAGAGTGCTGCTTTATTAAGGTGGGAGCTGTATATTAGAGGTAAACTCTTGTTTGTATCTAGGCTGGCCAACTGCCCCTTAGAAGGCCTTAAAAATAAACTTATAACATTCACTTGCAACTCAATAAATGAGCCAATAGCATTGGACCACTTAAAATGCACAGTTTATGGCTACAGGTGTATTATCATATTTAATATCTATATCATTTCCACAGGACATGTAATAAACACATGATAAATGTGGGTCCCACGGCTGGGCTGGATGGGGAATTTGCAGAAAGTTTTTCATTCTCTCATTTTGCAGATGTTAAAACATTTAAAATGAGCAAATTTTATGTAAAACCAAAATGTTCTCTTCAGAGTATTTGAAGGAATAATTAACTATTAAACTGATCTTCAGGCTTGAGCTTAAACTTCAGAACAGATGAGGTCAGCACTTTTTGTTTCACCGGAAATCTTGAAACCTTTATTCAAACATGGTGACACAGCAAGTTACAGGTATTAACACATAAGTGCAGAAAAAAGCATCTTCTTACGCATTTCTGACCAATAAGGTCCTTAGTCATAGATGTTTCAGGCTTGAGCTGCCTATTTCCTTTTAGAATGGAAATCCACAACTAAAGTAATTCACAACTACACTGCTCAAAAAAATAAATAAAGGGAACACTTAAACATCACAGTATAACTCTTAACAACACTTAAATCAAACTTCAGTGAAATCAAACTGTCCACTTAGGAAGCAACACCAATTGACAATCAATTTCACAGGCAATTAGCAAGACACACTTAATAAAGGAGTGGTCCTGCAGGTGGGGACCACAGACCACTTCTCAGTACCAATGCATTCTAGCTGATGTTTTGGTCAATTTTAAATGATGGTGGTTCCTTTACACTCGTGGGAGCATGAGACTCTACAACCCACATGAATGGCTCAGGTAGTGCAGCTCATCCAAGTTGGCACATCAATGTGAGCTTTGACAAGAAGGCTTGCTGTGTCTTTCAGCATAGTGTCCAGAGGCTTGAGGCACTACCAAGAGACAGGCCAGTCCGTCAGGCAATGGGGAGGGGGCCGTAGGAGGGCAACAACCCAGCAGCAGTATCGCTACCTCTGCCTCCAGAAGGCTACAAATGTGCACGCTACCTCTGCCTCCAGGAGGCTACAAATGTGCACATGCCTGCAGAAATGGTTAGAAACCGACTCCATGAGGAGTGTATAAGGGCGAGACGTCCACAGGCGGTGGGAATTTACCAGAGAACAACATGATTAGCAAATTTGCCCCTGACGCTCTGTGCTCTTCACAGATAAAAGCAGGTTCACACTGAGCACATGACAGAGGTGAAAGAGTCTGGAGACACCATGGAGAGTTAACAGCTGCCTGCAACATCCTTCAGCAGCACCGGTTTGGCAGTGGCCAGTAATGGTGAAAGGGTGGAACTCTTTGGTGGGCCGCACAGCCCTCCATCTGCTAACCATAGGTAGCCTTACTGCCATTAGGTAAAATGAGATCTTCAGACTCCTTGTGAGACCATATGCTGGGTTCCTCCTAATGCAGGACAATGCTAGACCTCATGTGGCTGGAGTGTGGCAAACTGCAAGATGAAGGCATTGAAGCTATGGACTGGCCTACTTGTTTTCCAGGCCAGAGTCCAAATGAGCACATCTGGGATATCACGTCTTGTTCCATCCACCAATATCACGTTACACCACAGACTGTCCAGGAAATGGCGGATGTTTTTGTCCAGGTCTGGGAGGAGATCCCTTAGGAGACCATCCACAACCTCATCAGGGGCATGCCAAGGTATTATAGGGAGGTCATACAGGCACGTGGAGGCCACACACAATACCGAGCCTCATTTTGACTTGTTTTATGGACATTAGATCAAAGTTGGATCAGCCTGTGTTTTTCCACTTTAATTTTGTGTTTGACTCCAAATCCAGGCCTACATTGGTTAATAAATTTAATTTCCATTGAGGACTTTCCACTGATTTTGTTGTCAGCACTTGCAAATTTGTACAGAACAAAGTATTCAATGCGAATATTTTATTCATTCGGATCAAGGATGTGTTATTTGAGTGTTCCCTTTATTTTTTGAGCAGTGTATTTAGGCCTAGGTAATTATGTTACAGAATGATCAAGTAGAACAAATATCAGAAACCAAACCATCATAGTCACTGCAAAATAAATTTACCTTAAAAGGGCGTGTCCTGTGAAATCCCATTTTTTGCAGGCCTAAAAACAAGTAAATAATTGTCAGTACCAATAATCCCTATCTGCTTGTGGCCAATGGACAGGGTAACCCTACATTATTGCTCTCTTAGATATGATGGGAATCATTCACTGTATACATTGAACTCAATAATTAAATTAAGAAATAAATCAGAATGTAGTCAAACATGTTAAGCAATTGGGCTTATATTGTGACAGATCTCTTTCTGTTATTAGCAAAACAAAATTTTTAGGAAACTCGGTCACTAAAAACTTATCGGTGGACACTAATGGGTGGACAGTTAAAGAGACTCTAATTCCATATATATCATTTAATTGTGCTCTCCAACAGTCAGCATGAAAATAGTCCACGTGTTAAAGCAGATAGGAGTCACAAGAATAAGATTCCCTAAGATCTTCTCACTTATGCAGTTATTAAAGTTATCATCTCTAAAGGGAATCTGGGAGCTGCAGATAGTCGGAAGCAGCCTTAGATCTCCATACCATACTTTGTGTATCTTGTTAGAAGTGATAGGAAATTATAATCCAGCTATGCAGTATGCAGAGCTCTGGGCAAGTCTTTCAGCCTGAAGAGCTTTCTACACTGTGAAATGTGCTTTTCCTCAGCCCCTCAGATGAGTAAATAATGTATCAGGATTATGGTTGAATAATTAGTGCAATTTTTTGCATATGTTTTTTATTTTTGCCTTGCTGCGCCTGTTGGACCTTATTTATGAAGCGTTGGCGTCACAATATTTGTCCTTTTACGACACTCACTGCTTTTTTTTTTGGGTGCGAATTTTGGGGTGACTTTGAAATCCCAACACCTTTTCTGCACTTCTGGTTTCCCATGACTTTTTTTTGCGCAATTTTTGGTGCACCTCTAGAGCTGAAAAAAGCTGATCTGGGGAGTTCACCTTCTCTAATGCGTAGACAGTTCTAAACCTTTTCAGTCCTGCGCCAATTCATTAACCTCTGGCGCCACAATCTGGGTGTAAATTATAGCACAATTTGTGCACCAAAAAAAAACTCCTACGTCACAATTGATAAATCCCCCCCATTATCCCTTGTAGGGAGTAGGGCCGGTGTCAATCTCCAGATGTCCAGTTATTTATTTGTTTATGTATCTTCTTTATAAAATACAGAAGATCTGTTAAAATCGATAAAATCATCTATTGTGTGATAAAAAATGAGTTGTCTTTTCAAAATAAGAAAAAATCATATAATAAAATATTGTATGTGTTTTTAAACTACTTCTCTACACCATTTGCTTGGGTCATCATGCAGGGAATTGCTCTATATAAACTAAATATGTGAAAAGTATTTCCATCAATCGTTCCATAGATTTGCTTTGTTGCATTATCATATAATAACGACAAAGTCACTTTCACTGAATAGAATCCATTTACAGGATTTAAAGGGCATTGGTCTAGAATTTTTTTGAATAAAAAACAAACATTCTGATGTTGCATCTATTTCAAATGAATCTACTTCTGTCAAGCTGGGAACAAATTATATTATGCCCTTGCAGAAAATAAATATTTTCTGTTATGCAAAATAATTATAATGATTATCATTTGGCAGAAATAACCCATGATGCTAGGAAAAAGAGAAAACTGAACATGCATTTGCATTCTGTTTTTTAGTATATGTTGTAAGAGCCGGTCCCATGTGTCACAATATATTTTAGGAGCTAAATAACAGTATAACATCTGCCCCCAGGTTGTTATAATCTCTTAGGTCAACATCACATTGCATGTACTGTGCTTCAACTCCCTGGTACTTGCTTTGTAGTATAGAATTTTTTTTTTTTGAGCAAGCAGCATTACAAATGCTAATGAGTGACAATGCGTGAAAATTACAATTGGAGGTTCAGTTGCAGATACCATGAAAATCCTGGATTAAAAAGGTCTGCATGGATATTAGGACAATGTTGCCCACATGGTGACCCAGGGGATTCAGGCTGCCTTCAAGCGCTCAATGTTTGCTCCTAAAGGAAATTCATACGTGCACCTACCTTCTTAAGCTTAAGAATGAAGCATGAGTTTTACTATATTTAATCACAAGAGCTCTATCTTTATAAGCTGTGCCATGTGTATTTTTCTGTTACTATAATTGGACTTAGTATACATCATTTTTGGAAAGTTTTAATGTAAACCACATGTTTGCCGTAAGCTTATTTTGTATGTACTATAGCTGCACAATACAATTTACATTTCACATTTCCCAAAGCTAGGTCCCGTTTCTATGTACTTTTTCTGTCTCTAGTTATTAATGCAAGGTGTCAGTTTCTTACTGGAGATAGAATCAGATGATAGAAAGCTTAAGCTTCTTATTCACCAGGATGGATACCACCATTCCATCAATGTTGTAAACATACTTTTAATATATCATTCTCTTCCTCAGCATGAAGCCATAATTAATCCACCTCCAGCCTTATCTCCAGGGGAGCTATGAATTCTAATGTAGATGTGTAAACCAAGGGACAGAATTCATCTGTCCATTTACTGTACAAGAGACATCACACTACTTTAACAAACACTATCCGAGGCTCAAATGAGATAAAAACAAAAAAGTGTCCTTCATTTTGTTCAACTAATTGCAAAGTATTTTCTATACATGTCACATATATTTTCTTATGGATATTTATGGCACACAAAAATGTTGCTACTACCATAATATAAAGTTTACTAATTTCCTATCCACTGCTCCAAGGCCACACCCAAAGGATCTACCAATCTTCACTAGGTGCTCCACCGCTAGGGACTTTCAAAGTATCCAATGGACCTGCGGTGGCATCTTTAGCAGGAGGTCCTGCTGCTTCAGGATATCATTCAGAGACATAAAAGGGATTTTTGGTGCCATTAAAATACACGTCATAAAGCCCCACATAGGTCAATTAACATAACATTGATTCTCTCACCACCTCTTGAGGACTTGCCAATCTGATACTGATCTGGCCAGTGATTGGCTAAATAAGCATCTCAGGGCATTTCCGGGATATAAGGAGATACCAGGAATTTGATGGTGATGGATGACATGGTAACATCTGAACCTAAGTGCTGGGAGATCAGGGAAGCTGAGTAAAACGTTATTATGTGTCTCTGGTTTATCATGCTTGATTTTGAATCATTTACCATTTTATCTTTTCTACAAATGTTTTGTTTTTATTTTTTACAGTGTCAATATGTTTACTTGCACCAGTGTATAAGAGATGTCTTAAGAGCAAGAAAACTGAGAAACGAGCAAGACAATCCAGTATTCCCAATTTATGAGAATGTGAATCCAGAATATCATAGAGGTGAGTGCCTCAAGATAGGAAAATACCCTTTACCTTGTATAATCTGATTTTACAACTAAATCCAATTTTGTTTTACAGAAAATGTGTATGCCAGACAATAAATCCTCTTCTTCAGTAACGTCCAAGCTAAATGAAGTTATAGACATAGTATAAGCCTTCAGTATTCCATCCAGATCTTGTAATGTATATGTAATATAACTGTACATCCAGTCATGTGGCATGATATATGTAAATACATACATTACTACTTAATAGACTATCTCATAAAGTATTTCTTCGAACAGTAAATACCCTGGAGAAACTAGGCGGATTCTGCAATAGCTGACATTTTGCATTGTGTCAATGTATCCAGCATATTTGCATAAGTGCATTGACATCTCAATGACAAATCTTTCAATCACCTCTATTCCAGAGATCTCTTCATCTTCTGTCAAACTGCATTTGGCTAAGAATATTATTTTCATGTAGAAAAAGGAGACAGGGGCGATCTGTCATTGAAAAATGTGGGGCTTGCCTCATAAACCATGCTGAGAGTGGACCTGTGTTCTGCACGTGGATATTTGCTGTATATAAAACAACAATTTTCATCTCACTTTACCGTTCATAATTGTGTCTACTTCTTTATTATCTACATAAAGCATCACTGCTCTTCCTAGGCAACCAATAATATTCAGGACTTTACGCACTTATAACTTACCTAAAAGTTTAGGGATACCAGATAGTATCTGAATATTAAGACCTGGTTCATAAGATGTTCTAGTGCCAAGTGGTAATATCTTGCACAGCTCATCCATACCTGCTCATTCTTACTATATCATGCTACCATTGTATTAAAAGATAGGACCAAAATATACTTGCCTTTAAGCAAGGTAAATTATACAACTGCATTATAAGCTATTTGGAGATTTGTATAGTAATGTTGGCACTTGGAATCTGTCATCTGCACTAATAGTGCTCTGCCGAAAAAAGATTTCTACGGATTTATAAAATGGAAAACAAAAAAAAACAAAAACTAAACAAGACAACGTAAAAAAATTCCTTAACCAGTGGAGTGTTATTACCAGAAACAGACCTACATGGTAAACTATGGCCACTTTAATTTTTGTCATGGATGTATAAAGCTATGATATGAAAGAGTGTTGTGATTCTATAGGGCAACACCTAATAAAGGCATGTTCATAATATATAATATATGCAGATGTAATATATAAAGTATGCAGATGCACATTCTAAGCATGCTGAGATAATGTTATGTTACTGAATGGAAATGATAGACATTAGCACTTGGACGTTTCAGCATAGCTTATAACTTACTGTATTCTTACCGAAAGTGAATGCATTTGTTAGATGTTTTATTGAAAGCTTTATGATTGCTACACAAATTACTACTAAAGTATTTGCATCAAAGTATAGACTGGAAAAACAAGATAAGTAATGCATAATATTAGGCTTAATATTGTGACCTGATATTCACTCATCCTGGAACATAAAATGACATGCAGACACGGCATCTGGGTCACATTTACAAGCACTATCTGCAAAGGTTTGTTATCCGTGATACAGGTTACCATGGTAATTACAATGTTCAGCGCAAAAACGGTCAGAACATTATTCATTAGTAAATGAACATTCTGGCTCGGTGCATCTAAAAGCAGACGTCTGCAATGTCTTGACAGCTTTCCTTTATAGAAACAGGTAGATACATGGAAAGGATTATCCTGTAGACTACTCAATTCTTTGGAAGTACAGGTGTATAAATAATGCACACATGTAGCAGTGTTTGCTCAGATATTTTAGTTGTATCACTGGAGCAGAGGCCATAATTTATCTCTACTAGCGGGTGCATTTGTACTCACAACAAAACCCATTAAAGTTATTAACTCACGGCCTATAGGAAGCTTGGTACATAAGCTAATGAGAATATGTGGCGGCTCACTAATCCCTTTTGGTGCTATTGACTAGACAACATGAATTATATGACCTAATGAAGCTTCTTTGGAGTCATTGGGGTAATTTTTCTCTTATATTTGTGGCTTTTTTGCCACATTTGCATACTTGCGCCAAAATTTACCATGATTAGTTTCACCATTTTAATAAATCCACATCTGGATTTTAAAGACATATAAAGCTCAACACTAGAAAAAGTTTTTGTGTGTCTAACTTTGCCAGGTGAGTGGAAAAGTCACACATTTTGGCGCAAATGTACAGGACAGTGATCATCTGAACAAATATTCCCCATTATTGACTAGTTCAAACTACAACCAAGCTTTCTTGTCCCCAGTACATGCCCTATAGACAGGTGATGTTCATAGTTATGGGAATGAATTACAATAGACACCATATGAATATTAGTTTATTACTTGTGCTCATAGATTATTGTAGTTCCTGGTAGCTGCAGCTACATTAGAGTTTGTTGCATACATTGGATAATGCAGTATACTGTATAATGTAGCTTTAAGGTGCATTCACACTAACGTATGTTGGCCAGGCCGTAGCCGTGCAAGCATATGGCAGTATGCTCTCCATTGGAAGCAGTGCCGCACACCCGGGGAAAGATCTGCCGCCAGATCACCACTGTATGAATGTCGTCATGATCATTTACATAATTCTAGGATGAATGACTTCTATATATCAAGGGCTGGTTTCACACAACCATAGTATACCCATAGTTCAACATTTTACGTGCAGTCCCATCATGCTGGCTTCCTAAAGTTCTACCGGGCCAAACTCCACAAACCATAGTCTACTATAGTAATCTTTCTGGTTACATAGGACTGCAAATATTGGCTGCATGAAACTGTCTTCAGTATTCGACAACAGGAGCACTCAACTTCTCCTTCTACTCAGTGAGTGTAATATGTAGTTTGTACTACAATATTGTAGCAATTATTTGCTTTTAAATTATCTTTAATCATATTTATTTAAATATTACCTGTATTGTTGTTATGTATTCAGAAATACAGTAATTGCCAGTGCTGGACAGACATTCTACTTCAGTGCCAAGCACCATAGCACAATTTCAAGGGAAATATTATTGTTTTTATTTGGGGGCAGGGCAAAGTATTTTTGCATGTTTTATATTTTGTAGTTAAAAAACGAATTCTTCAGGGAGTGGGAGCATTATTTGAGTCTAAATGTTTAATAATACCTGTTATGTATTGAGATGGCATCATGATTGGTCCTTGATCTCCCTTTTTTATTTTTTGTTTGGGAAGAGACAGTTTATGAAAGAAATGGTATCCAATACACCTAGATCCAAAAAATAAAAAATATAATTTCTATCCAAATCTTGTTGAAGCAAAGATGCCCAATACGTGCCATCATAGACCTATGCATTACGGCTAAGAAGCTTTTTCATGAGACCATGAAAAATAGGAACAAAACTATTGAAAATGAAAACTAGTGCACTTACCTTTATAAATTAATGCACTTTCTGTCATATTTAGCAATAATTGAAAAAATAAGGAAGAAACAATGTGACTGGTTGTTATGGGCCAGCTTCCCTTGCATTGTCTTGTATTGTTCTGTTTGGAATTATGGAAGACGTACTCCAGAATCTTTTTTCGTCAGATTCAAATGTAGCAATAGCCTTAACAGTGAAAAACTGTGAAATTTTCTTTTAAAATGTCATTTGTAAGCTGTTTTCATTGGTGTTTACTTGTGGATTACTGGTTTGTATATAACATGGGAGTTCAATACTATGTTATTGGACAGTACTGCTATTTCAGTTACAATGTAATGAGAAGTGTAATATTTTTTGAATTGTGCCTTGTAATAAACCCTGTTTTGTCTGTCAGCATTTCACATTTAATACAAATAAAAAACAAACAAAAAAGTCTTCCCTCTTCTTGTCTGTCTATTTCTTAGGGAAATGTCAATGAATGATATTCTTTATTGGGTGAATCCTGATAAGACCAGGTCTAATGGTGATTCAATGGTCCAAATTTACTAAGATCTTTGCACCGGTTTTCTGTCTTTTCATGTTTTTGCATGTGCTTTTCAGTGCAAACTACTTGCACATGTATTTGCACATGTCTGATACACATTTAACATGTAAAGTCTGACAGAAGTGTGTCGTACATCCCATGTTAAAGGTGCACCAAAAAACATGGTGCACTCTGTCGGAGCTGTGCAGAAGGTGGCAGTTTCACTAAGAATGTGCACCACAAATCATGAAATCTGATTGCATTTATAATGTATGTTTTGATTACAATCAAACTTTTTAAATATATTGTTACAATTCATCCTTCTTGGAAACCTATTTGTAATATTAAACTTCTGTTCACATCTGTATTGGAGTTTGCATCCTCAGTCTTAATTAATCAGCATAAATAGTTAATTATAGCATGGGGAGCATGTGCTGGCTGGCTATATACTGGGGGGCATGTTCTGGCAGGCTATTTACTGGGGAGGATGTGCTGGCTGGCTATATATTGGGGAGCATGTGCTGGCTTGCTATATACTAGGGAGCATGTGCTGGATGGCTATATACTGGGGAGCATGTGCTGTCTGGCTATATACTGGGGGGGCATGTTCTGGCAGGCTATATACTGGGGGCAATGGCTGGCTATATACTGGGGGACATGAGCAAGCTGGCTATATACTGGGGGCATGTGATGGTTTGCTATATACTGGGGGCATGTTCTGGCAAGCTAGTTACTATGGAGGATGTGCTGGCTGGCTATATACTGGGGAACATGTGCTGGCTGGCTATTTACTGGGAAGGATGTTCTGGCTAGCTATACACTGGGGATCATGTTCTAGCTCGCTATATACTGGGGAGCATGTGCTCTTTGGCCATATACTAGGGGGCATGTATTGGCAGGCTATATACTGGGGGTTATGAGCAAGCTGTCTATGGAGCATGGGATGGCTGGCTACGTACTGTGTTCATGGGCTGGCTAGCTACATATTAGGGAGCATGGGCTGGCTCTGTACTGGGCCATGGGCTGGCTGCCTATATACTGCGGGCATGGGCTGACTGGCTATATACTGGGGGCATGAGCTGGCTATATAGTGGGGGGTATGGGCTGGCTGGATATATTCTGGTGGACATGGGCTGGCTGTATACAAGGGGTCATGAGCTTTTTGGCTATGTAATGGAGGACAGGGGGCTGGCTATCTATATACTGGGTGGACACTATGACCAATGCATTTCACACCCGAGTCAATAGGTTTTCCCAGTTTTTTGTGTTAAAATTAGGTACCTCATCATATACTTTGGCTTATACTCGAGAATATATAATGTTTTCATTACCTATGTCCAGCGGTTTCTTTGCAATCCTCCTTAGTTTAGTCCGTGCCTGTATTAGCTCTCTCCCCTGGCTGTGCTGCTCTGGAGTAAGGTATGGGTCATGTAATGATTGCTGTGCAGATTTGTGGATGCAGAAGTCTCCTGCAAAGAGTAGTGAGGTACAAGGGCTCATCTGTTCACAATCAGTCCCTCGATCCCAGTCTGTGATTCTGCAGAGCTTTCTCTGTCTCTGTACCTCAAGTTGTGAAATAGACTCCTCACTCTTCCCACTCCTCCGCTCTCTGTACACTATCTACACAGCAGGTTAATCCAAAGTGAGCACACAGCATGACTACACACTTC
Source organism: Engystomops pustulosus (assembly GCF_040894005.1). Lineage (NCBI taxonomy): Eukaryota > Metazoa > Chordata > Amphibia > Anura > Leptodactylidae > Engystomops > Engystomops pustulosus. The sequence continues at coordinate 90,490,157 of NC_092414.1, read as the reverse complement.
ATGTGTTTCACCACCCACTAGCACAGCAGACAGCTGGTGACATCACCCGGCTGTTTGCAAGCCACGCACATGCGCACTTTCCAGAAGTGCCTTCGTCCACAGCAGAGGAGGAAACTGTTATTGCGCATGCACGAGACTTGCAGACGCGTGATGTAGGCCGGAGCACCCCTGACTCATTTACATATATTTATAACGCTATTTTCTCGGGATAACAACCCTTTTGAAGAATACGAAAACAAGTGCGCAGACCCCCTTAAGGTAACAAGAATGTCACTGAGGACAGTCTACCATCAGTAGATCTGATGGTAGATGTCCTTCAACTACTTAATTTTGGTTAAAAAATAATTACCATGATATCCATTGTGTGCTGATCTTCATGTTAAGGTTGTATTTACCTATTTTAATAGCTTTAAGACCATATTTTTAAAAATTATTAAAAAAATAAATTATTTGCACTTATTTCCAATGATAGATTTTCTATAAAAAGAGAGGTAGTATCAGTGTTTCTCAAATGACCATAGATTTGCTCATTGAGTTAGCTTTTTAATAATTTATAATGCATCATATGTGAAGTTTATATTGATAGAAAACATTTTGGACTATTAGCTAAACACCTTGAGCAATCATATCTTTATATTATGGGCATAGCTCTGCTTAGGGGAGATAACAGATTCCTTGAATTCAGATCCTTAGAAATGAAATATTATCCCAAGAAAGTTAAGAAAAGTTCAATACATTTTTATAGGGGTAATTTCTCATTAGAACTAAAGAACTATCAGAATTTACTCTCACAAATATTGAATTTCATTTTATTTTTCATGAATTTTTATACTGCAAAATGATTTATTTATCTGCAAACTCTAAGCATTCACAAGTTATGATTTTCCTCTTGCCTGAGTTTATAAGTAATGTACATTCAAATGTTAATTTTAATTTTAACTACCATATATACTTGTGTACAAAAAATGTGCTGAAAAACGTCACCTCGGCTAATACACGAGTCTATTAAGAAAAATAAACTTATATACTCACCCTCCGGCGTCCCGATGCTCCACGCGGCTCCCCGATGTCCCCGATGTCAGCACAGCTCGGCGCATGTCGGCGCATTCCGTCTTCTTTCTTCCCCGTGTCTCTTCTTATTTCTCCTGTCTTTGACACAGCCATGTTATCTTCATGGCCGCCGCTTACCATGACGTCAGCAGTGGCCACGTCATAATATGCGCCTGCTGGAAGAAAACATGGCCGCGTCCATGACAGAAGACAGAAGTGGAGATGCGGGGAAGAAAGAAGATGGGACGCGCCAACATCGGGGAGCCGTGCCGAGCATTGGAGGGTGAGTATATAAGTTTATTTTTTTTAAGTGCTGGGGGGGCAGGCTGTATACTTCTAGGGGCTAACTGGCTGTATACCACATGGGGGCAGGCTAGCTGTATACTACTGGGGGCTGGCTATATACTACTGGGGACAGGCTGTCTGTATAATACTAGGAGCTGGCTGGCTGTACACTACTGGGAGCTGGCTGGCTGTATACTACTATGGGCTGGCTGTATACTATTGGGGCTGGCTGACTGTATACTACTGGGGGCAGACTGGCTGTATACTACAAGGGGCTGGCTGTATACTACATGGTGGGTGGTTGGCTGGCTGTATACTACTAGTGGGTGGCTGTATACTACTGGGGGCTGGCTGTATTCTATTAGGGGATGGCTGGCTGTATACTACTAGGGGCTGACTGGCTGTATACTACTAGGGGCTGGCTGTATACTACATGGGGGCTAGCTGACTGTATACTACTAGGGGGTGGCTGTATACTACTAGGGGCTGGCTGGCTGTATACTACAGGGGCTGGCTGTGTACTACATGGAGGCAGGCTGGCTATATACTACTGGGAGCTGGCTGACTGTATACTACTGGGGGCTTGCTGGCTATATACTGGGGGAGGCTGTGACCAATGCATTTCTCACCCTCGGCTTATACTCGAGTCAATAGTTTTTCCCAGTTTTTGGTGGTAAAATTAGGAGTCTCGGCTTATACTCGGGTAGGCTTATACTCAAGTATATAAAATAACACAGTTAAAATACTTTTTATAACTTTTTTTAAATGTTTGCATAACTTGGTCTTTACTGTGTATATATACTTTTAAAGGGGTATTCCCACGAAGACAAGTTTCTTATATGTGCTCAGAATAACAAAATTACACATTTTGTAATTCACTGTTATTAACAAAAATACAGCATTACACAGATATAATTTCAACCTGTCTCTATCCCTCCTGGTGTACACAATTTCAGTTACCCCTAGACATGACCCTGAAACTTCTGACTTAGGGTCGGGTGGCTGCCATCTTGGATTTCTGTGTGAGATATTGCAGATGAGATGTCTGTCTCTCTCTGCTCTGACCCTGTAGCCACGCCCCATGCATGGAGCTCAGAGACACTCGCTGATCACATCCTGCCAGGAGATGGTGAGCAGAGAGAGAGGCTGCAAACTACAATGAGATAAGTGATTGGGCTAAAGCGGGAGGTAGGCACATATCTGTGAGATGTAGCAGCGCTCACAGTGTAACAGTGTAAAGGTCTGTCAGCCTCTGTCTGTCATGCTTCTGTCTAATTTCATGCATCAATGATCTGTCTCATCTCTTTCTATGTGCCAGTGTGTTAGTACAATGTCAGAAGCCAGATGAAAGTTTATATATGTGCAACATCCCCCACTGGGGCCTAGCCTTTTCTTGGGGCCTGGAGACAGCCGGGGCCCGCAGTACCTGAGTGGCTGGCGGTTGCGGCCTAGGCAGGCTAGTGTCACGGTGCTTGGTATGGGGCACCGGAGGGCTGTCCTACAGCCTGGCAGGTCTCCAGCAGGGTGGTGTTGGCAAGAAATGATGAGGGAGAGACTGTTATAGTGATTCTCCCTGGGGCAACCCTTTGGGGTCTGGAGTATAAGTCCCTGTGTAGTGGATAGGGTGCCCGTGATGGTGACAGCCGTAGTAGCAGGGACCAGATGGAGGCAGACGTTGAACAAAAATAACTTACAGTTCTTTATTGGAACCGACAGGAACAGTAGCAACGTGCCTTGACAAAATGGTAGAATGCTGGAGATGCATTTGGAGGGAGCCACAGGAGTAGATCATCATCCTGAATGCAATGGTAGGCTGGAAGATAGCTGTGTCCTAATAGGATGCTTCAGCTTGTCCTGGGTTGCTTCAGATATCACCCTTGAAGGTAGGATGATATCCCTTTTCTCTCACTGACTAACTCACTACACTCTTCAGGCAGGGAGCTAAGCTCTCCTACTCTGGTCTGGTGTGCTGGCTGCACTGACTCCTCTGAGTCTCTAAACTGATCTGGACTGGATTAACTCCAGTCTTCTTCTCAGAGAACTGACTCTAGAAGTTTCCTGACCAGGGATTTTGTTACTCCCACTGATCAGGTGGTGGCTACTCCTCCAATTACATCTCAGCTCACAGATCCATTAGGTTAACACATGTGATTGGTTGCTGAAATTACATCACATAAAACAATTAACTCCTGCCTTGCCAGGCAGACTCTACCGCTGCAGTGCTCATCTGTGTTATGTAGTGACCTGCTGTGGGGTTGATCAGACCCTTCACAGGCTGCAAGCTACATGGTGGGACGTATTCGCAACCACCCCTCTGCCTTGCATCAGTGAGGGTGTTGCATATGCAAAACCTTTGCCAACATATAGGCAAGGGAGTAGTTCTTAATAGGGCCCTCTACCTGTCAGGATCCATCTGGTGAGCCTGATCAACTCACCCAAGGGATAATGCAGGGAGATCTCAGGTAATCTGCAGCTGTAGCCTCTGCCTGGACAGGCAATAGTTAAATGGGTGTAAGATGTTATCCAATGAGTTGGCTGTATTGTAAACTGAAGTGTGATTGGAGAGGTGCTACCACCTAAGGGGAGTATTAAACCCCTGTGCAGTGGGAGCACATGGTCTTGTCTGTAAAGTCTGGTCCTCATGGTCTTTCCACAAAGCAGAGAGTCTATCTTTGCCTGTCAGCAGTCCAGACCACATGGTCTGAGTGAAGATCCCAGGAACCGAGTCAGGAGACTCTAATCCAGAGATGCAGCTTCCACAGTTTGGACACAGTTCCATCTCAACTATCCCAGCCTGCATTTACTACCAGGCTGGTGCTTTATTCCCGAGGACCACTCTCCACAACCATTCCAGTACCAGAATCTGCTGTTGATTGTTTAGGCCCGTTGCCTGCTAACTGTTGTTCAAGAAAGAACCGTGAGTAGATTTGCATAACGTTGCCTCCGTCTGATTCCTGGATACGGCTGTCTACCCCCACAGGCTTCCCCATCCATTACCCAGGGACTCATCCTACAGACACTCAGGGGTTGCCCCAGGGAGAACCAGTACATCAGCCTCTACCTCCAAATTTCTTGCACACACGACCTGCTGGAGACCTGCAAGGCTCTAGGACTGCCCTTCCAGTCCCAATACCAAGCAATGTAACATCAGCGCGCCCTAGGCCGCAATCGCCATTCACTGTCATTAACAAAAATACAGTATTTCACAGATATAAGTCCTACCTGTCTCTATCAGTTTTGCTGTACACAATTTCGGTTACCCCTGGTTTCCGACCCTGGATCTTCTGACTTTAGGGTCGTCAGACATCTTGTTGTCCTGTCTAATGCTGTGCTCTTCTCTCCTCTCTGCCTTTAGCCCCATCCCTTGCATTCCAGGACGAAGCTCACACTGATACACACTGACTTCCTGCTGGCACATCACATCGTGAGGAGAGCTATGAGCTACAGGCAGATCTTCTTTATCTGGGGGATGGGGGAGGGAGGTACATCAGATCTATCAGGATGTTGTGGCAGAGCAGGGATGTAGCAGAGCTGAGAATGTCATGTAACATGCATCTCATGGATCTCATCATCTCATTTCTGATCTGTCTCATCTCTTTTTCTATATGTCAGTGTGTTAGTACAATGTTCAGAAGCCAGATGAAAGTGTATATAAACCTGTAACCTGATATTCTAACCACATTTTCACAAATTTTAACCACATTTTTTTCACGGCACTACAGGAATCATAATGGTGCACATTTACTTACCCGGTCCAGTCGCGATCCCGCGGCGCATTGTCTGACGCTGATTCGGATCTGCTGAGATTCACTAAGGTCTGTGCGCCCGATATCTAGTAGGTGTCGCTGCTGCGCCGAGGTCAGCCGGAGTTCACCTTCTTCTTCCTGATACATGTAAGTGCTGATCTTGCGACACAAATTCTTTTTTAAATTCTGCGGTTTTCCGAATCCGTGGGGTTGTCCGATAGCCACACCCTCCCGATTTCTGTCACGTACAAGCCGGCGCCAGTGCGACACAATCCGATCGTGTGCGCCAAAATCCTGGGGCAATTCGGCGCAAACCGGAAATATTCGGGAAACCCGATGAAATTGCAGCGTTCGGACCCTTAGTAAATGAGCCCCAATGTGTCCCCACCCACACCCTGGAATTTAACACTGACCATCACTGAGTGATATGAGCTAAAACAGCAATAAAACTGAGTAAAATTTTAAAAGACGGGGTTAAAAATTATCTTTATTTTGTAAACATCACCAGGGGAATCATATTTGAGAATTTTCTTTCATGGGCAAACCTCTTTAAAGGCACAGCAAAGGGTAACATAAATAACTAACTAAATGACAGGGACAAAAGAAATATACAGGTATAGGGTAGGAAAGGAAGTACATAACTAGTAAGCTATGTACAATCTTTATATACCAGACAAACACATATCCTGGAATACCTCTACTACTGTCTTAGCCAAACCGACAGCGACATAAGGAAGAAAATTTACAGGACAAGGATATGTAATGTGAGATTTTGCTTCCACCCCAGATCTGAGAGAACCCCAGGGGCTAATGAAAAGCAGCAGTCCCCTGTTGTCTTGGGCTGGATTTGAATACTGTGGGATGGCTGGCTATATAATACTGAGAGCAGTCTGGATATATGATACTGGGGGCTGACTGGCTAAACACTACTGTGGGATTGCTTGCTATATAATACTGGGGGCTGGCTGGCTTTATGCTACTGGGGACTGTCTTGATATATATTAATGGTGACAGGCTGACTATATACTACTGGGGACTGGCTAACTATACTACTGGGGACTGACTGAATATGTGCTACTGGGGGCAGGCTGGCTATATAATACTGGGAGCTGGCTATATACTGTGGACTGGCTATATAAAATTGGGGACCAGCTGGCTATATACTACTTGGGCAGGTTGGCTCTCTAATACTCTGGACTGGCTGGCTATATACTACTGGGGGCTGACCGACTATATACTACTAGGGATTGGCTGGCTATAGACTACTGGGGGCAGGCTGGCTATAGACTACTGGGTGCTGGCTGGCTATATACTACTGGGGCAGGTTGTATATATACTACTGTGGCCTGGCTGGCAATATACTACTAGGGGGCTGGCTGGATATACAAAACTGGGGGCTGGAGGACTGTATACTACTGGGGACTGGTGGGCTATATACTACTGGGGACTGGCGAGCTATATACTACTGGGGCAGTTTGTCTATATAATACTTGGCGTTGGCTGGCTATATAATACTGGGGCAGCCTGGCTATATACTACCGTGGGCTGGTTATATAATACTGGGGCAGCCTGGCTATATACTACTGGGGACTGGCTGGCTATATACTACTGGGGGCTGGTTTGTAGGCTATATACTGAGGGGAGGCTGTGACCAATGCCTTTCCTACCCTAGGCTTCTCCTCAAGTCAACAGGTTTTCCCAGTTTTTCTGTGGTAAACAGGTGTCATGGCTTATACTTGAGTATGGTAGGCTAGCAGATCCATTTATAAAATGTATAATGTAACCTGATTACTGGATTATACAAGGAGGAATTCTCACTCTAGAATGTGCCCTAAACATCTCATATGTGGAGTCCCAGCCACCTGACCAGAGACCAAGATCCCCGATTACCATTTAGGAATCCATGGTACCCATCATACATAGCACTCGAAGTATGGCAACCGCCATATATGTTCACTTTTTCAGTACTGTTCTTAAGATTAATGAAAAACTAGTGAATGTATTGTAACTCTCACTGAGAACATTTGATGTTGAGTGATATTTCCAGAAATCATCAACGCTGATTTTCGTAAAATTCAGTGACAACTTAGCTAAAGGGATTAGAGTTCATGTTGCAGTGATAACAATGCTTAAATACCACTGAGCTTCACCTGTCATCTTTTCTAAGGCTTTAGTTTAGATTTCTTAAGCAGAAATGAAATTCACCTTACATGACACAGCAGCAATAGTACAAATGTCATGATGTGCATTCTCAACGGGTATCCCTTCTCAGCAGAAGGTGTCACAAACATTCACATCCTGTTGTTTCAGCCCGGGAAGAAATAAGCTACTTAAAATCCCATAACGATGTCCAGAAGAAAGGACTGGCCCTAAAAAACTATGTGATTGTATGTTGTCAAGCATCTTAATGACTTCTAGATCATGTTTCTTTTATGTCCCAACCTTGTATCATCTAGAAAATCATCTTTAATGTGAGATGTAAATTGGTTGTATACAGTGAAGAAAGTAGAGAAACACTGAAGTCAAGCTCTCCACACCTCTGAACGCCTCCTCCTCTGTTTTTGACATCACGCACCAGACTTCAGGAGATCTGGTTAGGGATGTCTTTGGATGCAGAACCTTTGGTTCTAATGAAGGTGGCAATCTAAAGCAGAGAGAACTTGACTTCAGTGTTAACCCCTTAACGACATGGCCCTTTTTTGTTTTTTCATTTCCATTTTTCACTCCCCACCTTTAAAAATCTAGAACTTTTTTAATTTTTCCACGTACAGAGCTGTGTGAGGGCTTGTTTTCTGTGTCACAAATTGCACTTCATAGTGATGATATTGAATATTCCATGCCGTGTACTGGGAAGCGGGAGAAAAATTCCAAATACAGTGAAAATGGTGAAAAAAAAACTTATTTGCACCGTCATTTTCTTGTGGGCTTGGATTTTACTGCTTTCATTGTACACCCCAAATGACAGATCTACTTTATTCTTTGGGTCGGTACGGTCACAGGGATAAAAAATTTGTATAGGTTTTATAATGTTTTCATACATTTACAAAAATTAAAACCTCCTGTACAATTTTTTTTTTATTTTGCCATCTTCTGGCGTTAATAAATTTTTCATACTTGGGTGTACGGAGCTGTGGGTGGAATCATTTTGTCTGACTTTTGCTGACATTTTCAATGCTACCATTTTTAGGACCTTTTTGATGACTTTTTGTTGATTTTTTTAGTATTTTTCAAAATGGCAAAAAAGTGTCATTTTGGACTTTGGGTGCTATTTTCCATTACAGGGTTAAATGCAGTGAAAAAAAATTGGGGCAGATTTATCAAGCTGTCTGAAAGTCAGAATGTTTCTAGTTTCCCATGGCAACCAATCACAGCTCAGCTTTAAAATATTCATGAGCACTGGTAAAATGAAAGCTGAGCTGTGATTGCTTGCCATGGGCAACTAGAAATATTCTGACTTTCCGACAGCTTGATAAATCTTCCCCATTATTACATTTTGATAGATAGGGCATTTTCAGAAGTGGCGATACCTAATGATTTTTAGATTTTTACTGTTTATTTATTTTTGTATCATTTCTAAGGAAAGGGCGGTGATTTGAATTTTTTGTTATATAATTGGATAACATCTTACACCCATTTAACTATTGCCTTTCCAGGCAGAGGCTACAGCTGCAATTACATAATCTCTAAGTGCTAGAAATTTACTAGAGGGTTCATTACTCCCTCTGACAGCTCCTAACCTGGAGAGGGCGCTATTCACAACTACCACCCTGCCTATACGTTGGCAGGGGTGTTGCACATGTATGGAGATATAAAGGTATCTATATAAATATGGTTATAAATAAGAAAAATATATCATACATATATCCAACATTTTCTGCCAAAACCTTAAAATACATTTGAAGTCAAGTTTAATGGAGATTTTAGTTGCAGCATATTATAAGCCTTTCTGCAGTATAGATTAATAATGAGGATGTGACCCGTGCAGTTGCACTTATCCACCTCTACACAATGGGCAATGCTGTTTATGTCTGTCTCTGTCCTGTGTGTAGAAGCTGCTCTCCTCTGATCAGCAGTGGTGCCAGGTGTCACATCCTATCCATCTCTCATTATCATCTATGTCTATACAGCTTCTGATGCCTAAGTCATGTGGGTGGGTGTTCAATGGTGACTTCATGACTCCTCCTGCTTGAAACATTACATGACTTGAGTCCCAGAAGCTTAATAGAGGTAAGTACCTTTTCCTTTTATTTTAAAAATAAATTCTTTATTTATAATCTTTTTTTTAAAGTTTACATATGCTTCAACAACACAAACATAATCCATATGTATATAACAGTATAACAAACCCTTCCATCCTCCCACCCAAGACTTCATTGCTTCCATATAATATTCACACAAAAAAAGAAAGTACCTTTTCTAATTGTGATTTCTCAAAAATAATCTTAGACAAATATGTATGTGTATGCGATGTGTATAATGGGACCTGCAGCAGCTGCCAGTAACCTGATAACTGAAATCCTGCTGATAGGTTCCCTTTAAGGTTATGCAGCACCATATTACATATAGGGAATAAGAAGACTAGCAACTTGCATATCCTTTTAGGTACCATGACTTATATAATGTTTATGGGGAAGGGGGCCCCATTCCTGCCTTTCCTAGTTTCCTAGTTTCTTGTTGCTATGTAGAGTGAATTTTGGCTCAGATTATGAAATAGCGCTGTATGAATGAATCGGAAAGCCGTTAAATCAAAGCATTAGTCTGCCTGTAAGTAATTTACATTTAGAATAAACAGTTTGATAACTGTGTTAACCTCTGGTGTCAGACATTAGTGCAGTTATGTAATTATGTAGGTTGTATATATTGGTATATATGTTGGAATAAATGATCAACGCCTGCCAAAGCTAAGTTAAGCCAGCTATGACCTTGGCAATATGGTTTAAATATATGCACAAGTAAAAATAATTGCAGACCATAAAATGTAATGCATTGAGTAATAAGTTACAAATCAAATATCTGACAAGTTCTGTACACCTATATATCATTTTACAAACTTTATGAGGAAATGATCTTCAAAGTAGGAATGTCAACTAAAGAAAACTGTAGAGGAAGGACAAAAATAAATGAGATGAGACATTTACAATTAAAGGGAACCTGTCATTAGGAAAGTCATTTTTACATGGTGACAGGTTCTAATAGTCTCCGTCATGTTGCTTTACAAAATGCCTCTGCCATGGATCTGAATAATTCAATGTCTTTTTAATTATTTCTTTAACACTACCATGCTCCCTGCCAGCAGTGTGTGGGGTAGTCTCGGGGGTGGGCAGTTCAAATGAGCAAGCTTATGTAAGTGGGGGAGCAAGCAGGGGAGGGACTGAGGGAGGCGGAGGGCAACGAGTGAGAATGAAGAGAGAAGAAATTGAGAATGAGGCGACTTGTGCCATTTGAACTGCCCCCATTCTCCCCGGACACTGAGCACACTTGCAGGCAGGAAGCAATGTAATGTTAAAGAAATTATTAAAAAGCACTGGAATTAATCAGATGCATGACAAAGGAAGTTAGTAAATCAACATGCCAGAGGCTATTGGAGCATCCTGTAAAAATGATCTTCCTGAAGACAGGTTCCCTTTAAATATGTGAAGCATTGAAAGCCCTTAGAACTTGTCGAAATCCTAAGTGATAAAATCCAAAATTCAAAAAGACATGTAAAAGTCCAAAATGTAATAGTTCAAACAAGAATAAAGAGTTATGTAAAAAGCAACAAATGTTGATTTAACACAGTGGGGCACATTTACTTACCCGTCCATGTCGCGGTCCCCGATCCGGAGTGTCCGACGATCATGCATTGTGCTGTGATCCACGTAGATGGTGCCCCCGATATCCTGCATGTGTCGCTTCCCCCGCTCAGGTCCTGCAGAGGTTTTATAATGTTTTCATACATTTACAAAAATTAAAACCTCCTTCTTCTTCCTGGTGCATGTAAGTGCATTGTCTTGCGACATAATTTTATACTTAAATCCCGCTCTTAGTCCGAATCAGTCGGATCGTCTGACGGCCTGTCCCTCCAATTTTTGTCGCAGGAAAGCCAGCATTGCTGCACCAAAATAAAATTGTGCGACACAATCCCCTGCTAAATGCAGCGCAAATTGGAAAATGTCGGAATATTTAACAAAAGTGTGGTCCGCGGACCCTTAGTAAATGAGCCCCAATGTTCGGGTCCATGCACTAATTGTGGGTGTAACGGGCAGGGCATTTCTTTTTGTTGGGTTTTTTTATACCTATCTGCTGACTAATACACAAGTTTGGCACAAATGGTAGGCAGTGTAAGTCTAGATTGCCATTGGTTGCTAGAATAAATTTATATATCCTTGTATAAAGAAGAATGTTCCGAATTCGTGAGAAAAAGTGACAGACCACCTGATGCAGAAATAAAGGGATGCAGGGCTGTTCCATAAGTGCTTACTGAAAACATTAGACAAGGATGTCTTAAGGACGCAGCTAGTTTATAGCTTAAAGGGAACCTGTCACCAGGAGACCCATTTTTAGCACTCCCCCAGTCCCCACAGAGCATAGTACTTACACTGCCACAGTGTTTTTACAGAAAAAAAAGATATGTTATATTGTACCTTTTATTAGCATCTGCTGTGTGACTAGGCAGTTGCCAATTGGGAGGGTCTGGAAAGGAGCAGTTCCCCCCCACCCTTGGGAAACATGTGACCTTTTCAAATGTATGAATAACTCCCTCACTCGGGATTGGCTGTAGAGGAGCAGGGGTCGTCGCTAAGCCAAGTGATGGGTGTTTTCATATATTTGAAAAGGTCACATGGAGGAGCAGTTTCCCAAGGGTGAGGGGGAAACTGCTCCTTTCCAGCCCCTCCCAATAGGCAACTGCCTAGTCACACAGCAGATGCTAATGAAAGGTACAATATTGTTTCTTTTTTTCTGTAAAACCAATTTTTAATACAAAAACACTTTGGCAGTGTATGTACTATGCTCTGTGGGGACTGGGGGAGTGCTAAAAATGGGTCTCCTGGTAACAGGTTCCCTTTAAGGCTCAGCCTCATTTTTTGTATTCTGACATGCATTGCTTTATATGGTTATAACTTTTGAAAACTGTTACTTATCCAAACGATTCTAAGATAGTTTTTTTCCTCACATGTTGTACTTCATTTTAGTGGTAAATTTTGCTGATAAGTTTTGAGTTTATTTACAAAAAGAAGGAAAAATTATGATTTTTTCTGAAAAATTTGCCATTTTCGAAATTCTAGATCATTGCGTTTTTAGGCAGATAGATATACCACCTAAATAACTTGCTGAATAACATTTCCCATATGTCTACTTTACATTTTCATCATTTTTGAATTTATTTTGATGTCACGCGGCTTACAAATCGAATATCGATTTTCCGTATTTTCAGAATTGACTATTTTGGGGATAAAAATAGTTTTGAATGAAATTTTACATATTAAACATCAAAAACCACCCTACATAATCAACCCATTTTCAAATCTGCACCCCTCAAACTATCAGAAACAGCTTTTGGGAAGATTGCTTACCCCTTGAGATCTTCATAGTAATTACATCAAAATGGAGGTGAAATGGTCAAATTTTGTTGGTTATATGTTCATTTAGACCTAAAATTTATACATTTCCATATGATGAAAAAAGAAAACCCCACTTACAGTTTGTTCTGCAATTTCTCCCGAGTACAGAGACCCCCCACATGTGGCCGTGACTTGTTTTATGGGCGCACAGCAAGGCGCAGAAGGGAAGGAGCGTCCTGTCAGGATTTTACTTTCCTCATTGGGTTCTTTTGCAGGCTATGAAATTTTTGCTTTTTCATTACTGGGGCCATATGATGGCATTTTTTTTTTTTTTGCGGGATGAGATGCTTTTTCCAGTGTTACCATTTTGGGGTTGGTATCCCCTATTGTTGAAAAATTTAGGAACTTTTTTTTGAGGGTTTTTTTATTGAGGAGTTGAAAAGCATCAACTTTATACTGGATTTTTTGCTTTATTTAGTGGGGGTGTTCACCGTATAGACTAATAATCATGTCATCTTTATTCTAAAATATTTTTTCTTACGTTTTACTAAATTTTTTGTGGGGAAAAATATATAATTTTTGCACTGCCGTCTTCCAAGTGGCATACTATTTTCACTTTTTAAGCTACGGAGCCGGTTGGCTTGTTTTTGCGGGAGATGTTGTACTTTGCAATTGTATCATTCTGGAGTACATATGTTTTTTTGATCACTTTTTATAGAATTTTTGGTGTGATCCAATAGGTAAAAATCATAATTTTTGGCTGTTTTTTACCGGTTATTTTTTACGGCATTCATTGTGCAGGTTCTATAATGATTTACTTTTATTCTACGGGAATTTTACGGACACTGTGATACTATATATGTGGGGTTTTTGTAATGATTTAGACTTTTTTGTGTTATGTGTCTCCTTTTATGTTATGGGGCTTATGGGCATTTTTATTGATTTATTGCTTTATTTTTTATTGAATAAGTTTTTTTTTAAATTTTTCACAGTTTCTACCATGGGACATGAATAAGCAATCATCTGATTGCTTGTTCATGATAATATCCTGCAATACTGATGTATTGCAGGGTATTAGCAATGGCAGACTATGCACGTCAGAAACGCCATTTTTCATGAACCTGATCGGACCCCAGGGCTGCCATAGCAAGAATTACCGCCCCCCAAAGATGGCGCGGGGGCCAATTGTGGGGTAAAGACCCCCAGATAACAGGTTAAACACCCGCAATCTGAGCCCACTCTGACATGTGGGTGTTACACTGGGGTGTCGGCTGTTAGTTACAGCTGGCACCCCGTGTATCCCTATGCTGGTTTGGCTCCGATCCAGAGCTGAGCCGGCATCACTAAGTCACTGCGCTCAGCGGCAGATATATCCGCCGCGGAGCAGGAAGGGGTAAGTTAACACCATTCATAAAGGTGTTTAAAAAGGAGATCTAGTAACATACCCTTAAAGGGAACCTGTCACACGTTATAACACAGGAATATCAGAGCAGATATGTATGTATCTGTTGATTTCTCTGATCTTGAGAAGAAAATGGTCCTATCAGTGATTGACAGTCTTTCCTTCCTGAATATGCATATAGACATCAATAGCTGTCAATTACAGATACAATCATCCCCATAACTTCTCAATATAAAAAGTGCAGGGATATAAATGGATAAAGAGTCATACTGAATCTTTTCCCACAAAAACCATATATCAATCTGCTTAACTCTATCTGCTGTATTTTGAAGGGGACAAGTTCTGTTTAAGAGCACAACCGTCCATAATATACATATATTATATTTATCTTCAGATGGCTCCTTGAGACACTTCTATGTCTATTGTTGGAGCTCCATTGCCATTCAGATTGCCATTGGCCCTTAGAAGAAGCCGGGGAGACCCGGCAAAACACGTGTCGGGACGCTATTAGTTTATCCAGAGTCACACTCTAGGGACAGATATTAGCAGGGACAGCAGTAATCGATAAATATAGTGATAGAAACCAGTTACCAGTGTACTAAATAGCTGCTAGTTCCGGCGGTGTGGACGCACGCAAGCCGAGGCGATTGTGTCTGCGCCACAGCAGTGAGGGAGACGCGACATATGTTCTTCATGGCCGCGATCCTACTATTGAAATCTACTGCTGGCGCGACACAGTGCCACTAGTCAGGGAGCGACAAATTCTACCATACATCGCGATCGCTCTCCTGACAGTGACAACTAACATTAATATCATAGCAGCGCTCTAGGCTGCAAGAGAACACTGGAAACGTACTTATTCTTAACCTCTGTCCCTTATTTTCTGATACCCACAATAGAAATAAGTGGGAGTACAACAAAATATAAGGGCACCCATACCCGAGTGTAATCCCGGGGTGTATACAGACCACCCCAGTGACTTGGATAATAGTAAAGCAGTTCACTATACTGCTATGCTAAAATTTGTTATACATGAGCAATAATACTCACTCAAGAATTTTAAGTAATAAATAAAAGTTAATTTTTAAGACACACTCACATCTTTTCCTTCCCCTACATTCCCTATTCCTTTTCTTTTTTGCTAATATTGAATTCAATAGGTGGTGCACACCGTGAGTGTTCATAAAATTGGAACACGACAAATAACATCAACATTCAGATTGATTAAAGTGGCTTTGGCCCATTTAAATGTATGGTCTACTTTCTGTCCCAAAAAAGTCTCAGAATGTGTAAAAAGTCCCAGCATAGACCAGCAGGGGACTGGAGTAACTATGAGACTTTTTATGGGACTTTTTGAAAAAGTCCCAAGTCATGAATCTGGTGTTTCATGGTTTTGCAGCAGTTCTATGTTTACATCAGATCAATGAAGTGAGACTTCATTTCAGTGTAAAGTCCCAAAACACTTTAATGCCCAGGAGACCAATAAAAAATAATCCCCATATTCTTTATATTAATTATATGTTAACGACTTCACGCACCAGGACGTACTATTAGGTCCTGGTGCTGCTGGGGGTCAATGGAGAGAGCTCACAGGCTCTATCATATATATATATATATCACCCCCAGTGAATTAATCCTTATTGTTCCTGTATTTAATATATTGTAGTGTCCTTCTGTGTAACTCCAATGGCTCCTCTCCAGTAATCTCTACCTGTGTCTTGCCAACATAGAATGAATCATTTTCTTTCATCTCATTATTGCTCACCCATCACATGCTGTATAAGGAATTAGCCAATGTTGCTGTGAATCAATGAGACTACTATGATTTGTGTTTTTGTCCTTCTATTGCTAACATTTTGCATATATTGTAGAAACGGAAATGCTTTAAAGAAACTACTTCATTCTGCATTCTCATGGTCAAAGCTATCTTAATGTGACAGTTCTAGAAATCATTCCTAGAGCTACTGCAACATCTCACACAGGGGTTTGACCTTTTTGGGTTTGGGTGCAGCTGGATTCCCCTTGGTACCTGAGTTGCTGGTTGAGCATGGCCTAGTACTTGATGGGGTCAGGGTCGCTGGGTACCAGAGGAACAGGCCTCGTCCACGCGGGCAGGTATTCAGCAAGAAAAGAGAGCGAGATGCTGCGGATGAATGATGGTTCTCCCTGGGGCACTTCCAATGTAGGTGTAAGGATCCTTGGGTGAATGGTAAATGGGGTGCCCTTGATATTAGCAGCTTGCAGCAGGGATCACACAGAGGCAGGGGGTGTCAATCACAAACCTAGAGTTCCTTCATTCCAAAACATGGCAACAGCAGAAGACAACTTAACTGGTCCAAGGTCACTTGTTGGATGGTGTTCAGCAAAGGTTGCTCACAGCCTTGTATTGGTAGCTTTAGGTTGGAGATTGGTGGCTGCTTTATCAGCAGGGTTTTGGGCAGGTTTGGGTAGGTAGCCCGGAGCCCTGCAGAGGCCTGATGGCTGCAGGCCATATGGATAGGATTGCTGTGCTTCAGTACTTTCTGGACTCTCTCTAGAAAGTCCTCAAGAGAAAGACTCCCTGAGAAGATTGGCCTAGAAACTTCCATCCCAAGGGTTTATGTAAACTTGGGAGTGCTCAGCCCCAGGGGTTTACCAACCAGCACCTTTGTAACAGATTTGATATAAACAAGACATTCCATTGGTGAACATAAATAACATTCCTTCCGAGGCAGATATTAAATAGCTTCAATTACCATTTATAGACGGCGGATGGCGCACAGAAGTGATCAGGCTCTAACGGGGGCACTATTTTGTAATAGCCGTTGTACTGCTCCTATTAAAACTTTAGCCCAACACTATCTTAAGCTATCTCTCTTAATTCTCACAATGCTTCCTCTTTATTCCTGGGATCCTCCACCTTTTATGGTTTTGGTTCCCTGTGGGCATTTTGTTTTTTTGCCACTCTTATGGCCAAAAGGGGCAAAAATAGCATGAATTAAAGTACATTTTTGGCTTGCTTCTGTCTATGCTGTCAGCACTTTCTAAATTTCCCCTGTGATCTTTAGGCACATAAGGGCCCTTGCCTGTATCATCAAGTTACAGATGTAGCATCCACAGGAATATTGGAATGTTGTTGGAATGTGTTTTTTGCTGGGGTTTTTTTTCCAATTTTTTTTATTCTTAAAATCTTATCCTTGGCCACGAAGTCTTTGTGTATAGGAACTCTTAACAGTGAATGAATGAATCTGCCTTTAATAGGGGCATATGCAGGCCCAGTGCCCAGAGCAGTGTGATGGTAATTTTATTTTAGACCTCAATGCACAATATACAACAGGCCCCCATGCCACATGTGTGTCATTGAGAACACTGCTTACTTCCTTTGTCGTAAAGTAATCTTTGGATCCTCTCCTTACCACTACCAATCTGCATATATTGTTTATTTAGCATTTATTAGGTCAATAATACCCCAATAATCTTAGTTCAAAGAGCCTTTGAAATGTGTTCAATCAGAGATGCAATTGCACCTTTCATTGTAAATGACCTCATGCTGGGTGTTTAGATCAAGTTTCAATCATAGAAAAAAAAACTTTATTATTCTGGTTATTCAAGAAAAAAATGAAAAGGGACCATGTGTTCTTAGGTAAATATAATTTGCTGCTTCATGAATCGTAATCTAATGATAAATAAATGTTCCAGAATATTATTCTATCACAAGTAGAATAATGTGGCCATCTGAGCACATTCTTATGAATTCAAATATGACATTGTAGAAAATACAATTTGCTACATTGCCCTGAAAGTCTAGAGAGAGCAATCTTTACACAAAATGTTTCTTTTCATAACTGGGCAATCACTTTGTAATTTCTCTCTGTAAAATCCATGTCCAGCAATTCTTTACATACTTTATTACTGAGAATACATACTTTCATTTTATACTGGGCTATTGCTGTAACCATTCAAGGGTTTGTCATTCTGAAGCTTAGCTGGCAAGAGAAATGGATTTTGTATTAGAACATTGATTTAGTTAAGGTGTGTGCACATGGTTAATCGGGACAGGTAAGTGGGGGAAAATCTCATAGTATAGTTGTTTAAAGGAAACCTGTCATCAGAGATGTCATTTTTACCTGAAAACAGGTCCTGATAGCCTATAGTTCTTTTCAAAAAGGGTTTGTCAGCAATATGAAAAAAATCCTGTGCTTTTTAATCAATTATTATTTTATATTACCTGCCTCCTTTCCAGCAGTGTGTGGGGAGCCCCTGGGGGAAAGGTAGGCCAGACAGCATGAGGAGGAGAAGACGACTTGTGCCATTTGAACTGCCCCCTTCAATTAAAAAGCACTGCATCCATTCATATTCCTGACAAGGGCATTTTAAATTTTTTTTAAATACACATGCCATAGGCTATTGCCTGTGTTCAGGTAAAAAAGTGACCTCCTGGATAACAGTTCCCTTTAATAGGATAGTATTTGTATGTTGTCTTTACAATCTCCGGAAATATGTTTTATGTTTTGGTCCAATAACTTTTATGGCTTCCTGTTCACAGGAAATCTGTCATGTTTGAAATCTAGTCTAAAATGTCGACAGCAGGTTATAGAGCAGGAGGAGCTATCAGGAACAGTGGATTGACTATAAAAACAGTGGCATGTGGACCCACTATGTAATCTATTTTAACAGAAGAATCCAGGTGACAAGCCAAAGGTCATGGACAGGAAGCCGACAGATCAGAATCAGGATCTTCAAACAGTTCAGTCAGTCAGGGCAGCAATCCAGAAGAATCAGGAACTTCAACAGAGCTCAATACAGACACATAGGGGGACATTTATCATTATTTTCTTGACTTTTTGGCATAAAAAATTTGCCAAAACAATCAGAATGGTTTTTTTGCAATTTTCTTTGTGCCAAAAAATTACTAGAGCCTTTTACAATCACATGGTCACTCCAGTCCCCCCTGCTGAGAAATTGGTTAAAGGGCTAATGCAGCAGAGCTTCACAGACAGTCATAGAACTATCGCAAGGATTCTGCTTAATGATAAATAACACCCATGGAGCTGAGGTCAAACACAGAGAATCCAATACACCGTAGATGAGCGCACCCTTGCTAGGATTAGTAGCATCATACTACTCAGGCTTGGGAGAGGGTGCATTTTTTTTATCAAAGATGTTCAATGTTAGGAACTGACGTGTAGAAATGCCTTAAATTATGATGGTGTGCAAAGGCCAGAGCATGCTGAGGAGCATGGCGAGCAGCAGGAAAAGCATGGTGGCTAAGGGAGGTAACACAGCAGCAAGCACAGACAGCCATTGTTACACAAATGGAGTGGTTTGTATTTAATGTCCCATTGGCATGAAGTATGTTAAAGAGCAGGAGGAGCTAAGAGTATTGTACATAGAGCCATATCTACTGGCAGCATGTTATACTGGGCTTAGTAATTAGATAGGGTGTAGTGTAAGAAATTAGAAGACTAAGTTGACCCAACACATGCTAGAAAAGTGATACATAGATTAAGATGGGAACTTCAAAGTGGATAAAAAGTAAAGAAAAAGGTTTGTTTCACCCACCTTCTATAAGTCCTGATTTGTCTGGATAACCTCTATCAAGCAAGTACTGCAGTAGACTGGAGTTGAGCGTGTATTACTTGGACATATGGGCATATAATAAAAATAAATCTTTATATTTCTAGCTCCATCATATTCTGCAGCTCTTTACAGATCATGGAATCCGTATAGAAATAAACAGAGTAATAAAACAGAGTAATAACAGTCATGTAAAACAATAGGAGTGAGGACCCTGCTTGCAAGAGCTTACAGTCTATGAAATCACGGATGCTTCAGAGAAAATACTTGACTGTCATTTGCAATTATTCCCGGGTTACATCCTATATGAAAGGGGTGTCATTGGTAAGACAGCCATGTAACCTTTTTTGTCTGTTGATAGAAGAATATCTTGTATGGTCCTGAGAATCCATGCAATCCTCCATAATACACAGGTATGCAATGTACACTATATTGACCACAGTATTAGTACAGTGTCAAATGCCTACAGGCAAATACCCTCATTGTAAAGCCATAGGTAATATTATGAAATTGAAATCCAATTTTGTAGCTACCACTTCCACTCATAGCAAACCACTCATTACATACTTTTATATACTCACAGGAGTGTCCCTGAGATGCCACAGCAAGTCCTGACAGACGGTTACTAACTAAGCACAACAAAATAATAATAATTTATATAGCACACACAGATTACGCAGCGCTGCACAGAGTTTGCCAAATCGGTCAAAAATTGTCTCATCCAGAGTTGTGAGGTCTGTCAACTTTTGGCATTTTGTTGGTGAAGACCTTCCTACTTTAACATGGCACAGAAAGGGCACAGAAAGCACTCTGCACTCAAAATTGTTTATTGAGGCCTCATTCACAAATCCGTGTGCTTGCCTGGACCTTGCGAAGCATGCAGAAGGGAGGGGAGGCGAGCGCTCCTCATCCCTCCCTTTGGTTTGGTCACACTGTAGTGAGATACACTGTGCTCACCACACCATGCCATAGACCTCTATTGTGGCCGCAGTGTGGCAGGAATTTGTGCCAGATCACGCCCACATATGTCGTGTGAATGGGGCCTTATACTATAATTTTACAGTAACATACTGATGTTTATCTTCACTGCTTCAAATATGGCAGTATATAAATCCCTTGGTCAACAACAATTATGTTTTGCGGAAGAGTCGTTCCAACAGATAGCTTTTGCAATGAGCAATTCTGACTCTGGATACCCTGTAATACTGCATTTCCCTTGCCTACAAAATGTGTGACACATACCACAGGTTTACTACCATTATCATCCATACACATGTGTAAAAAATGTAACACACAAAACTTCAGTGTGCATTACGTAAGCCTTTCTAAAGTCTTAAGAGGGTACCTTATGCAGATGCAGAAGCAATTGAACAACCTCTAAATTTTCTGAACTGTAGATACTGTATTAAAGTTACACTATTTTTGATATTCATATCTTAAGTATTTGAAAGAAATTGCTTGTACATGTTATTACATCAGCATCTAACAACCCCTTTGACATTGAATTTGTTACCTAGATTAACACTGACCTTTGTAAAAAACTTTGTAACTCTGTCACATTCAGCAATCTTTAATTTCACAAAGGTTAATACTAAATATGAACTTTAAAATATTGGCTTCATGTAGAACAAACCTCTCACGCATAGTCAGGGATCAGAAATTGCAATGCGTCTTTAAATTAGGCCCCTGACACCGGGTTTACTTGTTAATTGGGGCCATTATTGCTCACTGACAAGGCCAGAATAATTATAATGCAAATGTGAACAACCGGCATTAAAACAATTTGTTCTCAAGTTCAAACTACCATTTTGGCACTGACTCAGTAGTTATGATAATTTAGAGATATTATTTTTAGAAGACTGCTTGGTACATAGTGTTATACAAAACAGGACTCTTTGCTGAAAAATGGCCTGTTCATTCCAAGTACCCATGCAAGTGGGAAGAAGTGTTAGTCATCAAGGTCACATTTGACACGTTGTAATTTAGATAGACTTAGAGCCACACAGGCTAAACTTCTATTGGTATGGTTGTAATATTAGGAAACATATTATTATATTTCAATTATGTCAAACTAGAGGCTGGCATGTGTACACCAATCCACTTGGGTAATACTATGAAAGAAGAAGTCTTCTGACAGGGGTCCCTCGATACATTTCAATGTCATTTCTCCGAAGCAAAAAATATAATAGGTCTTTATGCCTAATGTTGATGTACAAGCATAGACACAGTGAGGACAATGTAACCTTTGATTCTCTAAGAGAGAATGTTTACCCTAGAAATTACTAGAAACTTTTTTACAATACTGAAAAAGTTTTCTATTGTTTTATAAATCAGGGTTAATTTACAAAGAAACACATAGACATGAGAAAAAGAAAACACATTCTTTATAACTTTCTATGGTTTTAGGATCAGAATACAAGAAAATATCATCTAGTCCTTGGATGTTCTCTAAATGAGGTGAATACAACTTTCCAATTTTCCTACTGTAGAATGGCCCTTGGCCCTAGAACTTTTGACCTCTTTGGATACTGGAAATCTACTGAACTTTAGTCCCAGTCTGCAATGAAGCTTTATTGTTAATACAATGTCAATCCAAAATTTTCAAAATCCTATCATCACAGGGACCAAAAAATAATTTGAAGTTACATCTTTTGACAAATTCAACTTAAGAACTGCCTGTACCTCCTTCTGAGACTATCGTGCCGACAGCATGACAGTGCTGGATAGAGAGGGAGAAGTAGGAGGAGGAGCGAAATACTGACAGAGCTGCTCCTTATCTGTCAACAGGTGGGGATCTGCTCCTTCGGGAACAGACATACAGTACTGGTTTGGCTTTAATCGCACATCATGTCATCATGCTTGATGTCAGGGAGCTGATTTACAATGTAGCCAACAGAGGCAATGTTTTCCTTATTCCATCATGAAAACCGAATTTTTATTTTTCCCAAATTCCCTCAGTGGAGCGTCAGTGGCTGTAAGTCTCTTCACGGCTGCAAGGCGGCCTTCTTTGGCATAGACTCAGTAAAGAGAATTCTTATCAGGTCAGTGACTGAGAAGAAGGTTGTCTGTGGGAGGTGGTTAATAGAATCTGCATTTAATCTTACCTGTACACCGTATAGGCAGCAGATTGAAGTCTATCTTTACTCACACACATAGCACCTACCAGGGAGTATTTTCTACATACCTCATTTATTAAGCTCCATGTGCCAGTTTTCTGTAGGACTTTGCATGTTCTTTCTAGTGCAAACTGCTTGCACATGTATTTAAGAAAGGCGCAGGCACAACGCATGCAACCATTTTGTGTCGCGGCGGCACTATTGTTCATGCAACACAAATTTCTAGCCTGAAATGGGCATTAGTGCTCAGAAGGACTGTGCACCACATTTATTATGCAAAGTCAGACAGAAATGTGTTGCAAGCCCTAAAAAAAGTCGTGCACTCTGTCAGGGCAGTTCAGATTCATGAAAAACAGGCCCAATGAAATCCTTAATCTGGTGCCCTCTGTACTAAACACAGGCAAACTGCACGTAGGGCAGTTTGTACTGTTCTTAGTAAATGTGCCACAGTGTCTCCCACTACCTCCCACTACCATCTGATTTGCAATTTCTCCAGTATGATAACATGGCTTTAGGTTACATAGAGCCAAAATATATCCATATGAAGTGAAGCGCTCATGGGGATGAATCCACTCCTGGAAAGAACCATAACTTAAATGTTTTCCACTTTTGAATAATCTTTCTAACTATAGAATGATGACCTTAAAATTCAAATCATCACTGATGTCTTCATTTTGTATTAACCCCTTCCTGCACTTTGATGTAACTGTAGGTCATCAAATTAAGGTAGTTACCAGACCAAGACATACAGTTACACCATAGCAGATGCCTGTTAGATTGTACTTTGCCCATGATCTAACAGTGTGCCTATGTATAGACTGACTAATGTAATATGCTGCAAGCACCTGTTCATGTCCCACACTGGGACAAAATAAAACAGTATAAAAGTGCAAATAAAAAAAATGTTAAAAAAGAATGAAAGTACTCTAAAGCCTACAAAGTCACATACAACATAAAAAAGTGAAAATTACCACAAAACACTACACAGTAGCCCCCATCTTCTGTCTGACTTTCCACTGAAAAGAACATGCAAACTGCTTGCACACTTATTTATAAAGTGTCTGCGCCAGCTTTGCGTCGCGACTGCACTTTGTTTGACAACACAGAAAAAAATTGCACCTGAAGGGGAGTGTTAGTGATTAGTGTGTGTTTGCAACACATTTATTACTGACGTGCACCACAATTCTGTCTGTGCCAAAATTCTGCAGCATAAGAAAAGTGCACCAAAAATAAATGGTGCACACCTTCCGAGCAGTGCAGGGGGCGCCAGATTAATCAAAACTTCACTCTGCACACTCCACAGGAAAACAGCAAATAGTGTCATTAGCACTAGTTTTGATAAATGTGGGCCATCGGGTAACACCATGTCTGCAACAACCTGTAAAATAAAATAAAATTGTTACTGCACCCATACCGTGAAGGTCATAAAACAAAGGGAAAAAAACTTTTCCCCTAACATAATACCAATGAAAAGTACAGCTTGTCCCGTAAAAATCAAGTCCTAAAACAGCTCTGTAAACAAAAAAATTAACCCGTTACGGGTGCATGGAGAGGGCTCACGGGCTGAGCTTACTCCATAGCTGGTAAGTTTTTGCTACATATTGCAGTAAAGGCTTACCGGTAACTCCCGCGATCGGTGCCAGCATCGGCGTCGGGCGTCGCTATCTTGCCGAGGATCATCGCTCCCCGTGATGTCATCGGGGAGCGGCGATCCGTCGCCATGACAGCCTTAGGTCTTCCGAAGACCCGAGGCTGCTTCGTATTAACCCTTTCATTACAATGTGCTATCAGCACTGTTGTATGGCAGTATATGGTAGGATCGATCAGACAACCTAAGGTTAAAGTACCATAGGGAGTCTGAAAAATAGTAAAAATAAAAAATTTTAAAAAGCAAAAAAAATTATAATTAAAAAAACATAAAAATTCAAATAACCCCCTTTCCATAGAACTGATATAAATATAAATAAACAGTAAAAATCATTAACACATTAGGTATCAACGCGTCCAAAAATGCCCAATCTATCAAAATCTAATAACGGTTTTTCACTGCATAGAAGCCCGTAACGGGAAATAGCGCCCAAAATCGAAAAAAAAAATTAAAAAAAAAAAAAATTCGATAAAAAGTGATCAAAAGGTTGTACAGTCCTAAAAATGATAACATTGCAAACGTTATCAAAAGCTGCAAAAAACAACACCTACCAAAGCTCTGTATACCAAATTATACTAAATTTTTTTGCACAGGAGGTTTAAATTTTTGTAAATGTATGAAAACATTAGCAAACCTATACAAATTTTGTGTCCTGTATTTGTACCGACCCAAAGAATAAAGTAGACATGTCATTTGGTGCTTACAGTGAAATTCGTAAAATGCAAGCCCAGAAGAATACGGCATGAATGAGTTTTTCCACCTATTTCACTTCATTTGGAATTTTTTACGCTTCCCAGTACACGGCATGGAATATTGAATACCATAATTTTGAAGTGTAATTTGTTACCCAGAAAATAAGCAGTCACAGAGCTCTTCACATGGAAAAATAAAAAAGTTATATTTTTTTGAAGGGGAGGGAAAAATGAAAACGCAAAAACGAAAAAGGGCATCGGCGGGAAGGGGTTAAAATGTTATGCCTCTTAGAACATGGCGATGCAAAAAAAGCAATGTTCTATGCAAATTAATTCTGTATTAATAAAGAATTAATAAAGAATAAAGATACCATATTATTTTCATGGCATGGTGAACGGCCAACAAATAAAAAAGCTAAAAACCCTAAACTAGAATAATTTTCTTAACCCCCACCATGAAACAGTTATTCAAATCTCATCAATTAGCTACTGAATGCCCTTTATGATGTACTTGAAAACTGGATTTCAACTTGCAAAAAATAAACCCCCATATGTCCAAATTACAAAACAAAACATTTTATAGTTTGTGAAAGGTGACAATACAAATCTGCTCTGAATGGCGCCTTATTCCGTTCAATGTTCGTCCGTGTGCCTGTACAGTAATTAACCACCACATATGCGGTATCAGTATGCTTGGGAGAAATTAGGAGCTTTTCGTCAGTCGAACCCTTTCATATAGCGCTCTTTCCTGCACTGGAACCCGACATACTACTTTTCTTGGGTTTTTGTTGGAGAAAGGCAATATTGTATTTGCCTAAACGTCATAAAAAGATTTCTAGGCCCCATAATCAAAATAAAACAACTTTTTTCTCACTTGAAGAGTGCCTACATTTGGTTTTATTATATATGGGGTAGGAACCATTTTAGAGCACCTACACACTGAATGCATCTACCGGATTATTATTCTGCTTTCTATTTAGGACCCAAGAGGACCCACCATAACTTCATAACTCTTATAAAGTTACAGTGCCACATGTCTGTAAAATGGTTTAGAAATGAATCTCTCCTACTTAGAAAAAAGTGTCTCTAGAAAATCTACTAAAGGTGAGTTCTCCACCAGAGGCTCCACAAGACCCCACTGATGAGACCAGATGTCCATTCTTCAGCAAGACTATAAACAAGGCCATATTTCCTGACCTTCAACTGCCCTCTAATATTCTCCACAGTCACCATTTGGTTGTGTGCGTATGGGGAGGGCTCACAGGTCGAGCTCTCTCTATATGGAGCATGTGGGCTGTATTACACACCTGATCTTTGCAAATAAACAGTGGTGACATCATGGATCATTAAATCATTAGGGTTGCCAATTGCTTGCCAAGACAGCTAGGAGCCTCTCAGAGGCTGCCATCCTTGTCAATTTAACTTTTTCAATGACAGCTGTAATAAAAAAGCTGTATATCCACAATATGCTTTAATACATAGGTAGAGTAACAAGTAGTAAAAAAAGGAAAATTGTTTCAAATAAAAGTAAAAATGTAACCCCACCATCCCTTGAAAACATATATAAATCAAAAACATAACACTGTGAACATGTTGGGTATTTACACTTCCCATAATGCCACATCCATAAAGTAATTACTCCATAGAACGAATGTCGTAGCAAAAGCTGTCCAAAAGTTCCAATCGATGCTCTGTCACCAATTGGTCGTACAGATACCAAATCTCAAAGTTCTCGAGCATCATTGAAAACATCTTTGAAACATCATTAAAAAAGCCTGAAGTTAATTTAAAAGGGAAACATTTAAATTATACATTGACATAATAATTTGTTGTGTGAAGCCACAGAACAAAATATTTCTGCTGCACTAAAAGATTGCAAGAACACAATGGTAAGCTAAAGAAACCCCTTTCAGCATAAGGCTACCTTTGTATGAGAAGATAGTCTTGTGGTCGGATCCAGGCACAGGGTCAGGGCAGGCTGCAGAGATGCAAGATCAAGTCCAAATCCGGGGTCAGCAATGGGAGGTCCAGGCAGATAGGAATGGGAACACAGGCACACAGGAACACAGCAACACAGAGGAACTCTGGCAACATAGGAACACCGAGGGACTCTGGTAACACAGGACTCAGGAACAGGAACACACAGGAATGCAGGAATATCGCTGGGGAGCTTTTTCTAAGGCTGTGAGGCACAAAGATCCAGCAGAACAGGAATGGAGGTGCGGGATTATAAGATGGAGGTTTTTAGCCAGCGCACCAATCAGCGGTGCACTGGTCCTTTAAATTTTCAGCAGCCAACATGCGCGCGTGTGTCCTAGGAGGCGGGGACGCACGCGCACTGCAGTCCGGAGGATAGCAGGAGCCGGGATAGGTGAGTCCGGCACAGGGCATGCAGCGAGGGCACACGGAGGGACACGTGTGCGCCCGCAATCCGAGACAAGGATCACGGGAGCACTTGTGACAGTACCCCCCCCTTGGACTCCCCCTCTTCCTGGGCCTGAGAAATCGCAGAAGCAGGCTCTTGTCCAGGATGTTATTCTCTGGCTCCAACAATCCAACAATCTCTCCTCAGGACCAAATCCTTTCCAGTCTACAAGAAATAACTGCCTATCTCTCACTGTCTTCATATCGAGGATCTCTTTCACCTCAAAGACATCTCTAGAATCAGCCTGTGGTGCTGGTGGAGGAGGAGGAACATGCCGGACGAAGAGGTTCAAGATGGCTGGCTTGAGGAGAGAAACGTGGAAGGGGTTGGGAATGCGCATGCAAGGAGTTAGTCTCAACTTGTAAGCCACCGGGTTGATGCGACTGAGGACTTCAAAAGGTACGGACTTGTTTCCAGATGGCTTTTAGATCCTGTACCAAGTCCTCCACAGCAGGAACATTTGCCGACATGGGTAACGGAAGAGGAGGCCGAGGATGCAGTCCATAGTTAATAAAGAAGGGAGCAGAACTGGCAGAAATGGAATCCAGGGAATTGTAGGAGAACTCTGCCCATGGTAGAAGAGAAGCCCAGTTGTTCTGACGGGCAGGCACAAAGTGGTGGAGGTAGCAACCCAAAGTCTGATTCACCCTCTCCACTTGGCCGTTAGTCTGAGAGTGATAGGCAAAAGAAAAGTCCAATTTCACCTGCAACTGGTTGCACAGAGATCTCCAGAACTTGGACACGAACTGAACTTCTCGATCTGAAACGATATGCTGGGGGAGGGCATGAAGCTGGAAGATACGCTTGAAGAAGAGACTGGCAAGACATGGAGCAGAAGGCAAACCTGGTAGAGGGACAAAATGAGACATCTTAGAAAAGCGGTTAGTCACCACCTAGATGACGGCATTGCCATATGGTGGCAGATCCGTAATAAAGTCCAGCAACAGGAGACCAGCAGGTTTTAGCAGTCGTGAGGGCTTATTGTGAGCACAAGAGGCACAAGAACCCACAAAATCCTGAACATCCTTGACCAAGTCAGGCCACCAATAGAATGGGGAAATGAAGGCCACAGAGCTCTGCACCCCAGGGTGCCCAGCCACATGAGAAGAATGTCC
Organism: Engystomops pustulosus; assembly: GCF_040894005.1. NCBI lineage: Eukaryota > Metazoa > Chordata > Amphibia > Anura > Leptodactylidae > Engystomops > Engystomops pustulosus. Next base: position 90,461,581 of record NC_092414.1, on the reverse strand, counting down.
CCAGGTCAGGATCCTCTTTCGAAGACCAGGTCGCACATAAGTCTTGCTGGGAGGTGGTTGCCCAAGGTCCACCAGAGCTGCAAGCAAAAGCCTCTCTGGAGGAACAATATGTCTCGGAGCAGAGTCTTCCCCCATAACATCAGAAGCATGGGACAAGGCATCAGCCTTGATGTTTTTCTCAGCAGGATGGAAATGGATCTTAAAGTCAAAGCGAGAAAAGAAGAGGGACCACCGGGCTTGACGCGGATTCAATTGCTGAGCCGTCTGTAGATACTGAAGGTTCCTGTGGTCCGTGTAAATGCTGACCGGGAATCGGGCTCCCTCCTGCAGATGGGGCCACTCCTCCAAGACAAACTTGATAGCCAGTAGCTCTCGATCTCCAATAGAATAATTCCTCTTTTCAGAGGAGAAGGTTTTGGAGAAGAAGCCGCAGGTGAGAGTTTGGCCCTTAGGCCCCTTCTGGGTAAGGACCAGTGCCGACTGAGGAGGCATCAACTTCCACAAGGAACCGCTTTTTGGTATCAGGTTGGGTAGCAACTGATGCAGAGAAAAAAGCAGTCTTTAATTTCGTGAACGCCTCATCTGCCGCTGGAGGCCAGACTCGGGAATTAGCGGCTTTCCTCGTAAGCGCCACCATCGGCACTACCAGAGATAAGAAATGTGGGATAAATTGTCTATAATAATTCGCAAAGCACAGAAATCTTTGTATAGCTCACAGCCCCACTGGACGTGGTCGCTGAAGAACCGCAGATAACTTGGCAGGATCCATCTGCAAGCCTTTATCAGAAATTATGTACCCGAGGAATGGAAGGCTCTTCTGATGAAACTGACACTTCTCCAGTTTGGCGTATAGATGGTTAATTCTAAGGCAGCTGAGTACTTGCCGTAAGTGGGACTGGTGGGACTCGAGATCAGCAGAATACACAAGGATGTCATCCAGGTAAACCACAACACAACTGTACAATAAGTCCCGGAAGATATCTTTAACAAATTCCTGGATAACGGCTGGCGCATTACAAAGTCCAAAGGGCATAACTAAATATTCAAAATGCCCATCACAGGTGTTCTACTCGTCACCCTTTCTGATACGGATAAGGTTGTAGGCCCCACGAAGATCCAATTTGGAAAAGACTCTCGCACCCCGTAGATGGTCAAACAGCTCCGTGATCAGCAGCAGAGGATAGCGATTCTTAATGGTGACTTTGTTAAGACCGCAATAGTCTATACAGGGGCGGAGAGAGCCATCTGTCTTAGTGACAAAAAAGGAGGAGGATTTGCGGATGAAGCCTCTTTTCAGATTCTCCTTGTCATACTCCGACATGGCGGCAGTCTCAAGTAACGAGAGAAGCCCCGGGCAGCAGGTCAAGGGGGGAGTCGTAGGGACGATGTGGAGCAAGGATCTCAGCCTGTTTCTTGAAGAATACATCTGCGAAGTCCAGATATGGAGCGGGAAGCCCCTCCAAAGGCTTGGGAGACAAGGTATAATTCCTGACAGGTGGCAGATGAGGGATCTCCATACAGTTTGAGGAACAACCCGGGCCCCAATGGAGAATCTCCCCAAAAGACCAGTCCAGCACAGGGGCATGACGTTGTCATGGGGAGACCCAACAGAAGAGCGTAAGTGCTTTGGGGTAGCACAAACAAAGAACGTCTCTCTTTATGTAGAGAACCAACTTGCAAGAGCAGGGGTTCAGTGCGAAACCAGATGGGTACGGAGAGAATCTGGCCTGGCAATAGACAATGGTTTCACGAGATGAACCACCAGGAAGTGGTGCTGGGAGACCAGGGCTGCGTCCACAAAGTTCACTGTACAGCCTGAATCCAGGAAAGCAGAAACCTGAATCTGGGTGCTGGTGCCCACGCTGAGGAGCACAGGAATCGTCAGTCATGGAGAAGCTTTGCTCACACCTAGGTGCTGGCGTTTCCCGGACGTGGGGACAGACAGGATACGTCCCAATGAAGTGCTCTGGGCTGCCACAATACAGGCAGATGTTCTCCTGATGTCATTTGGAACATTCCTGTAGGGAGAGCCAGATTCTGTCCACCTGCATAGGTTCCTCAACAGACAATACAGGCAGAGGCTGGAGCGGCTTTTGGAAGGCAGGTGCCTGGCGAGAAAAACATCTTACACGGGCTTAAGAGTGCGCGGAGCGTAATTCCTCGGTGCACTCCTTAAACCGAACATCAATCCAAGTGGCCAGAGTGATAAGACCACTCAGAGTTGACGGAAGGTCACGAGCCACCAGAGCATCTTTGACCTGCTTAGAGAGTCCTTTCTTAAAGGTGACAATGAGGGTTGCATCATTCCAGGAGGTTCAGAGGCCAGGGTGTGGAACTGAACTGCATACTCTTCCACAGATGAGTTGCCTTAGCGCAGATTAAACTATGCAGTCTCTGCAGAGGAGGCCCATGCAGGCTCCTCAAACACGGACCGGAATTCCACCAGAAATGTCGTGAGAGTAGCTGTGACCAGGTCGTCTCGGTCCCAAAGAGTAGTAGCCCAGGGTCAGGGTCTGTGGAGACCCCCACTGATCAGCAAGTTAGGGTCTAACTTTTGTTTGTGGGAAAACCCCTTTTAGATACTTTTTTAAAGTAAGTTTTGTGAAATGAACCAACATTTTTATTGAAGACTTTTTGCAGGCAGTCATAGGGTTGTCTCAGCATATAGGGACCTCACTGGACTGTCTTTGTCAGGATGGGAGCTTTTTTCAGGGGAATAGGGAAAAAGTAGCTACAGGGAGATTTTAGATGCAGTGCTTCCATCTATTCCTGGTCTGGGACCTCCTGTGGCAGCTACACCCTTTTAGCTGGTTTACCAGCTTACCACACTGGCTTCTGTTCTTCTATATGGGTGAGATCATTAATTTTTTCTTTTTCATTTTTGTTGATGTGATCCTCCATATTGTATATTGTGCATTGCTATGATGTTATTTTCTCCATCTATGTGCTCTTGTGAGATGGAGTGTGGTCCTGGTTTTTAACAAAATTTTAGAGCTATTACGTATTAAAAGTTACGTTTTATAGTGCCTTCTTTTCACCATTCTTGTTCAACATTTTTATTGCTACCATTGTGGGAACAGTATGATCTTTTGACCAACTTTTATTCAAATATTTTGGGGAAATTGCAAAAAAAGAGGCTATTCAGTCATTTAGCCGTTTCTTCTGCTCTGTGTTCCACATACAATATAATTATTTTATTTTTTATTTTTTTTATTCATTTTTTTAAGTTTTCTTAACCAATAGTACATGTATACATTTTCCCCTATTCTGAGATTTTTTAAATTTAAATATGAACCATTTACTCCTAGTTATGTTTATATTAAAACATAACAAAATATTAAAAATAATGTTTTCAAAAATGTAATTGTTATTATTAATGAATTATACCATATGTGGAATGGCATGACAAAAAAAACTGATTTCATGTTTTGATAGATTGAAAATTTGGGGATGCAGGGATACCTAACATGTTTATGATTTTTTTTGCTTATATATGAGTTCAAGGATATATGATAATGTTTAATGGCATACACCCCAGGTACTGCATGAACTGTATACCGTGAAAGACAGACCATTATTTGAAGATTCCTTAAGTACTGGTTCTGTTTCACAGGACTGGCACATTGCAAATGTGGTGCAATATACAAAAAGGATCAAAAAGTGATCCTGAAAACTATAGACCTGTGAATCTAAATTCTGTTGTGGGGAAAATATTAGAGGGGTTTGTTAGAGATGCTATCTTGGTGCATAACCTTATAACTCAGCATCAGCATGGGTTAATGAGGGATCGGTTCTGTTAGATGAACCTGATTGGCTTCTATGAGGAGGTAAGTTCCAGACTGGAGCTGGGGGAGGCTGTCGATGTTGTGTTTCTGGACTTTACCAATGTATTTGCTACAGTGCCACATAAAAGGATGGTACATAAGATGAGACTGCTGGGACTAAGGGAAAATCTGTGTATTTGGGTAAGCAATTGGCTTATTGATAGAAAACAGAGCATTGTTATTAATGGCACATTCTCAGATTGGGTTGACATTACCAGTGGAGTACCACAGGGGTCAGTATTGGGGCCACTTCTTTTTAATATTTTTATTAAAGGGGTTATCCGGGTTTAAAAAATTTCTTCTGGCCGGGCTGGGGAGGGCTATTTAAACACAATAAACATGTACTTACCTCCTCCGGTGCTGCCGATGTCCCGCGCAGCGGCCGGTCTTCTCGGTGCGCCGGCCGGCCGGATGCTCCCATGCGCACCATCTCCCAGCGCTTACAACGCTGAGAGATAGGGACGGATGGGAGGAGCCATCCACATCGCGGACCGGAAGCTCCCTGTGCGTGGCTTCCGTGCCCCTGTAAACAAACAGGGGCACGGATCGAAGGGACCGCGGCGCGGGACATCAGCGGCGCCGGAGGAGGTAAGTCCATGTTTATTATGTTTAACTAGCCCTCCCCAGCCCGGCCATAAAAAAATTTTTAAACCCGGATAACCCCTTTAATGACCTTGTAATGGGTTCACAGTCAAGTTTCAATATTTACAGATGATACTTAGGTGTGTAAAGTAATAAATACTGAGGCCGATAGTATAACATTGCAGGGAGATTTGTGGAAGCTGGAGTAAAGGGCGGAGAAATGGTTAATGAGGTTTTATGTAAATATATGTAAACTTATGCACTTGGGCCGTGGAAACAAAAAGTACAATAATGTTCTAAACAGTCAATTACTTGGTAAAACTGGAGCTGTAATGGACTTGGGGGTATTGGTGGATGGTAAACTTAATTTTAGTAACCTGAGCCAGGCGGCTGCTGCTAAAGCAAATAACATTATGGGATGTATCAAGAGAGGAATAAAGTCTCATAATAAGGACATAGGCGGTCAGACCACACATAGAATATTGTGTACAGTTTTGGGCACCAGGGTATAAAAAGGACATAGTAAAACTGTTGTGGGTGCAGAGGAGAGCAACCAAGATTATTAGGGGAATGGGGGATTAGAATACAGTGAGAGATTACAAAATTTTGGATTATTTAGTTTAGAAAAAAGACGAGGGGAGACCTCATTACAATGTACAAATACCTTAACGGACAGTACAAGGATCTCTCCAAAGATCTTTTTATACCTAGGCCTGTGACCAGGACAAGGGGGCATCCTCTTCGCTTAGAGGAGAGGCGATTCTACCATTGCCATAGACAAAGGTTTTTTACTGTAAGAGCAGTGAGACTATGGAACTCTCTGCCGCAGGAAGTTGTTATGGCGGACTCTATGTACATGTTCAAGAGAGGCCTGGATGTCTTTCTGGAGAGCAAAAATATCACGGGTTATGGGGAAAAACATTTGTTAAATTCTTAAAGGTTGGACTTGATGGACTTTTTCCAGCCTTATATATTATGATACAATGAAAGGGAAGTGATTTCAATTTACATTTACTTTATATTTTTCTTTGAACTCAGGCCGTCTGATTCTTCATACAATGTGCTTGCAATACATTGCTTCTTTTATATAGCTTGCCTCACCAGATCACAGAGATGGCAATAGCAACTGATTGCGGCCTCCCTGATCACACTCTACAGGATAGGGACAAAATCAAAGATGGTGGTTCACCAGCAACTGTTTAAGTGACACAGTTGGGTTTAACCAAGAAAAAAAAGGAAAACAAAGGTTTGCTGCCCATGAGTTCTCTCTATTCTTTACAACACTGCATGAATGTTGTTGAGGGATTAAAGATATACATTGGGTACATATAAGGTATAGCCAATGGTGTAGTTTTCCAGCTGTTCCAGGTTTGGCCTTTTAGATTTGGAGACATATGGGGTGCATTCATCGCAGGTTAGCCACCATGTAATCGTCGGAGGCTCTATGGCTGTGCTTTATAGACTCAGCATAGTAGATGGGATGATAATAATCTTATCCACATGGGGAGTAAAAAGCTGCTGTGCCAAAGTGACTACCCACAGTTTTACCCATGGCAATGCAAAGGTTAAAAGCTGCAGGGGCCTACGGAGAATCACAAAAGTTCACAAATTATTGTCCATTGACCATTTTTTCAGCAGGTGTTTGTGCAGTGGAAGAGACAATCTGAGGACAGAAGACAATCTGCTGCAAAAATGTGTTCCCAGCTTTACAACATTACTTCTTCTAGCAAAGGTTAAAACATGAAGCTATATACAACAGAGCTGTGTACTAATATAGGTAATTCCCAAATCCTCCCCTTTCCACTTACCTCATGTGAGTTTATTCTATAACAGATGCAAGTACAGTATTTGTTAAGAATTTTGCCTGTAGCTTCTCTTCTCTCTGCTATTATTCTGCATAATGGACCTATTGTGCAACCACCCTCAGATTCACTTGTTACATAACAATAAAAGCCCCTTTGGGGTTTTTTCTTTTTTTTTTTGTTGAACTACTTTATATTCTTAAAACATTGCTGATACAATTGGATCCCTGTTCATGTAAGTAAATTAATAAACAATGTTCTTTATTATTTTTCCATTGTTTGCTGCAATTTTCTTAAGCACTGGTGTAAGCATGCCAAGTGTGTCTCTTTTCATGTAGTTGCTAGGATACAGGCAGTTATGATGGTAGCGACGTCCTAATATTGGCTTCAAGAAATATGACGCTTTGATCACATAACACTTGCTCCAGGGTCAATTGACATATGTAAGGACACAGAGCGATCAGGAGAGAGAATGGTCTCTGAAAACAGCTATTTGTTATATGGCTGAGCTACAAATAGATATTTAATGCTTGTCTGACGTGCCACATTGGAAAGATTCATCTCTGGGAACAAAATGAATTATGTAAATATATGTAAAATATATAGTACCTTAAAGGAAATACTTATAGATTCAGGCACTGTGAGTCTGGTAATCTTCTTATATTTGTTATCCATCACCTCCTTCCTTCCAAAATCAACTTTTATAATTATTCTAATTTGTCTGAACAGCCCTCTGTGCTGCAGCTTGACAAGTTGTTACAATGTCTTACCATCTCCACTGCTCCCTCAGCACTTCCCCCCTCTCTCTTCCTGGTGTAATCTCACTGCAGCAAAGTTTCACTAAACCGTGAAAGGGGTGAAGTGGATCTGCACAATGCACTATCCTGTAAAGCTACAGCACGGAGGGGCTCTGATAACACACCCATGTGCCCTTCTGGCCCATAAGCATACTTTTTAAAATTGATTTAGAAGGAAGGAGGCCATGGATAACAATTAAAAAAGGTTACCACGGTCACAGTGCCTAGGTCTATGAGTAGGTGTCCCTGGTTTATCATACTTGGTTTTGGTGGTAGATTTTCTTACTATATATAATTTACTTACTATATACAAATACATACACAAACAGGGGGGTTATTGCCACAGTGGAGGCATTTAATATTTTGCCGCATCCTCTGTCATTGTTTTTCTTGTTCCATTATTTTTATCGAAGTTTTATTTACCTGTCACATAATATTTAATTTGGTGCATGGGTTGAAAACAAGAAACTAAAAAAATCTATACTTTCAGACTGTAGTTAAACTACGGCTTCCTCTACACCATTTTCAGGTGGGTCTATGCTGCACCACAATCGTGTGTCGTGAGACCTGTAAGCCATGTCCACATTTCAGTCCCCAAATTCTGCCACGTTGGCTGAAGAGGAAACATTCATTCTGACACAAAAAATAAATTTTGTCTCATAGAAGTAAAAAAAATATATTGTACAGATGTAATAATAATCCCCCGCCCCCCATTTGTTGAACTTCTTTTTGAGAATTTTTTGGTCTCAGTAGAGTTGGATTCGGATATGTACATGGTAACTTAATAACTTACATTATTCAGTAGTGCCTGCCGTAAAGGAAAGGTGACCGGACGTCACTTATATCGATTATCTAGTTTTACAGAAAATGCCTGTAATTTGATCAGTTCCACTTACAGTAAATGAGACCTCCACATTTATAGAACAGGGATGGTTTCACTGACTTTTTCCATTCAAAGGGGTTTTCCAGGATTTTGCTGATCTTTTCTTAGGACAGTTCATCAATAGCAGATTAGTGGGGGCACCCTGACAGATTAGCTGTTATTTGATGCTGCAGCACTGACCTATATGTGTTTTACTTTGATATGTTGGGTGTGTACCGTAGATTGCTGACACAAGCCCGGAACTCTGGGACCTGTATACAGATATAATTATAGAGCCCTTAGCACCTGTTTAATCCACTTGATGTCCTACAGTCTGGATTTGATGTTCGCTGCTAGGCCATTTGGCAGTGAAGAAGTTAACCTAATTCACTTCACTGTGAATTCAGCTGCGAGCCTAGAAAGGATTTTGCTAATCGGGGTTTAGCAAATAGTCATGCTATATTCATATTAACATTTCCGTGAAAACAAAATGAATTTGTTGTCATGATAAAGAGGATTCACAATGTTATTTTCAAAGCCGTTTTTGCTAAACACACTAATACCGTATTGACCATGAAGCTGAAAGATCATTTTCACTTTCTCCACACAATGGAGCCCAAAGGTGACAATTTCAACTAGATTTGAAGTGACAACAAAGCTTATACACTGTTTTGCCTGGTTACTTAGCAACTGGTTTCCAAACCTTACAATGAATTTGATGTAAGGGCAGTGTTCTTTACTGTCGCTGGAAGGCAAGATGAAAATCCTGCATCATGGTACTTAATACCATGATAAATGTTATAAAATGTAATTATAAATCAATAAGCCTTCAAGATGTACATTAACAATGTGACAGTAATTCAGAAACAGAAATTATATCACACCTTCAAGATTAATTATTACTGCTCTACTAGGCTCCGTACCATATCAGCCCTAGTGTAGGTGACACAACAGAGCGCTCTTGCCTGTAAAATGTAATTAACAGGTGAGAATTTAATAATAAATGGGTCCTTATGCCTATGGGCGTACTCACAAGACTGCTGCCTGCTTAAAGGAAATCTACCATCAAGATCATAATAAACCAGGGACACTTACTATGGCTACACAGGCTGTTACACTGTCCAATCCTCCCCCTGAATCCTCAGCACATCTCCCCTCCCCTCCCTGATGCATTTCTTCACACATGGGATTTATCAGAGGGTGAAGAAATGCGTCAGGGTGGGGGGATGCGGGGGTATTTTTGATTTTTCATAGGGCAAGTCTGAATGGTACTGCCCTTGTTAGGCCGGGGGACAATTCCGGGGACGATATGGAGAGTATAATGGCACTATTGATTTGTCCCCACATCCAATCCTCCCCAGGAGAGAACTTTTAGTCCCGACCCAGCAACTCACCAGGTACCTCTATACAGACACCAGCATGTATTACCAGTAATCGTCCAACACAGATACCCCTGATGAAAGCTACGAGCTAGACGATACACGTGGGGCGTTTTCTCTGTGTTGGACGATTACTGGTAATACCTTCTATGTATTAGGTTTTATAGCAGGTCTGTTGCCTATGTGTTGCTCCACTCATATGTGTATCACTGTATTTGTGTAGGGTTAACTTTAGCGTTATTGTAGATATTGTTTGGCATTCATCCTTACATATTACTCATCATTTATACACCAATAAGTCCTTTTCCCTCACACATTTACCTTCTATTATATTCCTGTATATGGAGCTCACACATTATATATTGGTTTTACATGTTAGATACTCGTCCATACACAGTGGGTATTTTTACCAGGATTTGTGTTTTTAATTGTTTTTAAATACTCTATTCTTTGTTTGCTCAATAAAATTTTATTATTTGATTATATGTACGCATCCTCTTCTCTTTGTTCTTTATGTACATATCTGCTTTAGATGCGGTTTGAATTATTTTCACTCATTTTTGTGTGTACATCTATGATTCTGTAAGAGATCAAGAGACTTTCTATCTGAGGATTTGGTTGTGTACATTGTTTGATCCCAGTGATACTGTAATCATCTGGGTTTGATGTAATCAATTATTTTATTGTTATTTGATACTAGATGTTGGTTTTTAATGAATTTTAGTTATCTCACTTGACTGGCTGGTATAAGATTGATATTTGCAAGGTGAGAGTGACATTGGCCCTCAAAACTGTGTATAGCAACCTCGCTTCGTATCTATATATTTATTTTCGGCTAACTACTTACAGAACCATAAGCCTGATGTGATGTAAAAAATTAGAATCTTATCTTGACACAGAATGCATGTTTCTAGGTACTACAGAACAGAAAACAGGAGCTTCTGATGCAACACTACCCCTGCAACCACTAAACTGTAATCATCCATTGTGAAAATGAGATGAAAAGAGTCTTATTTGCCTGACATTGCGTGAGATCTATTATATGTAAATGGGTGAGATTTCACATAAAGAGGGAACAAAGGAAATTTCATTTTATACTATTATTCTACTATTTTCTAATAGTTTAGTGTGGTAAAACCTAGTGACAATTTCCCTTTAAGAGCCTTTATGTTGAATGCTTCTCCTTATCTGTCTCCTCAGGTCAGCATTTGTGAACTAATGCTTTTAATATTAAATATGTTCCATGCTCAAGGACTCAAATCACCTAGCATTACATACATTGCAATATACTGTAGATATGAATACAAATTTTGCACATATATTTAATAAAATAAGGTTACTTCACTTTCCATTCAAGTACAACCAAAAACCATAATATACACACTGTGCCACGTATGTGAGTGTTTATAGAAACATACAGATACAGCAGTGTTATTTTAGTATGAAATACTAAGCTTAACCCCTTAACGCTCTGCGCCGTAGCTCTACGGCGCAGAGGTATAAGGGATGTATGAAGAGGGCTCACGGGCTGAGTCCTCTTCATACAGAGGTGGGGGTTTTTGCATTTTGCACAAAACCCCCACCGCTAATAACCGCGGTCGGTGCTTGCACCGATCGCGGCTATTAACCCTCTAAACGCCGCCCGCAAAGTCGCGGGCGGCGCTTAAAAGACGGCGGCGCGCGGGCGCCGCCATCTTTTTTTCGATCGCCACGCCCCCGAACGTCATCGGGGGGCGGCGATCGGTTACCATGGTAGCCTCAGGTCTTCTTTTGACACGAGGCTACATGGTTTATGCAGGTTCGTTACAATGAGCCAGTGGCTCATTGTAATGTATGACCTGCAAAAACGCCATATATTGCAATACTGTAGTATTGCAGTATATGGTAGGAGCGATCTGATCATCTAGGGTTAATGTACCCTAGATGGTCTAAAAAATAGTGAAAAAAAAAAGAAAAAAAAAAGTTTAAAAAATAAAAAAAATTAATAAAATATTAAAAGTTCAAATCACCCCCCTTTCCCTAGAACGGATATAAAACATAACAAACAGTAAAAATCACAGACATATTAGGTATCGCCGCGTCCCAAAATGCCCGATCTATCAAAATATAAAAACGGTTACGGCCGGCGGTGACCTCCGAGGCGGGAAATGGCGCCCAAATGTCCGAAATGCGACTTTTACACCTTTTTACATAACATAAAAAATGAAATAAAAAATGGTCAAAATGTCGCACAGACCTCAAAATGGTAGCAATGAAAACGTCGCCTCATTTCGCAAAAAATGACCCCTCACACATTTCCGTGCGCCAAAGTATGAAAAAGTTATTAGCGTCAGAAGATGGCAAAAAATTTTTTTTCTTTTTTGTACACATTCGTTTAATTTTTGAAAATGTATTAAAACACAATAAAACCTATATAAATTTGGTATCCCCGCGATCGCACCGAACCAAAGAATAAAGTAGGCGTGTTATTTGGAGCGAAGAGTGAAAGTCGTAAAAACTGAGCCCACAAGAACGTGACGCACGTGCGGTTTTTTTTCAATTTTTCCACATTTGGAATTTTTTTTCAGCTTCGCAGTACACGGCATGTTAAAATAAATAACATTACGGGAAAGTAAAATTTGTTACGCACAAAATAAGCCCTCACACAGGTCTGTACACGTAAAAATGAAAAAGTTATGGATTTTTGAAGTTGGAGAGCGAGAATTTAGCCGAAAAACCCTCCGTCCTTAAGGGGTTAATATAGAAATTTATTATCTTGCATCTTACCATGATCCTTATTATGCTACAGGCGTAACCAAGAAACAGGAATTTTAGTATCTACGAACCACTTTGAAAATTAATAGAGTGGTCTTTTCTGTATTGGCTCTTACCTGTAAAATTAGTTTCACTTCCTCCCATCGAAATCATTAAAAATGGATATAAATTTGGGCTATCCTGTATTTGTACAACAAAAAAACTGCATAATGTGAAGATCATTGTTTCCACATAGAACAAAACTCATGACAAGCAAGTGAATCTAGATTAAAAGGAAATAAATATATAAATATATACACACTGCTGCAACACATCCATAGTAAAATCAAAAGTTCCTTTATTTATAAATCCATAAAAATGTAGTATGTTACATAGCACAAGAAGTAGAGAAGACAAGCCTACGCATTTCAACAGAGCCTTACTCATGGGCTTGTCTTCCCTAACTCTTATTTTGATTTCACTTTGGATGTGCTGCAGCAGTGTAAATATTTTTGGATTACAACAAGTCATGCACCTTAAAGCACCATCGTACAACTGTGGGTAAAGTAGAGAATTTTATACTTTATTTCTTGTCTAAAAAGGAAATTGGAATGTTTCATAAAGCCCTATATCCAATTCACACTTAGGTCTAGGATCTCAATTTTTCACTGTGCTAATTAATAGCGGAAAAAGGACATGTGTTGCTGCGCTATTGTTTTCTGATATTAATTAACAGAATGGGGCCCAGTTATTGAGGACCTTGCACAAACTGTTTGCACAGGTATTTAAGTGGCAGGCGACAATTTTGTGTTGTGGCTGCACTATTCTTCAGCACTGTCAGCACTGAAATGGGTGTACAGTTGGACTGTGCGCCACATTTATAATGCTAAGTCAGACAGAAATGCGTCGTAAGCCCTATGTTAAAGGTGCACCACAAAAAAGTGGTGCATTCTGTCAGGGCAGTGCAGGGAGCACCAGATTCAGGAAGAACGGACACCAGAAATCGTCCACTGCACACTACACGGGCTGCAGTTTGCACTGTTTTTAGTAAAGCTAGGTCAATGTGTACAAAAACTGTGATTGGAGGTGTGAATTAAGCCTTACCTGCTATCCAAAGTTGCTAAATTCTTAGACCTTACTAGTCTAAAACTTGATATCTGTGTGCAGTCTGTATTGGATCTGCATATGTTTTTTCAAATCCCTATATTTTTTCATCCATGCAACATATACTAAAGGTTTTCTAATCTGTTTTCAGTCCTGCCTAGTTGGTTGCCTAGCAATATTTGAGAAAAAACTGACCACATACAGATTTAATCTGTGTGCCATCTGTTTTTTTGTGGATCCATTGACTTTTATGGAGTTCTGTGGTCCTGCAGTTTTTTTCTCACGCTCTGCACATCTTTCCTTTTGCACATGGCACATAGTGGCATGCAGGACACAAATAACGCTCCGGTGGACTGTTGTTTATGCCACATGTGTCATCGGTAGATGAGTGTTGCACACTCACCGATGTCAATTCGAAGAGACCGTTTATGTATGGGGCTATGGAGTTCACAGCCTTGTGCATTAGCCCTTCTTAGTTGTCAGGTAGGAGGTGGTAAGCTGTCTCTGAGTGTAGTAACATACTGCACTCTCAGTATTATCAGGACTGATTGCTGAGTAATGGTGAGAACTAGCGAAATAATTCCATCTGTGCCAGAATGAGAGGAACAAAAGCAATTAGAGGAAGCTAATAGTAAGATATGATGAAAGGTCTTGGGCCTTAATATATTAAGAGAAAGTAAATGTATAATATAGAATAAATAAAGAAAAGAACAATAAAATATTTGTAACTTCTGTAGGCATTTAATTGGCTAAAGAGAAAATGAAAAGTAGTTTTCTAAATATAAAGTATACAGTATAGACAGATATGCCTGATTGTCACTACAAGAGATATTCTGTAAGTACATTGTATGGTCTTCTCTTGACCTGTAAAAGCATGAAACGCAAAGAGGGGGAAAGAGAAAAAAACTCAAGCCTATAAAAATTCAGTGCTAAGACATAAAAAAGCACACTTTAATATTTTAGAAGTACATGATACAAAATAAACTGAATTTTTGATATTTTACATACCAAATAAAAAATATTTTATCGCAAAGGTGAAATGAAACTTTTGAATTGCTTCACTTTACACTTGGCTAAGTACGAGTCATTACTTTTCTCCTTATATCTGCCTCTGTTCTCAGCAATTCTGGGCATTCTTCCCACAGGGAGCAGTAATCTAAAAGAAGTCTGAGAAAATATTCCACGTTCTGCATGTCATCAATTATCAAGTTCTGAAAAATAGTGATGAAGAGGCAACAAGAGGACTATAGGTATTTGGGGTTTTGGTTTCAACTGCAGCTTCCAATTTTAAACTCTATGAAAATTTTCTTTTCTGTATAGCTTCTGCCTTTACGGCCAAACTTCTCGCACAAATGGTGAGAACCACAATCAGGACGCCCACCATGAAGGTGACTAGTGGCCACAGGAAACAGTGCAGGAGAACATTCTCATCGTGGGTGCGTTTGAGCAGGACATCTTCTGGCCTGAAAGACGAAAAACATTGAACAGATGACCACATTTTGTAACATGAAAGTCAAAGCAGGTAAGATACTACATTTTTGGCTTGTGTGTCTAAGTTTATACACGTAACTTCTCTACAAGAACAGACACACTGCTGAATTTAGAACAGGGAAAGCATCACATGAATGGCATCTGTAGATCTCATCCATTGTTCTTCCGGGAATGGCTCATAGAAGCTTTTATTTTGTATTACGCCCAGTTTTGGCCAAAGAGACTTTTAAATACTGATCATAAACTATCATGTTACCTTAACCCCATTCCGCAACACACTGTATGTGCATTCTGTATTTTGTTTTTAAAATCTTTTTATTGATTTTTCATTTTATAATGCAAATAACATAAGAGTATTGCATGCATATGACAACAAAAGTTACATGCTTAGTATGGAAGTCAATGAAACAGATTGCCAATTATTAGGCATGCATTCTTGAGGTAGGAGTCAAAAGTACAATAAGAAAGTAGAAAACTGTGGTGAAACAATGCAGTAATGGAATGTATTACATTTTGGAACATATTGAAATAAGATGATGGGAGAGATGGAGGAAAGGGGGCTGGAGGATGGGCATAGTCGGCCCCTCCTGGGTGCCCTGAGTTACATGGGGGTGAGAGTGGGGTGGGTAAATGAAGATTACTCCCTTTGGGGGAGCCTGGGGAACAGGATAGGGGGATATAGGTTGTGATACCCGGGGTGGTGAAGGAGCAGAGGGAAGGGAAGGTGTGGGTTCCCCAAATCTTGCCTTTCTGCATTCTGCATTTTGATGTTAAAACTGTATTAGAGAGGCCTCACAGGTTGAGCCCTTAACATACAGGGCAGGTGACTGATGTAAGTATGTATATACTTTATTTGAAAGATTTAAACTGTTTAAAGTTATTAAAGAAAACTCAATATAAAATTGATAGATTGGATTTCTTCCCAGTACATAGCATGGAATATTATATGGTACCATTCGACTGATTCCAGTGCAGTACGAAATTATTCCTGTAGCTCCACTGTTCTTGATCAATCAGTGATTTTTGTTTCGGCAAAATATGTTGTAATCTGAACTGGACTGAAGCAGATATCCAAGGACCCCCTGCTGGACAGTTAAAGGGGTTTTCCCAGGAAACAAGTTACCTCAGTGATAAGACCACCACAGATCACAAGAACTGGGGGTCCAGAGTACCTCCAATGTACTCCTTGTTGCTCCCCCCGATATGAGTAGACAGCCGCGCATGTCCGTTCTGCTCTATTCATCTCTTTGAAGCTGACGGCGCTTGGTCCGTCAGAGGTCCCTCAGACCCCTGGTCTCGTGATCGTGGAAAGGGCCTAACTTGTATCCTGGGAAAACCCCTTTAAGAGCCTAACTAACATATTGGGTGCCGAAATCAGTGGTTCTGCATCAATTAAAGAACGCAAAGAGTTGCTGTAGGAGGTGGTAAAATGTCTTTACGATGGAATCAAATAAATGAGTCAATTAGTATCTAGGATTTTCATCTTATGGGTTAGATGGCAGTACTTTAAAACACATTGGGCCAGATGAATCACTGTTGTTTTTGCACCATTTTATATTGTACCATTTTTGCGCCAGTTTTGCGACTAAACATTAGACTAGCCGGCAGCAAAAATAACAGTGTTTTCCTCATTTATCCTACCAATCCAGATGTTTTGCTGCGCCTACTAATCACTCATTATTAGTGACTTTTTCATTTAGATGCAATTTAGGCGCAAAAACACTCCAGCCTGTAGGTGGTGTAGACTGAAAAGTAAGCAGTGAGCTCTTCAGTATAGCCATGTACCCCCAGCAGCAGAGCTCAGCCAGTGTTTACACTACATGCAGCCTCTGTTTATAGTTCATGAGCTTTTTACAAACAATCTGCAAAAGCAGAAGCTCAGAGCAGGATAAAGGAGAAGTGTGTGGGAGCTGCAGACAAGTGTCCCGTGTAGCAGGATAACCACATCAGTGTCAGAAGAGGAATAATGACCAGAATTACAGGGGGGCAGCAGAAGATCATCACTGGAGGAGTCCAGGAGAAGCCCCTGCTGAGGAGATCACTGGGTGCAGGGTGTCACACACCTGGGCTCTGCTGTGAGGGTCATTCTCATGCTGGGGTGTGGGAGAGAAGCAGAGAGGAGCTTGTAAGAAGATCACATGTTAGAACCCAAATCTAACATTGTGCCTATATTGCGCCTAAATTGCGCCTAAAGTAAAGGGATTAATAAGAGTCAGGAACTCAACTCATCACAGATGGTTGTAGCTTGTGATAATTCTACAATGCGTCTCACTAAGGCGCAATAATGAGGCTTGAGAGTAGCAACAGTGATAAAACTGGCCTATAGTCCATACAATCATCATGATTGTGGCTCCCCTTTTATGCCCCCTTTTCAGTATCAAAAACCTGGCCTAGCTGGGCCTAAGAAATACTAGAGCAGGAAGCAATAGCAGCTCCCACTACAAATGCTAATGGATTCTGCATAATAATCCAGGCCCATAAAAAGGAACTTTCCAACAATTCTTAGCAAACTAGATCCCACAAAAAACCTTCCTTGATTTTTGAGAAATATGTGTGAATTATACACCACCTCCAATATCCTACCAAACAAAGTCTTATCACAGCTATATATAGTGATTTTTTTCCACAAAATGGGACATGTAACATATAGCTGACATAAACCATCTTACTTCTTGCTATTTACTTTGTACTTTGGGTTTATTACATGTAAAAAGTAACACAAAATGAGCAGTGTTGAGAACATTCAAAGCACTCATTTTACATCCATCATAAATGTCTTTTATACCAAAAACAAGGTAGGACCACCACTGCTAGATAACAAGCAACATAAAAAGCTAAATATATGTGCATATATGAACCAAAAAAAGAGAAAAACCATGGGGCTGATTTACTAAGGATCCACGGATCGTATTTTCGTCAGACTTCCCGACGTTTCCGGATTTGAGCTGCTAGGACAGGTATTTAGAAGGGGATTGTGTCACACGCGATCATATTGGCGCCCGGCAGCGCCAGCTTTCATGCAACAGAAATTGGTGGACGAGCCGTCGGACGATCCGACTGATTCGGACTAAACGCAGGATTTAAATGTAACATTCAAATTGTGCCGCATCCATGCACTTACGTACACCAGGAAGAAGATGGTGAACTCCGGCGGAGCTGACCAGGGAAGCGACAGATGCAGTATATCGGGCGCACGATCTTAGTGAATCGCAGCACAGTGAATTATACATGGACAATGCACTTTCCGGAACTCCAAGGGACCGGATAAGTAAATGTGCCCCCATATGTCATGTAGCCAAAAAATACTTTATTAATCAATACATGAGTGGACACCAGACAAAAACATATAAAAACTATTAAAAATGTAAAAAAATAGGGGAAGAAAACCCCCAAAAGGACCAGAGGAGGACCTAGCACAATAAGGGAGTCAGAGAAAACTCCCAAATAAGACCATATTTGGCAGGACACACGCATATGCATGTCTTTTATACAGCGCTTAATCACTTGATAGGGACCATGCTCTCATCTACTTGTGATTGATAGCAAGTGCTAGATTTACATATCACATCAGAATATGTCACTTTAAAAGGTATATTGTGCAGAATTCTGCACTATGGAAGAATGACAAGCAACCACTCAGTATGGATTTGTCCACAAATTCACTCTTTGTTCATAACAGCCAAGTAGACCTTTCAAAAAAGTTCTTCTTTTGCTCATTAATGTGCCCCCTTCACCCCGTTTTGACAGAAAAAAACAGAAATGTAGATTTTTGCTAATTTATTAAACAAGACAATATATATTTGTATATGTAAAGTTGACATTTTAGGTGCAAAAAAAGGGAAAATAGAAGAAATTAAGATAAATTACACCCATTGGGCTCATTTACCAAGAGTCCGAACGCTGCACTTTCATCGGGGTTCCCGAATATTTCTGATTTGCGACGAATTGCGCCGGGATTTTGGCGCACGCGATCGGATTGTGGCGCCGGCTTTCACACAACAGAAATCGCAGGGTGTGGCCGTCGGACAACCCGACCGATTCGGGAAAAAACCCGGAATTTAGCACTTACATGCACCAGGAAGAAGGATGTGAACTCCAGCGGACCTCGGCGCAGCAGCGACACCTGGGGAATATCGGGCGCACGATCTTAGTGAATGCCGGTATACCCGAATCCTCGTCGGACAACGCCCCTCGGGATCGCAACTGAACCGGATAAGTAAATGTGCCCCACTGAGTAGAAGCACCTTTTGAGCGACTACCGCCATGAGTCGTCTAAGGAATGATGCAACAAGTTTTTCACACTCTGCCATTCTTCCTTGCAGATCCTCTCCAATGCACAAAAAGCAACAATATCCGCCTCAGGAAAGTATAAGGCACAATCATAAAGTTAGGGTTAGCAGCACAAAGATATCAATATTGGAGAAATACATCAATTAGTAATGCAATAACAAACCCATACATTGCCTCACAGGAGGCACCCCTCTCCCCGAGGTGGAGAGCACTTATTCACTTGCTCATTCACACCTGACACACACAGAGCTATCCCTCCTCGTCTCCTGAAGCAGTCTGATCAGTCATTCACACGTCCAAGATCAAGGAAAAACGATCCGGAGCAGATATCCATGTACTTGACCGCATTCATTTATCCTTCAATGGCAACCAGTCATCCTGTCCCTGCAACTGAAAAACACCCCCATAGCATGATGCTGCCACCACCATGTTTCTCTGTTTGGATTGTATTTGGCCAGAGATGCGCAGTGCCTGGTTTTCTCCACACAAACCGCGTAGAATTAACACTAAAATGTTAAATCTTCCTGTCATCAGACCAGAGTATGTAATTTCTCTTAGTCTGGGAGACCTTTGTGTAGTTTTTTGCAAACTGTATGCAGCTTTTATATGTCTTGCACTGAGGAGAGGCTTCCATTGGCACACTTTGCCATAAAGCCCTGACTGGTGGAGGGCTGCAATGATAGTTGACTTTGTTGAACTTTCTACCATCTATCTACTGCATCTCTGGAGCTCAGCCACAGTGATCTTGGGGCTCTTGTTTACCTCTCTCACCAAGGCTCTTCTCCCATGATTGCTTTGTTTGGCTGGATGGCCAGTTCTAGGAAGGCTTGTGGTAGTCCCAAACTTCTTGCATTTAATGATTCTGGAGGTCACTGTGCTCTTAGAAACCTTAAGTGCTGTGGAAATTCTTTTCTAACCTTGGCCAGATCTGTTTCTTTTTCTTTGAATCAGATATTTTTATTAAACATTTTTTAAATAAAAACACACCCAACAAGTATAACCTGGAGGGGAGTACGTACATATCTTTACAATGCACTCTATTTGTACAATAATACAAACTCAAATTATACTCATTAAAGCGTTACAAGAGAGTTGCATTTGTATCTATTTTCTCTTACAGGATGTACGTTTTATCATATATGCTTATTATTAGTAGCATACTCCCTTCCACCCTTCCCAACTCCCCCCACCCACCCTTGCGAGCCAGCTCTTCAAGACCCTTCAGGTCTCATATAATTATTCACATATTAAAGAAGACCTAAACCTATCCTTACTTATTTTGCCAATGATAATTGGTATTCTAAGCTAGTTCTTAGCCTTATAAGGGAGCTTGATGGTAAGCCCGATGTATCTAGCCACTTGCCCCAAATCTTTTCGAATTTGGAGACCCCATTCCTCTTTACATACGTGCTATATTACAATAGTATTACTGCATTCAAACGGTCTATAAACTCTTTCTTGTCCGGTGGCCTAGGCCTAATCCAATGGGCAGCTATAACCTTTCTGGCTTGATATAAGGATCTTTGTATTGCAATATTATTAGGTTCTGTCAGGTTGTCTATCTTCAGGACTCCCAATAGACATGCTAGTGGGCTTTCTTCAATAGTTACAGAGAAAACTTTATGCGTTAATTATAATATAGATTTCCAAAAAGACTCCAGTTCCCTGCATCCCCACATCATGTGAAGTATATCTGCTTCTTCAGTTCCACATGGCCAGATCTGTTTCTTGCCACAATTTTGTCTCTGAGCTCCTTGGGCAGTTCCTTAGACCTTATGATTCTCAGGTCTGATATATAGACAGGTGTGTGCCTTTCCTAATTAAGTCCAATCAGTTAATTAAACACAGCTGAATGCCAATGAAGAAGTATAACCATCTCGAAGAGGATGAAAAGGAAATGGACAGCATTTGAGTTAAGTAAGAGTGTCCAGCCAGAGGGGTAATGTACATGGATGATATTTATGAGGGCTGTGTGCTTAGCTCTTTCAGGAGAAATGATCTTCCTGACTCTTTTCACTTGTCATACGTCCAACTCCATCATGCTATAAACCCACAGTTTCCGGTGAGTAATTTGTGGAGCACTCCTTCCCTATCCCCTCCATACTTTTGGAAGTCCTCAGTAGGGCCCTTATCTCACGCCTTTACTGTGAGCTATTGTCTGCCCAAACAGCACAGGCACCACCTCTGACGAGAGTCCATTTGAAATGTGATATGGTCTTTTTGACGGATGAGGAGTGGGACATAGCCCTTTCTATCCCTAAATTGGTTTCCTCTTGCCTACATGACAGGATATCACAAATGCATATTCTTTACCATGCATACTTAACCACAGCCAGAGTTAGTAAGTACTGCCCAGGCTTCCTAGACATTTGCCCTAAATGCTCAGGTACCTTCCTCCATCTAATATGGTCTTGCCGAGTGGTGAAGGGACTCTTGGAACAGGTCCGCAGATTCCTGTCTGATAAGATGGGAATGGTAGTTCCTGATGACCCTCAAGGCATGTTTGCCATCAATAGACCAGGAGCTGTATCAGTCTACTTTGTGGCGGAAACACTATACTGTGCTAGGAAGATGGTGGCTAGGTTCTGGATGACAGTCAACTTCCTGACCCTCCAGAACTGGTTTAAGTCTGTTTTCTCCACACTTCCACTTAAAAAATTGGTACTCATTCACAGGAAAAAAGAGAGGAAGTTCCTTGCTATATGGGACTGGTGGCTTAAGTTGCCATTTACTGCTGCCATGGAGGCCATGCTTGGAGAGGGAGGTGACATCATGCAAGGGGCATGAATAATTAGCATCCTGAAGTGCCAGTTCACTTCCCCGCACTCCAAGTCTTTTTAATAAAATACTTGTCAAGATTAAAGAAGCAAATAGCTGGGATCACGACGAAGAGGAGTAAAGGTAAGTATGTTTAGTTTAATTTGGCACTGGTAGTTTTCCTTTAATGAGCAAAAAGAGAACTTATTTGATATTACCAATTGGCTGCAATGAAACAAAGAGTGAAAAATTTAAAGGGGTCTAAATACTTACCCACTGTATATTTACAGTATGCATTCATATGAACTGCCATTGCCATGCATTCATATGAACTGCTTCTGTCTACATGTCAACAATGCCCAAATACTTGTACTAATACACCAGTGAATCTTAGCTAGGATTTTCTTGAACTGTGGGGTCACTGAAGGGTTTCACAGAAGACAGCTGTTGTAAGACTGTCCTTTTTACAGAAGAAAGATTGAGGTGATTTAAATCTGTCAAAAGATGCTTGGCATGGTGATATGAAAACCTCAGCCAGAATATATAAGAGCTTTCCAGCCTAAAGATATTGATGACCTAACAAAAGAATAGATCATCGATATCATACAGTAAGGTCTTGGAGGTTTGTAGGAGAACTGGCTGTTCACCAAGGGCTCTGAAATAATCCTCAGAGTTGTTTCTTTGGAAATACGATTTTTCTTTAATAAAACTTCACATACCACTCAAAATGGATACATGCAAAAAAAAAACTCATCATGCATCCATTTTAATTGATTTATGAAGGTTTATTAAAGAGAAATTGTATTTCCGCGCCCTTGGTAAATGTCCAAACCTCCTGTAGTGGATGCCCTATTTACTGTGGAAAAGAAACAGGGACATAATGTGGCTACAATAGAATATATCCACTGAATCAACACTTCTATTGTGCACAGCAGCACAACAAACCCATCAGATGAGTGGAAAATCACGCTCCATATCAATTTTTATACCAAGGATATTACACCTAGGAACACCCATTCTCTCCTTTTATGTTTTTTTATATAGGGAGGATTGACATTCCAGACTCCCAATGAGGGACAGCTAATAATAATAATAATAATCTATATAAATAAAGATTATTATTATCAGCTGTCACTGGTGGCCTCTCTGATTCAAAATAATAAAAAAAGAACAAAGCTGTTCTCTGTATAGAAGCTGCTGCCAGGACCATCAGCTGAACTCCTGTCACCAGCCACTATATAGGAGACTAGAGCTGCTTCACCATAGGATGGGTTATAAATATAATTTTACTAAAAAAAACTTTAAACGACCTCCCAGCTTTTCAAAATACTGTAACATGTTGAACTGTTTAAATAAAGAGAACCTGTCATCACCTTTTACCCTATTAAACTACCAGCACCCTCAGGTAAGGATTTGAAATGGCCTGTTATTAAATCTCACCTATTTACCTATACAAAAATTCTGCTATTGATTCCTGGTCCAAAGAGGTACCAGAGAGGTACATACGGTATTTGATAGTTTTGAATAATAAAGTAAAAATGTAAACATAAAAATATAATAAAATAAAACATAAAAATATAAACACAACTTGTCAGAACTTTATTTAGACTGGTAGTTCATTTCTTTATGTTACGTGTTATTGCAATGTTACATTTATTTCCATTTAAGTAATAACTCCCTATCTGCCATAACATAACCAAATATTATTTCCATCTCATACCAGCAGAAAGGTCAAGAATAAATAGCGAACATCTGGGAACCTTTTAATCTTTATATAACTGTGTATGTCATTTGTATTAAGTTTAACCTTTACAGTGTCCTAAGAGGTTTGCAGCGGGGAGCCTGAAACTCCTACAAGTTCTTGCTGTGGCTGTTATACTCTACAAAGATAGGTCGAGGAGTCACTTTCTAAACAATCTTGACTCCTCTAAGGGAAATGTAATACTATGAATAAGGTATGTACAACAATATTTATATAAAAAACACACAAACACAGATACACAACAGGCCTGTTTTAGTAGTTATTTCCTGATGTGTTTTCCTTGCTTTTTGATGGCTATTCCGTTCTTCCTTAATATTAATTAATAATAAATAATAATTAAAAAAAAAATTCCCCCCATAAAAAACTCTCAGACCTGAAAGATACTACATTGTAAAAGATGACAATGTTATATTCATGCTTCATTAAACTACTGCTGCATCACTGATATACTTTTGTCCCTGCAGTTTTTTAATTATATTCGTGAACTGCAGATGACCATAGATATAGCTAGCTACAGGATGTACATGTGCTTTAGTAGAGGAAATTATAAATGGACAAAGAGAACAAAAATCATTTAAATTGCAAATAAAATCAAATGAAAGTAATTCTTCACCCTCAGATACAATTGATTGTTAGGTGACTGGGTAGGGAGTACAGATCTATGAACACCGGAGAAGAGGCTGCAATCACATAGAAAGAATGGCTAATTACATTAAATAAATGGCCAGTCAGCCCATTGTAGCTTTACAATTAACCAGACCGCTAATGATATCAGTGGAGGCAGTAATCAGGCAGATGAGAAGGACTTAGAATTATTTCCTCCTGCTGGAAAATAATAATATCTAGCACTGACTGAACTGAGCAGCGTGAATGATCTCTTGTACAGTGTTAGATGCAGAAGTGGAATGTATGTCATCACTATTCAGTAATAGCTTACTGCCATATATGATATATCCCAGTATATATAACAATCAACAAGAACTTATTATTATTCATTATTATTGTGGTATTCCTAAACATTTTGTTTGTAATAACCTTGAAGAATGGCTTATACCTCCTTCCTCCTAACAGACTGTAAGCTCTTGTGAGAAGCCCTATTGTTTCATATGGCCATGTCATGTCTTATTTTGCTTGTACATGTACTCCATGATCTGTAAAGTTCTGTGAAATACGATGGCCCTGTATACATAAAAAATGAATTCTTATTTTTATTAAACAAATCAGTTATTATTTATTTTATTTATTATTAATATGTATTTATAGAGAACAAATAATTTTAATGGTGCGGTACATTCAATAAGTGGTTCACATACATTGCACTAAGACGAAAACAAATGGAAGTACAAAGATAGAATATTACATTGAACTAGTAGAAAGTGTAAAGAGTAATATAGAAAAAAAGTTAAAAAATAAATAAATCACAGAGTAACTTTATAACGTCAGTCATAGAAAGTTCTCAACCGAGACTGCTGTAAGGTTATCGATCTCATGGGCTGTAAAGCTTCAGTTACAGCCTTGTATAATGTATTACAGTGTGGGTTTAGTTTACCTGTACATAATGAACTATAATGGAATTTCACACCAACAAAGCCAAGCCACGCTCACACACATATTACTTCCTGTGTTTGGACAAAATTGGAGAAGGATTCTAAGTTTATTCATATCTTGTGTAATGCTATTGGTTCTGGGCAGTACCAAAATAAATATATGAGATACCATGTACTACCATGTCTGTCACAGAAGTTAGTGTTATCTATAAAGTAAAATATGCCATATACTTGCTAGATTCTAAAAAGGAAATGTTATAAAATGTGAGAAGGCCCTGTGTTTCTTAGACGTCTGCCGTCACTGAAAGCTCCATGCATTTTTAAAATGCTATCATCAGCTTTCTAAGACTGTCTGGTGACCTGAGCGCTCGACTCCCCGCACCAGGAAACTTCACTTATCACACAGCAGTCGTGTGAATGAAGAAACCAAAGACTCTAGCCCACATTTATTAAAGCGTTTGCACCAGTTTTCTGTCTACACTATAAATAAGGTGCAAACTGCTTGTACATGTATATACACTCACCGGCCAATTTATTAGGTACACCTGTCCAACTGCTCATTAACACTTAATTTCTAATCAGCCAATCACATGGCGGCAACTCAGTGCATTTAGGCATGTAGACATGGTCAAGACAATCTCCTGCAGTTCAAACCGAGCATCAGTATGGGGAAGAAAGGTGATTTGAGTGCCTCTGAACGTGGCATGGTTGTTGGTGCCAGAAGGGCTGGTCTGAGTATTTCAGAAACTGCTGATCTACTGGGATTTTCACGTACAACCATCTCTAGGGTTTACAGAGAATGGTCCGAAAAAGAAAAAACATCCAGTGAGCGGCAGTTCTGTGGGCGGAAATGCCTTGTTGATGCCAGAGGAAAATGGGCAGACTGGTTCGAGCTGATAGAAAGGCAACAGTGACTCAAATCACCACCCGTTACAACCAAGGTAGGCAGAAGAGCATCTCTGAATGCACAGTACGTCGAACTTTGAGGCAGATGGGCTACAGCAGCAGAAGACCACACCGGGTGCCACTCCTTTCAGCTAAGAACAGGAAACTGAGGCTACAATTTGCACAAACTCATCGAAATTGGACAGTAGAAGATTGGAAAACGTTGCCTGGTCTGATGAGTTTCGATTTCTGCTGCGGCATTCGGATGGTAGGGTCAGAATTTGGCGTCAACAACATGAAAGCATGGATCCATCCTGCCTTGTATCAACGGTTCAGGCTGGTGGTGGTGGTGTCATGGTGTGGGGAATATTTTCTTGGCACTCTTTGGGCCTCTTGGTACCAATTGAGCATCGTTGCAACGCCACAGCCTACCTGAGTATTGTTGCTGACCATGTCCATCCCTTTATGACCACAATGTACCCAACATCTGATGGCTACTTTCAGCAGGATAATGCGCCGTGTCATAAAGCTGGAATCATCTCAGACTGGTTTCTTGAACATGACAATGAGTTCACTGTACTCAAATGGCCTCCACAGTCACCAGATCTCAATCCAATATAGCATCTTTGGGATGTGGTGGAACGGGAGATTCGCATCATGGATGTGCAGCTGACAAATCTGCGGCAACTGTGTGATGCCATCATGTCAATATGGACCAAAATCTCTGAGGAATGCTTCCAGCACCTTGTTGAATCTATGCCACGAAGAATAGAGGCAGTTCTGAAGGCAAAAGGGGGTCCAACCCGTTACTAGCATGGTGTACCTAATAAAGTGGCCGGTGAGTGTATAAACTGTCCACGACACAATTCTGACGTGGCTGCACAATGCCCAACGCAACACAAATTTCTGCACCTAAAAGGGGCGTTCCGTTGCACAGTCAGACTGTGCACCACATTTATCATGCAGTGTCAAACAGAATTGTGTTGCACGCCATATGTTAAGGGTGCACTCTGTCGGAGCAGTGCAGGGACCGCCAGATTCATGAAGAATGGGCACCACAATTCATGAATCTGATGCCCTCTGCACATATAACAATAAAACTGCATTTTGGTACGGAGCCTAAATAATGCATGCACTATGATTTCCTTCTAATTTTAATTATTATAAGGATTATACATGTTTTATGTATTATGAGGGGAGCCAGGAACACAAGTGCAGCTGTCGGGCTTACACTCTTATATGCATTTACATCTACTGCACCAGGTGAGTACCTTACCTATACATGAGGGGTACCCTGGTTACCTTTAATTCACAAGGAGAATGCTCGTTTTTTGTCTCTTGTCTCTATATACTTTCGCTGTGGCTTTGAAGCCACATTCACTTCCTAGATTTCAAACTGAGTGCATTTTGCACTTTTTTTTTTATAAATATGGCCCTCTGTGTATCATTCTCATGTTATCAGATATATAGACAAGACTGAAATAAACCAAAATAATACAGTATAATCACACTGGTAAAAATTCCTTTGGGCAACTACACCCATAACCTATTGAGATGAAGGCGACTAAAACCAATCCTTAACATGACATGCAGTCACAGATCCTGTCATAAATGCTGTAGAAAATAGTACTACATGTTCAGCTTATCATATCATGAGTAAAATGATGACCACCATGATAAAAAAAACACTAAATATTCTATTATAGTCATTGGAGTGGGCCAAAAACTATTAGTTATTAGTTATGGATCTATAACTGTTATTAGTTTCTGATGTGCACCATGTGTCAGTAATGTATTCAGTGCGAGTGAGAGTAAGAGCTATTACTGGCGCAAATGTGGCACTTAGTCATCTGATATCAATGACTTATGCTAGCAACATTCAGATCCCGGAATCCCCTTTACAAAAGGGAAAAAGTACATTGTTATCCATTATTTGATGCAAACTTAAAAAGGTCACTAAACAAACATTGAGAACATATTTGAACTTACAAGTATATATTTTCTGAATTACAACTACAAAAATGTAATCAATACCCAAAGTTTTCCTGAGGTTATACTGTTTCAAGCCAAGAGCAGAATCCAGATATACTAAAACATATAATAACATAAAATATAAACTCAGAGAAAATCCGCAATGCAACACCTTAGGAGATTTTCTGTGTTCTTTAATACATCCCTGACCCTGCACTAGGTATAACGTAGTATGGAATTAGATTGGAGTGTTGCATTATAGAAGGAGGAATTACGCTTATGAGATTTATATTAACATATAATTCCATATATAAAAGACTATATTGACAATAAAGCTTTAATGCATTACAAATTACATTAAAATGAGGTGAAATATGATCACAAGCATCTTCCAAATCGAATTTGTGTTATGGATATACAATTACAATTGATTTGCTGTGGCTCTGATGTGTGAATGAATTGCAATTTGCCACTGAATAGTAATGTATTTGGACTTACAATGCATGTCATACAGTACAGAACCACAAACACCATCTAAAGAAGTGTGAATATGATATCTAACCAGTGAAGAAAACAATGAGGAAAATCAAATAAGAAACATAACAGCATGTTGGTCAATTGTCAATGACAGCCATTTGTCTAAAAGGATATGATTACAATATACTATTTCTGAAGGTAGTAAACTCTAATCATCGCACATACAGGACATTTAATTCCAAAGGTCCATAATAATTTTTTATAGAAACTGGACTAAATGATTCCTTTTGTAAATTACCGGCTTTAGGTCTAGTGCCTCTAGCATAATTTAAAGGTTTATTTTAGAAGGAATGGATAAAAAAATATGACAAAAAAATATAAGAATGTTACAACACTCACAGTGCCTGGATCCTTAAGCGAGTGTCTGTGCTTTCTAATGTATGTTACCCTCAAGTGGGCAGCTACAGACAAAATATGCTTCCTGGGTGGATAGTGTGATAATCCTCTCCACTATATTCCCCTACAAAATGGAAGTCAGCATATGTGTTTATGCAGGAGGTTGAACTGCCATCCCCAACACTTAATCATCAGTTCTTGTCATAGAAATATACCCCCCCCCCCCCCAAGTAGAAAGAGGAGGCGGGTGCATCATGGGGAAAGTGATGGTGTCTGATTAACTAATCCCTGTAATTCTGAGCAGATCACAAAGAGATTGCATGATCTAACAGTATCAAAAATAGAGAGCTCACTGCCTTGTACATATTGGGGATATAATAAAAAGGGGGAGGGGGGAATAAATGGATGAATGGAGTCTCTTTAAACAGGGACCCAATTAGCATCTGAAACCATAACACTAGCCAACCATAAATCCAGAAAAATATATATTAACCTACAGTATACAAAATAATCAACTGCTAATGTAAATGAAATGCATGATGTCAAGTGGTATATGGATATTATATAATAGTACAAAACTGTTGTTGTATCAACCATTTTTACGTCTTAGAGGAAATGTTCTGGGACTTTGAAAAACTTTTCCTTGTTTTAACAATATACCTATAAACTTGGTTGGCGTATTGGCTCTGAGTGACTCCCTGTGTACAGACTTGGACAGGGATAGGACCTGCAGCTGTGGCTCATGCTTGGGGCTGTGGAATCCACTGCTGTATAAAAAGAAGTAACTGGGAACCTAACATAGTAACCATGAACCAAAATACTTGTCTTTGTTTTTACCTTTACAATTGGTATACATGTGGGCATACATAAATATATCATTTAAAACAATAAAGACACACCCAACATTCTGCCTTTCACAATGATATTTTTAAATTCCCGGTTTGTTCCTTGCGAGGAGTCTTTTCTCTGACAAACAGCAGATGCAGGAAGCTGTTTTTGTCTGTGTTGTTTTCTCTTTGTGCTAATTAGATATGGAGGATATTAAATTGTCCGCAGAAGTGGAATGGTGTAGCTGTAGCAACAGATCGTTTACCCATTCTGCAAGGTGAATCTACGATGCAATATACAATTCTATGTACTAAAGACAAACTGCAATGATACCAAAGTAAAGACTATGCTGAATGCCATACTCCAGATGTATATGACAGACATTAAGATGCAACATGTACTCTAATAATTAGAGCAAATGTGTGTATTTATGTTATTCTGCTATAAGTGCCTGGCTAATGACAGATATATTATTTATCATCATGACTTATTGATGTGGGGTAATGTAGCTGTGTATACAAGGAGCGACAGACCGCTAATTATTAATATATGTAACCATGACAGTATGTGAAAGTGACATGAATCACTCACTCCACAAGAACCCTTGTAATTAAAAGTCAACTTACTTTAGCTCTGGGCCCCAAGACTACCTTTAGCACCCCTATAGAATCTGACAGATGTTCATCATAAAGTTAAAATGAAAATAACTACACTGTGCCCGTCGAATCTGGAGTTTAATGTTTTTTTCCACCATCTTAATATTTTCCAGGGACAGTACAAGCTGTGAATCCTTTGTTCCCAATATGTTGACATTTTTACATAAATGCATAAAACATAACCCAGTGTACAGTTATTGCTAGTTAGAATAAAACTCCTAGAACTAAAATTGTTCTGCACCGCCCTTCCAGGCGCTGCCGGAGGCATAACACAGGGATTCACTCTTTGGTACATCTGTTACATACAAGACTCTAGACAGTTCTGCCTCTAAACAGCTAAAACTTTATTGAAGTTCAAGAACTTTCCAAGCAGAGGTCGCATTAACGCCTCACCAAGCGTCATAGACGCATGATGAGGCGCCGTTACTCCCCAAAATAATTGCCATGCGTCAAAGTACGCTTGGCAATTATTCCTTGTAGTGCGCAGGCTGAGCGGTGCGGCACGCTCGTTGGTGTCTCCGCTGCTGAGCGGGGTCAGTGTCAGTGTGAGCTGCGAGGCGGCACTCGCACACGGCATTTCGTGCTCCTCGCTGCTGTTGGCTGCCTTGGCGGCGGACCCATGCGGGGGAGTGATTTGCGGAGGTCCGGAGTATGAGTGGCGCCTGCAGATCCTCCTCCAGGAGCTGAACACCGCCATATGCATCAGTGACCTGGCAGTGGGGCAGGCTTAGAGTGCACTGGACTGAGCTGGAGCTGCGGGTGAGACATCCACCATAGATTGCACTTCTGCAAATTCTTATGCCTAGCACAGCTGTGGCTTTGTTACTTTTGTATCCTATAAACCCAATTCATTCACTTCTCCTAGACAATTGTAGCGAACCCTCAGCTGTGGGAAGTGTTAACGCTCAGAAAAAGGGTTAGGGACACTCAAAACCTGTTGTTGTGTGGGCAGCTCTTTCATGATTTTTCACAGCTGAGGGTTTGTTACAAGTGTCAGTGGTTCTTTGGAAGCAGCAGGAATGTCATCTACAATACAGAACAATGTGACAAACCCTCAGCTCTGACTTGTTATGTTGAGATTGTTGGACATCAGTTTTATCCACATGGTTTTATAAGGAGAAAAAGATCTGATGCTGCAATAGAACTACCACTCTTATCCTGATCAGGTCTTGCTGGCAGTTGTAGTTCTTCCCGTATCTTGAACAAGGCCTATCCTTTTTCTTGAGGACTTTGGTCCTGTACATTACTGAAATGGTCATATGGATTAATGTATGTGATATATAGAGCGTCTCTCTACATATATGCCAAGGTCCTAATCAGAGGCCGCATTTACGCCTCAGCCAGCGTCATAGACGCATAATGGGGCGCCGTTACTCCCAAAAATAATTGCCAAGTGTAAAAGTACGCTTGGCAATTATCCCCTGTTGCACACAGGCTGAGCAGGACACAGGATGCAGTGTCTTCAACACCAATAACAAAGCTTCTTTCACATTGCTGATGTTAACCCCTTAAGGACGGAGGGTTTTTCCGCTCATTTCTCGCTTTTCAACTACAAAAATCCATAACTTTTTCATTTTTACGTGTACAGACCTGTGTGAGGGCTTATTTTGTGCGTAACAAATTTTACTTTCCCGTGATGTTGTTTATTTTAACATGCCATGTACTGCGAAGCTGAAAAAAAAATTCCAAATGTGGAAAAATTGAAAAAAACCCGCACGTGCGTCACGTTCTTGTGGGCTGTTTTTTCGACTTTGACTGTGCACTCAAAATAACAGCTCAGCTTTATTCTTCGGTGCGATCGCGGTGATACCAAATTTATATAGGTTTTATTGTGTTTTAATACATTTTCAAAAATTAAACGAATGTGTACAAAAAAGAAAAAAAACATTTTGCCATCTTCTGACGCTAATAACTTTTTCATACTTTGGTGCACGGAGATGTGTGAGGTGTCATTTTTTGCAAAATGAGCCAACGTTTTCATTGCTACCATTCTGAGGTCTGTGCGACATTTTGATCATTTTTTATTTCATTTTTTATGTGATGTAAAAAGTTGTAAAAGTCGCATTTCGGACATTTGGGCGCCATTTCCCGCCTCGGAGGTCACCGCCGGCCGTAACCGTTTTTATATTTTGATAGAACGGGCATTTTGGGACGCGGCGATACCTAATATCGGTATGATATCGGTATGAAAGGGTTAATAGCCGTAATCGGTGCAAGCACAGACCGCGGTTATTAGCGGTGAAGGTTTTCTGCAATATGCAAAAAACCCCACCCTTGTATGAAGAGGACTCGGCGCAGAGCTTTAAGGGGTTAAGCATCGTGTAAGGGTGAAGACACACATGTCGTTTTTAGGCCGTTTTTAGTTAGTGCGTTTTCAGATCGCTAAAAACGCATTCGTTTTTGACCAGTTTGAATTAAGATAATTGCTCAAACCTGTCAAAAACGCATGCGTTTTTAACGATCTAAAAACGGCCCAAAAACGGCCTAAAAACGCCATGTGTGTCTTCACCCTGAGGGGCTTTGTTATTGGATGCCCTTCTACCATGCGGGCTATTAGCTGTGTATTGAACACAGCTGATAGTCTATTGTATAAAAGGAATCTGTAGTCATAGTATGGTCCACTGCCCAGATTTGCTAGTAAGAAAGGTAGTACAGTGCTATGTTGTATCTGTAATGATTTTCATGCTATTCATCTATTAACACTGTATATGCCTAGGAGTTATTTATATGTATTGCTGAAAATTTGATACTCCTCCTCGGCTAAAAATACTCCTCAAAAATGGTGAAAGGAGTATTATTACCCTTCTGGAAAAAAGTTAGTGCGACCTCTGTTTCCAAGTGTAACAGGACAAGATAGCTTTAAAGGAGCTAAACTCATGGTAGATTTGTCCTAACAAGAAATTCCTGAAGAATATCTTCCTCAGGACATCCTTTATTATAACACTATATGACATATGAAATATAGAGTTATAAAAGTTATAACTGTGGACCAACCTGGTGGTGCCACGCTCCAACAACTCCAACCTGCTTTGCACCTAATGAACACTATACATACTCACCCCCGCTCCTCTTTATGTTTCAGCACATTGGGAGGATGCAGAATGGCTCCTCTATCCATTTTGTTTCCAATACAGATAAGGTAGTACCACGCCCCTGTACAATTATCACCGTTAAGTAGAAGGGGGTTTTCCATCCCTATAAATCTTTTACAGATTGCTGAAACAGTAAATATGACTAGGGCCAATTTAAGCAAGCAAATAATTATTACTGTCCAAAGGATAATTTCTCCTTTGGGAAGAAGTCAAAAGGTTTGTATGCCAGGTGCCAGTTCACAATGTTACTTATTAAAATATTACTTCACTAATAAATCAGTGGATAAAAAAAAACCGAAGAACATTTTCATAAAAAGTTCTTTGAGTCAGTTAGAAAGAAAACATTATAGTTTCATTGTGTATCATTAAGTGCATTAATTGTGATGGCCCAAAATTCTCTGTCATCCTTAACGAATATCAAAACTAAACATTTAAAGGAGTATTACCATCTAATATAAACTATAACCTGTCTGCTCTTTTATTACCAACCCAGATGGATAAGCCAACTGATTAAAAATACTAATACACAGCAGGCACCCGATAATGATGTTGGTACCACAGGAATCATTGTATTGATTGATTTATGCTTATTAGAAATGGACAATAACTGTAAGACCCACAAAAAGTCCATGTCTGTTTACTAGGTCAACTCTAAACAGTCGCCTGCAGTGGGTGTCAGTCTTTCCCTATGCCCAAAGTGTAGACACGTAACAAGACAGACAAACAAATGTCTGCCTCACAACAAGTTAGAAAGAAAAGTTCAAAATAGAATACACAGGAGAATAGTTGAGGACATACGCCAATATCAAAAAACTACAGATGAATATCAAGATAACTAATGACAGAAAGATGGTAGACAAAACGTTTGACTAGAAAAGTAGAATAGGGTTTATATCAGAGGGCTTCAGGTGAGAAAAGCAGGGCTATGAAAGTGTGCAAGCATTAACCCTTGCTGGTTCAGAGCAAGGATCGCACATAGCCAGCAGTCCAGCAAATAGAGAACTGTACAGACTGAAAAGTACCATATGCAATTCGGTGCCTGACAGCACGAAGTGCAGAAGACTGAAACGCCAATGAAACAAAAGTGTGATTTTAACCTCAACAAACAAGGTTTCTAGAGCATTCTGATAACCAAGCATATATGTTGGATGCAACTGCCTATAGTCAAATAAAATTGTATACTTCTATAGTTGCTAAAACTAATAAAAATAAATCCTCATTTTATTATATAAAAATGAGACCACATCCAAACAATTGTCATTCTCTGGTGTGATGAACACTTGTTTCTTAAAATCAATACTTGGAAATGTCACAGAACTGAAAGATAACTCAATAAAAGGTTGTAATTCTATGCTGGCAAAGAGACAGATCTACACTGCAACCTTCCAGCATATTTATTGGGCATTCGTTTCTTGGCAATCTGCAATTTTGAAAGCAA
Source organism: Engystomops pustulosus (assembly GCF_040894005.1). NCBI lineage: Eukaryota > Metazoa > Chordata > Amphibia > Anura > Leptodactylidae > Engystomops > Engystomops pustulosus. The sequence continues at coordinate 90,426,908 of NC_092414.1, read as the reverse complement.
TGGACTAGGTGAAACCATGTCAGGTTCAATGCCCTTTCATTGGCTGACCTATTTAGATTTATAGCTAAATGCCTTTTAGAGGATTAAGATATTCCAAGATATTCCAGAAAGTGTGATATTTCACATCACACAATATATTGCATTAAGAAAAAATGAATCACAAATAAAACAAAAACATGAAAAACAGTTCTTGCATGGAAGTTTAAATAATAAGGGAAGATGTCAATTATGTGTTAGATGTTATCTGAGCGACAGAAAATTTGCCGAAAGGGATTATGGGCTTCATGCTCCAGTTGACACCTAGGTATACTGTGATTAGGTTCCATAAAGAGATGACAGAATGGCTTATACATGGTTGCCTTCTTTTTGTGCTGTTTCTGAAAGCAAGGCTTATTTGGTAGACATTGGGATGTTTTTGTAAAAATTGTGGGACTTTAAAGGGGTTTGCCCATGAAAGAAAATTCTCAAATTTCAATCCCCTAGTGATGTTAACACATTAAAGAGTTTATATACACTTTTATTTACCTCCTGAACATTGTACTAGTATCTGGCACATAAAAAAAAAGATCAGAAAGATCAGAGATGAGAGATGCTGTGATCCATGAAGTGCATATTACACTCTCCAGCTCTTGCTACATCTCAGCTACACACACACTATCAGATCTCATGTGCCTCCCTCCCACTCCCCGGATAAAGAGCTTATCTGCCTGTAGCTTGTAGTTCTCCTCACACTGCTGATGACAGGAACTGAGTGTGTGAGCTTTGTCCTGTAATGCAGGGGAGGGGACCCTGCAGAGAGCAGAGAATATTGCTCTCGGCAATAGGTTACATATTTTGATTCTCAATATTTACCCTCTTTACTACTATTTTAGCATGAATTTATTTTCCCAGACATGGGACAAGTTTAATATCTAGCTCCAAAGTTATAATAATTCTACCAAATTTGTATATGTGATTCTACCTTTAAAAACAAACAGAACAATGCTCATATTGTGTGACTCACCCTTATCTTTCCATTTTCTGTTCTAAAAGAGACAAAAATCTTTCTCACCAGTGGTAAAGCGGAAGAAGACTAACCTCTTCCTGTATCTGCCCTGAAACTGTTTCCAAATTCACTCTGCCCACAGATCCGAAGATACCATGTCTTCTCTCATTCAGTATTTTTCAGCTATCCAGTGAGATTCCTACAAGTAAATCGACTGAACACTGCATAGTGTACATAGAGGATGTATATGGTGACTAACCGGGCAGCTTCGGTCACATGGAGGAGCATACAACATGTAATACATAGTAGAAATTATAAGTAAAACAGTTACATGAATAGTATAGTCTTTGCTGTGTGAACACCAAGAGTTAATAGCTTCACTGCACTGTGAACAAAGTGCAGTGTAAAAGGTGGGAGGAGTGCAGCATATGGTGAAAAGAGAGACTATTCTGTGTAGGAGATATCTGTATCACCTGAGTCCTTAACACATTCAGCTCTGCAACACACAGAGAGCACTGTCACATGACCTCCCTCCTCTGTGAGCAGTGAGCAGCAGCCCCTCCCCACCTGTGAGTCCATTGAGTTGTTAACAGGATGGTCTCCAGAGCTTGTCCACAAGCAGCTACTTCAGCACTGGGCTACACTGAGGAGTATAGCAAATATATTCTGGATATAGATAACAAAGATAATAGGCAAAGTTGTTCTACATCCCAAGAGCTACTGATTTGAGAAAAAAAAAACCTTTACGGTTGTGCTTTAAGCTTTCCCAACAAATGTTTTATTTTTGTTATTTTGGCAACTCTTCTAGAAATGGAAACAGTTTTTTCTATCTAAGATGTGCTATGCTTTGATGATGGCAAGAGCATGTTTTAAATGGAATACCAGCAATATTATCATTGTAACAAAAGTATGGCCCCTGTTAATATTTCGTTTATTAAGAAAATAGATTCCCTTAAAATGGTTTATCAAAGTTTTTTAAACTAAGTAAATGTGTATCTCTTCATATTATTACCAATACTAATATTGGAGTGCTATCACCAACATGAAGTGGATGAGCTGTTACCTGTTACCATCATCTATTGTCAGTAGTGCTAGTGGAAGCAATGATGGTGTTTTCTACAGAGGAGCACTTCTGTCTGTAATGTAAATGAAGTGATTGCTGCATAAAAACATCTACACTTACAGAACATGGGTTCAGTGGTTTTTACCCAAGCATACTTACATGCTGGAGTGTTCACCCTGAAACAGGGCTTATTTTTTTTTAGAAAAAGGACTTTTAAAATATGCAAATGAGCCTCAGTGGCTCCTTTGGGCATCACAGAAGCCCCTTCTTGAAGAGAGGGAAGAGGTGGGCATAAGTCCTTTAGAAAGGTGTGAATAATTAGCATATGAAGGAGCCAGAAGGGGTTTCTGCAATGTACACAGGGGCCCCCTCAAGCTGAAAGTTTTTTTCTCCCCAAAACATTAGCAGCTAAAATAAAGAACAGAACCAGTTTCAGGGGGCCCACATCATTGTGGAAGTATTCTTAGGTTAAAATCACTGAATCCTTCTGTTTGATATTCTTTAAATATAGATGGAGCATGGAGATTTTTTTTATTCATCACAATTTTCCTAAAAAATATGTTAAAAATAAATACTTGGTTAAAAAGTATGCCATTTTCTGGTGACACTTTGCCTTTAAAAAATGTCTGTATTGTAGCCTACATACAGTTTAATATTGGCAGATTTAACATGAGATTTATTGTTTAAGAAGTGCATAGAAACTGCTTAATGAAATTCCGTGTCTAGCCATATCTAACCAACTAATATTGTTAATTTCATTTCCTGAGATTTAAAAGTAGAAAGCTGTAAAAGGTCATGTCGGATATATTTTATAATAGCAGAGGCTTGGAAAGAAATAGCAAATCAAGATTTGCATTTTTGAATCTCTCAGCAGCAAAAAAGTCATTGGGCTTAAAGCGTAACTCCAACGTTAGAATGATTTCACCAAATTCTTATATGTGATTCCCCCTTAAACAGAACGATTCCCATATTGTGAAGTGAGGTGACGTGGGTGGAGTCTAACCTCTTCCTGCATCTGCCCTGAAGGTGAGTCACATTATAGTACAAATAGAGAAATTATAGTAGAGATTTAGAAACAGAGAAAAAAATGTTAGAAAAAAAAAAAAACGAAAGTACTATGGTGAAACCACTGTTGCTAAACACTTTTTTGGATCCCGACATAATGTAGAACAACTGCAGTGGTTGGTATTGGAGGAAGTAGAAGGCTTTTACATTGTGAGACTTATTAGATATTCTATCTTGATACTCTGTCACCTAGAGGCATAACTGAAAACTGTAATTTTAAAGGAAACCTACCACTTGTAGTGGCAGGTTTCCGATGGCAATACCGAGCACCAGCTCAGGATGAGCTGGTGCCGGAGCTTATTTTAGTTAGTGTTTTAAACCGCGGTATCGCGGTTTAAAACACTTTTTAAACTTTATAGCCGGCGCAGGCAGGTACGCGCTCGGCGCTTACCGTGCGCGCGGCTACATAGGAAGTGAATGAGAGCCGCGCGCATGGTAAGAGCCGAGCGCGTACCTCCATGCGCCGACTATAAAGTTTAAAAAGTGTTTTAAACCGCGATACCGCGGTTTAAAACACTAACTAAAATAAGCTCCGGCACCAGCTCCCCCTGAGCTGGTGCTCGGTATTGCCATTGGAAACCTGCCACTTCAAGTGGTAGGTTTCCTTTAATGTGTAAGAGTGCGCCTTTCGATAAAATGATCGTAAAAAGAGAAATAAGTAATGATGGGAGTAAAGCACCTATACATTACCTTTATACCAGATATACTACATTGTTCATTGATTTTATTTATGTGTTTTAGATTTGTTGACAGATAGACTGTAGATTGGCCAAATGGCATCTCAATAGAACTGAGAACATAGGAATAGTTAAAGATAGAAACATGCTTCTCCACCATACTACATTGAGGGATAACAAATCTAAAAGAGACACAAAACCAACATTATTATATCAGCATAGGCCTCAATTTAATTATATTAAAATGTATTGTACGCAAGAGTTTACCCATTCCATTCCAAGATAAAACATTAGCTCAAATCCCGGGGGATGGCTTTAGCGTAATATCTCGTAGAGCCACTTCCATTAAAAACATTATTGCACCAAGTTTCCCTAAAGAGAAGACTAGGGCAGGTTGGGTACACCACAATGGATTTTACAGATGTGGTACACACCCCTGTAAGACATGCAACTATGTACTAACTACCAAGACCTTTCAGAATCATGATGACACACAACAGCATTACATAACGTCATATATCAATTGCAACAGTGAGGGGTTAGTATATGTTGTAGAATGCACTAAATGCAGCTCAGCTCACCAGGCTGTGACCTCTGTGAAGGAGCAGGAGGGAGGAGCTGTACAGGAGCACAAAGGTGGGGACCAAGAGCTTAGAAGTGTGCAGCACAGACAAGTCACATGTTGCAATAGAAAAGGTGCATATTAGTAAAAGAGGAGGGGACATAAAAAGACGTCTTTTTGACAGGGAAGGATCTTTCATTTACAAAATAGATACCCTATAGCAGGGGTCAGGAACCTTTTTGGTCGAGAGAGTCATGAACGCCACATATTTTAAAATGTTATTCCGTAAGAGCCGTACCTTATGCACATGCCCCCCCCCCAGTAGATAGGTAGTCCCAATGTCACCGGTGCCCCTGCGATCTAGGTCTCGGAACGTAGGCACACCAGTGCCCCTCTACGTGGCAGCGCCCCTTTTCAGAGCTCACTCAACCCACCACTTTCCGGCTCCCGTCATGGGTGGCCAGCGCGCGGACACTCACAGATTTAAAGGGCCAGTGCCCTGCTGATTGGCGTTGCCCACTTCCCGGGTTCCAATAAAGACCGGCGGCTACCAGATAGGTAGCCACAGCACATGCCCCCAAGTAGATATGTAGCCACAGCTGTCTAAGAGCCAGATGCAGCCGACAAAAGAGCCATATCTGGCTCCCGAGCCATAGGTTCCCTACCCCTGCCCTATAGGCTTAAATTATAGGAATGAATTGATGATTAATTATAGAGATGACAGTAATTATATGCACATCTGCATTTTATTCCATTTTTTTTAATTTGATTTAGGCACAACATGGATGTTTGGAAATCAAATACCACATATACATGTTATACTTAGCAATCCTAAAGGTGGCAGCCTTTTTTGTAATGTTTTAAATATAACTATAATGCTCAGCCCGCAGGCTGTATAAGCCGGGGGGCTGCAGGACTGACCGTGCTCTTTGCCTTTAAGGGGTACGGTCCCTCCTGCTTCCCCCCATCCCCCTTCTTGCCCGCTGATTAGCCAGTTTGTGGCCAGCAGCCCAGGATATTTATTCCTGAGCGCAGAGCTAGCCCAGCCTCTTTGGACTGCTCCACGCTCAAGAGATTCCACCCCCCTCCCAAAGTTATTATTGTATATTATTGGATTGTTAATATATGTTATTCTTCTTGCTGGTTTGTTATTGCGTTGTTCATGTTGTTGTTGGTAGTCACAGCTTGGCCTGTGGTGGAATCTTGACCCTCTCGGCTGGTAGTTAAATTACCTGACGGAACAACTAGGACATGCCCCCGCGAAGGCGGGGCCAGGCATGCTAGGTGAAGTTTAGGGAAAGGGTCTGGGTTCCCCACAGGTCGCTTATTTGTTGTAAATAATAAAGCTGTGGCAGACCCCCAGTTTTTTATCCCAAATTGTGTTGTGAGTTGGTTTTTGGAAGGGAAGACGGGGGGCATTATGTGGGGTTAATCATTCTTACAGTCAGTCTTTAGAAAAGTGCTAGCTACATTTAGTAACTACATGCCTTGTTTATATATTTAAAAGATATGTCATTGTCTCTTTTTTGTAGTTTTGCATTCTATGTTAGGCATTCATATATGGCGGGTACTCACTAGCAGCGCTTGGGTCATGAACGCGGGCGGATCCATGCGGGGCATTACGTTTCTTAGTTGGAGATCTACCTGTTTTCTGGTCAACTGGTACTTCATTTTCACTGAGCATTCATGATACCAGCTATGATTAAGAGCGTCGAATGACACTGGAAACGAGTTGGCCTTGTACGGCTATACCATTTATCCTGTAACAAGCTATGTTATGACCAAAGCTGTCATTTTTTATGGAATGGACTATGTATTCAGAATAAAGATAAAGTTGTAAAACTATTTGTGGTTGCACACGATGGATTCAATTCCCTTTTGCCGCCCTGTAGTTGCGGCCATGATAAAAGTTAAGGAGATGGGAACACAACTATGAGACATTTAGGCCTCATATACCTCTTTCAAATAATTATAATCACCTTTATACCAAATCCTTGTAAATGGTTTAGAACCAGAAACAGATGGAAACTAAAGGTCAAGCCTATGTATAGATGAAAATCCTGGATCTGCCAGACCTACGATTTTGGCCTTACAAAGAAACTATAGTGGAATCTAAGCTTTGTTTTTCTCCTAAACATTCTGTGTTTTAGGAAAACCATCAGCAGAGTCATTTCTTGCTCTGCAGTAAAGACAGAGTGGGGATTTGGTCGTTGCAGCTTAACTCACACTAATCAATCACTACAGACTGCACGGGAATGCAGTCAATGCAGTTTGTCTATTGTCCTTCATTACATTACCCCGAGCTAGCTGAAATAGAGCAGCAACTAAATCACACTGCCTGCAGATCTTTAATATACTTTGTGCAGGACATATGTTTAAATCTATGAAAAAAAAGAAGTGTTACACATGAAATTTACAACCACGTGTTTCGAGTCAGCATCCGGGCTGAATAGACTGTTTCATGACTAGCACACATACATAATCATGAAAATTTAAGGTAAGAAATAGATAGCACATGTTTTATGAAAGAACAAAATCATGTGGTCAAACATGGTAAAGGGTCAGTGTAATATTGCACAATTACATTAGAGCTATAGACAATTTGTTGCTCAAATTTAGGTATCATACAGGATGTGTTTATAACATTTCAGCTCTTTAGTAAAATATGTTTACTATTTTTCGGACTATAAGGCGCACTTCTCAGAAATCAAAGGTGCGCCTTATAGTCCAGTGCGCCTTATATATGAACCGTACTTACAGACAACAGCTGCCTTGAACTGTGCACAGGTCTGCCACCTGCTGGTCATTCATCCTTATAATCATGTGCGCCTTATAATCCAGTGCGCCTTATATATGAACCTAGATGTTTTAGCAGGCATTTATTGATGGTGCGCTTTATACTCCGGTGCGCTTTTTAGTCCGAAAAATACTGTATATTAGAAAGAAGGATCCCTCTCAACCAAGCCCTTCCATACATCCATCTGAATAGCAGGTCAGCTAAGCTGAATTTACATTGCAACAACCAGAAGTGACCTCTCTGGCCAATGGGAGTTGAAGGAAATGCATTATCTTTGTTAGAAAAACCATAAAGGAATTGTCCCACAATATCCACAGGATACCCGAGGGTACGACTGCTTTGATGCCCAATTATTAGGAGAATAGATGACACAAAGTGCACATGCATGCACTTTTACGGCTGATCTGCGAGAGATCAGTGTCCTGGCAGCCACGTACAAGTGAAAATCCAACAGTTAGATTCCACCAATCTGTAATTTATCAAACAAAGATACAATATTTGGTTCAAAATCAAATAGTTCCCCGCAGTGTGCATACCTTCTATGCTGGTTAAAATAGCAGGTAAAGGGCTGATATCCAATCTCCTTGTTCCAGTACTTCTCCCACTGTAAAACATTTTCAGAATTTTTCTGATTTTCTCTCTCACATGGAGGAATATACGAGCACTGTAGAGATATATGTAAAATACAAATCAATATTTTACTAAACCAAAAGGGATACTTTTGTATACATTATTAAGTATGTTAGGGCCTGTGATCACTGGTATCATATTTTTGTTAAAACCTATGGCTATATTAACTATAGCATGAAAAGAAAACACAAGCGGTAGTCACTACTGAAGTCAAATGACTTTCTTTCCTGACTTGTCACAGGACGTTTGTACTTTCAATAGCACCAGCTATTTACCTTTATCGAAACACCGACATCATCGGTCATACCCAACAGTTCAAAGAACAGGACGGTTCTTATAAATTATACCTATTACCACTAAATTAGTGCTTGTTCGCACATAACCCAAAGCAGTTTCTGCTAGGAGACTCATAAGCATTAAAGGGGTTTGAAAGAAAGTTATCAAATTTTAATCCTATAGTGATGTTTACATAAGTATAACTGTGTTGTATAAGCAAATGAGAGAAGCGACAGGCTTCATTTAGGTGGTGCGCATAGACATTTAACAGGATCGATATGAGTATTTATGAATAGAGGCATACAGGGTCATATTACTGTACAGGACCCTGTTAAATTAGGAGTATAATAAAAAATTGGGGACTTACTCCGTCAAACAATACCTGAAACCAAGGTATACCGGATATTTTTAAGATAATTCTAAGAATATTTACAATACTTTAAAGACACAAATAAAAAAAATATAGACACAGTATAAAAAAAAACACAATATAAAAAAAATATATATATTTTACACACCCCTAACTTTCCCTCTTTTCACCATTCCCTATTCAATTGAGTTACTAGAAGGTGGTGCACACTTGGGGTGTTACTTTTTTGTCTGGAACAACTGACAGTATAACCCTTTTTGCATGTTTACACAGTAAAGATAATTTTTAACCCCTCACTTTACAATTTAACTCAGTTATCTACACTTGCATTTAGCTTCTGAACAGTCTACTAGTAACTGACACATAGAAAAAGAGAGATGAAACAGATCAGGAAGATACCCATTGTAACCCATTTCTGACACAGCTACACTATTCTTCATGCGTTCCGGTGCACAGTTGGACCATGCGCCAGATTTCACATGCAGAGTCCAACAGAAGTGTGTCGCTATGCCCATGTTAAAGGTGCACCAAAAAATAGTTGGAACACACCGTCGGTGCAGTGCAGAGGTTGCAATATTCATGAAGAATGGGAGCCACAAATCATGAATCTTGCAGTTTGCACTGTTTTTAGTAAATATGCCCCAATATATTATTTTGTTATCCTAAGTATATTTAAAAATCTTGTCTTCATGAGAATACCCCTTTAAAGTATAATCATCATTTGAGATAATTTTTTATATTGTGTGTTGGGGATGTGGTGACCATTTCTGTAATATACTTTACTAACAAATTAAGCATTAGTTTGCATTAGATGCATATTACACCCTGTATAGTGTGTGTCTATGAAGGCTGTATGAGCTCACGTCTAATCTCCCTATGTTTGGTTAAACAACTTTGAGAAGAGAGGATTAACCCCTTCACTTGCAGCTTGATCTTTGAAAATACTTCACATACTATAGCTAGGGAGAGAGCTATAAAGGTTTAACACTTACAGCTGTGTCCTGTAGACTAATTTGCCATAGCAAAGTAGAAGTAACAATTAACAAGCAGCACCTTGCAGTCTGTTTGTTTAGAAATTAAACAGAATTATGGAAAAATACTCAAAATACTCACAACAATTATCTGAAATGACGGTTACCCTATAAAGAGGACCAGTTTTGGTGTTCAAAGATTGCACATGCTCTCCTAACCGTTTATACATGTAAAATTAGTTGCAACTACAGAACTTGTACTGGTTACTCATAAAATGATCTTTTAAAAAAAAAATAAAGCAGATTTACATTGTAAAGTATTCTTTAATAAATATACATCTCCGATTTTTACTGCTACATAAAGATAAAATAAGTTGTTTAGAAGCCACATCTACCAGCTGTGCATCCTGCAACAATATACACCATTTATACTGGATAACAGCCGATTCTTGTTTCTTCCCTCATTATGAGGTGAAGCCTTTCCTGCAATTGCAGTATCGACTCATCTGTATGCTTTCTGAAGATTTTGATCTTATACATTAATATGTACTTTATGGGAATAAAAATCTAATATGATAGGGATAATTCTCAAAATGTAATAGTGTTAGGACAGCCAGGGCCGGCGCCAGCACCCGGCAAACCCGGGCAAGTGCCGGGGCCCCCAGCTGCTGGGAGGGCCCACTCGTGGCTAAACCCCTGTCCCAAACAGCCTGGCCGTGCCGGGTGCTGGCGCCGTAAAGCGGCGCTCTGTGTGCTGCAGGACGCTGCGTCTCCGCATGACCGCGGTCACAGGTTCCGCTAGCGTCGCGTTCCTAACGCGATGCTAGCGCACAGGGGGCGGCCCTCGGCCCGATCACATATGCGATCGGGCCGAGGGCCGCCCCCTATGCGCTAGCGTCGCGCTATGAACGCGACGCTAGCGGAACCTGTGACCGCGGGCTGAAGCACTGTGAGGCTGCCGGAAGGAGAGGGAAGACGGAGAGGGGGAAGCTCCGGACCTGAGCAGAAGGCTGAGGTAAGTTTTATTCTTTTATTTTGAATGGTCATATTTACTAGTATAGGGGCTGTTAGTAATGAATGGGACTCGGGAAGGGGGCTGTATGTAATACATGTGGGGAAGGGGGCTGTATATAATGTATTGGGGGCTACATATAATGTATTGGGGGTCAGGAGGGGGCTGCATATAATGTATTGGGGGTCAGGAGGGGGCTGCATATAATGTATTGCAGGTCAGGAGGGGGCTGCATATAATATATTGGGGGTCAGGATGGGGCTTCATATAATGTATTGGGGGTCAAGAGGGGGCTGCATATAATGTATTGGGGGTGAGGAGGTGGCTGCATATAATGTATTGGGGGTCAGGATGGGGCTGCATATAATGTATTGGGGGTCAGGATGGGGCTGCATATAATGTATTGGGGGTGAGGAGGTGGCTGCATATAATGTATTGGGGGTCAGGATGGGGCTGCATATAATGTATTGGGGGTCAGGATGGGGCTGCATATAATGTATTGGGGGCGAGGAGGGGGCAGGGCTGTATATAATGAATCCATGCCGTTACGCGAGTTGACTGCAAAGGGGCCCACTGAGGCTCTGTCGCCCAAGGGCCCACTGAAACCTGGAGCCGGCCCTGAGGACAGCTCATATCTGCACTATATACTAAATACTGAAGGTGAACAGAAAGTGAAACGTCTTCCATTTCACATAGGGTTAAATGCATAGATGGACAAAAAGCATGACAGAAGTCCCCAAAGTTATCTTGGATGATGTTGGTTTACAATACACTCTGTGGTCTTTATTGTCCTTCACCACTTTGACCAACATATCCAAATTTAATTTTGAATTTTAGATAGATTTGGGATTGGATATTTAGAACAAAGGAGCATTGCTGGTCGTGATAATATATACTGTATTATATACTATATATAAATGTGGTATTGAAGATTTCTTCTCCATGGTAATAACTGATTATCTTAACAGCCGTACAGAGGCTTGCATGTTTTTGGCTGTGGTAAATGCCAGCTGAATCATTTCACAGCTAGCTTTAGTTAGATTTCTGATAAACCGTGTTACAATGGTGAACAAAAATTAATCAACTGAATAAAATAAAACCTAAAATTATTCGGCCATTTCTAGTTGCCACAGGAGTTTTCTAAATATTGTTTCCAGGGTGACATTTCAAGTAGCATATTTGATATAATCCAAGTTCATGTGTTTAAAGCAGTCAGTAAGAAATTACTTGATAATATTATGTAAAGAATTTATTTTCAAGGGGCAAAACTCTACTTGATAATAATCACATAAAAAGATATTTTAAAGAGAACTTGCCCAGGCAATTTGGGACATGCAAACCAGCTACAGGTCCTTATGGACCAGTGGTTTAGTGATTTTTTAAAATTGCCCTTTGTGAAGTCCCTTGTGGACACTATAAAAAAAAAAACTTTACACTTACCGTACCTAGAAATGAGTCCAATGAAGCGCATCGGACCCATCTCTTTTGCTGCCCACACCTGCCCAGTTCTTCACTGAAACTGGAGATGTACACCCTGCTTTCACTGGGTGACTGTGTGGGAAGCACTGGGTCAAGTCTAAACATTTATTACTATAATAGCGCCCACACAGGGACTAAAGATGGTTCAGTGTCCCAAATCACCCTAAAAGGTCCTTTTTAAGGCTCTGTTAACATCATGTTCTTTGTGATGGAACTATAGACTTGTATGTAGATGAAACAATTTTTGGACTCCATTTGGTATTTATGTTCAGCATTTCCATTTTTCCTGCTAAGAATAGTATGGTAAGTTTACCAGGAAGTTTTGGTACAGCCATAAGTATTTTCACTTCAAGTGAAATGGACATTCCAATCATTCCAACAGTAGCCGATATGTTATAGAGAGGGGGACATTGAGCAGATTGATATATAGGGGGTCATTTACTAAGGGCCCGATTCGTGTTTTCCCGGCGTGTTACCCGAATATTTCCGATTTGCGCCGATTTCCCTGTATTGCCCCGGGTTTTTGGCGCACGCGATCAGATTTTGGCGCATTCGCGCTGGCATGCAGGCGACGGAAAACGGGGGGCGTGGCCGAACGAAAACCCGACGGATTCGGAAAAACCGCCGCATTTAAAAAACCGAAAGTGTCGCGGAGCTTGCACTTACCTTCATCCAGGATAGGCCGGTGTATTTGAGTGCGTTCCGATGCTCTTCAGCGCAGCAGCGCCACCTGGTGGACGTCGGAGGAACTACCTTAATGAATCCCGGCCGGACCCGAATCCAGCGCAGAGAACGCGCCGCTGGATCGCGAACGGACCGGGTAAGTAAATCTGCCCCATAGTCTTGTGTATCCTGTGAATGCAGGGCTGACATATGTTCATGTGTTCTTTTCCGACCTATGTTCCTGCTTTTAGATGTGTGTATTCATCATTTTCTATCCTGTACTTTGACAGTCACAACCAGTCCGTGGATAATCTTATGCCCTTACAGAGCTGAATTATCAAGAACATATGCTCTAGGTATGCAAGGGGTTAATCGTTATCCTCCTTACTTATCTATCTGCAGTGCATGAACTTATGAAGGTTTTTAGAAACACTGTTCACCACAGGGAAAGAAAAGTAACTGAGAAAATATGACAAGGAAGTTTTTTTTAAAAATTATCACCTGCACTCTTCATTTTAGAAAATATAGCTCCAAAAGTTCAGTAGAACATTAATTTTCATATTCTGGAATAAGAGTACATTTTTGGGCAATGCAAGAAGACGCCGCTCCGGAGACAGTGGCAAGTGGGGAGTTTGACTGGGGCGGTACACCTGTCAAACGGTAACGCAGGTGTCCTAAGGCGAGCTCAGGGAGGACAGAAACCTCCCGTAGAGCAGAAGGGCAAAAGCTTTCTTGAATATTATGATGCTGTTATAACCAAAATCTTTCACAAATTTTTTTTAAAAAATGGAATAAACGATAAGCCATTAATAGCAGAGGTGTTTTATACTGGTGATAAGAGTGAAGTACCTTGCTGCTGTCTGCATACAACTGAACCTTCTGATAAATGATATTTATGACACTAACTATATATAGTAATCCTCCCATAACATTAATATATGAGTCACTACAGGATTGCTTGTTATTTTACTTTTTTGTTTGAGTCTAGTAATCTTTGTTCTTATCTGCCTTATCACCTAACCCTTCCTTCAGGACACCTGGTTTATGTGTCCACCCCATGAATCTGTCCATGTAATTATCATTTTTATTATGTGTCTTATTCTTTCTCACTCTAATACCTCCTACCCACCTCCCTTCTATCTCATTGTAGTCTGTTCCTCCACAATATATAGTTATGGAGCAGATATCTTACTGTACTTCCACATGGAAACCAGCAATGCCACAGATACTTTTATGTACAGGTCAATCCTCAGTATAAGATACATTAAACTGTAATACATGACCCAATTCTATTTCCTGAGTGTTTTGCAGATTATGAGGAAATACAAAGTTCATGCTTTAGTTGATTGTCAGATGCTTTGAATATCTCACAGTATGGGCCCAGGTACAAAATGGCATCTTTCATTTGATATTTATATAAATATATCTTCTTTCATGGCCAATCATGGTTCTTCTGATCATTCACCTCCTGTATATCTACCAATATCTAATCTTGAAGTGTCTATAATGTGTATAGAACTTTATGAATTTCCCACAATGACAAATTTGAAGTGAAAAAAGGATCCGGCCGCTGGGTTTCAACATATTCTATCCTTTTTATCTCTGGGACATCCTCTGCCATATTTCCCAGTGTAAAACAACACTTTTGTGCCAGATGACAAGGAAAAGTGAAGGATGGATCCCTCAGTAGAGTGGATATATTTTATTTTTACAGCTGGATTGTTCTTTCTGGAGATTTTTTCTATAGAATGGACAACCTATGTATATAACGTACACTAAGATTTAAATAACTTCTCATGTACCATGACAGATGGTCATGAGCCAAAATCGAGCCAAGCCTCTCAGCTTTCTAAGGAGAAATGAGAGGTGGGAAGCAGGCACCCCCCTTTTATGCACCCGGGTGGCAGCTATGGTGAGCAACACGGTTGTCTGAATGAGGCATGGAGCATGTGCATGAGAAGGCAGTATTAGTTAATGGTATTCTTCTTTCAGCAACCAGTATCATTGTGACATATAGGGGCACATTTACTTACCCTGCGCGATCCCCGAGGTGCGTTGTCTGCCGGAATCCACATCTGCTGCGATTCAATAAGATTGTGCACCCGAGTTCCTGCATGTGTCGCTTCCCCGCTGAGGTCCGCCGGAGTTCACCTTCTTCTTCCCGGTGCTTGTAAATGCGTAAATTGCAACACAATTTACGATGTTAAATCCTGCGCGTTGTCCGAATCTGTCGGATTGTCCGACGGACTGTCCCCCGATTTGTGTTGCGTGAAAGTCGGCACCGATGCACCCAAATCCGATTGGATGCGCCAAAAACCCTTTCTAAATGTGGCGCACATCGGAAATGGTTGGGTATTCCGACGATAGTGCGGACCGCGGACCCTTAGTAAATGAGCCCCATAATGTACAAAGACACTTCTTCCCTGCTGTAATCAAGATTAAAGTTCGGCGCCGCAGCCGCCCTGTGGTCGGTTACCTGGTCACTGCACGGTCTGTGATTCATGGACTGACCAGAACATTTTGATTTAGCCCTTACTTATATACTCTATTCATAAATATTCTGTATATGATTAATATGGTTAGACTTCAGCTTTAGTCCATTAATCTTGTTTTCATATGAACACTGATATTAATAGAAAATCCACTTGGACACAGACATTGCGGAATGTCCACAGTGAACTTTGTGGCTGAAATCATTTAATGCAGAAGCTTTTTGACACAGCATGTGGATAATATTTGTATAAATTGCATCCACTATGTAGCTAATGTAAATCACTTTAGGTTAGCTGCCAATTCCTCTGAGGCTAACCCACAGCAATTCCACAGCATTTGTCTATTGCCTTAAAGCTTCTCTAAAAGTTCAGTGTGTCAGCCAGTCCTAAAATTAACCAGTATAAATATGTAAAAAACCACTGACAATACTCGCCCCCGCTCCACTTCATCTTGATCCTGGTGCTGTCCTCCACTCCTCTTGCATGACGTCATCTCCAACTCCCAGCAGGGAGATGCAGGGGCATGCATAGTTGTCAGCCCGAAGCACCGGACATCTTGTCCCTGGATCCCTTTTCTAGTTGATCCAGGCAGAGGTCGCACTAACATTTTTCCAGAAGGGTAATAATACTCCTCTCACAATTTTTGAGGAGTATTTTTAACCGAGGAGGAGTACGAAATTTTTACTAATAAATGTATAACTCCTAGGCATATATATAGTGTTAAGAGACATCTATTAATACAAGGAAAAAGTTACAGCTCCTGTTTTCTGTGCTTAAAAGGGTTTTCCCACAAATTCAAGTTAGGCCATATCCACGGGATAAGGGTCTAATTTGAATTCTCAGGAAAACCCCTTTAGGGCGCATTCACACATTTTTTATGCGTTTTTGACGTATCCAAAGGCTTCACGTGCTGAAGTAACACTGTGTTTTAGCATATGCAATGGAAACGCAGTGTTACTTCAACATATGATCAAGGTTGAAGCCTTTGGAATCCGTAAAAAACGCAACGCATCGTGTGAATGCACCCTCAAATAGCAAGTATCTATTAAACGAGTGGTGCACAACATTTTTGTGACCTGTTCTCCTGGGCAAACCACAGCAAAAACTGTTGTATACAGTGGACAAAAATATGGAGAGACCATAATGCAAAAACAGAAAAAAGGGTCTAGGGCCAATATGCACAGGCACTTGAGATAGGGCAGTGTGCTAGACATTGTTTCAGGGGTTAACACACATTCCCAGTTTTTCTATAGTCATCGTTTCCACATAAACCACATGGACAGGGAGTAGGTAGCTACAAGCTGATTAGCTCTGCTGACTACGGCAGATTCCACAGCAAAATTTTCACAACAACCTAATCCTTATATATTTTACTGTAGACTAACAGATTTTTAGTGCAGATTCAATCCAGCAAGCCCATAACATTTTATTTATCACTTTACACAGATCTATTGTGGCTTATTTTTTGTGTAACAGTTTGTAATTCCTAGCATCAGAATTTAATATTCTGTGCAATGTACTGGGAAGCTGGAAAAAATGCAGTTGCTCAATTGCCCTATGGCTTTTTTATAGGTTTCTCTTAGGGTCATTACACAGTTTTTCAGTCATTTCATTCAGTTATTTTGAGCCAAAACCAGGGGAGGGGAACGCACAGAACAGGTGCAACTCCCTACAGAGGTAAGGTATTATGGAAAGGCTTGCACCTGTTCTCTGTGTTTGACCACTCCTGGTTTTGGTTAAAAATAACTGAAGCAAAAAGTTGAAGACCTAGAAGAACTGGCCCTATCCTTGTAAAAAGTATAAAGATTTATGGTTCTCATCAATGTCCCATAAGTTACATAACAAGTTTTAAGACTACTGCACTACAAAATATGATGGCATTATATAAATAATAAATATCAATAATTACTACTTACTACCAATTCTGACTTTTAATATTATGTTATTTAATATAACTTTTTTTTTCAGTAAATGCTTAAAACCTGTCATTAGAGGTTAATGTATAGGTGATATTGTAGTGTCTAGGAATAAGTAGATTACCTCCAAAACCTTACATTCTGCAGGCAAGTCACCTTACTCGGCACAATCCATTATTGATTGTCAAGTTTTTAATATAGTGTTTCTAATCCCCCTACAGTGCATGAGTCAGCCACTTGTAATTAAAAACTAAAACACAACTCTTATTAAATCCCATTTTTTTCTTTTTGGCTTTGTTTCAGGATCAATGTTCCTTTTTGAACTTTTCCAAAAAGATTTAAATTAGTAACATCATGTTGTTGCTGAAGTACGGCTGGCACTTTTATTGATTGACAGCGCCATAAACTGAGAATGCAGAGAGCAATAGTGCAATTACCAGTGGAGGCTTCAATTATCTTTTCCTGACCAATCATCCTGATAAGCTGACCACTAAGCAGATCAATAACTTAACTATCTGGACACGATATCACCTTTTACAGACCATTATGCTGAACTAACCATATATGCGTATAATAAAATATCTCCAGAAGTTTAAACCAGTGTTTTTATTAAAGAGGACCTGTCACCCAAATTTTCGGCACCTAGTGCTTGAACAAACACTGCAGTGTTAGAAGGATAGCGTTGCAGAAAATTTGGGTGACAGGTCCTCTTTAAACTATATACTGGATAAAGCAATATGTTGCTCTAAAGACTTTACTAAAATCTGATGGAACACATATATCATACTGTTAAATACATTATTTAAAAAATTACCACATTGTTGATTACATTTATTACATCATTTCTTTACATTCTGAACAGAAGGGGCTGCCTATCTTTTGTACAGCTGGAGCGTCAGTAACTGGTCTGTTAATATAACTTCGGGTTACCGTACCGAGAATCTCAGTTCAATTTTACTGCATGAGATCCAACAAGAACACTGCAACTAATACCTTTATATCAGTGTCACCACCTTACTAGAGATGAGCGAACATACTCGTCCGAGCTTGATGCTCGTTCGAGCATTAGCGTACTCGAAACTGCTCGTTGCTCGGACAAATACTTCGCCCGCTCGAGAAAATGGCAGCTCCCGCAGTTTTGCTTTTTGGCGGCCAGAAACAGAGCCAATCACAAGCCAGGAGACTCTGCACTCCACCCAGCATGACGTGGTACCCTTACACGTCGATAGATGTGGTTGGCTGGCCAGATCAGGTGACCCTGGGATAGACTAGCCGCTGCCCGCGCTGCTCGGATCATTCTGTGTCTGGATGCCGCTAGGGAGAGAGCTGCTGCTGGTCAGGGTTAGCGTTAGTGTGCAGGTAGATTACTGTTAGGCAGAACCCAAGAACCCAACAGCCCTTCTTAGGGCTACAATAACGTTATACTTTTTTTTTGTTTGTTTGCTTGTGGCTGGGCTTGCTGGCACTAGTAGTGCAGCTAGTACCATATTGTGAGGAATTTGCAGGGGGACTTGCTACCGTTGTGTTTAGCTCTTAGTGACACACATATCCACCTCAAACACCAAAGTGGGAAAATTTATTAGGGGTTTGATTTCAATTAGGCACAGTCTGCCATTTCCTTTTTATTTTACGTTTATTTTTTCATAACTCAGCGTCATCTCATCAGTGTGCTTTCATACTTGGCTAGAAAATAGCCAAAGGAGAATCCAAACGGCTTACTTACGCCTACAATAGCGTTATATATATTTTATTTCTGGTTGATCTGCTGGTGGCTGTCCTTGCTGCAGTGCATATACTAGCCAATTGTGAGGAATTTGGAGTGAGACTTGCGACCGCTGTGTTTAGCGCTTAGTGACGCACATATCCATCGCAAAGACCGAAGTGGGATAATTTATTAGGGGTTGGATTTCAATTAGGCACAGTCTGCCATTTCCTTTTTATTTTACGTTTATTTTTTCATAACTCAGCGTCATCTCATCAGTGTGCTTTCATACTTGGCTAGAAAATAGCCAAAGGAGAATCCAAACGGCTTACTTACGCCTACAATAGCGTTATATATATTTTATTTCTGGTTGATCTGCTGGTGGCTGTCCTTGCTGCAGTGCATATACTAGCCAATTGTGAGGAATTTGGAGTGAGACTTGCGACCGCTGTGTTTAGCGCTTAGTGACGCACATATCCATCGCAAAGACCGAAGTGGGATAATTTATTAGGGGTTGGATTTCAATTAGGCACAGTCTGCCATTTACTTTTAATTTTACGTTTATTTTTTCATAACTCAGCGTCATCTCATCAGTGTGCTTTCATACTTGGCTAGAAAATAGCCAAAGGAGAATCCAAACGGCTTACTTACGCCTACAATAGCGTTATATATATTTTATTTCTGGTTGATCTGCTGGTGGCTGTCCTTGCTGCAGTGCATATACTAGCCAATTGTGAGGAATTTGGAGTGAGACTTGCGACCGCTGTGTTTAGCGCTTAGTGACGCACATATCCATCGCAAAGACCGAAGTGGGATAATTTATTAGGGGTTGGATATCAATTAGGCACAGTCTGCCATTTACTTTTTATTTTACGTTTATTTTTTCATAACTCAGCGTCATCTCATCTGGCATAGCAGTGTGCTTTCATAGTTGGCTAGAAAATAGCCATAGCAATAGGATAGCATCGTTTGGTTTTAAAAACTAAAAAACACAAAAAAAAAAAAAAAAACACAAAAAAAAGTAAAAAAAAAATTAAAGTTATAACTTTCATTTTCAAAATGTTTAACCCGAGGGCTAGGGGTAGAGGACGAGGGCGGGGACGTGGGCGTCCAACTACTGCAGGGGTCAGAGGCCGTTGTCCTGGGTGGGGTGAGACACCACCTGCTGATGAGGGAGCAGGGGAACGCCACAGAGCTACACTCCCTAGGTTCATGTCTGAAGTTACTGGGACTCGTGGTAGAGCACTGTTGAGGCCAGAACAGTGCGAACAGGTGATGTCGTGGATTGCCGACAATGCTTCGAGCAATTTGTCCACCAGTCAGTCTTCCACGCAGTCCACCCATGTCACCGAAATCGGCACTCCTCCAGCTCCTGCACCTCAGCCTCCTCCCCCCCAGTCTGCCCCCTCCCAGGAAAATTTGGCATTTGAACCGGCATACTCTGAGGAACTGTTTTCTGGACCCTTCCCACAGTCACAAACCACTTGTCGGGTTGCTGCTGAGCAATTTTCCGATGCCCAGGTTTTCCACCAGTCGCAGTCTGTGGGTGATGATGACCTTCTTGACGTAGTGGCAGAAGTGTGTAAAGAGGTGTCCGACGATGAGGAGACACGGTTGTCAGACAGTGGTGAAGTTGTTGTCAGGGCAGGAAGTCCGAGGGGGGAGCAGACTGAGGGATCGGAGGATGATGAGGTGACAGACCCAAGCTGGGTTGAGAGGCCGGGTGAACACAGTGCTTCTGAGACGGAGGAGAGTCCTATAGCAGAACAGGTTGGAAGAGGCAGTGGTGGGGCCAGACGGAGAGGCAGGGCCAGAGCAGGTGCATCAGCGCCAAATGTGTCACGTAGTGAAGCTCCCGTGGCGAGGGCTCCCGCGGCGAGGGCTAGATTTTCAGAAGTCTGGAGGTTCTTTAAGGAAACACCGGATGACCGACGGACTGTGGTGTGCAACCTTTGCCAAACCAGGATCAGCAGGGGTTCCACCACTACTAGCTTAACTACCACCAGTATGCGCAGGCATATGAATGCTAAACACCCGAATCAGTGGCACCAAGCCCGTTCACCTCCGGCCGTGCACACCACTGCTCCTTCCCCTGTGTCAGTTGATAGTCAGCCCCCTGCCCAGGACCCTGGCACAAAAACCCCATCGTTGCCTCCACGATCCTCCACAGCATCCACCAGCGTTCAGCTCTCCATACCCCAGACGCTGGAGCGGAAAAGAAAATATAGTGCAACCCACCCGCACGCCCAAGCCCTTAATGTCCACATCTCCAGATTGCTTAGCCTGGAGATGCTGCCCTATAGGCTAGTAGAGACCGAGGCCTTTCGCAACCTCATGGCGGCGGCCGCCCCTCGGTATTCGGTCCCCAGCCGCCACTACTTTTCCCGATGTGCCGTCCCAGCCCTGCACCAGCATGTGTCAGACAACATCATCCGTGCCCTGACCAACGCCGTTTCTGACAAGGTCCACCTGACCACGGACACGTGGACGAGTGCTGCCGGGCAGGGCCACTATATATTGCTGACGGCACATTGGGTTAACTTGGTGGAGGCTGGGACCGAGTCTGACCCTGGGGCTGGTCATATACTGCCGACGCCGAGGATTGCGGGGCCTACCTCGGTCCAGGTCTCAAAGGCCTACTATGCCTCCTCCTCCTCCCACCCCTCCTCCACCTCCTCCTCCGAACTACCATCCGTGGGCATGGCGCCATCAGTCGCTAGCTCTAGGCACAGCAGCAGTGCCGTCGCTAAGCGACAGCAGGCGGTGCTCAAACTGCTGAGCCTAGGCGATAAAAGGCACAACGCCCAAGAACTATTACAGGGCATCACGGCGCAGACTAATCTGTGGCTGGCACCGCTGAACCTGAAGCCAGGCATGGTTGTGTGTGACAACGGCCGTAACCTGGTGGCGGCTCTGCAACTCGGCAGACTGACACATGTGCCATGCCTGGCCCATGTGTTAAATCTGATAGTTCAGCGTTTCCTCAAGACATACCCCAATCTGTCAGATTTGCTCACGAAGGTGCGCCGCATCTGTGCGCATTTCAGGAAGTCCAGCACAGATGCTGCCACTCTCAGGGCAGCGCAGCGCCGCCTCCAACTGCCCGCTCACCGACTGTTGTGCGACGTGCCCACGAGGTGGAATTCAACATTAACCATGTTATCCAGAGTTTACCAGCAGCGCAGAGCGATTGTAGACTGCCAGATGTCAACTTCCACCAGAACTGGTAGTCAGGTCAGTCAGCTTCCTCAAGTCTACAATGAGGAGTGGACGTGGATGTCTGATATCTGTCAGGTGCTGAGTAACTTTGAGGAGTCAACACAGATGGTCAGTGGTGATGCCGCCATCATCAGCCTCACCATCCCGCTGCTTGGCCTGTTGAAAAACTCTCTGGTCAGCATGAAGTCGGAAGCTTTGCGCTCGTCACAAGAGACGGGGGAAGAAGATTCCCTTGTTGATAGCCAAAGCACCCTTAGGTCTGTTTCTCAGCACATATCGGAGGAGGTGGAGGAGGATGAGGAGGAAGAGGAGGAGAATGTTGGCGAGACAGAAGAGGGGACCATTGTTCAGTCCTTCACTGTTCAGCGTGTATGGGCAGAAGAAGAGGAGTTGGAGGAGGAGGAAATGGACAGTCAGGCCAGTGAGGGGAGTGAATTCTTGCGCGTTGGGACTCTGGCGCATATGGCAGATTTCATGCTAGGCTGCCTATCCCGTGACCCTCGCGTTCAAAGAATTTATTCCAGCACCGATTACTGGGTATTCACTCTCCTGGACCCACGGTACAAGCAAAATCTTTCCACTCTCATCCCTGGAGAGGAAAGGAGTGTGAGAATGCATGAATACCAGCAGGCCCTGGTGCACAAGCTGAAACAGTATTTCCCTTCTGACAGCGCTAGCGGCAGAGTGCGTAGTTCTGCGGGACAAGTAGCGAGGGAGAGTAGGCGAGCAGGCAGCTTGTCCAGCACTGGCAAGGGTACGCTTTACAAGGCTTTTGCCAGCTTTATGTCACCCCAGCAAGACACTGTCACCTGTCCCCAGTCTCGGCAGAGTAGGGCTGATCTTTACAGAAAGATGGTGAGGGAGTACGTAGCTGACCATACCATCGTCCTAAATGATCACACAGCTCCCTACAACTACTGGGTTTCAAAGCTGGACATGTGGCACGAACTGGCGCTGTACGCCTTGGAGGTTCTTGCCTGCCCTGCCGCTAGCGTCTTGTCCGAGCGGGTTTTCAGTGCAGCTGGTGGCATCATCACCGATAAGCGTACACGCCTGTCGACTGACAGCGCTGACAGGCTGACACTTATTAAGATGAATAAAGCCTGGATTTCTCATGATTTCCAATCTCCACCAGGTGAAGGAAGCTCAACCTGAATAATTTATGCACTCCTCCTCCTCCTCCTCATTTTCCTCCTTCTCCTCCTCTTTGTACACTAAAGCAGAGGAAACTGGCTATTTTTTGACAGGGCCCACTGGCTCTAGCTATAGTACTTTATGCATTTAATTTTTCTGGAGGGCCACCTACCCGGTCCTCTGTTTTAAACAATTTTTGGGAGTGCCACATACAGGCACTCAATCTATTCAATTTTTCTGGAGGGCCACCTACCTGCTCCTCTGGTTTGAAAACTTTTTTGGACTGCCACATACAGGCACTCAATCTATTCCATTTTTCTGGAGGGCCACCTACCTGCTCCTCTGGTTTGAAAACTTTTTTGGACTGCCACATACAGGCACTCAATCTATTTCATTTTTCTGGAGGGCCACCTACCTGCTCCTCTGGTTTGAAAACTTTTTTGGACTGCCACATACAGGCACTCAATCTATTTCATTTTTCTGGAGGGCCACCTACCTGCTCCTCTGGTTTGAAAACTTTTTTGGACTGCCACATACAGCCACTATCCAAATTAAATTGTCTCCATAGCAGCCTCCACACGTTGTCTCCATTGCTACCTCCAAAAGTCGTCCATATAGCTGCCTCCATACATCGTCCCCTTATCAAACGAGGTGTGTCAGGCACAAATTTGGGTTGTTTTCATGGATTCCACATCAAAGTTGTTAACTTTGTCGCCACCCTGCTGTGTAATCCACAAAATATACTGGCAAACTTTTATCATGTACCGATATTATTTGAGCGCTTCTTGCTCACCTCCTTTGGTTCCTCTCTGCCACCCATTGGTTTGAAGCCTGAGTCCATTTAGGGTATGTTGCCATGACACTCTCTAGCCTGCTGCCGCTGCCTCTGCATGCCGTCCCCTATAGTGTCAGGGTCAATTATTGGATGTTTTAGATGCTATCTAGCTTCATTCTGTCACTCTGTCATGGCCATGCTGTTGCCCATAATTTTGGCATAATGGTACGTTTAAGCAGCCTCAGAGGCATCCATGCATGCTGCCCCTGCTGTTTCCTGTCCATTTCCGTGGTGTTTCCATCCTTTTCTGAGGTTCCCAGGTGTTTGGCCAAGCTTCCCTGTGCAGAGCCTTGGTCCCCTTGAAAAATGCTCGAGTCTCCCATTGACTTCAATGGGGCTCGTTATTCGAGACGAGCACTCGAGCATCGGGAAAAGTTCGTCTCGAATAACGAGTACCCGAGCATTTTAGTGCTCGCTCATCTCTACACCTTACCCTCTATACAAAGAATATATACAATGTAAATTCGGGGGGAAAAATTTCACAAGTTAAATGTATAAATGCATATTAAAGCTATAGTTACCGTACCTAAATAACTTTAGAATACACTTAACAGAACATGCCAAACAGAGCACAGCATAAACGAGGACTATAGATGGATTGACATCTGTTTTCCTATGTTATCAATCTTTGTATGCTCTTACATCTAATAAAAAGGTCTTGGAGAAAAGAAGTTGAAGAATCAGAGAGGTATTCTTCTGAGTTAACAAAATGCTAAGGGCAGAGGCACATGTTTTCTGAATGGACAGCACACTCCAGTACTAAATGTAATAGATTTTATGGGATCAATGACCACAGCTGTTGGAGCACCCCTCTTACACACTCCAGTTGGAGCCAGCATAACGTAGGTCCGTAGGTGACATAACAATATGCTATGACATAGGTCATAACATATTGGTATTCTGGATTCACTGCAGACGATTATCTGATTTATTCTAAGGAAATAAAAAAATCATCGGGATAATATATGAATCGGCTCCTTGCGAGATTTCTATATCTGTCTTTGGAGCTCTGCTGCCTCTAGATTCTTTAAAGTGGCTTTTGACCCTTCATAAAGCTGTTGGCAGTGTTATTTTGCGATCAGGGATTCTGTGGACAGACTGCCTGGGGAACTGGATTTAATTTGCCAAAACTAAACAGAAAGTCCAATTGTGAAAACTTGGCTATGCAAGTCTAATGAATGTGGTGCAAGCAGGGTCTATGTCAAAGTGCATTTTCCTATGTTTATTTGGCGCAATGAAAAGTCGCAAAACAGGAATTGCACCATAACTGCGTCAAAACCCCGCCACACATAGACAAAATGATACATCAACCCCACAAAGTCTAGATGTAAAGTCATTAATAAAAGGTCAGAAATAGAATTTTAGTTGTAAAGACAAAAAAAAGAAGAACCTGATACAGCTTGGTAAAAAATTGCCCCCAAAATTAAAACCACTTTAATAGTGAGTTTGAAATGGCACTTTATTTAAAGAGGACCTCTCACTGCTGTCACCATGCCCAACTCTTCAAATCCTTTAATAGGCATTATTCCACTTATTTTAGAATTTCTAGAATTTTCACTCTACCCCCCACCATTCCACAGTAACAAATGTCATTTTCAGATCTATACTGTCAGATGGTCAGAGATTGTCTTTCTGCTGCATCCCAGGACCACCTCTCTCTGACAGTGGGGGGTCTAATTAACATAGATCTATTTTTACCCAATATGCTATTTTTGCTCTCTTCTCTCAAATGGGGTCATGGGCTGGAGCAGACAGCCTACACCGCCCATCTAACAGTAGGGATCCAGAAATAATGCCATTTTACCACCAGTCGATGGTAAAGGTCCAATGTAATCGATTGGAGGCAAAAGGTGCCCTATAAATTCTGCCTGCCTGCTCATTGCAACAGATAAAGAGCATATAGTTTCTCTTTACAGTGTACTGATGATTTCATTTGACAAAGCTTTACTGACCATTATGTTACCCCTTTCTTTCACCCAAATCTGTAGATAATTCAATGGAAAGTTGCCAGAGAATCCTGCTTTATATGCAAATTGGTACTTTCATGTAATAATTTAGTTCTACTTTGAGACATTGTCTTGGGAATATATATGTTTTTATAGTTTCATAAATACAGTGTGATCTGGCAGGAAAGCAGAGTACACAGCATTTTGTGTTAATGATAAGCAGTTTCGTAACACTGAGGTATCATTTTATTGCTGGTTACAGTTTATGGATGCATGCACCACAAAGCTTTTCATTTATATACAGTAATATAAATTAATTAGATAAAGGGTATATCCTTGGAATATTGTGATCCTAAGCTGAAAAGGTCGAAGAAATAGGCAGAGAAAGAAATTGGGAGAAAGCGCTCATAGGGTAATATTGAAGCGTGACTGATGTACAAGTGAAATATTGTAGTCAGCTCACCTGGTGTAGTTGTGCACAACTTAAGGCACAACTCTTGTATGCATTTAAATCAGGGGGTTTCCGGGATTGCAGCCTAAGTCTTGGACTTCGAGTCTGGGGTGCCAGACCAGCTTGAGTATAACAGGCAAATTAGAGAGATAGACGGGCACACACCAATGAATAGACCATAAGGTAAATATAGTTAAATAGCCAAGGACTAATATAAAAAAAAATACTAAAATACTAAAAATATATATATAATATATATATATACACAGTATATATATATATATATATATATATATATATATATATGTGTGTGTGTGTGTGTGAAAATATAAATATATGGATGTACGAAACTTTATCAGTAAAAGCATTAAACAATATTAAAAAATACTAAAAAATATATAACGGTATAAATTCATAGTCATATTGGTATTCGTGTTGGTCAATAAATATGTACACAAGAGAGAAGAGATATTTTCATAATTCCGTAACTCATAAAGCCTCCTAGATGCAGGGCTATTAATCATATAAAATTCTAAGAATGTCCTAAGTACATATATATATAAATACGAATATATGCATAAATAGTGGCTTGCAGAATCCTAACAATAGTGTGTAATAAAAACTGTTAAGGGGGAGCTGGTGGGTAAGGGCATGTGACTTCTGGTTTTAGTCCCACATGTGTCCAGGAGACTAACTCGGACACCACGTACAGCCCATGCATTGCCTATGCATGCGCAGTGAGGTGGAGGATCCAAAAAGATGTTTTCCTCCATAGGAGTGTCGTTCAGTGTCGTATTTAAGACAGCTGTGATGTGAGTAAACGCAGGCTCCGTCAAAGATGGCATATAATATATAATATACAAGGCTGTACGCGGCGTTCGTCTTAGTCTCCTGTTCTTGTAATAGGTGAAAGTCCCAGCAGTCGGACCTTATCTGCTCAGCCTGTTAATCCTATGGATAGGGGTTACTGTCCTAACTTGGTACAACCCCTTTATTTGACTATTATTTTTTTTCTAATTATAAAAGCAGGTTTAAATTAAATTTTAACTGAAATCCCAATTTTGGCTGAAACAAATCTTGCACAAATCACTTTAGATTTGGACTAAATGTTTGCAGAAATAAGTAGTGTGAACAGGCCTAGATTTCCGCCAGCATACTGGTATACTGGAATACATTACACAAATTGGAAGACTGTCTAATCTGTAGCTTAGTAGATCTGGGCCAATAATATTTTTTCTGTATTTCTGGACATTCAGCATGTGAACGGGCATCAAAGTGACTGGCAATAAATATATAAATAAATGGTTTGTGTTCTGTAAATAAAAAACTTCTGTTCCTGGAAGTGACATTTTATAAATGTAAAGTCTGGTGCTTAAGCCAGGGAATGACTGGAAGAAGACGAAGAGTTTGTGCTTTGTGCCAAATGGAGACAATCTAACGTACACTGTGCAGCAGACTATGTGCGTCCTTATTCACCTATCTGTCAGCAGCCGCTGTGAAGTCCAATGTTGGTTTAGTGACTGCTCTACCAACATCTGACCTCCTGGTATTATGCTGAAATCATTTCTATGATATATGGGGCATTTACTGATGTATTGATTGTCACTGGAGAATAATAAAGTATGTCATCACATCGTCATTTATAAAATATGCCCTTCCATGGCCAAGCAGGCAAAGATGGTATGTTAAAGTACGGACAAATAATGATATCCATTATCAAAATTTCATCACAATGTATGAAAAGGCAATTACTGTATTATATATAGAAAGCTAAGTATTTTTATATTAACATCAATTTTTATTTCTGCTCCTCTGTGTGATGAAAGCTGCCAGGTCAGTCACCATAAAGACCTTGTATGTGAAGCTCCCCCACTTCTCTGCTGCTACCGAAGAGTAAAAGTAAAGTAAGAAGAGAAAGTAAAAGGTTAGAGACACAATATGGGGAAAATTATAGGGGGAGTTAAGGGGAAATCAGATATGATAATTTTGTTAAAAAAACACTGCATATGTTGAGAATTCCAAAAATACAATGAGGTGGTATGACAATGGTAAAAAAACAAAACAAACAATATGCTTTTTATTGCAGGACTAAGGTCACCCATGCCACTTATATTACAGTTTAGCTTCCTTAGTTGCAGCTAACCAGCAGTGATTTTCAGTAGTATGGAATTCTGCAAAAAAAAGTCCCCCACCGGCACTAAGTATTGAAGATTTCAATCCGCAGTAAGTTAATTGTTGCTATGGATTCCAGATGTGGAATTCAGCGTTTGGAATGCCAACCGCAGCATCAAAATTGCAAATTTAAAAGGAATCCATCAAAAAGATTTACTTTTCCAAATTAACTGCTATGTTACGTAGGGCTATCACACGGAAGGCTATGCCACCAAGACTTTTGTCTTTATTTTCCAGCTGCTTCTTCCACTCCAAAACTTCACTTTAGATATATGCACATGAGGCTGAAGTGCTTTAGCGGACATTAGCAGAGCACCTCAGGGCTCCAGCTTTACAGTAGTAACAACGTCCTGTGCTATAGTACCTTTTCCTCTCTTTCCCCTTCAGCTATATTACTCCTGGGTACAACAAGATATGGAGCCAGAGCCACGAGTAATGCTCCCCAAACTTTAGTACTTCAGCCTCATTTGACTCTTCCTAAAGTAAGCATGGATGGCATACTCTGGCATAGTTAGTTCAGGTAGGTATATCATGGTGACAGACTTTCTTTAAACCTTAGCAGATACCAGATGCGTGTGGCTGAGTTCTATTGCAGGCAGAATCTTTGCAGAAAGTCACTGATTTACTCTCTGTGTATCAGCTGCTAAAAAAAGCTGATCTGTAGGATTGCTGGAAGTTGTTCCTCAATTGATCAGATACTGAATGAGAACTTGTCAGCGTGATTTGGGACAATAAACCAATCGCAGTGAAGCCCAATTTCACTTCTCACAATACGAGAGGAGGCACCGACATGCCATCTGCTGATGTGCGCCCAATGTGCCTCATTAAACTCACATCCATGAAAGCATAAATTTTTTTTATTGCAGCCATTCATAGCTTATATACAGGTCAATTTGGGACCCTAAATCACAGGTCCATACAGACATGTAGGTGATTAAGCGTCCCAGCTCTTGAAGAGCTATTTTATGGATATTGATAGATTATAATTTCTTAAAGGGAATCAACCACATACATTAAGTGGATTTAACTGTAGCATACTTACACGCTGGCATGTGCCTCCTGATACAGGATCCATTCTTCATTTAGCTGTTAATAGTTTATTTTTCATGAAAAGAAACTTAATGTATGCAAATAAGTTACAGGGGCTCCTGCGTAAATCAGAGAAGCTCCTACTAGCTCATGCTAATGTCACAGGTGCTCTGGCAGGTGAAGGGATGGAGAAGGCGGGTATAAGCACCAAAGGAAGTTGTGAATAATAAGCTGCAGGTGTAGCTAGAACAGGCTTCTGTGTTCACAGGAGTCCCTTCGGCTCATTTGCATATTTATAATATTATGTATAAGAAAGTATTAAAAATATTTAAAAAAAATTTTACAAAATAATTCATTTTATCAAATTTTTTTTTTTATATTTAATACTTTCTTATACATAATATTAGAATTACTTTCATTTTCTGTATATACTTAAGAACTAATCATTGGGATATTAGTGCCAATCTTTTAATATATTCCAGGCAACTATCAGTTTTATACTAAATGTTATAATCATAACCAATTTTTAATTGAGTATATATCTACTGTTATCATATCTGTGGACCAGGTCCGCTGTGTAGCAGATCTACTGCTGATAGAGATCCACATCTCTGGTTTCTTTTGCCTCTATTATATTGAAGTGGCACATGACAATGTGCGAGTATGCTTGGGTTAGAACCACTATCCAAGTGCTTCCTTTAAAAGCATGGTCCTCATTCATATTTTATTGCTTTAGTTGATAACTATATTTCACTCTGTCTTATTTTATTTGTATATGAACCCTTTGATCTGTAAAGTGCTGCAAAATATGATATTGCTCCATAGATAAAGATTTATTATTACACATAGTTTAACAATATTTTTTGCCAAGAAAACCACCCTGGTTAGGGCTGAGATGCAATACCATAACAGCCCACATACAAAAGTGGCACTATTTCTAGAAATAGCAACTTTTTCCGATATCAAACAACCACCCTTACTGATCTGACATTATCAGATTGTGGGAACTAACAACTAACAAACATCTATTTTGTTGGCAGCAATTCATAACCCAATTCATGTAGTTTGGCGTTGACAACTCCGGATGAATGTACGGGTGCGTTATCATGTTGAAACAGCACCTTCTTTTTCACCAAATGGGGCCGTGTCTCCTTCAATTTTTTGTGGAAGTGGTCCAATAACTCACTGTAGTATTGTCCAGTCATCTTTCTTCCTTTTTCTAAAAAATCCATGAGAATGACTCTGTCCGCATCCCAAAAAATCATCACCATGATCTTTCCAGTCAATGGGACCGTCTTTGCCTTCTTTGGAGCAGATTCACCAGGAGAAATCCATTGTTTTGATTGTTGCTTGGTTTCTGGTGTGTAATGATGAATACAGGTTCCATCAATGGTGACGAAACAACTCCTTCTGATCTCTCTTAAATTGCTCCAAATACTCGTTCAAAGTTAACAGCCGCATCCGCTTGTTGTCCACATTGAGCAATCGCGGCACCCATCGGGCCAACAAAATTCATCACCAACTTATCAAGTAAAATTGCTGTTCCGGTCGACACACCTACGGCCTCTGGTACTTCGCGCTCTATCGTTTGTCGATCAGCGTGTATCATGTCGTGAACTTTTTGAATGATTTCCTCTGTAACCACGTCTGGTAGGCGTCCTGTTCGCTCCTTACCAAAAATGTTTGCCCACGTTTAAATTCGTTGAACCAATATCTAACTGTGGTCATATATGGCGAAGTGTCCCCATAAACAGCGTCCAACTTTGCTTTTATCTCCATTTTTTCCCATCCAAAAACAAAAAGCGAATTACCGAACGATACTGCTCTTTTTCCATCTTAGCGAAAATCATGAAACACGTCTTACTCAAATGGCTGCCAAATCCAAACTAACCCATCAATCAGTCTGCAATTTGTTTTGCCGACTTCCCTCAGGAACGCCCTCTGTCGTCAAACAAGGGTACTTATTGAACCGGCCTCGTATATGTACAGGTATATATATATGTTATATTGCTACTTCTTGCCTGTAGGTGTATTATAAGGCCCCAGTCATCCATCACCCTCTGTACTTAATTATGTCCAGAAAGAAGTTTCATACTGCACCAATGAGAAATGCAGCAAACCCAGTGCAGCACTCACAATACACAATCTATATCATGTTTTCTGGCCATAATTAGAAAGTGCATGAGACTGTGTCTTTTGTTGGAGGCATTTTTTTGTGATAACATTTTCTTGCTTTAATTAGAACTTGTTGGGCTGTGACTATCTTATGTCACACATGCCCCAGGCAACTATTGAAGAAAAATGTAATTATAAAATACACAGTGATCTACTGTACATCAATAAAGTATGTAATGAAGGCTAGTCTGCTTTATTTAGGTGTTATTTATAGACTTTCAATTAGGATGTCTATTAGTTGCCTTCTTAAAGAGCTAAACTGCACCCTTTAAAAGTCAAGTTGAGGAACATTAAATATATGTGGAGGTTTTTAACTCCTCAAACATCAGTTCTAAATCACAGTTGGTCACACGACACATTGCTGACCTGCAAAAGAGATCATTTGAGTAAGAGAGAACTATGGAATAAGCGTCACCTAAAAGGAAATCTGCTATTAAAATCAATGGTAAACTAGGGACACTTACGCATAGATCCAGGCACTGTGAATGTGGTAATCTTTTTATATTTGTTATCCATGGCCTTCATCCTTCTAAAATCAACTTCCTAATGAGCCAGATGGACTCTGGGAGGCGTTACAAAAGCCTCTCCATTTTGTAACTTCACAGGCAGTTACACTGCAGAGGAGCACTTCCCCCCTCCCACTGTGTGAGATAACAGCAAGCAGAGGGAAGGGAGAGGTGGCTCATTAGCATAATTTTAAAAGTTGATTTAAGAAGGATGTAGGCCATGGATAACAAAAATAAGAAGATTACCACATTCACAGGGCCTGGATCTATTAGTAAGTGTTCCTGGTTTATTGGTAGTAGCATTTATTTATGTTATGGTATAAAAGAGACGGAAGAGAGAGAAGGGAAGAGTGGTGACTGAATCTTTTGGTATCAAAGAAGTTCCCTATGTCAGGATTCACACAGAGCATATTGCTGCGTTTGTCATGGTGCTTTGCATGGCACCTTTAAGACCTTTCCTTTAGATAAAAAAAATACTGAAAGATAGTCTAAAAATCTATAGGAAATTATTGAATTATTTGATTGTTGTAGCATTTCTACAGGTCTAGGTATTCTTTATTTCTACAATCCCATCATATTCTGAAGTTCTTTCTAAAGTACAAACACTGTGGCACATGTGCATATAGTCATACAAGACAATAGGAGTGACAGCCCTGCTCGTAAGAGCTTACAATCTTTGAAGACCAAAGGGTGACACAGGAGAAACTAGAGCTTGTGCAATGGTTCAACCATTCCTTACAAAGAATCAGAATAAATAGATAAAATAATGAAATAAATATATAAATAAATAAGGCTGCTGCATGAACCAGTCAACAGCTGCCATCTTGTATGCAACGTCCAAAGTAAATAGGACTGCAGAGTAGCCAGTAAATTAGTATCTTACAGACTGTAGTACACAGGGTTGACTAGTGAAAGGAGAGTTGAAGTTTCACGCAGTTAGGGAATGTGATAGGTCTGCCTGAAGATGAGTTTTACTATCACGTTAGAAGTACTACTACGTTGGTAGTTGGGCATTAGCCTAGGTAAAGCATTCCAGAGAATTGGTGCAGCATAGGAGAAGTCCTAGAGATGTGAGTGGAAGGTTTTAATTAAAGAAGAGAATAATCTAAGATAACAGTTAAATGGAAGAGCACGGGTTGGGTGCCAGACTGAGATGAGAAAGGAGAGATAAGGATGTGCAGCATTATGCAGAGCTTTGTGGATTAGGGTGATTACTTCAAACTGTATTTGGAAGGAGACCGACAACCACTGCAGTGACTGGCACAGAGGCATCAGAGTAGAGTCTGGACTGAAGATATTACTACAGATTACCATAGTAGCGAATTACAGTAGTCAAGATGAGAGCGAATAAGTGTGTCAATTAGGGTTTTAAAGGTTTCCATTGCAGGAAACAGGTCAAGGAATATAAAATGAACCTTTGTAATGCAAATGATGCCCCCCCCCCCTTCTCTTACCACATCAAAAAAGCAGCAATAATACTTAATATGGACAATTCTGTCCAGTTTCTAATGCATACAAAATGTCTTTGGACTTATCGCTGGAGTAAATCCACAACCATTACACAACATCTGCCGTTATCCTTAACTGCTCCAGCACTTTCACTTGTTTCTAATAGAAGAAAACTATGGAAGTGTTAGCTGGGAGCCCTTCAAGCACTTTCCTCAATTACTGCATGTCATTCAATGTATCAAGTATAAAACATGATATTTGCGAACTATATAAACATGTAACATAAACAACAAGAAAGAACCTAATCTGTATTGTGTCATGAGCACAGGTGACACATCTTATAAAGAGTAATGTAGTGTGACTAATGTGTGGCTCCATCATACTGTACAGGATCTCCTCTGCAGCAACATACTCTTCCGCTGTGATCTGTAAAAACATTTTAAAGTCCCTTGTTCAGATGTAACTAACAAATCCCATCACCTAGGCAACCAGCTATATCTCACAATGGCAACAATTAACCCTTACTGTCTATCCACCATGTGTATGCTGAAATCCTTAGGACACAACATTAGGGTACAACTATTGTACTAACTCGATTACCCGCCTAAGTGACCTATGAATACACTGTGTGCATATCATGGAATAGTGTAACATTATGGAATTGGTGATAGTGAGTAGAATGAAACAGCAGCACAGAATCTGGCACACTGGGAAGAAACAAATACATTATTTACATGTTACTTAACCTCATCATGTTGGGTATAGTGCCAGCAATTCAATGCTACCCAGTCCATTTAAAACACTGCAGTGCTACTGCAAACTACGAATGGCGGCACATATACTAGTGTGCTGTATACTAGTAAAAGCTTTCTGCACCCATGCAGGATGGTATCTTTAGACAATGGGAATTTAGCAGTACTGGCCCCTATAGGGACACGGGTCACCATTTGGAACTGTCAGTTTTTTTAGTAATTGATTGACATATCCACTATTATTCACAGTATTTTGCATAGAACTGATAAAGGTACATGTATATAACATAACTGATATAAGGTATATTCTGACATTTATGTGTTCCTTTTACAACATAATGAAATTGTATATCAATCTGTTAACCATAAGAATGATAACAATGGTTATTTCACTTTTAGCTAGAGAAATACAGAAAAAGGTTAATATGATGATGGATATGGCGCACTTTCATTCTCCACAGTATGGCAAGTGCCACATATTGTATCAAATTACTGATTGACTCTAACAAAATATACTGTAATAATGGATGTGACTTCAAAGATAGCTAAACATAAAGTGTTATATATAGAATACAATCCAAAATTGACATAGTAAGACTTTAGAAGCCATTTACACTATTTAATGATGCATTTGTTCATGATCAATAATTTTCATTCATCTCAAAAGAAAAAAAAAATAATAATTTTTGACCCAAACTGACCATCTGGTTCCTAAGATTTGCCTTTAGCAAAAGTATTATGGGACCCCTAGCAAAAGCAAGAGGGGCAGGGCATGTAGAGTAACAGAATGAGTGTGACATAGAGGTCATGTAGGATAAACATGGAGTTCATGGGGGATGAAAGGAACACATGGGACATATACATGTGTTGTATGCCCTGGAAATATAGAGGCGTAAGCAAGACACGAAACATAGAGTGTGGAAATATAGGCATAGGATATATAAGGCATAATTGAAGGGATATTAAACGTAAAGGATGGGTGCCATGGTGAAGGAAGAATAAGGTATATGGTAAATATAGATGGTATATAAAAACATACAAATAGTGGCATTACATACAGAATGAGTTACTTACACATACAAACAGGACAGGAACTTAAAGTGTGAATGAGGCACAATGACATATAGGGAGTATAGAAGACACTAGGAAAGGAAAGATACAAAGTGAAGAAGATGAATATGTGACACAAAAGGCTTATAGGCTTGTAGACATATAGTCAGGAGAGGAGGCAGAATCGATATGGGATATATACAGGCAGTCCCCGGGTTACATACAAGATAGGGTCTGGAGGTTTGTTCTTAAGTTGAATTTGTATGTAAGTCGAAACTGTATATTTTATAATGGAAGTTCTAGACAATTTTTTTTCTTTTGCCCCAGTGACATTTGGAGTTTCAAAATTTTTGGTGTAATTGGACCAAGAATTATGAATAAAGCTTCATTACAGACACCTTACAGCTGATCATTGCAGTCTGGGACTATAGTAAAGCATCCAGAGAGATTCACCAGAGGTCACATGGGGCAGAGGGGTCCGTCTGTAACTATGGGTTGTCTGTAAGTCGGGTGTCCTTAAGTAGGGGACCGCCTGTAAAGGGAAAATAAGTCAGACAGCCTGGCATTAGAGATATATGGTGTGGGTAGAAGGAATATGGGACACATAGGCACACAGCCTGGCATTAGAGATATATGACGTGTAGAAGCGAGAAGGGTCATATGCTTTTGAGATATATGGAGTGTGTAGAAGGAATATAGGGCATATAGGCACATAGCCTGGCATTAGAAATAAATGAAGAGAGTAAAAGTAATATGGGACATAAAGGCACAGCCTGGCATTATAGTTCTATAGAGTAAATGGTGGAAATATGGAACATATAGGCAGCAAACACAGTATTAGAGATATATGGAATGAGTTAAAAACATATGGGACTAATAGGATTATGGGGCATATAGGCACACAGCCTGGCATTAGTGCTATATGGAGTGTGTAGAAGGAATATGGGGCATATAGGCACACAGTCTGGCATTAGTGCTATATGGAGTGTGTAGAAGGAATATGGGGCATATAGGCACACAGCCTGGCATTAGTGCTATATGGAGTGTGTAGAAGGAATATGGGGCATATAGGCACACAGCCTGGCATTAGTGCTATATGGAGTGTGTAGAAGGAATATGGGGCATATAGGCACACAGCCTGGCATTAGTGCTATATGGAGTGTGTAGAAGGAATATGGGGCATATAGGCACACAGCCTGGCATTAGTGCTATATGGAGTGTGTAGAAGGAATATGGGGCATATAGGCACACAGCCTGGCATTAGTGCTATATGGAGTGTGTAGAAGGAATATGGGGCATATAGGCACACAGTCTGGCATTAGTGCTATATGGAGTGTGTAGAAGGAATATGGGGCATATAGGCACACAGCCTGGCATTAGTGCTATATGGAGTGTGTAGAAGGAATATGGGGCATATAGGCACACAGCCTGGCATTAGTGCTATATGGAGTGTGTAGAAGGAATATGGGGCATATAGGCACACAGCCTGGCATTAGTGCTATATGGAGTGTGTAGAAGGAATATGGGGCATATAGGCACACAGCCTGGCATTAGTGCTATATGGAGTGTGTAGAAGGAATATGAGGCATATAGGCACACAGCCTGGCATTAGTGCTATATGGAGTGTGTAGAAGGAATATGAGGCATATAGGCACACAGCCTGGCATTAGTGCTATATGGAGTGCATGGAAGGAATATGAGGCATATAGGCACACAGCCTGGCATTAGTGCTATATGGAGTGCATGGAAGGAATATGAGGCATATAGGCACACAGCCTGGCATTAGTGCTATATGGAGTGCATGGAAGGAATATGAGGCATATAGGCACACAGCCTGGCATTACAGCTATAGAAGGAGTATAGGACGTACTGAGATAATAATTTACCCTTCCTAACATTAGAGCTGCCAGATAGTAGCAGAAGGACGTATAGAGATAAAGGAGGGCACACACCCTGCCTCTAGCAGTGGGCACAGTACAGGTGATACCTTGGGGTTGCTGATGAGCTGCTGCTCGTCCTCATGGAGCAGTGCCCTGGAGTTGGACTCGGAGTTGTTGACGTAGATCTGCAGGCAGGGGTACAGGGATGTGCCCTTACAGTCGCTCCCGCAGGTGAACGTACACTCGAACGTTTCCCCGATCTGCTGCACTGACAGCACGGTGCAGTTGGCCGTCTTGCCCTGGAGGTCCTGTAGCGCCGGGTTCAGCCAGCAGAAGCCCAGGATGAAGAGAGAGACCACCCCGGAGATGATGAGGAATAAGCCCAGGCGGATGCTCTTGTCCTCGGCTTCCGAGTATTCATAAGCCACCCTGAACTTGGCCATGGCGCCCGCCGTGTGTCCTCCTCCTCAGCAGCAGCAGAGCGCGGCTCCCGGCACACACAGGGGACAAGGAGCAACTCAGGGACATGCCGCCTCCACTTCTCCCTCACAGCGTGGAAATCAGGCTGCTCCAGTCTCCTGCCGCCCACCCCCGACTGAGAGGGAGGTCCCGACTGCCCCGAGCCAATGGCGCCAGCCACCTGTCACTGTACAGGTAAATCACTAGTGTATGAGGAATTATTCACATGGGACATAAAACCTTTTAGTAACAATCACCACATGTGCATTATTAGATTATATTATAGATTATTACACATGTGCAGTGCTTCCTTCACTGTGCTCCTCACCTCTGTGCAGGGGGTCGTCATACTACTACTTCTCTGTGGTGAGCATTGATAATATTACATGGTTGGGGGCTGACACCCCCACAGAGCCCCAGGCTTGTGATGCCATTGGTCCATTTAAGTGAATGGGCTGGAGCTGCGGTACCAAACACAATAGTTATACTACATATGGCATTAAGGATTGTACTGGTCCAAATACTGCAGACTCTTCAAGCTGACTGGTGAGACTGCCGAGTCCCTCTTAGTCGCCAAGATAACCAAAATATAGGTCATCAATATCTGTGTCCTATGAATCCACTTAAATTTGCATATATCAAATTAGACGGTTGTTGAATTTCTTTGAAAAAAAAACCAGTTGATGGTACTGGTGGCATCAAACTACGGCTACATTCACACGGCTGTATGGGGGACGAATATACGACCGATATACGTCCCCCATAGACGGCAATGGGCGCACGGCGACGTATGTAAGCAATATGGTGCCGCACACGTGTGGCACCATACCATTCCGTAGCCGGGGAAAAGATAGGACATGTCCAATCTTTCCCCATAATACGGCGGCGGGTGCTATACATCGCTATGGAGAGTGGCGGGGGTGAGCAGCGATACGGTACGGCGGGCACAATGTCGTGTGAATGTAGCTCTTCCCCAACAGCTGGTAGCAAGGCCGCATTCACAAGACCATAGGGAGACGTATGTACGCCCACAAGTTTGCGGCTGTACATACATCCCCCATAGTACATACGTCCACCATACGTCCCCGGTACATATGTCCCCCCGTCCTTACAGTGGAGGGCTAGGATGTATCCTCTGTGAGCTCCTACAGTCAGAAACATGATCTTGTTCCATCCCCATTCGGGGAGGAGGAGTGAGTGTCAGTGACAGCCATGATGTTCAAGGTGTTTCCACCAGTGATGTCACTGTCCTTATATGGACATCTAAGTCACTGGGGACTTCTTAGCCAGGGACTTTGCATCCTTCCCCATAGGCTTGAATGGCCTCCGCTGTGCGTATACGTCGCTCATCAGGAGGAAGCAAGATACACAGCTTTCTACGTCTTTCCATACTGTGTTTCCCACAGTATACAACATTTTCTGTGCAGACGGAGGCAAAAGTCTCATATCTTCATGTTAATATAGTGTATTGCTACGTACATGATGCTCATTTTCATAAAGATAACGCAATGATTTAATATATACATAGTGAATAAAGACTTTAGATATAAAAATTAGCTTAGTAGTCAACATTTGACAATTATTTCCAGGGACACTCTGCTCCAGGACATGAGCCTATGAACGTCACTTGATATGCAGACATATAGTGCTGTACCCCACGGCATATTCTGGCTGTTGGAAAGTAATGTAATTTTATGTTATTTACAGTACACAAAATAAGCAGATAATTAATAGTCAGGACAGAGCAAGATAAGCAATTACCAACCCAAATTGGGCAACTTACTGCTGCAGTGGTGCTGTGTGAACAGTCACTGATTAAGACCAGCTAGGACTGTACAGCACAATAGCCCAGTACTGACTGCTGCCTAATAGTGGCTCAGCAGTCCCTAATGCCTACAAGAGAGCAGCTGCATGGAAAGCAAATTCCCTGCAGCTACTCTCTATCTGCACCCTTGTATGCATAGGGTGTTCCCTGTATACCAGTGCAGTCGGTATGATTTTTCCTATTGCCTCAAGGAATAGTACAACCTTTCAATAATTTCATATGGTTATATGTTTACTTACAAGTTTACTTTACAAGATGTAATCTGCAAAGAGTTTGTATGTTCTCTCCGTGTTTGTGTGGGTTTCCTCCGGGTCCTACGGATTTCTTCCACACTCCAAAACATACTGGTAGGTTGTTTAGATTGTGAGCCCCATTGTGGACAGGGACCGATTTGGCAAGCTCTGTGCAGCGCTGCGTAATCTGTGTGCTCTATATAAATAAAGGAAT
Source organism: Engystomops pustulosus (assembly GCF_040894005.1). Lineage (NCBI taxonomy): Eukaryota > Metazoa > Chordata > Amphibia > Anura > Leptodactylidae > Engystomops > Engystomops pustulosus. The sequence continues at coordinate 90,386,919 of NC_092414.1, read as the reverse complement.
TATTGTTATTACACATTGAATTTTATCATGTATGTTAAGTTTCTGCAGTCTGCCATACCATATCTGGGCAAAAGGCTTAAACGTTGTACATCTTTTTGTTTTAGGCATGGATAAGCTTGTGTTGGAATGGAAAAATTCCTTGTGATTGAGTTCACTTTCACAGACCAGTTTTTTTCTCACTATTTTTTATTTGTAACCAAATCACATAAAATCATTATACTTTAGATTCTATTATACTTTTTCCCTGTTTATATTCCACTTCTACATTTAGCTTTTAAAGGGAATCTGGCATCAGTTTTGACTATTTACTGCAGACACTATAGTATACTATACTAAGTATTGTCCCTGAAGAGCTGTGAAACCATAATTCTATGTGTGTGGCAGCAGGACTGTAAAAAAAATTAGAATTTATATTCCTGGATTTTATCTGGACTTGGAACAATGTGAGGGGAATAGGGGAAGCTGTGCTGTGGATATACATTAATTTTTCACAGTCCTGGTGAAAAACACAAAGGTATTGGTTATACAGATCTCCAGGACTGTTAGCTAACTTCTGTTCTCTCAACAATTAGGGACTTTTTAAATTGAATTTCAATGTGTTGCAAGGAGTCCAGTCCCTTGCACTGTGCTAGGAATCTTACAAACGCACAGCTTTACTAGTTTGACTATGGCCACCACTAGGAATTTTGGGACCCCAAAAAACTAGATTTTTTTTTGTGCCCTCCCCCCATCCCCCCCGGACACCAGTTTCCCATTATATACAGAAATAAGCTGACCCTACCCTGTAGATAGATAGACCCAGCACTGCACCTCCCCCTTACTATATAGATAGTACCAGCACATGCCCCCTCAGCATATAGATAGCCCCAGCACATGCCCCCTGCAGTATATAGATAGCTCTCAGCATATGCTCACTGAGTATGTAGGTAGCTCCCAGCAAACGCCCCTTCAGTATATAGATAACCCCCAGCACATGCTCCCTCAGTGTATAAATAACCCCCCAGAACATGCCCCCTCAGTATACAGATAGCCCCCAGCACATGGCCCTTCAGTGTACACTCACCGGCCACTTTATTAGGTACACCTGTCCAACTGCTCGTTAACACTTAATTTCTAATCATCCAATCACATGGCGGCACATGTTGGTGCCAGAAGGGCTGGTCTGAGTATTTCAGAAACTGCTGATCTACTGGGATTTTCACGCACAACCATCTCTAGGGTTTACAGAGAATGGTCCGAAAAAGAAAAAACATGCAGATAGAAAGGCAGATAGAAAGAGCTGATAGAAAGGCAACAGTGACTCAAATCGCCACCCGTTACAACCAAAGTAGGCAGAAGAGCATCTCTGAACGCACAGTACGTCGAACTTTGAGGCAGGTGGGCTATAGCAGCAGAAGACCACACCGGGTGCCACTCCTTTCAGCAAAGAACAGGAAACTGAGGCTACAATTTGCACAAGCTCATCGAAATTGGACAGTACAAGATTGGAAAAACGTTGCCTGGTCTGATGAGTCTCGATTTCTGCGACATTCGGATGGTAGGGTCAGAATTTGGCGTCAACAACATGAAAGCATGGATCCATCCTGCCTTGTATCAACGGTTCAGGCTGGTGGTGGTGGTGTCATGGTGTGGGGAATATTTTCTTGGCACTCTTTGGGCGGCCCCTTGGTACCAATTGAGCATCGTTGCAACAGCACAGCCTACCTGAGTATTGTTGCTGACCATGTCCATCCCTTTATGACCACAATGTACCCAACATCTGATGGCTACTTTCAGCAGGATAATGCGCCATGTCATAAGGCTGGAATCATCTCAGATTGGTTTCTTGAACATGACAATGAGTTCACTGTACTCAAATGGCCTCCACAGTCACCAGATCTCAATCCAATAGAGCATCTTTGGGATGTGGTGGAACGGGAGATTCGCATCATGGATGTGCAGCCGACAAATCTGCGGCAACTGTGTGATGCCATCATGTCAATATGGACCAAAATCTCTGAGGAATGCTTCCAGCACCTTGTTGAATCTATGCCACGAAGAATTGAGGCAGTTCTGAAGGCAAAAGGGGGTCCAACCCGTTACTAGCATGGTGTACCTAATAAAGTGGCCGGTGAGTGTATATAGTTAGCCCACAGCACATGCCTCCTCAGTATATATATTGTGAGACACTGAAGGGGTTAACTGTAGATGGGCGGTATGTTTCCCCTGGCTTTTCCTACTATGCAAGGCCTGAGTGCTGAGTTTGTGTTGTCCAGCACCTTGGACACAGGTGATGGGAGCAGCCTAATCAGTCTGCATAAAGCTGCTGAGTAGAGCTGAGAATGGGCACTCTCTGAAAGGAGGCTGGAGAGCACACAGCCCTGACCTCTGTGCCTGGAGCAGCAACATATTTTATGTACTAGTGGTGAGTTAGAGAAACTCTGTTTAGTTAGCACCCTGACGGGTAGGATTTTTTTGTTTAATGCCTGAATGTAAAGGCTGTTTTATTTTGCTGCGGCAATAAACGCAGGCGAGATCTGTTTGGGACTGTACCTTGGTGTCACTGTCTTGAACTGCATCACAAAACCCCGCTACCACGGTCTCTACTGGGCCAAATCTCCCACAATATATATATATATATATATATATATATATATATAGCCCCCAGCACATGCCCCCCTCATTGTATAGATAGCCCCCAGCACATGCCCTCTCATTGTATTGATAGCCCCATCACATGCCCCCTCAGTGTATATAGATATCCCCCAGTCTCCTCATAATCCCAGCAAAGTAAAAAAAAAAAAAAAAAAAAAGGGAAACCATTGATATTCACCTTCCCATGCTCCCTGCAGCCTCTTCTGTGATCTCTTCTTTTATAGAGCGCCAATGGATGCAGCGCAGCATCCTCCTCTCAAAGACCCAGAACCGTTGCCTAAGCAATAATCGTGGCGCCTGGATCACTCAAAAGACACAGGAAGCGGAAACAGCTGCCTTGAAGTTTTTAATTATAGCTTTTTATGTAGAATAAGGCTACAAACAGTTTGTGTGGCAAACACATGTGGTGGCTTCCTTGCACACGTGCTGTGCACAATGACCATAAAATTGTATTAAAAAAATCATATTTTACAATTCCATGTATCTGAATCGAGGTTGTAAAAACCCTCTGCATTTGCTGAAGAAACTTCTTATATAGGGAATTGAGTTGCAGGTATCATGCAAAATTATTATTTTGACTTTGGATTTCTTACTCTGCACTCCAGACTACCCTGTATGAAGCAGATAGAAGCTTAGAAAACCCACATTCTAGCATATGATCATAACAACTCTACCTGGATTGCTCACCCTTGAAGAAAGCCACAAGATCATGTTATCAGTACTTTCATAACAATCTGTTTTGATTGAAACCAAAGGTAATAACTGTTGACAGTCTAACATTAAAGAAGACCTGTCATCAAAATTGTACCCCTCACATCAATAATACCTGCTAGTATAGGGTTAAAAGTACTCCCAATATGACCTAAAGTTTTCTGCCATCGAGGTTCTGTACCTTTATTAGAGCCATTTTTCTGATATCCAAATAAGCAAATGAGTGGAGAAGAGTCAACTTCTGAAGAGAAGAGTCAATATATAGATTCTGCCATTGGTCCACACCTCCTTCTTTTGATTGACAGCTAAGTGTTTCTTCAAATCTCAGGCTGAGCAGACAAGAAGTCCTCTACCTATCCACTTCCCCACCCAGAGAGAGGATGCTCTACCTCTCTCTGCATGGTGAATTAAGCAGGGAGAACTTTGTGGGAAACAGATATTTTCACCATTTCATGCCCCCCCCCCTAATGGCCTGGGCCAAGGTTTGTTGGGGGCGGCTCCAACAAAGGCAAAAGCAGAAAAAGTTTGGGCAACAATCTTACTGGTGCAGGGAGGAAGATTTAGGATGGGACGTCTGTGCTGCACTTTTCAACAAAGGGACAGGGTGGGGTGAGTATGTCTTGATGACAGGTTCTACTCAAACCTGGTAGCAATGGAGATCAGATATCATGTAGTCAGTATGCCGGTACACACAGGTCCTGGCACAGTGAACACATGTAACTGTAATCAGTAAAGTTCTCCTTGAACACTGGTAACAAAAGAAGAACCAGAGATTGACAGATAAAGGCACACACAGACCTGCTTTCTAACAAGGGCTGGCAGGCACATTGATGGAAATAAAACTGTGTAATGTAGCGAAAAAGCTGTATTATTAACTATGCCAGACACACATATGTTGCTTCAACCTTGTTAGACAATTATGAGGGCTAGTAAAATATCACAGAAAACTTTTACTTCAGTGGTCCCAAACCTTTTCATAACCAGGGACCATCTGCACACAATGGGGCAGATTTATCAAGTGTCTGAAAGTCAGAATATTTCTAGTTGCCCATGGCAACCAATCACAGCTCCCCTTTAAAATATTCATATGCACTAGTAAAATGAAAGCTGAGCTGTGATTGGTTGCCATGGGCAACTAGAAATATTCTGACTTTCAGACACTTGCTAAATCCACCCCCATATTTTTTTCAGGGACCGGGGCCCCTCATGTACTCATGTAAATAATGCCCCCTTTTCCACCATCCTCCTCGTATAAAGCCCCCTTTCCTGCTGCTGCCCCCTTTCCTGTAGTAGCCCCCCTTATAATGCCAACTTTCATGCATTTTTTGCATCCTCCTTAATTTGCCCCCCTTTCTTTAGCCCCCTTTTTGTATGAGATTAACCTGTTACTTTGACATTTCTAGAGAATGGTCAAACATGTTAGGCTTCACAGGCTGTTGCAACAACCCTACCCCCCTCCCCAGAGGAAGTTTCAGCACACAGTGTAAGGAGGCCCTGCACCAGGGCCGCATCTGCCATGAGGCGAGATGAAAATCTCGCATCAGACGGCAGATACCTGACCCCTGAGGCAAGCGGCAAAATTTGGGCCTTAATGTGGCCATGAAAAAAAAATTGTGTCTGTCTCTTTATAAGACAAACGAGAATGATGTACAGAGCGGCACCGGCAAAGATCCTTCTGTCCATGCCGCTCTGTTGCTCTGGAAGACTCAGGCAGCGTAGGGTGCCCCTCGTCCCTTCACAAAGCAGCACACGGCAGCCGAAGAGTTAGGAAGATGCAGAGACGCAAGTGGTGGCGGGGGAGCGTGACTAGAGGTGAGTAATTTCTTTATTATTTTATAAAAAAAAAGGGGGGGTGTATAAAGAAAAAGGGGACTGTGTATAATAAAAAAGGGGGCTGTATATAATAAAAGAGGTGGTCTGTATATATTGAAAAGGGGCTGTATAAAATGAAAAGGGGGTCTGTATATAACAGAAAAAGGGGGCTGTATATTATAGAATACAGGAGCTGCATATTTTATAATAAGGGAGGCTGTATATATTTTAACAGGGGCTACATATTATATAATAAGAGGGGCTGTATATTATATAATATGGGAGGGGACCTGGACACCTGGGGGTGGCTTTTAACTATAATTTAACTACATATTATATAATCAAGGTGGGCTGTATATAATATAACGAGGGTAAAGAATTAACCCCTTAATGCCGTAGCTCTACGGTGCAGAGGTGCAGGTAATGTATGAAGAGTGTCTTCATACAAGGGTGGGGGTTGTTGCATATTGCAGCAAACCCCCCACCGCTAATAACCGCGGTCGGTGCTTGCACCGATCACGGCTATTAACCTTTGTGTTGCCACTGGCAAAGTTTAAAGGCATTCAAAGGATGGCGGCACGTGAGTGGGGGCACGGTTTAAATACAATTTTAGGGCGGTAAATCTGTATCAGATCATCACCCATGAGGTCCTAGATTCCACTAATGTCTGTGTCACTGACAGGCTAGTGGCTCTTAGCATGTGTGGTGTCACAGAGGGCCAGTGACTAATTTTAAAGAGGACCTGTCACCCATAAAAAAGCACTAGGAGCTGCGTACTGAAGTAAGAAGCCGTGTTACACTGCTAGCGTTATCAGAACCCAGCTCCTAGTGCTTTTTTATGGATAAAAGGTCCTCTCTAAGTAATCTCATCAGCAATCAGGTTGTAAATGCTTTTAAAAAATTTGGAAATTGAGTAGGCTGTACATATCCTGAAAGCAGGGATGCAATGGTGTTGGAGGTGGGGGGGGGGGGTCATTTCCATTTTCGCCTCAGACAGCAAATTCCCTAGAATTGGCCCTGCCCTGCACAGTGTAACAGATTGTGAAGCTTCAGCATGGAGGGGTAACACCTTCTGGTAACACCTAGGGCCCTTCGGACTCATTAGCATAATTGTATCCGTTAATTTTAGCAGGAAGGAGGCCATGTATAACAAATAAAATAAGATGCCCACAGTCACTTTGCCTGGATCTTTTAGTAAGGGTCCCTGGTCTATTAGGCCTATATACAGTATAATAGAACATTAGCAGATCATACTCCCTTTTACATTCCAAGAATTTTTATAACACTCATTTTATCTCTGCTAAGCTGTAGAGAAAAAGAGGGTTAAATGTGATGCTGGAGGTCGGTAATCCAGATGAAAAAGTGAGAGTGGCGCTGATGGCAAATGTCCAGTATTTATCCTGTTGATGCCAGCCTCCTATAGGAAAGAACATGCACAGATTGCCCCTAGATTATCGACTCCCCCTCCCTCTGCTGAATCTCTCCAGGATCATCTTGATTGCTATTTCTGATTAATTGCACAAAAAAGGGAGGAAATCACTAAATCCGCCTCAAAGAAACTGTACACATAAGTGCCCTTGTGCTAAAAATACAGGGTGAACACAAATGAAATGCAAGGCAGTGCTAATCATTCGGATTCCCCTATTGAGAAGATTGAATGGCTAAATATAATATACATTTTGTAGCATTAGCTTCCACCTTCTTGAAGTCAATGTCATTGGCAGCTTAAAGCTTTAGAAAATAACATGTGAATTAAATGTCAGATCTTGGAGTGACACAACTCAGATTAATGGCATTAAATGTTATTAACAAGAACATCTCAATTTGCAAATGATTCTTGCTGCTACTTTTCACCAAGCTTTGTTTGTAGAGTGACATATTGATAAAATGCCACATAATGTTTTCTAACCTTTCATCTTTAAATTACTTTTTATCCGTTTTACTTATTTTATTCACACAGATCAGGCTTAGATATAAGAAGAATTTGTCTATAAGCCTTAAAGTGTCTTGATTCATTCGACATTCCTTAGCACAGACTACAGTGGATTTAATACAAGGTTGTAATCATACAAGATTAATTTCATGAAAAACTTTTTTTAATTAGACCTACCCTCTAAATGTAGTTCAGCCTTTAGTATTGGCATTAAAGAATTCAGACAACAGTTATTGAAAAATGTGGTCACCAATGGTGGCATATGTCTCCCATGCAATGGCATCTATTTATTTTAAATGTCATGAACTTCTTAGAATTGTTTTATAAATCAAATGCTTTTATAACCACTGTTTGTTTCATCCTTAACGATTAGGCTATAATAGCATAAATTTAATAATAACAACGTAACTATTTAATTAATACAGAAATACATTTAAAGATAATGGGACTTAATTAAGGGCCCCTGCGGACCGCACTTTCGTCTGACATGCCGCCGATTTCCGTTGTGCGCCACTGGGACAAAGATCTAAAGGGGTTTTTGGCGCAATCGCACTGGCTGTCATGCGACACAAACAGGAGGTGGGCATTAGGACGATCTGACGGATTCTGACAAACCGCAGGATTTAACTTCAAAATTGTGTCGCAATCCAAGCACTTACATGCACTGGGAAGAAGAAGGTGAACTCCGGCGGACCTGATCAGGGAAGCGACAAATGCAAGACATCAGGCGCACGATCTTCATGAATCGCGGCAGAGATCATCCTCATCGGACAGTCCGGATCAGGGATTGTGCAGGGACCGGGTAAGTAAATGTGCCCAATGTCTCACCAATTTTCTTTCATTTTAAATTACAGTAAATACTCAAGTATAACCCGACCCACCTAATTTCATCACAAAAACTGGGAAAACCTATTGACTCGAGTATAAGCCTATAATGGGAAATGCATGGGTCACAGCCCCCCAGTATATAGCTAGCCAGCCCCCCGGGCCCTGGTATATAGCTAGCAAGCACCCTTCCCCCCTTTATATTGCCAGCCAGTCCCCAGTATATAGCCCCTAGCCGGCCCCCAGTATATAGCCAGCCAGCCTGCCCACCCCCAGTTTATAGAAAAAACTCAATGCTCACCTTTCCAATGTCCCCCGCAGGTCCTCTTCTTTCTTTCTGTGCTCTGGCAGCGTCAGGTCTGTGCGCAATGACGGCGCACACACTATGATGTCAGCCGCTTGCTGACGTCATAGTGTGTGCGCAGGACGCAACAGTTTCCACGATAGCCGTGCACACAGTTTATAGAAAAAAGTCAATGCTCACCTTTCCAACGTCCCCCGCAGGTCCTCTTCTTTCTTTCTGTGCTTTGGCAGCGCCAGGTCTGTGCGCAATGGTGGCGCACACACTATGATGTCAGCCGCTTGCTGACGTCATAGTGTGTGCGCAGGACGCAACAGGTTCCACGATAGCCGTGCACACACTATGATGTCAGCGACAAATTGAAGTATATATGGTAACATCTTAGTGATCCATGCTGTACTATTAGATCATGGTGTCATGAAGGTAATGTGGATCAGAAAAATAAAACGAACAAACATAAATACGTTAGTTATCATCATGTACCAAAATGCCAGATCAATCAAAATATTTTAATGCTTATTCCTAGCGGTGACCATTGTAATAGAAAATAACACCCACATGTTCAAATCACCACTTTTTTTGTGTGCCCTAAATACAGAGGCACAAGATATAATGGTGTTTTCTATCAGGAAGTTGTCTTCTATTCTAATTATGTCTGTCTTGTCTACAGAAAGTGCCAGTCTATTATAAGGCAAAGAGCTCTTTTACATTGGCATTGGTACTCAGCTTTAGTTGTGCAACTGTTGCGTTTTGTCACTCTACCCATAAATAATGACATCGAAAAAATGAAAGGAGTCATTAAATATTCCTTAAAGATATACGTTTAACACTTTATAGGATATATTTTGCACTAACTTTTGCATTTATCTTTTGTGTAACACCTGTTACACCTGCCGCCACAAACTAGAAAACTACACCAAAAACTTCAACAAAGATCTGCATGTTTGATTATTAGAAAAAGTGTATGATCAAGAGGATTTTGCCTTATTAATATGCTAAAATCCGTGTCAAAAACTCAAGCAAGAAGGCTTCTTTTGACTTTAAAAATTGATGCAAGAAAAAAAAGGACTTCGATTCTATACTTTCATAAGTCAACTGGAGGCTAAATAACTCAGCCACATAAAAAAAACTTAGCCTTTACAAAAAGAGGAAAAGTTTACAAATTTCATTTGTTCACTTCAAAAACTGTAATCAATGTACCCTGTTTGTAAATTCAGTATAGGTTAATGTGGAAAACATGGCTACGTAAGGCTACCTAAACACAAACATTTTTCTATAAGGTGACAAACTCGACACTGTGTGTCACCAATATTTAAAAAAACATATGGGGCTGGCTTACAAACAACCCTTGCAACCCTCTGCAAATGTAGTGCAACTGTGTGCTGACCAATTTTTTTGGGGCATCACCATTGACTTCAATGGGACTGGCCGAACCACAAACGTGGCCAGGAACAGGACCTGCTGTCAGATTTTCTTCAGGTGTAATAGGCCCAGACATGCCTCTGGAGAATCCTCAGCTATAGCAATACCTATAGCTGTCAGTATGTAGAAAGCATGGCTGGTCACCTGAAGATTAATGCGTGTGCATGAGGGCTTAAGGACACAATTCATATTAGATAAAAAAATATATAATTTTTTTTAAGGGAACACATTTCTTAAAGAAAATGCCTCATAGATATGGCTACCTGGTATGTGTGTTGTTCACTGTATATGTGCAAACAGATGTGTGAGAGTGAATATGTATGTATTTTTGCACTATTATGAAACCATGTATGTTATGTATTTAGAAGCTCAAGCTTTGCACTAAATAAGGATTTTGCAATTGCCGCCCATGACATTTGTGGTGCTGCATATAGACAAAGGCTATTTTTGTGTAATCACTGCTTTAAGAAAATATTCATATAAGTGCTTGCTGCGTACTTCACATAAAAAAAGAAGAACAATAAGAAGGGTAGGTAATGTTCAGATATATTTAATTTTATGATGACAGGAAAAAGAAATGTTAGGGAAAATGAAATTAGTTTTTAATGAGTTACTCATTAATGGCTTTTCGAATGCATTAAATGACATGGCAACATATAGTCAATGTTTCAGCAATACTTGATTTGTAATTGAACAATGAGCGTGAATGAAATTACCCTGAATTATTTATTAGCATAATTATTAAGGGATCTGCGTACACCTCTAAACCCAAGACACCATAATAACAAATGGCAGATGTCTTAATGTTTTCAACTGGAAATGTCTGCTACTACTGCTACTTGGATTGAGGAAAATGGAGAAATCTTCAAGTTAAAATTCATCCCTTAACAGCCTTGCAAGAGTGGGATTTCTAGAAGTGAAGTATGTGAAATATAGTAGTGTATTATAAGGAATATGCTGTAAAAAAATCTCTATACAGAGATTATACACAAATGTTCTTTTATTTTTTGTTTTTCCACCATGGCTCAACAAGAGGCTGATCTCATTTACTTTTATGCTGGCATGTATCTATAGTGCACATGGGTTACACAGCTATCTACAAGCACAACACTGGCTACTTGCACCAAGAGGGTCCTCATTCATTACAATGTGCAATTAGCATATTGTAATGAATGGGCTAGAACGAGACAGCCTGGGGTCTTCGTAAGAAGCGACGATCCGCGCATGCGCCGCCATCTTTCTGAAGCCGATCGGCGGGAAAAGCAATATGCAGCAAAGACTTACCGGCTATGAAGAGGGCTCGGCCCGCAAGCCCTCTCCATGCACCGAGACCCGGCACGTGCACTACTAATACAGCGTGCATCGTGAAGGGGTTAAAGTAAGCGTAGTTATCACAAAGATGGACGCCACTTGAAACTACAAGTGCCATGATCCTTTAGTTCTCAGTAACTCGTCCTAACTCTTATGCTCTTCTCCCAGTGATGAACTCACAGACCGTCCTGCTCTGCTCTGGCCATACTGGATGCACTGCACCCAACTGACTACAGCCAAACATAGTGGTTATCACATGACCTGCCCAGGCAGGTGCAGAACATGTAATGTGGACATGTGACCAGGGGCCACCTTCTGTCCTGTGTCTGCTCCGCGCGGCAGAAATCAATGGACTCATTAAGGGGCCAGTAGCATTTTAATTCTTCATTATAGTGTATGCCAACAGCATTTTCTGCTAAGGATAGCAACATTAAATTAAATAACTAATTACTAATTAGCTTATATTTTAAGGACCCATTTGTGTATGAATTATGCTGATTCCTGGAATACCCCTTTAAACAATTAGGTACTAAAGCAGTATGCAAATAACCTGAGAGATGTCCAATGAATCATTATCATATTCAGCTGTCCAGCATATTCATGAGTGGGAGGCACAGCCACACCCCCAGTGCTTGACTGACAGTCTGTATAATGATGTGACACTCCTAGTGCTGGCTCCTCTATGTGCTTCCAGGTCCTGGATCCCCCATGCAGCCTGTGTGTGTACGAGATAGAACTGTTCCAGGATGCAGCCATGTGTATAACAGAACATGTCAGGTACTTGTGTAGATGATGTCTGTGTCTCACACATGTGTACAGCAGAACACGTCAGGTACTTGTGTAAATGATGTCTGTGTCTCACACATGTGTATAGCAGAACATGTCAGGCACTTGTGTAGCTGATGTCTGTGTCTCTTACATCTGTATAGCAGAACATGTCAGGTACTTGTGTAGCTGATGTCTGTGTCTCACATGTGTATAACAGAACATGTCAGGTACTTGTGTAGCTGATGTCTGTGTCTCTCACATGTGTATAGCAGAACATGTCAGGTACTTGTGTAGCTGATGTCTGTGTCTCTCACATGTGTATAGCAGAACATGTCAGGTACTTGTGTACCTGATGTCTGTGTCTCACACATGTGTATAGCAGAACATGTCAGGCACTTGTGTAGCTGATGTCTGTGTCTCTCACATATGTATAACAGAACATGTCAGGTACTTGTGTAGCTGATGTCTGTGTCTCTCACATGTGTATAACAGAACATGTCAGGTACTTGTGTAGCTGATGTCTGTGTCTCTCACATGTGTATAGCAGAACATGTCAGGTACTTGTGTAGCTGATGTCTGTGCCTCTCACATGTGTATAGCAGAACATGTCAGGTACTTGTGTACCTGATGTCTGTGTCTCACACATGTGTATAGCAGAACATGTCAGGCACTTGTGTAGCTGATGTCTGTGTCTCTCACATATGTATAACAGAACATGTCAGGTACTTGTGTAGCTGATGTCTGTGTCTCTCACATGTGTATAACTGAACATGTCAGGTACTTGTGTAGCTGATGTCTGTGTCTCTCACATGTGTATAACAGAACATGTCAGGTACTTGTGTAGCTGATATCTGTGTCTCTCACATGCAATACAAAAGGTAGATGAGGGCGGCACAGTGAAGTGGATTCAGATCCAGGTGGGTGCAAGCTCTATGGGCCCGAGGGATCGAAATAAAACAGCAGGAGAGCAGCACTCCGTGGTGATTAGTATTTATTCATACACCAGTGGCAAAAACAGGCAACGTTTCGGCTAGCTCCATGTAGCCATTTTCAAGCAGTGTAAAAGGTGATACAAGGCGGGTTTATATCCACCACAGGATATGACATCATCAGCAATAGTGTAAACAAACAATCAGTATAGTGATACATTTCAGCGATATTCAAACACATACAATGATTACATATCTGTGTCTAATCGTGATACACAACAATATATGTGACACCAAGAGTAAATAATTGGAGGAGAACTACCATAGTACGCCCATAAACAGTAACTGGGGTTCGAGCACATGTCACAGGGTTGCTTAGCAACCATGCCAAACGCATTAATGTATTAACCACGGCAAAGGATCGTCAGGTCCCATTCATATCAAGACGCCTTGTCTGTCCGCAATAGGGGCACTTACCCGCTCCAGCGCCTTAGATAAGCAGTAGCCCGATCACTGTCTGAACTCCAAACTGCGGGGCTGTGTAAGTCTGATGGCGGCGCTTGGTGGGTCATGTGCCACGGCGGATCTCGCGGGATTACCTCCTGTGACGGCGCGGCCATCTATGTTTGGGGAAACCCGATCTAAGCCAGTGAAATTCACGGTTACACAGAGGTAGGTATCAAAAAAGCGTGTCTCGGCAGGGTTGCGGAGCAGTCAAATTGAGATGAACTGTATCTCCAAGGTAGCTCAATCAGCGGCCAAGGGGCCATCACTCTTTGGCACTCGATGATCCGAGCGCGTTGTCATGGACACCGGATGGCGTCTCGTCACCCTCCATGGACTGCCTATACTGCCATAGCACATGACACCACCTATTCTGTGTATCCCACAGGTGTTTTTACATACTTGCGTAAGGCAAAAAACAAAATCTGGACATGGCTCTATGGAAGAAAAATTTTAAAACAAAAAATCTAAAAACAAAGATAACATCAATTAATCAAATGAAGAACAAATTTGGGTCAAACCAACAGTGATAGACATACAATGCATATATTAGGCAGAAAAATAAGGGCAAACTCAATTCAAGATGTTCACATTAAAATCGACATTTAAACCATGCGGTTGTAATGAGTTAAGTTTGTGGATCCACTCGATCTCACGTCGTTTTAGTAACTTTTGACGGTCACCGCCCCTTCTAAGAGGAAGAACGTGATTGATGATACTAAACTTAAGGTGGTGTATTTTGTGACCCAGTTCAGAGAAGTGTCGTGGGACTGGAAGATCCAGTTTGGCAGTATTGATGGATGAGCGATGGTTATGTAGTCGTAGCCGACATTCAGTGGTGGTCTCACCTACATAAATTTTTGGGCAAGGACAAGTCAATACATATATGTCGTGATTGTATCTACATGTACGATGATATTTGATAAGGTGTGACTCATTTGATACAGGATTTGTGAATCTTTCACCCTTCAACATGTGGCTGCAATTTTCACAATTCCTGCATGGATAACACCCTGGTTTTAGCGTCATAGCTAAATTGTTTTTCCGGGTTAACGGGCCGATGTCACTTTTTACCAATTGATCTCTAAGATTTTTGGACCGATTGTACGAAAATAATGGAGGTGATTTAAATTCCTCAATTGTATTATGATGATGGGAAAGGATCGACCAGTGTAGATACAAATGGTATCCTGTTACAGGTAGTCTGTCCCTTGTCTTTTGGGTTAAGTAGTGTCTGTTTATCCAGACCCCTTACTTTCTCCCTATGTTTAGAAACCAGGCGTTTGGGGTACCCTCTGGAGATGAATTTTTCAGACATCTCATTGAGTCTTGTATCGGTTTGTGAGGGATCGTCAACAATTCTATGAACCCTAATCATCTGGCTCAGGGGTAGAGCAGTATACCACAAATTGTCTGAGAACCCCCTGCCTTGGATTTCGAGGAGATTGAGGATTCTTGTAGACAATGCTTTCGCTATAGGCACTATAGATAAAGCCACACATAAATTCCTCATCCCTGAGAAACCGGTTTTATATTGCCTGCCAAAGATACACAAGAACCTGATGCACCCTCCAGGTAGACCTATCGTATCTGGTAGGAATTCATTACTGTCTCCTGCAGCCATGTATGTAGATAAAATCTTATGTGGCTTTGCCACATCTGCAAAATCATACATCAGAGACACATCTGACTTTCTCAATAAAATACACGACATAGAGATTCCCCCTGATGCCATTTTAGCATCACTCGATGTCACGAGTCTCTACACGAGAATCAACCATGAGGTCTCTTGTGCATAAGAAGGGTCCTCGAATCTACCTCTATCTCCATTGATGGTCAGGAATTCATTTTAGGCTTGCTTGAGATCATATTGACATGTAATTACTTTCTGTTCGGTGACAATTTTTATTTGCAATTACGTGGGACGGCAATGGGGGCCAATATGGCCCCCACTTATGCTAATATATTTATGTCAGACATGGAGGAGTCGTCGATCTATTCATCACCATTCTTTGTACACGTACTCAGATGGTGGCGTTATATTGACGACATCTTCCTGGTGTGGACCGACAGTGTAGATAATTTCAATCTCTTTTGTGACACATTGAATCTTATGGACCCCAGTATCAAATTTACCAAAACATTTTCTCAAACGAATATTCAATTCCTAGACACCAATGTATACGTTGACGGTAACAGATTGAAAACCGATTTGTACGTTAAAACCACTGATCGCAATAATCTTCTCCATTATGACAGTGCACACCCTAAAAGAACCTTGGACTCTCTACCCCTGAGCCAGATGATTAGGGTTCGTAGAATTGTTGACGATCCCTCACAAACCGATACAAGACTCAATGAGATGTCTGAAAAATGTATCTCCAGAGGGTACCCCAAATGCCTGGTTTCTAAACATAGGGAGAAAGTAAGGGGTCTGGATAAACAGACACTACTTAACCCAAAAGACATACCATTTGTATCTACATTTGGGACTCATAGCAATGCGATCGCCTCTGTTATTCGTAAACACTGGTCAATCCTTTCCCTTCATCATAATACAATTGAGGAATTTAAATCACCTCCATTATTTTCGTAAAATCGGTCCAAAAATCTTAGAGATCAATTGGTAAAAAGTGACAACGGCCCATAAACCCGGAAAAACAATTTAGCTATGACGCTAAAACCAGGGTGTTATCCATGCAGGAATTGTGAAAATTGCAGCCACATGTTGAAGGGTGAAAGATTCACAAATCCTGTATCAAATGAGTCACACTTTATCAAATATCATCTTACCTGTAGATCCAATCACGTCATATATGTATTGACTTGTCCTTGCCCAAAAATTTATGTAGGTGAGACCACCACTGAATGTCGGCTATGACTACATAACCATCGCTCATCCATCAATACTGCCAAACTGGACCTTCCAGTCCCACGACACTTCTCTGAACTGGGTCACAAAATACACCACCTTAAGTTTAGTATCATCAATCACGTTCCTCCTCTTAGAAGAGGTGGTGACCGTCAAAAGTTACTAAAACGACGTGAGATCGAGTGGATCCACAAACTTAACTCATTACAACCGCATGGTTTAAATGTCGATTTTAATGTGAACATCTTGATATGCGTTTGCCCTTATTTTTCTGCCTAATATATGCATTGCATGTCTATCACTGTTGGTTTGACCCAAATTTGTTCTTCATTTGATTAATTGATGTTATCTTTGTTTTTAGATCACGATCTTCACCGTTTATGGAGAGACAATCACCATTGAAACGCCTTTTATTATTATTTTTTGCATTTGGAATATTCCCAAAAAAATTTTTCTTCCATAGAGCCATGTCCAGATTTAGTTTTTTGCCTTAAGCAAGTATGTAAAAACACCCGTGGGATACACAGAATAGGTGGTGTCATGTGCAATGGCAGTATAGGCAGTCCATGGAGGGTGACGAGACTCCATCCGGTGTCCATGACAACGCGCTCGGATCATCGAGTGCCAAAGAGTGATGGCACCTTGGCCGCTGATTGAGCTACCTTGGAGATACAGTTCATCCCAATGTGACTGCTCCGCAACCCTGCCGAGACACGCGTTTTTGATACCTACCTCTGTGTAACCGTGAATTTCACTGGCTTAGATCGGGTTTCCCCAAACATAGATGGCCGCGCGTCATGGGAGGTAATCCCGCAAGATCCGCCGTGGCACATGACCCACCAAGCGCCGCCATCAGACTTACACAGCCCCACAGTTTGGAGTTCAGACAGTGATCGGGCTACTGCTTATCTAATGCGCTGGAGCGGGTAAGTGCCCCTATTGCGGACAGACAAGGCCGTCTTGATATAAATGGGACCTGACGATTCTTTGCCGTGGTTAATACATTAATGCGTTTGGCATGGTTGCTAAGCAACCCTGTGACATGTGCTCGAACCCCAGTTACTGTTTATGGGCGTACTATGGTAGTTCTCCTCCAATTATTTACTCTTGGTGTCACATATATTGTTGTGTATCACGATTAGACACAGATATGTAATCATTGTATGTTTTCGAATATCGCTGAAATGTATCACTATACTGATTGTTTGTTTACACTATTGCTGATGATGTCATATCCTGCAGTGGATATAAACCCGCCTTGTATCACCTTTTACACTGCTTGAAAATGGCTACATGGAGCTAGCCGAAACGTTGCATGTTTTTGCCACTGGTGTATGAATAAATACTAATCACCACGGAGTGCTGCTCTCCTGCTGTTTTATTTGTGTCTCACACATGTGTATAGCAGAACATGTCAGGCACTTGTGTAGCTGATGTCTGTGTCTCTCACATGTGTAGAGCAGAATATTTCAGGTACTTGTATAGCTGATGACTGTGTCTCACATGTGTATAGCAGAACATGTCAGGCACTTGTGTAGCCGATGTCTATGTCTCACACTTGTATATAGCAGAACATGTCAGGTACTTGTGTAAACGATATCTGTGTCTCACATATGTATATAGCAGAACATGTCAGGTAATAGTGTAGCTGATGTCTGTGTATCACACATGTATATAGCAGAACATGTCAGGCACTTGTGCAGCTGATGTCTGTGTCTCATACATGTGTATAGCAGAACATATCCGGCACTTGTGTAGCTGATGTCTGTGTATCACACATGTATATAGCAGAACATGTTAGGCACTTGTGCAGCTGATGTCTGTGTCTCATACATGTGTATAGCAGAACATATCAGGCACTTGTGTAGCTGATGTCTGTGTATCACACATGTATATAGCAGAACATGTTAGGCACTTGTGCAGCTGATGTCTGTGTCTCATACATGTGTATAGGAGAGCATGTCAGGTGCTTGTATAGCTGATGTCAGTCTCACACATGTTATAGCAGAACATGTTAGGCACTTGTGTGAGACACAGACATCAGCTTCACATGTGTATGGGAGAACACAACATGTAAGCAGATAAAGCACAGACACTTTACTATACATTACACACAGACATGAGCAGGGGGCAGAGAGGGGAGGGGTAACAGGGGTAACATCACTTTCTCTCTCCATTTGCTTAGCCTCATTTATATAATAGAGAAAATATGATTTTACAATGATTAATGAATGGACTACATAAAGGTTGGGATGGAATCTTTGTGAGCTGCTCCAACAGGTAGTAGTGACAGGACTAGTTACAGAGACCTGATGACAGGTGTCCTTTAAGGCCAAATTCTTCTTACCGTATATACTCGTGTATAAGCCGAGTTTTTGAGCACAAAAAATGTCCTAAAACACGTCCCCTCGGCTTATACACGAGTCTATTTTTAAAAAAAATTACCCACTTAAAAAAAATAAATTTATATACTCACCCTCCAATGTCAGCGCGGCTCCCCGATGTCAGCGTGTTCCGTCTTCTTTCTTCTCCGCAGCTCCTCTTCTTTCTACTTGCTTCTTTCATGGACGCGGCCATGTTTTCTTCTAGCAGGCGCATACTACCACGAAGAAAACATGGCCGCGTCCATGACTGAAGCAAGAAGAAAGAAGAGGAGCCGCTGAGAAGAAAGAAGACGGAACACGCTGACATCGGGGAGCCGCGCTGACATCGGGGAGACGCCCTGACATCGGAGGGTGAGTATATAAGTTTATTTTTTCAAGGCTGGCTGTATACTACTAGGGGCTGCTGTATACTACATGGGGGCAGACTGGCTGTATACTACTAGGGGTTTGCAGTATACTACTAGGGGCTGCTGTATACTACTAGGGGCTTGCTGTATACTACTAGGGGCTGCTGTATACTACTAGGGGCTGCTGTATACTACTAGGGTCTTGCTGTATACTACTAGGGGCTGCTGTATACTACTAGGGGCTGCTGTATACTACTAGGGGCTTGCTGTATACTACTAGGGGCTGCTGTATACTACTAGGGGCTTGCTGTATACTACTAGGGGCTGCTGTATATTACTAGGGGCTTGCTGTATACTACTAGGGGCTGCTGTATACTACTAGGGGCTGCTGTATGCTACATGGGGGCTGGCAGGCTGTATACTACATGGGGGCTGGCAGGCTATATACTACTAGGGGCTGCTGTATACTACATGGGGGCTGGCTGTATACTACTAGGGGCTGCTGTATACTACTAGGGGCTGCTGTATACTACATGGAGGCTGGCTGTATACTACTAAGGGCTGCTGTATACTACATGGGGGCTGGCAGGCTGTATACTACTGGGGGCTGGCAGGCTGTATACTACTAGGGACTGCTGTATACTACATGGGGGCTGGCAGGCCGTATTCTACTGGGGGCTGGCAGGCTGTATACTATTGGGGGCTGGCAGGCTGTATACTACTGGGGGGGGGGGGGGTTGACCAATGCATTTCCCACCCTCGGCTTATACTCGAATCAGTAGTTTTTCCCAGTTTTTGGTGGTAAAATTAGGGGTCTCGGCTTATACTCGGGTCGGCTTATACTCAAGTATATACGGTACTTCCCTGAACATGTGCTGCATGCATTTAGCAACATAAAGGACTGATGGAAAGCAGGAAACTTCAGAAATGACAAATTGGAAATATTCACATGTCAATTTACATACATTTATGCCATCTTAAATGGATTAAAGGAGCTTGAACATCTATATAATTTCTTTACCAAAGTTTATATAATACAATACATTTCCATTAACTGAGACATTCACATGAAATAAAAGAAGTAATGTTGGCAACATATCCTATTAGTCAACAGAGCTGATAAAGAAACACAAGAACACACACTTAAGATGAAGAAAAATGGATTAAGTGCTTGAAGAAGAATGTACAAATTTGTTCTACTTAGTTTTAGCTGCAACTATGTCAAAACCTGGGCAATACATCAAACTGATGACTGAACTCTTAGCACAAGCCCAAAGCAGTCCGCAATAAGTGATGGCCTAGATTTCAATGAGAGGATCATTATTTATAGCACTGTTATGCTCTGTCCTATTGATCATTGTTTTACTGCATGTGACTCTGGGAATGTATATATCTTATTTGAGAGTAATTCATTCATTTCTATTTTTGTACCTTACCCGCAATGTGGATTTGGGAACAGTTTGAAACAGTTTTTCCTGTACATTATTTTTGTTGCAGATTTAGCAGCAACATATTAAAATAATGTAAGCCACTTAGCTGCAAAGCAGTGATTAATAGTTTGGTTTCAAACTATGGAATCTGACAAAAGAGGGAAGGGAGGGAAATATCCTGAACCTGAACCGAAGAAGCGAAAAAATGCCCCAGGCCCCGCAAACTGACGGATTTTTACAAATCCCCCATGGCCGAACCGGGTCAAGATTGCGCCGACCGCCCGTATACACCTGCGGCAAGTACACAGAGAGCAGCCAGGATGGAGGAAAATGAAACTGAGGGGCTGAGGCGCAGCACCTCCATAACATGGCTGACACTGCCTGTCTTACTAAATCAGAGCCCAGCTAAGCCCATTTGATCTATTACCAGCCTCAGATAAAGGTCTTAGAGGCCACTATGAAAAATATGTTAACTGTCTGGAGACAGGCATTTCATGGGGACTTTTCTAACATACTGAAAGCAGTCAAAAGTGACATCAACTCCCTAGGACAGTGGTGGCGAACCTATGGCACGGGTGCCAGAGGTGGCACTCAGAGCTTTCTCTCTGGGCATCCGCGCCTTCACCCCATCACAGAGTTCGCCAAACAGGACATAAGGCCTCTTGTACTCGCAGGCAGCCCAGGACCCTGGAAGGAAGCGACAATAATAATATGAACTTCTCCTTCTTTTTACTGTATTGGTGCCCTCTGGTGCCTATATGATTTAAACCTGTGACAGAGTAGGGAGTAATAAGTTACTGTCTAAATTGTTGCATTGGCACTTTTCAAAAAAAATTGTGGGTTTTGGTTGTAGTTTGGGCACTCGGTGTCTAAAAGGTTTGCCATTACTGCCCTAGGAGATCGGGTACATCATGTGGAGAATAAAATGGGGGAGATAGTAGCCTCCCATAATGAATAAGTGGATGCGCATTATGAAGTGGAAGAAGAGGTCAGACAAATACAAGCAAAATTAGCAGATTTGGAAGACCGCTCTAGATGTAATAACGTCCAATTTCAAGGAATAGTGGAAATAGTACCGCAATCAGAGCTGACTAAATATATACAACGTCTGATTAGATCGGGTATACAAGTTGCCCAAACACCAGCAAAACCCTACACTCTTAATTATGAAGCCCTAATAGACGCACTAAACAAGGACATTAAAAAAATGGAGCATAAAGAAGTTTCATGGATGGGAAGGATAGCAGCTTTTAAAATGCTACTATTAAACAAGTTGCTATATTTATTCAGAACATTGCCTATGGCGCTGCCAGATAATTTTTTTACTAAAGCTCACCAGTTAATTTCCCGATATATTTGGGAGAACAAGAAACCGAGGCTCACACACACCATTTTGTTAAAGCACAAGACTACAGGGGGACTGTACCTTGTACAGGCGGTCCCCTACTTAAGAACACTCGACTTACATACGGCCCCTAGTTACAAACGGACCTCTGGATATTGGTAATTTATTGTACTTTAGTCCTAGGCTACAATAAACAGCTGTAACAGTTATCAAAGGTGTCTGTAATGAAGCTTTAGTGTTACTATTGATTCTTATGACAAACCAACATTTTTAAAATTCAAGTGTCACAGAGACCGAAAAAGTTCTGGCTGGGATTACAATGATAAAATATACAGTTCCGACTTACATACAAACCCAACTTAAGAACAAACCTACAGACCCTATCTAGTATGTAACCCGGGGACTGCCTGTATAAGGGGCTACTACCAAGCCACAGTATTATCTCAGTGGATTAATGCAGATAAAAAAAATGCCATGGATGAATATAGAGAAAAGTGTAGCATTCCACAACCATATTTCCATACTACTTGATTCTAGCATATTTTTACAGATAAATGACAAGCCTATGTTGCCACTTACGCACAATGCAATACAGATATGGACAATGGTTCATGCACGCAGGCACATATACACACAAGAATTAAAAACCTCTGAGATCACAATAGATACCATAGAATTTCTCTCTAATGAGTTATCATTGAGGAAATGGAAACCAGTGGGTATTAAGACAGTGGGACAAATAATGTCAAAAACGGGGGTTCTTTTACAGAGATTCAACTTCAATACTATCTTCCCAACTCAGAACTCTTTAATTACCTCTGGGTCAAACATTTCTTAGAAACCTGAATTAAAAGCCCACCCAAATACGACACACAACTTAATAAAAGGATATATGCGCAAATGAAGGGGTTGAAAACTACATGTAGACATATTACAAACTGTGTGCAATTTCATAAAAATTATGCCCTACGCATGTGGGATAGAGATCTGGAAAGAAACATAACCTAGGTAGAATGGGAAAGAGCGGCATATCTGACCTATAAAGCGTTGAAACTGATATTGAAAATGCGTTTAAGGTGCAAGTAAGGTGGTATTACACACCGAATCGCATTCATAAAGCATACCCTACCTCCTCCCAACTGTGTTGGAGGAGGTGTGGGGCAAAAGGGAGCCTATTGCACACACTCTGGGAATGTCCCAAAATACAATCTTATTGGAAAATGGTCTATGGCATGATGGAATCTTTGGTAGGCCCGTTAGGGGAACAAGGACCAGCACAGCCCTACTATATTTAGGCCTACAGTCCAAATCCCTTAAACAACGTCTATTGATGATTAAGATATTTATCATTTACCATGGCCAGGATAGTTCTAGCTAGGTATTGGAAAGCAGCTGAACGCAGTAAGCTAGAAACGGTGATAACCAAAATATATATAATGTATAATTTTGAAAAAACATTACCCTATGGTTTTCTAAAACATCAACAGGTGACTGAAATATGAGAACCGTGGCAGCATTATAGCATACACTCCACACATTAAACCCTGTTATTATATTTGGGAAGAGAGCAAATGGAATAGCTTTATGGAACAGTCTCTTGTGACAAATGTTGAAAGTTAATTTCCAATGTTACTCAATGTTTAGATATATTAAAGTATGTTACAGGGTATGGAAAATGCAATGTCTCAAGAAGTGAGGGGAAGGATTGGCATATAGGAGAGGCAATCGCACATGAAATGATACTGAATAATGTGTATATGCGTGGTGGCAAATTTTGTATGTTATTCTCCCGCTCCGATCCTCCATGCCCACTCCTCCATGCCCACTCCAGCCCCCCTCCGCTCTGTGATGCCCGCTCCACAACCGCTCTGCTCCTCCATGCCCACTCCAGCCCCTGCTCCGCTCCTCCATACCCGCTCCTTGATACCCGCTCCGTGATGCCCGCTCCACTCCTCCATGCCCGCTCCAGCTCCCACTCCACTTAAGCCTCCCTCCTGAATGACTGATCCAGAGTCGCCGCTCGTGTCTTCGGCTAAGTGAGCAGATGTTCGGAACATCTGCAATGTGTTCTTCACTGTGTTCTTCACTTAAATGATACTGTGTTCACTGTTTTAATTGTATTCTTCACTGTTCTTCACTGTCTTTTCTTAATTAAATGCTCAATCTCGAGCAGGGGAAATACTCGTCCGAGCAACGAGCCGTTCCAAGTATGCTAATACTCGAACGAGCATCAAGTATACTCGCTCATCTCTATTTGTCACCTATCATTTGCCACTACTTTTAGACAAGATCACATTTCACACAACAGTTTGTTGTTCAGAGAAAGGAGTCAAATGTGGCAAATGAATATGTTGTATTGTTGTAAAATATTGTTGTGTATGTAAGTGATGTGTGTAAGAATAGGAGATAAGAGGCTAACATGCTAAATATTTGCAGACTATGACACAATGGGGGATATGTGTCTTTATTTCTGCTAGTCAAATTGTTTCTTTTTTTGTTGTTTTTGCGACTTTTCAGTACAACTTTTGCTATGGTTTTTCAGGTACGCCTTGGTCTGCACCGTGTGCAGTGCCTTATGCATATTTAGTTTCCTTTAGTAGACTTTTTAGGCGCAAATCTGCACCTGGTCCAGGGCAAGTGCAAAGGAATGAATTTTTTCATGGACCCTGTTTTAACATGGAAATTGGAATTATTTCACATGTTTAAAATTTTGCATAGTAAGCTGTTTTTCGAAAATTCATCAATTTTAGCATTTACATTTTTTTTAAATGTATTGATTACTTTTAAGCGCGAGGTCACACATTGCGTTTTGATGGCTTTTTAATTGCGTTTTGAAACACCTTACAACAGCCGAGGAGAGGTGATTTGCCTAATTACATTACTGTTAACGTTTACAAAACACACTGTAAATGTGACGTTAACAACACATTTACTATGTGTTTTGTAAACGCAAATGTTAACAGTAATGTAATTAGGTAAATCACCTCTCCTCAGCTGTTGTAATGTGTTTCAAAACACAATTAAAACGCAATCAAAATGCAATGTGTGACATCACCCTTAACATCAATCATGTGTGACCGTAGCCTCATATGTCGTCATCTCCCTGGGGTGTGACTACAGTCCTTAAAAATGCAGGACGCGGTCTCAAATCCAAAACTTACAGTAGTGTCCACTTCTGCATAAACCCCCTTCACG